>NC_138132.1:27144710-27775169 GCF_964188305.1 Podarcis bocagei
ACCTAGATTCCCACTGATGGGCAACGGCGGAGCAAGCCAGTCAGGCACCTGGGGCAGTGTGCGTGCCCTGAACACAGAGGCGGATGCAGGGCGAGCTGGGGCAGGACGCTCTGTGGGGCCTCCAAGGAGTCTGCCTGCCTCCTCCCACTCAGTCGCCCTACAGCTGAGGGGAAGGCGGAAGGCAGACCGTTTGGGGGCATTGCGGAGCCTGCAAGTGCCCAAGCCACTGCCTCACTCCCAGGAGAGATGCATGGCTTGGGTGCGCTGCCGGCCTCACGGTGAGTACATCTTGGCATTTTGTCACCCCCCTCAATGGTGACACCCGGGGCGGACTGCCCCCACCACTCCCCCCTTCCTCCGCCCCTGCTGATGGGCTCTGAGCTGAGATGGATGAGGTTAACATTCAGGCTATGGTTGTGTCACTGCTTAGCTCAAACACCATCCATAGTTGCTTAGGGGTAGAAGCTAGAAATGTTGGAATCACTCAGTTCTGAAGTCTTGTTTCTTCCATTTTAAATTCAATTCTCCAAGTCTCCTTCAAACAGTTGCTTGAAAATTCACTGGAACCCTGTCCTAATACAGTGTTTCCCAACCGGTGTTCCGCAGCACATTAGTGTGCCGCGAGACGTTGCCTGGTGTGCCGTGGGAGGGAGGCGGGCGAGTCGGGCGGCGAGAGGTGGGGCGGCGGCGGCGAGGAGAGGCCGCCCAGCGAGGGGCTCTCGCCGTCTGCCTGCCTGGCTGCCTGCGTGGCGCTGACGTCACGGGGCTGTAACGTGCCCCACATAGGCACACGCGGGGCGGCAAGCGAGCTCCCTCCCACATCCCATCGCCGCTCGCTTCAGCCGGCCTACTGGGCTGTCGCAGGCAGAAGGCCTGCGCATGCGCGAGGTTTTCGCGCCTTCGGGATTCCCTTCACGCCTTCCTCCTCCCGGTCCTTGAGAGTGCGGGAAGCGGCAGCGCGAGACCGGCGTTGAGCCTGGTAGGTATTGCGCTTGCCAAGGCAGTCATTTGGGAAATGAAAACTTGCAAAGCAAGCAACCAGTTCAATCTGAAGTACGTGTATGCTTAATATCCTGTATCTAAAACCTGTTCTGCCCCCTCCCCCACACTTGGTGCCATTTTCATCTACACATGCAGCAGAGTAAGTTGACCCAGAATAGTACCAATTCAGATGGCAGATGGGAGAATGACAGTGCTGAATGCTTTCCCATGTAGAACAGTCCCTGCAAATAAAAACCTAGCATATTTGGAAGAGGGATGCTAGCCTAACCATTACCTTCTATGCTGTTACTATTTTTTTATTTTTTTTTACATAAGTAAAAAGTGACCTTTCCCCATCTGGCATGGTGGTGTGCCTCGAGATTTTTTTCATGAAACAAGTGTGCCTTTGCCCAAAAAAGGTTGGGAAACACTGTCCTAATATACATATCTTTGTATGCAATCTGGCCTATTGTGCACATTTCTGTGAAACAACTTCCCCTGATGTCATGCATTTTGGCATGCCATTTTCACCAGCATATGTATTTTTGTAAATATTACTTGGCTGAAGAACTACATTGCAAAATTCAGAGAAGTGCAGAATTTGAACCATGACTGTATTTTGGTTCACATATTGTATTGGAACGCATCGCTTAGGTTGTTTTGTCCTTAAATGCAAACTGAATCAAATTTCTCCCACAACTCAAATAGCAGCTGCTCCTCCCACCCATTCCTACCACAGTCTTGACACTGGTTCCCCTCTCTTGCTTGTCATCTGGCACATACCACTCACTATCTCTCAATCCAACCAACTTCACAGGGTTGTTGTAAGAAATCATGCCATCAGTGTACAGGCAACACTACCCCCCCCAATTTGCCTGGGGGTTATGTTCCGAGACATCATGTGTGTCGGTGAAATTGTGTATATTTGAAACACCATTGGAAAAGCTTGCAAACACCCCGTTCTAGCACCACATTGCCCCTGCCCCATCCTATTCTGCCCCTTTTTGTGATATTTTTGTGACATTTTCAGGTCACTTCTGGGTTTTTCATGATGCATGTATGTGCGGTCGCATACATATTGAATGCGTGCAAATAGGGAGTTGTCTGTAAGTGCCATACTTAACTTCTGAGAATGGGCCTTTATTTTTTCATTTCAAATGCAGCAGTACAATTTAGAATTTATGGATTCCTTCACATTTTCAAGATTCCCTGCGTGACTTCTATGTATCTGTTTTTATTTGCAATGCAAAATGTCCATTTGCTGAAATGGATTCTATTTCCTATACCCAAAAGAAATCTTTATTTTTATAGCCAATGACCAGCACAAAACATAACGAAACAAAATAGAAAACACATAAAGCAGAGTATCCAAATGTATAGAATAGAATAGAATAGAATAGAATAGAATAGAATAGAATAAATTCAGTGGGTTAAAAAAAAAACAAAGTAAAATGAAAATGGGTATCAACAAGTTAAAAAAGATGTCATCCTGTCATAAAATCACAGAGCGTCTAGGATCAGTCCCCAGCAGGTTTTGCTTGCCTCATGACAATACTTGACCACACTGTGAGTGACAGGTGCATATTGGTCTGAAAGGAAATAAAATGCATCTGATCATCCTGGCAGATTTGACCAGAAGGGACCCAAAGCTTAGTAGCAGAGCTTACAGCACAAGCCCAACCATATCTATGCAGAAGTACAGGCGTTGCCAGGGAAGGCAGCTGACCACATAAATCAATACAAATCAATGCAAACCTGAGGTTCTGGCCCCCCCCAACAAAACCTGTCCCCTCCTAACAAAAATCTTGGCTCTGCCCATGCTCAGAACTAAGCCCTACTGAATTCAATGGGCCTTACTCCCAGGTAGGTGGATTTAGGATTGCAGCCTTAGGTACTGCATGTGGAAGATCCCTGGTTTAAGCCCTAGCAACACCAGCCATGGCCTGGCTTCCCATGGATCTACCTCAAAGGCAATTCCTGAAAAAGTTATGTGTGACCAAAAACAAAGGGGCGTGTAACGTTTTTCTGTTTGAGCACACGCTCGGTATAGTCAAAGCCTTGCACAGTTGCAGGCGATCAATTTGGACTGTTTTATCTTTCAAATGAGTTAGCTTTGGCACACGCCACCCCCAACCGGTGGCAGCTGGTGACCATTGAGAGTGGAGGGACAAGAGGTAGGGAAGTCAACAGGAGGTGGAGCCACAGCCAATGATAGGCAGAGCCCATTTGCCTTCCTGCACACCCATCAACTGCCCTGGAAAAATTGGGACATCCCACTCCCCCCTGTGAAAGTATGGTGTCTGTTTTGGGTGCCTTGCTCTCTCGCAATTTCGGGCTCAGTCCCGCCCTGAAAAAAGCACTTTTTCGGGTCTGTGATCTCGTGCGGTGCCCCCAAACATGTGCTTTTTGGGTGCCGTGCCCGAGAATAGTGCTTTTTCCAGGTCATGTGATTTCAGACCTGGAAGATGGTGCTTTGAATTTGGGCCACACCACGTTGGAGGGTAAGCTTCCTGCTAAGTTCTACAAGGGCAATACTGAGAGATGGAGAAGGGAGAGGTTGACAGGCTGGGTTGCCTCTGAGGCTGGTTGTCAGTAAGAAGGCAGGCTGGAGCTAGCAGTGGGCAGACCGAGGTTGGTGGGGCAGTGCCCCATTTGCCATAATGGACTAGCCTTCACTGCTCCCTACATATGTGGCTTAGCACTTGCTTACTTAGGTAGCACCTCAGAAGGAGAGTTGTGCCATGCAAGCAATTTCCCTAACGTGGCTGAAATTGCAGCGTATGCACAATGTGGGCTTTTGGGCTGTGTGTTCAGCAAGGCCTTGAACGTGCCTCCCTTTGTGTTGCCACACGCACCGGCTTTATTGCAGTAGGCAACGAGTAGCCGGGTATTGTTGTAGTCTGTCGTTAATGCATGGTGATTACATAAATGGCTTGCATTCCTTAATGCAGCTAATTAAGGAACCCAACCAGCAGCAAGATCAATGATGCAAGTGCCACGCTAAAATAAAGGGAACCTGAATATCTTGTGCTCCTCCTCCTGTTCATGGCACTTATGCAGGAGGGCTCTTTGCTGAGTCGTGTCCTATAAAACACTAAATCCAGACAAGGGCTGCATCTGCACTGTGCATTTAAAGCACTATATCTCTTTAAATAAACATGGTGGATTTCCCCCCCAAAGGATCCTGGGAGTTGTAGTTTGTTTAGGGTACTGAGAGTTGTTAGGAGACCTCTTCTTCCCCACGCAGAGCAACAGTTCTCAGAGTGGTAGAACAATCAATCCCTTTTCTTTTTTTTCTTTTTTTATATAGATTTTTTATTGCGTTTTTTTTCACAGGTTAACAAATTTGTTTACATGGCAACATACAAGAAACATTTTTTATATATATGTATATGAAGAAAAATAAACAAAGAAAAAATACTAAGAAACTTTCCTTAACGTCCTTCAACAGTCCTTCAACTTTTGGACCTCCTCACATCCTCTCAGCATTGCATTCATTGTTCTAGCCAGTTCAGCAATTTGTTATCTTGTTTCCCATCTTATTATACCTTTAAATATATTATGTTACCAATTTCAAAAATTTGTAATTTAATTTTAAGACTCTTAATAAACATAATATTTTGTTTCAAATATGTCTCGTTTTTTCCATCAATGCTTACTTTATCATTTGCTTAAAATAAAATGCAGAAGCATAATGTTTCTTAATCGTGCGCTATCTTAACATTCAAACAACTTATAATGTTTTTGCAAATAGTCCTTAAATTTTTTCCAGTCCTCCTCCATTGTTTCTTCGCTCAGATCTCGGATTCTGCCAGTCATTTCTGCCAACTCCATGTAGTCCATCAACTGCGTCTGCCAGTCCTCCAGTGTGGGTAAATCTGGTGTTTTCCAGAACTTAGCGATGAGAATCCTAGCTGCTGTGGTTGCATACATAAACAAGGTTCTGTCCTTCTTTGGCACCTTCCGGTCCACCATGCCCAGGAGAAAGGCCTCTGGTTTCTTAGAAAAGGTATATTTAAATACAGTGGTGCCTCGCAAGACGAAATTAATTCGTTCCGCAATTCTCTTCGTCTTGCGGGTTTTTCGTCTTGCGATGCACGGTTTCCCATAGGAATGCATTGAAAATCAATTAATGCGTTCCTAGGGAAACCACCTTCAGACCAGGTCCGGGGACAGTCTGTCCCCGGACCTCTTCTGAAGGCTGGGGGGGGGGGGAACAAGGGCTTTTCTTACCACCCCCAGCATTTTAAAAAACCTTGGGACAGCGGAGGACTTCTCCGCTGTCCGGGCGATCTTAAAATGCTGGCGGGCGGCATTTTAAAATCGCCCCGGACAGCGGAGGACTTCTCCGCTGTCCGGGGCGATTTAAAAGCCCCTGGGAAGGCAGGCAGGGGGGAGCAAAGACTTTTGCCCCCTGCCCGCCTTCAGAAGGTGTTCCCACCCCCCCGCCCGGCTTCGCAGCAGCGCTACGAAGCCCGGCAGCTGGGGCAGCTGTTCCCGCCCCCCTCCCCCCTTCGGAACATCGTTCCGAAGTGGGGCGGCTGGGGCAGCTGTTCCCGCCCCACCTCCCCACTTCGGAACAGCGTTCCGAAGTGGGGCGGATGGGGCAGCTGTTCCCGCCCCACCTCCCCTCTTCGGAACATCGTTCCGAAGTGGGGCGGATGGGGCAGCTGTTCCCGCCCCCCCTCCCCCCTTCGGAACATCGTTCCGAAGTGGGGCGGATGGGGCAGATGTTCCCGCCCCCCCTCCCCCCTTCGGAACATCGTTCCGAAGTGGGGCGGCTGGGGCAGCTGTTCCCGCCCCACCTCCCCCCTTCGGAACATCGTTCCGAAGTGGGGCGGCTGGGGCAGCTGTTCCCGCCCCCCTCCCCCCTTCGGAACATCGTTCCGAAGTGGGGCGGATGGGGCAGCTGTTCCCGCCCCACCTCCCCCCTTCGGAACATCGTTCCGAAGTGGGGCGGATGGGGCAGCTGTTCCCGCCCCACCTCCCCCCTTCGGAACATCGTTCCGAAGTGGGGCGGATGGGGCAGCTGTTCCCGCCCCCCCCCCTTCGGAACATCGTTCCGAAGTGGGGCGGCTGGGGCAGCTGTTCCCGCCCCACCTCCCCACTTCGGAACAGCGTTCCGAAGTGGGGCGGATTGGGCAGCTGTTCCCGCCCCCCTCCCCCCTTCGGAACATCGTTCCGAAGTGGGGCGGCTGGGGCAGCTGTTCCCGCCCCCCCTCCCCACTTCGGAACATCGTTCCGAAGTGGGGCGGATTGGGCAGCTGTTCCCGCCCCCCTCCCCCCTTCGGAACATCGTTCCGAAGTGGCGCGGCTGGGGCAGCTGTTCCCGCCCCCCCTCCCCCCTTCGGAACATCGTTCCGAAGTGGGGCGGATGGGGCAGCTGTTCCCGCCCCACCTCCCCCCTTCGGAACATCGTTCCGAAGTGGGGCGGATGGGGCAGCTGTTCCCGCCCCCCCCCCTTCGGAACATCGTTCCGAAGTGGGGCGGCTGGGGCAGCTGTTCCCGCCCCACCTCCCCACTTCGGAACAGCGTTCCGAAGTGGGGCGGATTGGGCAGCTGTTCCCGCCCCCCCTCCCCCCTTCGGAACATCGTTCCGAAGTGGGGCGGCTGGGGCAGCTGTTCCCGCCCCCCCTCCCCCCTTCGGAACATCGTTCCGAAGTGGCGCGGCTGGGGCAGCTGTTCCCGCCCCCCCTCCCCCCTTCGGAACATCGTTCCGAAGTGGGGCGGCTGGGGCAGATGTTCCCGCCCCCCGCTTCGGAACAGCGTTTTAAAATGCTGGGGGTCGGCAGCGAACACTCCCGACCCCCAGCATTTTAAAATCTCCCCGGGACAGAGACTTCTCTGCTGTCCCTTGGAGATTTTAAAATGCTGGGGGTCGGCAGCGAACGCTTTGCTCCCGCCCGCCAGCATTTTAAGATTGCCCGGGGCAGGCGGGGGGGAAGGCAGGCGGGGGGAGCAAAGACTTTTGCCCCCCGCCGGCCTTCAGAAGAGGTCCTCTTCTGAAGGCCGGCTGTGGGCGAAAGTCTTTGCTCCCGACCGCCAGCATTTCCCTATGGGCTTTCGTCTTGCGATGCAAGCCCATAGGGAAATTCGTCTTGCGAAGCGCCTCCAAAACAGAAAACCCTTTCGTCTTGCGGGTTTTCCGTCTTGCGAGGCATTCGTCTTGCGGGGTACCACTGTACCTTTTTCAGCTCATTATGTATCATTTCCCAAAAGGCCTTTACTTTCGGGCAGGTCCACCAGAGGTGAAAGAATGTCCCTTCTGCCTCCTTGCATTTCCAACACTTATTATCAGAAAGATGATATATTTTAGCCAACTTGACTGGGGTCATGTACCACCGGTATACCATTTTCATAATGTTCTCTTTCAAGGCACTACATGCCGTGAATTTCATACCGGTGTTCCATAACCTTTCCCAGTCCTCAGACATAATGTTGTGTCCTACATCCTGTGCCCATTTAATCATAGCAGATTTAACTGTCTCATCCTGTGTGTTCCATTTAAGCAGCAAGTCATACATCCTTGAAAGTACCTTAGTCCTTGGTTCTAGTAACTCCGTCTCCAGTTTCGATTTCTCCAACTGGAAACCCACTTTTTTATCCATTTTGAATACCTCTTGAATTTGAGCATAATGTAACCAATCTCGCACCTTACCTTTTAGTTTGTCCTGGCTTTGGAGCTTCCAATTATCTCCAACTCTTTCAATCAATTCCCAATATTTTGGCCAATAGGCCTCCATATTGGGCCTTTTTTTAGAAATCTTAGCTTCCACAGGTGATAACCACCTCGGGGTCTTACTTTCTAATAGATCCTTATACTTCATCCAGACGGCAAAAATTGATTTTCTGACAATATGGTTTTTAAACAGTTTGTGAATCTTCGCCTTGTCATACCACAAATATGCATGCCAACCATACACATTGTCAAACCCTTCCAGATCTAGGACATCGGTGTTTTCCAACAGAAACCAATCCTTCAACCAGCTGAAGGCTGCAGCTTCGTAGTACAACCTTAAGTCCGGCAGGGCAAATCCCCCTCTGTCTTTTGAGTCGGTTAGTATTTTAAATTTTATTCGGGGCTTTTTGCCCTGCCAGACAAACTTAGAGATATCCTTCTGCCATTTTCCAAAGCATTCCATTCTGTCCACGACCTGAAGGGTTTGAAATAAGAATAACATTTTTGGCAAAACACACATCTTTATAGCTGCGATTCGGCCTGACAAGGTAAGTTTCAATCTTGACCATATATCCAAGTCTTTTTTGATTTCCAACCAACATTTTTCATAGTTATCTTTGAAAAGATTTAAATTTTTAGTGGACAAGGATACTCCCAGGTATTTCACTTTTTTAACCACACTTAACTCTGTCTCTTTCTGATACCCCTCTATCTCTGTAGGTGTCAGATTTTTAACCAAAACCTTAGTTTTTTGTTTGTTTAACTTAAATCCCGCCACCCGACCAAACTCCAGGATAAGTTCCAAAACTCTTTTTGTGCTAGATTCTGGCTCCTGTAATGTCAAGACTAAGTCATCTGCGAAAGCTTTCAGTTTGTATTGTTTCGCTCCGACCACTATACCTTGCACCAACTGGTCCTCCCTAATCATATTCAGCAATACCTCCAGAACAGAAATAAATAGCAGAGGGGATAAAGGGCACCCCTGTCGTGTCCCTTTTTCAATTCGAAGTTCTTCCGATACCACATTGTTCACTATCAGTTTAGCTTTTTGTTCTGCATAAATTGCTTCTAATCCATTTTCAAACCCCCGTCCCACTCCCATCCCTTTCAAGTTCTTCTTCATAAACATCCAAGAAATGTTGTCAAATGCTTTCTCCGCATCAATAAAGATTAAAGCAGCCCTTGTGTTTCTAATTCGTAACAGCTCCAATATATCAATAATGTTCCTGGTATTGTCCGACATGTGTCTACCAGGGAGAAAGCCTGCTTGGTCCTTGTGAATTACTTCATTTAATACATTTTTAAGTCTACTTGCTAAAATGTCTGCAAATATTTTGTAATCCACATTCAGGAGTGAGATGGGACGGTAGTTCTTAAGCTGAGTCTTTTCCCTTTCTGACTTGGGAATCAATGTGATGAATGCTTCTTTCCACGTTTCCGGTGCCTTTCTCCCCTCCATGATCTGGTTACAAACCTCCAACAACGGTTGTATCAAGAAATCCTTCAAAGTCTTATAATATTTGGAGGTGAGTCCGTCCGGGCCTGGAGATTTGCCCAGCTGCATGTTTTGGATGGCACCTTCAATTTCCTGTTGAGTTATTTTGCTGTTAAGGATTGATCTTTTATCTTGGCTTATTTTAGGTAGTCCATTTGTTTCCAGAAATTGGTCCATTTCCGATTCTTTCTGAGGCCCCTGTGCGTAAAGCTCTTTGAAATATCTGTGGAAACACTTTCTTATTTCTTCTGGTTTCTGAACTATTTTTCCTTGAATCTCCAAATTTGTAACCGTATTTAACTTTTGTCTTTTTTTCAATTGCCAAGCCAGCAACTTTCCACATTTATTTGCTGATTCAAACGATCTCTGCTTCATTTGTTTGATTTTCCACTCAATCTCTTGATTGATCAGTTTCGAATATTGTGCTTGATGAAATTTGATCTCTCTTAGCACCTCTTTTGACTTTGGTTTAATTCTCAGCTTTTTCTCTCCTTCACTTATTTTCTCTAAAATTTTTTCTTTTTTTCTATTCCAATATTTTCTTTTTATCGAATTCTGTTGAATCAGAAACCCTCTCATTACAGCTTTACTTGCGTCCCAGATTGTTCTTTTCTCCACCGTAGTGTTCAAATTTATTTCAAAGTAGTCCTTTAATGTTTTTTGGGCCTTCTTCACAATCTCTTGATCTCTTAACAAGGTGTCATTCATTCTCCATCTGAAGGATCCAGTTGGAAAAAGTCTCAGTTCCATTTTTAAGGCATTATGGTCGGAGCAGGTTTTTGGGCAGATTTCCACTTTTCTCGTTTTCGGAGCCAGCCCTCTAGATATCCAAATTTGGTCGATTCGTGTCCATGACAAGTGGGCCTCAGAATAGAAGGTTCCTTCTTTACCCAAGGGGTTCCTTGTCCTCCAGATGTCAATCAAGTCCATATTGTCTGTCATTTCAAAAAAGGTTTTAGGGAGTCTGCCGTCTGTTGTCAAGTTTTGATTTTGGGATTTGTCCATATTTGTAGACACCACCCCATTCATATCTCCCATCACAATGATATTAGCATAGTCCAAATAGTCCATCATTGTCTCATGCAGCTTCTTGTAGAATTCTGATTTTCCATCATTTGGCGCATAAATTCCTAATATCAAAATCTTCTCTCCTTGTGTTTGAATTTCAATTGCGAGAATTCTTCCATAATCATCTTTAAATAAAAATTTTGGCGACAGGTTCTCCTTTGCATAAATTACAACACCTCTTTTTTTAACTTTGTCTGATGAGATAAATTCTTGACCAAGTCTTTTATTGATTAATACTTTCCTGTGGAGCCTAGTCACATGTGTTTCTTGCAAACATATTACATCCAATTGTTCTTTTTTTAGGATATGAAATATCCTTCTCCTTTTTTCCGGAGAATTCCCGCCATTTATGTTCCAACTAAGTAGCTGCAGAGACATCCTGTTTTATTTAAAATGTTCTTAAAATGGGGTGTCTTCCTTTTTCTCAGATCCCGAGGGTGTAGGCGTTGGCCCACTTCCGGGCAGTATTGGTGCTGGTAAACCTGGAAGCCAATCCGCTCCTTTTTGGAGATCTTCTCCGTGGTCGTGAAGGAACTTTTGGTTATCTTCAGGTGTTCTTATTTTAACCTTCCTTTCTTTGTAGGTGAAGGATAATCCCTGTGGAAACTCCCACCTATAGGGAATTGCGTTGTGTCTCAGCAATTTTGCTAATTCTGTATAGGTGGCTCTAAGGTCCAGCAGTTGCCTCGGGATATCTCTGTAAATTCCCACCCTTTTGTCTTGTATTTCAATTGCTTTTTTGAAATGAAGGCCTAGGATCTTGTCTCTCTCTTCCTTTGTTCTTAAAATTATCAAACAGTCTCTGGATCTGTCTTTCCTTACCAGTCTTCCCAGTCTATATGCCGAGACTATCCTGAAATCTGTATCTTCCTTTAAACCCCAGAACTTCGAGAATTCCTGTGTTAAGTATCCAATCAAGTCTCCTTGCTCGAGTTCCGGGATGCCTCTCAATTTGATGTTGCTCTCGCGGTTTTTCAATTCCACCATTGACAGATAGACTTGTTGTTCACCCACCTGTTTGTGCAGGGGCCTAACTTCTCCTTTTATTTCTTCAACCTCTTTTTGTAGAACTCCCACTTTCTGGATTGCTTCTCCAGCTAATTCCCGATTTTCCGCTGTTGCTCCTTGCAATTTCTCTATGGCTTGCGTGTGCTGGGAAACTTGGTCAGTCAATTTTTGAATCGAGGAAGTTGCTTTATCTATCTTCACAGACTGATCGTCCACCTTCTGGTTTAGACTTGATAATTGCTCCAATATTTGTTTTAATAGTGTATCTGACCCACCTGCTGCCATATCTTCCTCAGTGGACTTCTCAGTTGTTTCCCCTTGTTCTCTATGGGTCACCAGTACAGCTGGAACCGACGAACGGCGTCCTTGGGTCAACGTTGTTTGTACAAATTGTCTTCTTTCCTTTTCTTTTTCCTTAGCCTCTTTAGTTTCCTTTGCTTTAGATGCTCTTGTTCTCCCTGCACCACTCATTACACATCTGTCAATGTTCAAGGTCAAATTGTCTGTTGTTCCATGGGAAAGGCAAATTCAGAAGTAAACAACCAGTGAGATGGAATTCAAAACAAAAGTCAGTTCCCAGGATTTTATAATCCGAAAGCCCTGTAGGGGGAGTACCACCAGGTTTCAAAGACAAAGAAGGAAGTAATCCGCCATTAAAGTTCCAAATTGTTTCAAAACAGTAGATTCATTAGTCCAAAAGTCCCTTCATAAACTCAAAGTTTCCCAAAGCACCTTTTATAGATCAACAAAGTTTCATGAAAGGTGCTTGTAACAGTATCCCATTCAGTCTTTTCTGCTCAAATATAACAGTTACGTTTCAGCAAAGTTTGCAACTGTTTCCGCAGTTTGACACAGTCTCTCTCTCTGGCAGCCCGACAATCTGGCTCTTTAAAAAAGACAGCCCAAAGGAGAAAAAAGATAGGAGGAAAGTCACCATTTACTACTTCTTTTAGTCAATGTCCATTTCCACCTTCAGCTCAGTAAAATAAGCAGATCTTATAGCACGAAAAAGTTTAAGCTTCCCACAGTCCCGTTTCAAACGCTTCCGTTTTTAAAAGCTTTGCTTTGATCTTGTCAGCAATGTCGGAAGACGGACTTCCCTTTTCTCGTCTCCCGCTTTCAGCCAAATTTACCGAATTTCTTCTGCCAAATTTAAAACCCCTTTACTCACGGGTATGTTGCTTGCAGTTTAGCGTTGATTTTAGGAAGAAGGATCAGCGCTCATCTGTAACAGCCGCGCGGCTTCGCTTCCGCGGAAAGAGCGATGAACTCACAGCACCGCTACCCCTCCTTCACTCCGGGTCTCCTTACGGGGTCCCTTCTGTGTTTTCGGAGCAGCTTCTGGTGCCCGCCGAGTCCCACGGCCACGGGCTCCCTCTACCCGTGGTTTATCTTGATGGGTCGTCGCTATGCCGCAGCGAACGACCCTTTTCCGCGGAGCCCCTCTTCAGAGCTCGAAGAGGACCGCCATTACAGTTTCGCGCCGCCCCCGGAAGTCCAATCAATCCCTTTTCTCAGCAAATTTGGTTATTGTAGCTCTGTGAGTGGGATAGGGGTCTCCTAACAACTCTCAGCACCCTTGACAAATTACAGCTCCCAGGATTGTTTAAGGCAAACCATGGCTGTTAGAGTGATATCACAGTGTTTCAAATGTGGATGTTGATAAAGTTGGCAAGAAATGAAATCCTATTGCCATGAATTGGAGCCGAGAGCCAGTGTGATGTAATGGTTGGCATGTCAGACTAGGGGTGTCTTCAGACTGTCAATGTTGCCTGGGAGGAATTAAGGTCTTATCCATACTTCCTCTTGTCCTGCTGCTTTCCTCCAGGGAAAGCTACTCTTTAGCATTCAGTCAGAGCAAATGGCAATCTGGGTTTTCTCTGGATTGACGTTTTCTCTGACTTAGCACTAAACAGGAAGCTTTCTCTGGGAAAATATCAGAGCCAGAGGTAAACCTCTCAGAACCCTGCTTTCTACGCATGAGACAAGCGTGGACGAGTCCTAAGTCTACACAATTATTGTTAAATCATTTGTAGTAATTTTCCCATAAAAAGCATCCCATTAACATTTCAAATCATAATCCAATTAAAATAAAAAACTAAAATTAAAAAAAACCAAATTATCATCCAAATTATAATTATTAATTTTCCAGGGCTTCCCATAGTCTGGACCTTGAAGCATCTCCAGATCTCAGTCCTGCCTCTCCTCGTTGTTTCCATATTTTCCACATCTCGATTAAGTCTACACAATTAAAGTGGATTAAAACACACTGTCACCCCATTGCAACAAATCCACTTAAACAAACCCACTGACATTTTGGAAAATGATAAGGAAATGCATTGAAAAGTGTGGGATGAATGCATGATTAATGGGAAGAAATGCAAACATCCCACAAACAAATCTGGATGAATGCAGAATGAAAGCTCATTGTCATATAACCTCCTTGTAAATAAATTGGAAGCAATGCTCAGTAAAGACTGTCCAAGCAGTATCAGCATGAATGCTGAATAAATAGGCTCTCTGGAGGAACTTAGGGACTTGAGGAGACATGGGGTCAAATCCTTCACTCAACCATAAGAACATCAGAAGAGTCTGCTGAATCAGGCTAGTGGCCCATGCAGTCCAGCAGCCTGTTCTCACAGTGGCCAATCAAATGCCTGTGGGAAGCCCGCCAGCAGGAGGTGAGCGCAAGAGCACTTTCCCTTCCTGTGGTTTCCAGCAACTGGACTATGGAGGCAGAGCATAACCACAGAGAGCTTTATCAACCATAAATTTGTCTTCATTAGCAAGAAGCTCACCAGGTAAGCTGTCTGGAGGGAAGGTAGGATATCACTGCACTGAACGAGTAAAATAATCTGCAATAAATAAACAATCATTTGGACAGTTCTTGTATTGGATTCTTCTCTGTGCCTTTTATGGTCAGGGGTTCCTTTACCTTTACTTTATGGTTTTCAAACTAGGCAAATAATTGATATAGTGGACAATCCAAGAGCCCCGATACAAATTATCCACCGGAGGATCATTGTTTAGAAAAGTAGGAATGTGAGGTTTCTCCAAAAATTGCATCACTTCTTAACCCCAATCCACATCTTCAATATGAGGCTGCAGTGGACAATCCAAGAACATTTAAAATGCTGCATTTGAAATTGCCAAGTGAGGTGCTATCCCTCCTTGTGGGGGGGAGAGCCGATCTCAGTCTCCATCTACTCAGCAGAGAAACTTAGGACTCATCTGCCCCCTCACAGAGATGCAATTCCCAGAGCAGTTCAACCGTCAATCTCTCTTCCCAGGGAACTCTGGGAATTGTAGCTCTGTGTAAGGAATGGGGTTTCCAAACAATCCCCAGCACCCTTAACAAACTACAGTTTGCAGAATTCTCTGGGGAAGACATTACTATTTAAAACAGTATGGTATTGCTTTAAATGCACAGTGCAGATGGTGCCATAGAGTCATAAGGGTAGGAGGTGGTCTTGTAGGGCAACCCTCTGCTTGATGCAGGAAACTCAAAGAAGATCTCCTCCAACAAGTGGTTGTCCAGTCTCTACTAGAAGACCTCCAGAGAGGAAGAGGCCATCACATTCAACCAGGATCTACCCTCCAGAGACTTAAACTCATTAGATCTAGTTCTGCTCTCTGGGGCAACAAAGAAAAAGCAACAACATTTGCCCTCTTCTCTGTGACAGCCTTTCTGGTATTTGAAGAGAGTTGTCATGTCTTCTCCAACAAGCATGATATTAAGACATTCTGTTGTGCAAGAAGCATCAATGTGGTGTAGTGCAGTGTGCTTCAACCTAGGATCCCAATACATTGTTGGACCACAATTCCTATAATCCCCAGCCATCTTAGTCAAGGGTGGGAGTTGTGGTCCAACAACATTTAGAGACCCGAGGTTGAAGAACAGTAGGGCAGTGGATAGTCCTGAACTTCAGCCAAGAAGTGCTGGATTCCAATCCTCTCTCAACCTTGTGGCATAGTGGGCTGTCACTTTCTTTCAGGCCAACTTGAAAGGCTGAAATGGGGACAACTCATTCCTGAGCGGTTGTGGGTAACTAATCCATACAGCTGATCATCTCTGTAGCCCTTTCTGGAACCTGCTGCGATTTGTCTACATCCCTCTTGCTATAACTCTGTGATTCCCAAAAGCCATCTATCTAGTCCAGCATCCGGTTCTCACAGTGGCCCACCAGATGAGAAGACTGCAAGGAGGGTCTCAGTGCGGTGAGCAGCAACAACTATTTCCCACTTGTGAATCCCAGCAACTGGTATTCAGAGGCATAACGCCTCTGACAGTGGAGGGAGAAAGACAAGAGGAAGTTGAGAAAGACCGCCCTAGAGACTTGATCAAGGAAAAGTGGAGTAATGGCTTGATAGACTTGGATCCGGAATTTGCTGGCGACACAGAAATGGCCTACCTAGGCTTCATTTACATCCTTTTCCTCTGCGCTTCTCCACCTTTGCTGCTCCCAATCTTCCCTTTGTAGGAAAATTATAGAGTGTGGTCAGGGTATCTCTTAATTGGCTGCTGTCTGATAAGCCACATAGCTGGAATACTCTGTGCTGTCAGGTGTCACATGCAACCAACAGCTGGCGTGTTTAAGCCAGGCCTCCTTTGATGTCATCAGAGCTCCAGCATCTATGATTTAAACAACCACATACTTGTAAGCTGATAATGCATGTGTCATTCTCCCTCTCTTCCCTCCTCCTCCCTCCCCATGCTGCTGAGTTTGTGCTCACAGCTGGCTTTCAACTTCCTTGATGCAGTGGCCAACTTGGGGACTGTCATATTCCAAGGGTAATGGTTGGGGATTATGGGTCCTGGCATGATTTGCACATTCTCAAAGAGGCAGGCACTGTGCCCTACTTTGTAGAGGACAGTCCTCATATTTGAAGACTGCCTCCCCTCTTAAGAGCCCTCTTTCTGAAGCGCTGTCCAGTCCAAGCCTGCTTTAAAGATTATGAACCATATGAAGAGAGATCAACTTTCCAACTATCTGAAGATAACAATCTGAAGATAAACAACTACCCGACTTTTAGAAGACATCTGAAGGCAGCCCTGTTTAGGGAAGTTTTTAATGTTTGAAGTTTTATTCTGTTTTTAATGTTCTGTTGAAAGCCGCCCAGAGTGGCTGGGGAAACCCAGCCAGATGGGTGGGGTAGAAATAATAAATTTATTATTATTATTATTATTATTAACCCATCAACAGCACCCAAGGAGCAGGCTGAGCATGGACTCAGATCATAGAATCATAGAATCATAGAGTTGGAAGAGACCACAAGGGCCATCGAGTCCAACCCCCTGCCAAGCAGGAAACACCATCAGAGCACTCCTGACATATGGTTGTCAAGCCTCTGCTTAAAGACCTCCAAAGAAGGAGACTCCACCACACTCCTGATCACCTGATTGTATTCATATTTAAATCATAGCAATTATTTCTAGCCAATGTGGTGTAGTGGTTAGTGTTCTGGACAAGAGGCTGGGAGACCAGAGTTGTTCAAATCCCCACTTGGCTATTAACTGTAACTTGCCTGGTCATCCAAACCAGATAAGCTGTGGTTAATCTTAACTATGGTTTGTTGAAACAAATCATCTTCTAACCACAGTTGTGCAAGGTGACTTGTTTCAACAAACTATGTTTAGGTCAAAAACATTTTACAGTTCAGATGTAACACTAAACGTTGGTTAATTAATCTAGATTAGCCTCCCTGCAGCCAAAGGAGAAAAGCAGATGATGAAAGGTGTGAATCCATCTTCATACAGCTAACCCATGGTGTAGCTGTTGACACACAGTTTGATGTGATGTGTGAATTAGGACACAGGAAGACAGAACATTCTGGCTACAACAGTACTCAAAAAACAAGGTGCAAAGCTTAATTTAAAGAACAGAGTTGCACTTAACAGTATTGGATGATGGGGTTTCCCCTTCAGCATAGCAGTATAGTCCTGCATCCTAACATAGCAGCTTTTGTGATTGTCCCACATTAAGTCAGAACATGGAAATAGAGCTTAGTGACAGCACAATTCCACATATGTCTGCTCAGAAGGAAGTCCGCACAACATGACCAGATAAGCATTGTTATGCACACCCCAGTCTCGGAGGGATGAGAGATTTCAGAGGTTCCCAGCATGTACCTTAGAAGCAAGATCACTGGAGACTAAAGATGGTTCCTGTGATATGAAGATTTATTTACAGACACCAACACCCACACTTATTGAGCATAAGAAGGAAGCTATACAGCATCAACACTCCAACAGAACCTGCTCCATTAGTCTTCTAGAGCAGCATTTCCCAACCTTGGGCCTCCAGCTGTTTTTGGACTACAACTCCCATAATCCTCAGCTAGCAAGACCAGTGGTCAGGGATGATGGGAATTGTAGTTCGAAAACAGCTGGAGGCCCAAGGTTGGGAAACACTGTTCTAGAGGGCTCCCAATGCTATAGCTCTTGCAGAGGGTGAGTCATGCCTCTGTGTCTCTTTCGGCTCCAGCTTCAAGACTGCTGGTCTTTTGTTCTCTTTCAGAAATAGACACCTTGATGATATAACCTCCAGCCAAGAAAGAAAGGCATGCCCCCTGCCATAAGTTTGTTTCTGTAGCAACCCATCACTTGCACTTGGCCTCTCTGTAGTTTTGCAAAAGCCCACCATTCTCCCAACAAAAGGGAACCTGCCAGGCTACACTTGTCCACCTGGCTTGACCTTATTAGCAGTCTCTTTTTACAACCAGAGTCACAGGGTTGGGTGGGGCTCCAAAACGCATTTAGTCAAACTCAAATCTCATTACCGTAAGCATAGTATCATTGTGGACTTTATTCCCACCCCAACAATAGTGGTAAACTTACTTATATGGGAGAGTGTAGAGAGGTGCACTGAGGATATCATGGGAGTGGAGGGCCACGCATGCTTTATATAACCAGCTATTATTGCCATGAAGAATCAAGCCTGCTTCTATGTGTATCACTGCATTATGGATTCTGTTCCTTGGTCACACCAAAGGCTATCAGAATGTCAAAAAGGGGTTTGATGGTATGACGGTTGCTGGAGGCGGGGACCATCCTATCTTAAGATGATCGCTTGCTAATACTCATGGTGATCAATTGAAGTTCCCTAAATGGAAGCGATTTCATTTATTTAATACAGACCAATTGGTTTGCATGGTGCTTTCTGAAGAACAGGTAGGACTGGTCCCTATTCCAAAATAGAGGGAAGCAGAAGGGAGGAAGGAAATGGAGGCACAGGTAGCTAAGGAAAGAGAATTTCATTTACACATACTTTAACTTGGTTACACTGCAGGCTGGGTGGATGATCCAAAGGATTTCTGGGAAAGGTAATTTTGATGAGCAATTAAAAGGAATAAGGGAAATGGTTGAACTGAGGCAATACAGCAAACAGTTGCAGGCTCAAGGGAGCAGTGGGGAGAAATGAAGAGTTGTTTCAGGGAGCAGGAGACTTTTAGTAACTTCCTCTACCTAGGAAAGTGTTTAATGTTTGGTGTTTCTTATGATACTTTTCCATTTGTTGGAAGCCATCCAGAGTGGCTAGTGCAACTCAGTCAGATGGGTGAGGTACTATTACTACTACTACTACTACTACTACTACTACTACTACTACTATTACTATTCTTATTATTATATCCTCAGTGAATTGTCCAGCAGAGCTGTTTAGAGTGGCATGGTAAAATCTAGTGGAAGGGGTTGTCTGGGTAGGTCCAGGGGGTGGTCAATGCCTCACTATGGGAGGGAGTTATAGCAGCCACCTTGAAAGAGACAGAGGTGCAAAACCTCCTAAAGAGGTCCTTCGTGGATCCAGAGGTTTTAGAAAACTATCTTCCAATCTCTAACATTTCCTTTTGGGGCAAAGCGATCAAGGGGGTGGTGACTACCCAGCTGCAATATGCTTGGAGGAAACAGATTATCTAGATCCATTCCTGTCTGATTTCAGGCCTGCTTTGGGCACTGGAAAAGCCTTGGTTGTCTTGATTGATGACTGCTATCTTTTTGTTAAATTATATTTTTTCAGGTTTATACATTTCATTAATTTTACAATCATTTTTACACTTCCAAACTTGACTTCCTTCCCCCTTTTTCTATGGTTCCTTAAATTTATTTTTAATGTCTTCTGCATATCCAAATTAACTTAATTTGCTAATTTATTCATCTACTTTAAATATATACATGTATAAAACTTCAGGTTATTGCAATAATCCTGCCAATGTTCTTATCTGTTTACAATTTATCTGTAAATATTCAATAAACCATTTCCATTCTTTTAGAAAAAGATTGTTATCTTGATTTCTTATTCTTCTGGTAAGTTCTGCCATTTCTGCATATTCCCAAAGTTTTTGTATCCATTCTTCCTTTGCTGGGACTTCTGCTTCTTTCCATTTTGGGGTAGTAACATTCTTGCCGCTGTAGTATCATACATGAACAAGTTTCTATACAGTTTAGGTAGTTCTGTCCCTGTAATTCCCAAAAGAAAAGCTTCTGGGGTTGTTGTTTTTACAAACGTTATTTTAAACATCCTTTTCAATTCATTATATATCATTTCTCAGTAAGCTTTAACCTTACTACAAGCAACCCTATATGTTCTCCTCAACCCCTCAGTGGCTTTTGACACCATTGTCAGCGTTCTTCTGGAGTGACTCGAAAAAGGTGGGAGTTGAGAATTGGAAGTACTGTACTACTGTATTGCTGCTCCTACCTGCAGGATCACTACCAGAAAGTAGTTACAGATAGGTAGCCATGTTGGTCTGCCATAGTCAAAATAAAAAAATTCCTTCCAGTAGCACTTGACTGGAAAGAGAAGCTGCTGAATTGCAACTCATTACCAAACTTAAAACCATGGAGAGACCTGGTCTGAACAAAGACATTGGATTCTTATCTCATTATACACGACTAAGCCATTTTTCACCTTCTCACCCCTTGCCTTTTCCTGTAAGACCTATTGCAGTCGTTAAGAGTCGTCAACAGGCTCATCTCAGCTATCTGCCAATCTCCCATTTCCACCACCCTTCTGAGTAATACCCCTCCCCACCTTCTCACTATATAGAAGGATCTGGCAACTTCTGTTTCAGTGTATCTGAAGAAGTGTGCAAGCACACAAAAGCTCATACCAAGAACTAACTTAGTTGGTCTTTAAGGTGCTACTGGAAGGAATTTTTTTATTTTTACCAGAAAGTAGTACTAGGAGATTATTGCTCAGGGCCAAGGCTTTGGGGTTGTGTGGCCCCACAAGCATCTTTTCTGGTTCCTATGATGGTGACCCATGACAGGGCTTTTCCAGCGGCGATTCCTCATTTATAGAACACCCTCCCTAATGAGTTAGGTCTGTCTCCCTCATTATTGAATTTCAGAAGAAATTTTAGAAGACTCCTGTTTGCCCAGGCATTTGGTGGTTGAAAGACACTATTGATGACAGCCTTCGGAATGGCTGGGGCAACCCAGTCAGATGGATGGGGTATCATTATTTTTAAAATTATTATTATTATTATTATTACTTTTATTACTGGTTGTGAATGTTTCAAGTCTTTCCAGGATGTATTTAACAACCATTTTTAGAATTTTCTTTTTTTAAAAAAACAACTGCTGGTGGTGGTTGTTTTTAAAAATGTTTTACCATTGCCCCTGAGCTCCTTCAGGAGGAAGGATGGGATAGAAAAGAAATACATACATACATACATACATAGCCAAGGATGGTAGAGCTGAATGAGTAAAGGTTACAGTAATGGGCCCTACCTAATGGCTGGGAATCTCTCCTCCCTGCCTTTGGAAGGTGACCCCCTTCAGCAGTGTTGAGCAGCTTTTGAACAAAGAAGCTGAAAGAGATGGGAGCTGCCCAAAGGTAAATTGGCTTGAACTGCTCCACTTGCTTCCCTTTGGAAACGTGATGCAGGATTAGCAGGTATGCCATCGACTGTTGGAGTCTTCTCCCCCAAAGCAGTCTATTTGTATCCCTTCCCCAACCTGGTGCCTTCCCAGAAGTTATTGGGCTCCAGCCCCCATAAATCCCAGCCGTTTGGAGGGCACCAGGTTGGGGAAGGCTGAGTGAGCTGTAAAAGATGTACAGCAAAAACCCTGTCCTACTGCCCCTTCCTCTTCCGCTCCAGGAAATGGAAGTGCATAGCACTAAGACAGACAGGTAAGCAGACAGGCGAGAGACACAATAACACGAAGGTTTTCTAAGTTATGCAAAGAGCAGTTGTGGTAAACAGTATGCCACAATGTATTTAGAACATTCCTCTCAAGCGCAAGGTATCATTATGACAATAATGGAAGCCATGGGTTAAAAAAAGACACTTCCTGGACTGTTGGATGTTTACAGCCAAGGAGCAAACCAGCAAGGTTTCACCATGTTCCCTTGCAAATAAATCACCCTACTACAAAGACTTGCCTACGCAAGCTTTTCCGCAGAATTAGCAAGCCTCTGTGTACAGTACTCACACCCCTTAAATGCTAGTTAATTAACTACACGGCCATCTCTCTGTCCTTCTTCAACCTCATTTATTTTCTCCATTCAAGGACTTCTCATATCCTGCCTCTCTTCCAGTGAAGAGATTCAGAAACAGCTAACAGGCCTAGGGTGTGATTGTTTGCTTGTGATTGGCTGTGGTGATCTTTGTTTTCGTGTGTGGGTGAGGTGGGTGGGTGTTTTGGATCAGGTTAGCCATATTGATTTGTATGCTGTTGGTGGATTATTGTCACTGTCCTGTTGGGCTGTGTATGTGATAAAGGGGAGCCATACCGGGGTGAATGCGTCTTCTTCTGTTTGTCCCCGTGTCAGTTTCAGCTTATTAGTTAATTTTTCTAGTAGGGCTGTTTCCCATACTATTTGGTACCATTGGTCCATGCTTACTCCTGACAGGTCTATCCAGTGTCTGGTTATGCTGACACCAAACTCTACATACATTAAACATAATAGAAACACCGCCACCCGACCCCACCCCTATCCATCTTCCCCCTCTCCACCCCCCTTTCTTTTTTCTTTTCTTCTCCCCCTAATGCCTCAAAAAATGAAATGGATTTGTAAAAATGTTACATGGGAAAAAAAATACGAGGCACTACACTTCTGTAAAACAAGAAATTCCTGAATAAAATAAAAAAGGAACCCCCCCCCAAAAAAAGAAAAAAGAAACAGCTAACAGGAAAAAAGTTAAACGGAAACCAAGGTCATCTCAGTATTTTGCAGGAGGGAGTCAATTGCTTATTGGAAATGTAAGCCCCCCCCAAAAAAATCATTTTTTTAAAAAGCAAGCATTTTGCAGTTTGGAAAGTGATGGCGAAAATAATGGCTTAACAGGGAAATGAGGGGTAGATGGGGCTTGACGCTCATCAACCTGGGAAGGTAGCCCATCTAGAAGAAGGAAAACTCTGATCCTAAACTTCTTCACTCATTCATGCAAAAGGCTTTGGGAGTAAACCCTGAGGAAAAATCCATACCTACTGCCTTGTGGGACATCTTTGGGAGAAGAAAAGGCTAAGGAGTAAACCCTACACATATCTGGAGTGGAGTCCTTAAGATGGTTAGATGGCACCTTGTTCACCTCCTTGAGAGCCACTGCCAGTCAATGTCGACAAAACTGGGCTAGAAAAACTAATGGCATGATTGTGGATAGGTCAGTCGGTAGAGCATGAGACTCTTAATCTCAGGAATGTGGGGTCAAGCTCCACATTGGGCAAAAGATTCCTGCATTGCAGGGCGTTGGACTAGATGACCCTGGTGGTCTCTTCCAACTCTATGGCAGCCTCCTGTGTTTGGTGAGCACCTGTGGTATGAGGTTGCTTCACGATGCTGATGGTGATGCTGGAGCTCACTTCTCAGATGGTTGCTTCATTGCCACAAATGTTTTGCTGAATCAAATTACTGGCACAAGGGACTCATGACACCAGACCAGCCCTGCCCAACAAGATCTCTGAAGTTTATCTGGAGTTTGTGGGTCTTAAGACAAGTGGATCCTATTTCAAACATTCCTCTTACTATGAAGAATTGGAAGCATACGGTGCTGGCAAAATTAAACCAATGTGTGAATCAGGTCTGTTGGAATCGGCAGTGTTAACTTGTGTACAGTTTGTTAGAATCAAGGAGCAGGTATCCATTTGGAAACCGGTCCTGTAAGAATTAGTATCAGAAAAATGAGATATAAATAGCCTGTCAAAGCACTGAATCAGCAGAAGCCCCTCAAGGAAAGGA
This sequence comes from Podarcis bocagei, assembly GCF_964188305.1. NCBI lineage: Eukaryota > Metazoa > Chordata > Lepidosauria > Squamata > Lacertidae > Podarcis > Podarcis bocagei. The sequence goes on from NC_138132.1 coordinate 27,168,124, forward strand.
AAGGCATAAACACACACACACACACACACACACACACACACACACACACAGTGGCTGACTGGTGCTCTGGGCACATTACATGTCACAACACAATAGAGTACGATGACACTACATCAAAGTCAATTAAGTCACAATTTTGAAAGATAGGGAGGAGAAGGTACATTGCAAGAGAACCAGCAATGGCTCTTTTCAAAGCTCCTGGTAATGTAAATGAGCAAGTGCTTTCTGATTAGGCACTTTTTAAAGCAGGGGTAGGCAACCTATGGCTGCATGCAGCCCTTAGCCTAATTTCCCACCTTCTTCCCAAAGCCTACTTAGCACTTTCCCAGCATTAGGAAGGAGGTGGGAAGGCTCTAGGAGCCTGCCATAGTCCTTGTACTTCCTTCCCAAAGCCCGGCACCTCACTTTACTCCCAGTTTTGGGAAGGTGGTGTAAGGGCAGGGAGGGGTATCCAATTTTGGCCTGCCACAGGGCGCCATATTACCCTGGTGGGTAGTGAGGGAAGAGGCAATGGACTCTTCAAAGTGGGTGGCAGAGACAAAGAGAGAAAGAAAAGGGAGTGACAGAAAGAGAGAAACAATTCATAGAGAAAGAGGGAAGAGGGGTAACTCTGTCCATCTTTGGTTCCGGCTCCTGACAAATTACCCACATGCGAATGTGGCTTCAGCAGACCAAAGATTGCTCTTCCTTCCTTTAAAGGGAGGTTGGCTGGAGCAAAACACTTGAAACACAAATACGTTTTTTGTGCCTGGTGTGTTATGGGCAGAAGTACAATTAGTGTGATATGTTAGAAGGCACTGTGATGTATTAGTTTGTGTGCAGAAGCAGGACTGGGGAGACCAATGTTCGACTACCCACTCAGCCACGACATTCCTGGGTGACTTTGGATCAATCATTCCCTCTCAGCTTAAGCTTCCTCACAGAAAATAAAATGGGGCCATGAGTGTGTGTGAGAGAGAACCATGTATGTTCACACCCACACCATACATTTAGAGCCCACAGCATCTCCCAAAGAATCATAGGAACTGCACTTGGTCAATGGTGCTGGGAATTGTAGCTCTGTGGTGGGTAAACTACACTTCCCATGATTCAGGGGGGAAGGGACTATGTGCTTTAAATGTATGGTGTGGATGTGACCTATGCTGCCTTGGCTTCCATTGAGGAATATCAGGATATAAATGCAATAAATCATGATATTCCATGGAGGAATATCAGGATATAAATGGAAAGTGCATGCTCCTTTCCATATGAAGACAGGAAAGACTGCTACATGAATTTTACTTATGCTGCATTTTAATCCATCAAGTTGTCCCACCATCTCAGCCTTCTCCCAAAATGATTTCCCAAAGCAATGCTCTTCACCTGTCCAAGCTTCAAGCTTTCCATCACTTCCATGTGATCACAGCCAAGGAGGAGGGGGGCAGGGATGAGTGAGTCTGGTCGCCTCCAAGATGCCCAAGGCCCCTTAGCTAAATTTACAGAGGGTTTTGTTTTGTTTTTTAAAATTGTCACATTCCTACTCTTTCAACATTTCAAGATACAGAGACAAAACAAAAAACGTGCAAACAAGATTCCATCAGTTGCACACTAAATCTGCCTACAGTGTTCTGGTCAACTGCTGTAATCCAATACAGTTTTAGGAAATCTTAAACCCATTGAAATCAGGGGGTTTAACTCTGTGCTGGATTTTGTTCAGTCAGTTCAGACCCCAAAGGTAGGAAAAATGATTGATTGGCAGCTACCACTTATTTTATTAAGCACATTTAACAAATTACTTAACTGCAGACATAATAAAGGGATTAAATTTTGGCTTTTTTTATTTGTTGTTTTCTTAAACTAACCCACCTTGCATGCATGTACCCGGTTGGAAGGCTCCATCAGCACAAAATTCGTGCAGCACCCAATCACTTCCCTTCTTCTACTGCATCCCAAATCCTCCTCCCTTCCATCTGAAAACAAACAAACAAACCTCTTTTAAATGCATCTCTAGAAACTCCCCATACCTCACCATTCCATATATCTTCCCTCACACTTCTCACATCCAATCTTCATAAAGGCCAGTCAGTTTCAATATCCTGTCTTCTATTCCACACTATCTCCCCTTTCCAAGGTTAGACTTGGGTCAGGGCTGGATCGTGAGAAACACGAAGGCGAGAGTACTTCTAAGTATGTGCAAAGTACCGCCGCCCCCCCCCCCCTTCTCTCCACGACCTCTCTGAATAACCAGCATCAGCCAGGCTTATCTGTGCTTTTAAGACGATGGCCGTGAATTCCAGACCGGCTCCGAGCCCCGGCTACGCAGACTGCTCTAATTTCTATTTTACCTTTTAAGTCAGGTTGCTTTGAACAGCACTTCTGTCTCTTTAAACACAGCCTTCCGTACGCTGACCAATCAGAGACAGGATTCCCTTGACGTCCGAGCCGAGACTCAGCTGCCCTCTTCCAATACTTCATCACCGGCCCCTCCCCGCATATTTTCATTCGGATTGCTTAAAGGGGCAGGGCGCTATCGAAAGTGGGGTGGGGCTTGTTTCCAATTAGAACGACCGGAGCTGCCAAAGTACGTCGAGGATTGGTTGGTTGAGCCGAGCCAATCGCAACGCGTCGCCGCAGGGATATATAAGACGGCTGCACACTTATAGGCATCCGCAGTGCTCGTGTTGCAGGCGCGGCTGGAAGGAGGGGACGGGTCGAAATAGGGACTTGGCAGTTGCACGCGGCGCGGTTACGCCTCCCTTTTCCCCGCCCCCTCCGGTCCCTTCAGATATAGACTTGCTTCTCTCAGCTCTGCAGTGTGGTAGTTGCTGCTGCTGCTGCTGCTGTTTTTCTGCCCGGCCTGGAATTTTCTTTCGGCTTTTTTTAAAAAAAAAAATCAATCCGGTTTGGTTTTCTCGGCGAGTCCAGCCCGTTTTAATTTTCTCCTCCAGCCTCAGCGTTTCTTCTCTTCTTCTCACCATGCGCGCGACGGGGTCGGCGGCTGCGGTGACGGGCGCCGGGCCCTCGGGCGCTGCTGCGAGCTCGGAGAAGCAGCCGCCCAGCAGCGGCAGGGACGGGCGCTTCAGCGTCCTCGGCTGGGAGCAGGTGAAGCGGCTGGACCACATCCTCGAGGAGGCCGTCCCCATCCACGGCCGCGGCAACTTCCCCACCTTATCGGTGCGGCCGCGCAGGATCGTGCAGGTGAGTGGCAGGACCCGGTGGACCGGGGTGGCCGCGTACTTAATCTCCCCACCCACCCCGCCCCAAAAAGAGGCATTATTAAGAACCGGCACGTTTACACGGGAGTAATCCCCGTTGCCTTCAGTGGACCTGCCTTCTAAGGTTCTGACTTTCAGGAGTGAAAACTCTGGAAACAGTCTTAAAGGCACATCTTTGGGCTCTTATTTATTAGGCTATTTAACCTTGCCCCGTCTGCCAACAACAGCCGTAAGTTCCTAACAGCAAAGAGAATGCACTGCAATTTAACAATAAAGCATGTCTTTTAAAAGAGCAGCGGTAAAGCATCGATTACTTTGCAGCAGGACATGCCCAAGATTGCACCCATTCGCCAGGCTTCTTATTGCATGTTATAAAAGGCCACGAGTTTCCCTCCTCACAAAGAACTCAAAGACAAATCTTGTCGCCTGATCTTAGTCATGTTTACTTGAATATAAAACTTGTTGAGTTCAGCGGGTCATACTCCTCAGGAAGTCTCCCTAGGGATGTAGCCTTAAATAAGCAACATAGCTGTCAACTGTCATTAGGTCAGTGCAGCCTTCTCCAACTATTACCGTATTTTTCGCTCTATTGGACGCACCGGACCACAGGACGCACCTAGTTTTTAGAGGGGGAAATCAAGGAAAAAAATATTATCCCTCCCCCCAGCCACAAAGAGCAACGGACAGGCTGTGCGCAGCCTGTCTGCTTCTCCCAGAGCTTCTTGGGGCTGCGGGGGAAGCCCGGGTTCCCCCACCAGCCCCAAAGAGCAAAGAAGCCAAGACAGCGCACGGGATCCATAGCCGCGCAACCTCTCCAGCCAGGAGCTAAACCTCTCCAGCGCGGCTAAAGAAGAAGACAAGGCAGTCCAGGGCAGGCACCCACTGCCCTGGCTTCCTCTTTAGCCTTGCACAGCATCTTTAGTCTTGTGCAACGGGATGGATTGCGCCCGCTGTCCACCGGGGCTGGACTAGATGACTCCTGGGGTTCCCTTCCAACCTTGCAATTCTATGACCTCGGAAGGTGTTTGGGGTCTCCACCACTGGAGGCTTTTAAGCAGCGGTTGGGGGACCATCTGCCTGGCGTTCTTTAGCTGTGATTCCTACATTGTGAGGGGGCTGGGCTAGATGACCCTCAGGTGGCCCTCCCAACTCTATACAGTCCTACAGTTCTGCAGCAGGAGATCCACAGCCACTTAGAATCATAGAATCATAGAATTGGAATAGACCACAAGGGCCATCGAGTCCAACCCCCTGCCAAGCAGGAAACACCATCAGAGCACTTCACACAATGCCCACTCCCAATTTTCATCTGAGAGACATGTGGCTTCAGTGTCTAGGTAGGTACCCCCCTACTTGCCACACTTCCCCCACCTCACTTAAGCTGAGGGAATTCCTGCCCAGAGAAGCTCCCAGGTGAGGCAAGGGTTAAGATCTACCTCTGGTAGATCTCTTGCGGCTGGAGAGGCACGCAAGGCTAAAGAGGAAGCCAGGGCAGTGAACGGGATGGATCGCGCTCGCTGCCCTGGCTTCCTCCCACCACCCCCCACCCCCGGAGAGGCGCGCAAGTCTAAAGGGGAAGCCAGGCAGCGAGCGCGATCCATCCCGTTCGCTGCCTGGCTTCCTCCCACCCCCCCCCACCCCCGGAGAGGCGCGCAAGTCTAAAGGGGAAGCCAGGCAGCGAACGGGATGGATCGCGCTCGCTGCCCTGGCTTCCCCTTTAGACATGCGAAGCCTCCCACCCCCCCCCACCCCCGGAGAGGCGCGCAAGTCTAAAGGGGAAGCCAGGCAGCGAGCGCGATCCATCCCGTTCGCTGCCTGGCTTCCTCCCACCCACCCCCCACCCCCGGAGAGGCGCGCAAGTCTAAAGGGGAAGCCAGGCAGCGAACGGGATGGATCGCGCTCGCTGCCCTGGCTTCCCCTTTAGACATGCGAAGCCTCCCACCCCCCCCACCCCCGGAGAGGCGCGCAAGTCTAAAGGGGAAGCCAGGCAGCGAGCGCGATCCATCCCGTTCGCTGCCTGGCTTCCTCCCCACCCCCACCCCCGGAGAGGCGCGCAAGTCTAAAGGGGAAGCCAGGCAGCGAACGGGATGGATCGCGCTCGCTGCCCTGGCTCCTCTTTAGCCTTGCGAAGCCTCCCACCCCCACCACCCCCGCTGGAGAGGCGCGCAAGTCTAAAGAGGAAGCCAGGGCAGCGAACGGGATGCATCGCGCTCGCTGCCCTGGCTTCCTCTTTAGCCTTGCGAAGCCTCCCCCCGGCTGGAGAGGTTGTGCAAGGCTTTTCTAGAGGAGGGAGAAGGGACTGACTGGCGGCGTCAGTCCCTTCTCCCTCTTGGGGAAAAGCCCGCAAGAGCCGCGCGAAGCTTGTGTGGGGCTCTTGAGGGCTTTTCCTGCCTGCCTCCTCCCTGCATTCGCTCTATAGGACGCACAGACTTTTCCCCTTAGTTTTTAAGACGGGAAAAGTGCGTCCTATGGTGCGAAAAATACGGTATACAGTGTTCACTTATTTGACTCATTCTGAACTAGAATATCTGCTTTAAAGCCTGTATGTGAGAGGCTGCATACATACCATACATTTAAAGCACATTCTCTCCCCACCCTGAATCCTGGGAACTGTAGTTTACCTCTAACAGAGCTACAATTCCAAGTACCCTTAACAAACTACAGTTCCTTGGAGTCTTTGGGGGGGTGTGCTTAAAATGTACAGTGTGTACTCAGCCTGTCAATTAGGAGAGGAACTAGAAGAGCCTATCTTGGATAACATTATTTATATACTAAAGGGCTCTTCTATGTAGCCATCGTTCTTGATTGGAATGAATAGGTGTTTGTAAAGCATCATTTTGTAGCCAGTTTAGCTATTGTGGCTCCTGCTGGAAAAGCCAAGGAAGCATATTGGCCGTGAATACTTAGCCTTATACAGTATATTCTGAGAATGTAAAGCTTTTTGAGTAATTGTGCTAATCCTTCTCATAATCCCCTGTTAAACTAAATGAGCATTAACTCCATACTGTGGAGAGTAGGCCAGGCTTATATTGAAGCCAAAATTTGGGTGCCTTAATTGACAGCTCAGGCCTTGGCTAGCTGTAGGTTTGACAAAAACTTATTTGGCAGACAATAGTTCAGAGTACAGGTATTGTATATGTGGAGTTAGTAATTGCAACAACCTTGATATTGATGCCCCCAATTACAGGTGGGAGCCAAGAATGGTAGATTGCTGCAGTGTTGCACCAGATCTGTAGTTCCTTTAATGAAATACAATTTCTAAGTTCTTAACTGAGTTGAGACTAGTAGTCTAAGTGAAATCTTAGAAATGAGGAATGTTAGCTGTGATTGGTAGGATACTGAAAAGTGCCCTGATGTAGTGGGTGGTGGTATTAAGAAATTATACACTACCCTCTATCAAAAGGCCACAGGATCATTTACTACATGATAACATAAATGTAATACAAAGACAAGTGTATGCAGTCTGTGTTTTAGGGTACCCTTCCCTTTGATTCTGTGGATTAGGAAAAGGCTCTGTCCCTGAAGCAGAAGGGAATGGAAGACTTTAAAAAAACCCAACTCCCATGGGGTAACCATATCCGTCTGTTGCAGCATTAAACAAGAGTGACACCCTAAGATTTGTTAGCCCACAGAAGTTTATAGAATATCCAAACTAGCTCTTATCCACGAAATTTTTTGTCATAGTAATCCAAGTCTTTAGGGTGCCATCGCTGTGGAGTAGGTGTTGCTGCCTGGGGATGACATTTGAGTTATCAGCTGTGAGGCAACACTCATTTTAACACAGGGTTGTATGCTGACAACTGGTCATTGGCCTGTACTAGAGAAGACGGGTTGGTTCGCAGGTGGGAATTCTTGGATCACAGGGGCGGTAGGGCTGCAGCCCGTTAACAAAAGTGGCTAGAGAGACAAGAAGGGCAAAGACATCTTCTGGCTGTGAATCGGTTGTAAGGAGGGGAAAGAATGAACCGGGGGGAGAGGGGGGCTGCCTGAAATGAAGGTACTTTCTATGCACAATTTATGTTGAGCTATTTGTGGGACCTAGAGGAAGAGAGGTGGGGAGTGCCACACAGTGCCATCCCCAGATCCTAATAGAAAGAAGTTGGCAAAGTCCTTCCATATTGGAGCAGCTCTTGAGACCTTCCATAGTCTTGCTATGGAAGACTATAGAAGTCTACTATGGAAGACTATACCTTCCATAGTAGAAACCCACAATTGTATACTAGGTTCAGGTGCCCTATTTTGAAGGCAACCCTGTTCCAAGAAGAGCAGTAATTAGGTTAAATAGGGTTGGGAGTATAGGAAGGCGTCGGTCATGGGTGTGCGACTGCAGTGGGTTGTTGGAGAGGCAACCTCAGGCTGGTGAGCAAGTGAGTCGATAGGCTGAGCACAGAGAGCTGGGAGCTGGGCAGAAATAACCCCCTGCTCCTTATTTCCCAATCCCTTCCATGTGTTTCCCTAGCGCCATATTTCTGGCAATGGTCGGTCTCTAGACTTGATTGTCGGGGGTGAGGAAAACTTGCTCTAGCAAAGCACGCTTAAGTCCATCCAGATAATTTTGCAGAAAAAGAAACGATTCCTTGAGCAGAGTTGGTTACGGCAAAATCCCATTCCATTAGAACATTTGGCTGTGGTCCAGGACCACTTTCACACCATACGTACATTTAAAGCACTGTGACACCGCTTTGAACAGTCATGGCTTCCTCTGAATAATTCTGGGACCTGTAGTTAAGGGTGCTGAGTTGTTAGGCAGCCTATATTCCTCTCAAAGAGCAGTTCTCAAAGTGGTTGAACAAACAATCCCCCTTCACAGGGACCTCTGGGACCTCTTCAAAGATATGTTAGATAAAGATGTGGAAGGACTGGACAGGTTCTTCCCCTTCCCATAGGAACATGTAGGAAGTTGCCTTATACTGAGTTAGGCCACTGGTCCATCTGGCTCCATACTGTTTGCACTGAATGGCAGCAGCTCTCCAGGATTCCAGACAGGGTTCTCCCCCAGCCCTACCTGAAGATGCCAGTGATCAAACCTGGAACTTTCTGTAGGTAAAGAAGGTGTTCTGTCACTCAGCTGTGGCCCTTCCCAAAGGGTCTGAGGTTGTTTTGTTAAGGGAGTATTCTTTCTTCTGGTAAACAGCTGGCAATACTGCAAAGAGTGAGGGTTAGTGAAAGAACAGTACATTTGTCTAGGAAGGGGGGGGTCACTGCCTTGGAGCTGAAATTGGTGTCTACAACGCCTGATCTTTCCATTATTTGCAAATTGATGTCTACTGCTGTTGCCAACTGGCACTTGAAACAGAACTAGTGTGTCTGAGGTCAATTCTAAATTGTATTAAATTCGGTATTTTGTTAAACGGAGGTGTTGTATATGACTCCCCGGGGTTCCTTTGGGAGAAAGGGTGTGTTTAGAATCCTTGAAACAGCGTTGCTTTGACAGACTGTTTGGTAAGGATGCTTGGCAGAAGGGGGTTAAAAAGCAGGCATCCATATACAAAGTGTAAAACCACAAGATTTATAAGGAAACAAAACCGAAAGGCCACAATTGGCAGAGATGCCTCTTATGCCAAGCTGTGTTTGAACAGCTCTTACTCAATATCCTTTGGGGAGGGAAGAAACCAAGATGTGCAAGGCACTTAGTATCTGCCAAGGGTGGCTCCCTTTACTGGAGGAGGCTTTCATTTAGCTTTCTCATAAAGCACGGGAGGCTTATAGAAGCAATAGGAATTGTTGCCCCTGTGTATGGTTCGCTTCTGTAGCGTGGCATCAGCCTCTTTCAAAGGTTAGTGGCTGCCTGCCTCAGTGAAACGAGGGCCCCTTTCACATTAGGTCTTTAGCACACCTGATGCATTACTTCCTCACAGTTGGCTGGAAATGAGTCTTCGAATGTGGTTCCATGCAGCATTGAATGGTGTGCTAGATTCCCCATTAGTTCTCCAGAATTGTCCCTCCCCACCATAGCAAAAGCACACAGTGCATTGTTGGAACGTAGCCTGAGAGCGGCTAAGAAATAGAATAAATAAAATTGCTGTGCAAGTCTGCTTATATTTTAGTGTATTAGTGCAGAAATGGAGGTAAGTGCCATCTTTTGAAGCTAATGGAGAATGGACTAGTTGTACTCCTGCTATGATGAGTACAAGCAACCAATGCAGGTTGAAATCCTACCAAGCAACTGCTTCCCAGCAAAGAGACTTATAGCATCTTTGAAAACAGACTCACGGGAGCACAGTCGGGAAAGGCCAGCCATGTAGGAAGGTGGGTCTTCCCCAGGTGACTCAGTAGTACTTTGTAAGTCCACATGTGTTGGCTGGTGGTGCAGTTGTGGTGCAAGTCAGAAATCTCAAGCCCTGTATAAGACAGAAGAAGAGGAAAAACTTTAGAATGTGACAGTTGGCAGAGTGATTATCTGGGTTCTTTAGGAAACGAGAGTACATGTCTTTTTATCGAAACAGGTGTGTGTGGGTGTGTGTGCCAGCAAGCAATCGCCCAAGGTCACTCAGCATTAGATGTCACCATTGACTAGTCTGACTACATCAGTTCATGTCAAATGTTGGACCCTGCTCTGATGAGCTTGCATGCTGGCTGGCCCTTCATTTGGCACCCCTCTGTCAGCTTATATGGAGCTTGGAATCTGCTAGCAGAAAATAAATCTGCTGAGGTAGTGATATCTGGTCTCTTGGGCTTGGCTCTGTGCCATCAGGGCTTGGGAGTCTCTAGCTGTAGCGGGAACGGAAAAATCTGTGCAGGTTTCCTAGTCCCTATGGTTGGGAGATGTAGTGGGGCATCTGACTGCAGGAGTTGGGGCTGTTAAAATATTTTCAACTTCTTCCAATGGGTGTGAAGAACATTTTACTTTTGATGGTAAATATTGCAGGTGACCATTATCCAATAGGTCTGCATTTTAAGTAAACTGGACAGAAATGGGTTCTTGGGGTTAATAAAATAGTAAATAAGTTTAAGTAATGGCAGGCAGCACAGATGTGGTACAAAGACAGGCTCTATAGAGCAGCCTTTCTCAACCTTGGATCCTTAGATGATGATGGACTCCCATCATTCTTAGCCAGCATGGTCAGTGGTCATGGATGATGGGAGTTGTAGTTCAAGAACATCTGGGGAACCCAAGGTTGAGAAAGGTTACTGCAGAGCAGTAATGGCCAAACTTGACCCCCCAGCTGTTTTGGGACTGCAACTCCCATCATTCCTAGCTAACAGGACCCAGTGGTCAAGGGTGATGGGAATTGTAGTCCCAAAATAACTGGAGGGCCAAGTTTGGCCATCACAGCTGTAGAGCATTTCCATGTGCTTGATCCAAGAAGTGTAGGTTTACACACAAGTGTATTGCACAGCCCTTGTGAGGTAGACTGAGATGAGATAATGGCGACTTGTCCAGTGCCACTTTGCTGAGCATCATGGGTTCAAATCTCTATTTGTTCATATCTGTTTCTACCTGACCAGCTCAACCGAGAATTGCTGTAAAACTGACCTACAAGACAAAACCTGGGGGAGGTAGTAATGACGAAAATGCTTGTGCCAGATGGACAGATTCCCCCCCCCATTTTATTGGCAATATATGGTTATTAATGGTCTTTAGTCTTGGATATTATCTTGATGGCAAAGGTTTAATAATATGGTAGACCAACATGTTCTAGATTCGTAGATACAAACCTGACTTATAGCAATTTAGCATCAGCTGATATCGCTGGGTTTTTTTTTATCCCCAGCACACTTTGACTTGCTTCTGTGCCTTCTGGGTTAATGACAGATTAACCCTACAGGTTTAACAGGCACAAAGCAACTTGTTGTGCCCAGCTTTACCTACTACCTTGGACTTCCTGGAAAGGTAAAACTACAACTCCATGTCTAAATATCAAGGTGGATTTTTAACATTCTAACTGGAACGCAGTGCCCTTAAAGTAGACATCTAAGTACAACACAGTAGCCTGACCTATAGCTGAAATGGGGACAACCTGAGACAGGTAACTATGCAGTCGCCATTTAGCTGAACCTTACACTCACTTCCAAAGCATGACTGTTTACAATTTTGGCACTTGGCTGCCAAACGCTTCCAATCTGCAGAAAGTGAATCTTAGCACATTGTAACACTTCTGGGTGGAAATTGGACTTCGTTTGTACTTGGCAGTATGACAGGCAGGTCTGATATGGAAGTACATTTCCTTTCTCTCCCTTATGGAGGGCAGTTTCTGCATGTCAAAGCAGAAGTCAGTTGTATGCACAGGGCTGGAGCGCCCTGGTTTGTATGTACTGAAAGTGAATCAAACTGATATGTGCAATTTAACTACAGGCGGTTGTAGTTTGCTTTGATATTTTATAAATTATTATTCTCTTTATCCCAGCCATCCTTCAAGTAGCCAAAGGTTCTCCCTCCACCCCAATTTCATCCAAACTGTTTTGTGATGTAAGTTAGGCTGAGAGAAACTGACCAGTCCCAAGTCACCCCAGAAAAAATTCCTAAGCTGGGCTTTGAACCCAGATCTCCCTGAACCACACTGGTTCTTTACATATTCATTTGGCGGGGAGGGGCATGTGTTGGTGCTGACATGTACATGGAAGCAAGGTGGTCTTGGTATACTTGACTTAAGTGAGCATCTGTGTAGAAAGTCGGTACACTGAAATCTCCAACAGCCATAAAGCTGTCCAGTGCTTGTTGACTCTTCCAATGAAGCTAGATAGCATTGAAGGTTGTTTCCAGTACAGTCCATTTGCCCTGAAATAGCCTGCTCTGCTGTGTGTCATAATTGCCACAAATTACTAGGGATTTGTTTGTCCGTGAAGTAGCAACAGTGTGCTTAGTAGGCATTAACGTTGCACCAATAAGCTGCTGCATATTCATTTTGTATGGGAGGGGCTTCATTCCTCTGCAATGACTCACTAATGTAAAATAACTCACATTGGTTTCTGATTTTTTTAAAAAGCATTGTTATAAAGCTGGCTGCCTTTCACAACATCAGTTATCAGGAGTTGAAGGTCTTCAAGAGGTGCATGCATGCACTCATTATTAAATGAATTATGTGCAAGTTCAAAATGCTGTTAAATTTTGTCAGCAGTGTCATGACTTTCCTTAAAAATAGCTCAGAAATGCCTTTTCTTTTACTAAAAAAAAGCTAAACAACTTTTCTGTCTGGATTTTCACTGTTTGAAATAAATGGCAACCCTAAGCAGAATACTGCATTTCATTGAGATTTTGAATTGTGTACTTCTCATACCCTAAAACTTAAGGTAAAACTGCACTTGCCTAGGTGGACAATAAAGTGTATACATAGGATGAGAACATATTGTGAATAGCTTTTATATGGACTAGGCCTGTGTTCCCATGGTGTGGTGCCCATGGGCATGTACATGTCTGTGCTGTTTCTAAATTAGCAACACCAGTTGTCAAGAACAACAAGGAATGGTTGCACAGAGGCAAAGCAGCTGCAGTGTGGCACCTGCAAGGTTTTTCTTTGCGGGATGGCACAAATGATGTGGCAGCTAGTGGAGAAGATTCTGCTGGCAAGGGATAAAGAAGTGCTAATCCAGCGTGCTAAAGATTTGGAAGGCAAGCACTGGCATGTAGGAAATGGGCTTGTTTGATGAATTCAACTTTATTGGGTCAGGGATAGCAGTTGGGAGATAGCAGTAATGCTGATGATGGGATTTTAGCAGACTAGATGTAGAAGGCTGGCATGCTAGAACTGGATGGAGACACCTGGGTTTAGATCAGTAGTTCTAACTGGCCCCACTCCCTCACTGGAAACGAAAACAGCTTTTTTGAATAAAGGGATGGCATGGCCTCTGGGTAGGCAGTTTGCCTTTCTAATCCATTTTGGGTTTGATGCCTTGAGGGAGCATCAGGATTGGTATGTGAAATTGTAGCACAGGCAGTAAATGGTCCTGGCAGCAACTACCCATGCTCTGTATCTGCCTGGTTTCCTTATACAAGCACACGAAGCAAGAACACAGCACACACTCTCCCGTTCTGTGGAATGATGAAACCCACACACAAGCAAATCCACTTTCTTTGCAGAATTCCAAGGTGATACAGAGTAATAGAGATTTGCCTCTTCGAAGTAACTTCCTCCTTTGCAGCAGTAACTTCCTAAACTTACTACTACTTTGTAGTAGTCAAAAGGAAGCCATTTGCCCTGGCTACGAAATGCTCAGAAATCCTGAGGCATGGAACTGGTTGCAATTGGATGACATGCTAAACACACCATGTAACTGGTGGATGCATACCTATGAAATCTAAATAGAATGCTTGTTAGCAGAAATATGCCAGGCTGCAATGTGATTCAAAGTAGCTATCATTTGAGAGTGGGGAAGAAGACAAGTAGAAGTAGATCACTGAACCAAATGCAACAGTACAGTTTCTATTGAATGCAAATAGAGGCCGGTGATGGGGGTATCTGATTATGTATAATGCGCTGCAATTTAAGTTAATCTATTGATTGGCTAGAAAGAAACTGCAAGCCTGAGCTGTTCAAGCTCTTATTTCGACAGATGGGTTGGGACAAAGCACCCTGTTTTAGGCAGGTCACAGCCAATTTTGTAAAAGCTTTTGCACATACTTCCAATAAGTATATAACCTACTTAACCACTCCATAGAACTTGCATGGTATTTACATATTTTACAAAAGATGTTGCCCAGGTCATTTGGAAGACATATCACTAAACAACTGCATCCGTCCAGCACTTCCATCATCTAGCAGAAAGGGTAGCATAGCACTTTTCTGTGGCTGCATTTGCACACTGTGCTAAACCACTGGTCTACTCTGAATGTGCAGGTGGTTCTTGCTTCGCTCCTTGAAAAGGCAACAAGCCACAATTCTGGCTTCCAAACCCAGGAGTCATGATTTGTTTTGCTCTAAAGAAGCCACATTCTGGAGCCAAAGTTTGTTGGCTTTATCAATCATGGATGGCCTGAGCAACGCAAGAAACTTCGCCCCGGGACTTTGGTTTGATGCTCAGGCTAAGGGAAGACTGAAGCTAGAGCCATCTTTATGGTTTACTATGATGTACAAACAGGGCCAGTTTGATCCAACTAGTTTCATTTAACTCTAGAAAGTGAACTTGTCAAAAGTGGCAGCACTGGGGGTACCCTTCGGAGTAGACATACCTCTGTTTGGCTTCATCCCTTGTTAGATGTTAATTATAGCCTGCATTGCAGTGTGACAAATAGATCCAGAGGAGCCAACAAGCACAGGTTTTAAGAAGGGCCTTTTGTTGCCCATCCATTTAAACAACCAGAGTGGTTGGGGCAACTCAGTCAGATGGGTGGGGTATAAGCAATAAAATTATTTATTTATTTATTTATTTATTTATTTATTTATTTATTTATTTATTATATTTTATTTTATTTTATTATAGATGGCATGTGTCTGCCCACACATCATCTTCTGTTTTAAGCAACATCACACCCATGTAGCTTTCAGCAATGCTACTTTAGCATTAAAGGGCTGATGTTTTTAAAGGGAAGCCAGTGCTTTTTAAAAACAAAACAAAAAGAACCCTAGCAGCACACTCAAACAGCTCCCGGCAGTTTTCTGTAAACAGAAAGGCGAATGACTCTGACCAGATAAACATTAGTCAGTCCCAGATGCAGAGCTTGCCAGTCTTGAGCAAGTAACCTAAAAAGGCAGTCAGTTTTGTGAATGCTTGATGTGTGTAGCCTTTAAACCAAAAGAGGTAAGGAACACTGGATGAAAAGGCAGCTGAATAAGCTGCTGTGTCTGGCCTACCAAGTGGGTAGGTGGCAACACAGTAGCTCTATATACGGACCCGTCTTCCCAAAAAGAAGGCAAGCAGCCCTCTTCTGTTAGCTTCTGCCAACAAGCAGCCCAAATTGTTGCTAGATAAATGAGAGTTTGCCTACCACACAGCTTTCTTCTTTTCATAATCCAAACTGAAGTGTGCCTGTTCATTTTTTAATTATTTTTTTGCTATTTTACAACCGCCGGGGGCGCATCACATTTGTCGGGGATAAAAGTAATAAAGTTACCAACTTCCTTAACATTAAAATTCACCAAATTCCTTCATATTAAAGCTCCCCTCCTTATACACAATTAAGATAGCTTCTTTCCTAATATTCCTGAAAGCGAAGTCTTCTCTTCCCTGCTGCATATTTGAAGGTTCGACTAAGCTGTACTCGTAGGCTAAATTCTGCTGGTAGGTTTATGAATCCTGTGTTAGTGTTCTAGCTGGAGTTTTTTTAAAAAAAAAATATATGCATAATTTCAACATATAAATGCCTCCAAGACGAATTATATTTGCCTCCAGCCTTTGTCCGGATGACGAAGGGTACACTTTGTATGGTTCAGCTACCCTTTCAATACTTGCAAATACCTGGTTGTACTTGGCCTACATGTTTGGTGCAGGCATATTGAAGTTAGTGACTTAGTCTGGAAGATCCACTAGCAGACTGGGGGTGTGGTTTATTTCCCCTTTGGTATATTTCAGGCATGTCCAACAGATAGATTGTGATCTACCGGTAGATCACTGGATGTCTGCCCTGCACCCCAAAAATATGGGGCTTTCCTCCTCCCTAAGAAAAGCTCAACAACTTTGACCTGAACCCCCAAAAACAGGGCTTTCCCTTTGACCCCTGGTATATTTTAACCTACATTGATTCTCACAGTTAGCTTCACCCTTGCAGCTGCCCCTTGGATTGGCTTCATGTTGACACGTTAAATCTCTAAAATAGGAGTGGAGAACCTTTGGCTCTCCAGGTGTTGCTGAACTACAACTCCCATCATCCCTGACCACTCTTGCTGGCGCTGATGGGAGTTGTAGTTCAGCAGTCTCTGGAGAGGCCAAAGGTGCTCAAAAATTACACAGCCTGGAAACCCAAGACTCTGGTTAGGTTCATATGGCGGTTCTTTTGCTATAGAGCCCCTGGTAAGAGCAGCTCCAGAAATGAACAAAAGCATGACCAATATTTTTAGGCACCTTGTGCCAGTTAGATGTGTTTGGTGCTGAAGGCTCCTCCCTTGGCTCTTAATCTTGCCATTTTGCACGCCAGATGAAAGTTCTAGGATACTCTTGGCTTAAGAATAAAGGCTGTAGGAGGAGGCATGGTTTCCTGCATTGAACTTGTCCAGGCAGCTGCTGCTTTAGGGTGGGGATCAGCAACAGATCTCCAGCTCCCAACATGGAATGCCTGAACAGCAGTGCTCATGTAAGCCCATTTGTGCTCTGAAGCCTATTTGAGGTCAAACGAGATGCGATGTCAGCAGATAGGTGATCTTCCAGTTTTTTAGTTTTTTTGTTCAATGGAATAGTTGCTTGGGTAGGTGTAAACCCTTCCCATGTCACTCCCTAGTTTGAAATTGCTCTGCCAAAGCAACTCGCCCCTGGAAACATACAGGTACCTGTGGCCTGGGTTCCCCTCTGAGTCACAGAGCAGCTTTGTGGAGGTGCTGGCACATTGGAAAAGGCTGAATGGCTAGTAGAAGCAGCATGGTTACCATCAGACCTGTGGCCCCTGCTGCTGCTGAACTACTTTTAAAACCAAAAGATATGATCGCTGATCTCCTGATCTAGTTGCATCCATGGAAACGAAAGGTTGTATCCTAAGTAGCATTAAGCAACTCATTTAATCAGTACATGGATTTCTCCTTCCACGATGGATGCCTCCCCCCCCCAGTGCCCCTTGAATGTGTTTTAGGAGTTCCCCACCATGACCACCCTTTGGAGCAGATTTGGGGAGTGTGTTGGGCCATGTGCAGAGGGCTAAGAGGAGGGAAGTTGCATGAGCAGAAATTCGTGTAGTGATGGGATGTGTTGGATATGCCCCGAGTCTTGCATTTAGCCCTTATGAGTGTGTTAACATACTCACACAGGTCACCGATTTAAACACACCAGCTAATGTTTGCTTAGGCCATTTAAAGTTTCCTCCCGTACTTACAGCAATGTGCTTTTCCCCGTGTTGTAGGTGGTCCGTAGCCGTCTGGAGAAGCAGGGAATTGCAGTCCACAACGTGAGGTTGAATGGCTCGGCCGCAAGCCACGTGCTCCATCAGGACAGTGGTCTGGGGTATAAAGATCTGGACCTCATTTTTGGTGTAGACTTGAAGAGTGAGGACGTCTTCCAGCTAGTGAAAGATGTAGTGATGGACTGTCTGCTGGACTTCCTCCCGGAAGGGGTAAACAAAGATAAGATCACTCCCATGACGCTAAAGGAGGCCTATGTGCAGAAGCTAGTGAAAGTGTGCAATGAAACAGACCGCTGGAGCCTTATTTCACTTTCAAACAACAGCGGGAAGAACGTGGAGCTCAAATTTGTAGACACTCTCCGGCGGCAGTTTGAGTTCAGCGTAGATTCCTTCCAGATAATATTGGACTCACTGTTGCTTTTTGGAGAGTGCTCAGAGAACCCGATGTCTGCAAACTTCCACCCTACAGTCACCGGGGAGAGCATGTACGGGGACTTTGAGGAGGCAATGGACCACCTGAGGAACCGGATCATTGCCACCAGGAATCCGGAGGAGATCAGAGGTGGTGGGCTTCTGAAGTACTGCAACCTCCTGGTGAGGGGATTTAAGCCCAAATCGGAAGTAGACATGAAGGCGCTACAGAGATACATGTGCTCCAGGTTTTTTATAGACTTTCCTGACATTGGGGAGCAGCAGCGGAAGCTGGAGTCTTACCTTCAGAGCCACTTTGTGGGGATGGAGAGCAAGCGGTACGATTGCCTGATGACCCTTCACAGGGTGGTGAATGAGAGTACGGTGTGCCTAATGGGACACGAGAGGAGGCAGACGCTGAACCTCATTGCCATGTTGGCTGTGAGGGTCCTGGCTGAGCAGAACATAATCCCGACTGTCACAAACGTGACCTGCTATTATCAGCCAGCCCCTTATGCCAGCGAAGTAAACGTAAACTACTATGTAACCCACATGCAGCCTCTGCTGCCTTGCAGTCACTCCTATCCAACTTGGCTTCCCTGCAACTAACCACTGACATTGCTCCAGTCCTTGTTCTCTGGGAAGCAGAGGCTGTACAATTCAGAAGAAAAATGGGTCTCTTGCTCAAAGTGTCTTCCTCCTACATAGGAACAAAGTCTGCTGTATATTGTGGGCAATTGTGCAGTGTTATGAGTAGTTACCAGAGATGTTTACAGTAAGAAAATGATTGAGTTTATGTATGAGGTGGATGGATAGGATTAGGTTAAGAAAGCAGAGCTGCACTACCTGAGATGCAAGCTGAGTTTCTTTCTTTCTTTAGTACACGAAGCATTAAGGGCTGTGCAGACTCTGTTTCTGAAGATATGCCAGAGTGGCCGATTCCTTTTAGGGGACCAAAGAAATCCTATTCAAGTGCCTGCAACCAAAAAAAGCAAAGAAAAGAAAAAAAAAAAAGCACTGTACCTTAATTTTTTTTTGTAGGGGGTAGAACTCCCTGTTGGTAGTTCAGTTTGGGATGTCTGCGATGAATATTGGGGGAGTTTGGGGGGTCGCTTGATCATTTCTGTTGAGGGAACCGAAGTGGGCCCGGGGGCTTGTAAAAGGAGCCAGTGTACCATGGCTTGCTGCCCCGATGGACCAGCTGTATTTATTATCAGTCAGAGGAGAGCTGTGGGGTAGGGTGGGGGTGGGGCAAAAGAATGGGGTTGGATACACAGCAGCAGATGTTTTGACAGATGATCATGAACACTAAAAGAATGGGAACCTGCCCCCAAAGTATTACTCAATGTGCCGTGCCAAAAAACCCCTAAGATGTGACTTTCTGAAGGAAAGGATCTAGATTAGTGTTTTCTGTATCAGTAACATCAGGGGAATGAGCAGGTATGGGAGTTCAGCATGATATTAAAATGGCTGGCTAACTTTTATTAGGAGTTTAAATGAGCTGCACACAGTGCGCCAACATGGGCAGAGAAGTCTGTTCATTTTAGTAGTTGCAGAGCTGAGGTCTTGATCCAGATGCCCTGGTCCTCTTAATGAAGGGCAGCAGCTGCCAACATCATCCATAGGCTCTGAAAGCTGCTCTTCTTCTTTCTGGAGGCCTGTGTGCAGCTGCTTGGCTCCATGTGCAAAAGATTCCCAAGTTTTGGTATTTTGGTGTTAACAGTGGAAAGGCGGTGGGAGAGAGCTGTTGGTAGCCAAATTTCTGAACCCAAGAGGTTCTTGGAGTCCTGTTCAAATGCAATAGGAAGAGTCAATACAGAAGCCACCAGCTGTTGGACCACAACTCCCATTAGCTTCAGCTAGCATGGCTTATCGACTGAGTAGTGATGGGAGTTGGTCCAGAAACATCTAGAAAGCACCGTGTTGCCTACACCTGAAATACACAAGCTTTTGAAGTAGTTACTTGCACAGCACAATAGTTCTTTTTACTGACGTTTTTGGATTGCCTGCCAGTTCCTTGTGCAATGTGTCAGTTCAGGTTGTTGTTTTTATGCTTTTTTAGGAAGCTGAGGCAAAGATTGCTAGCTTTTTGGGTAGACCTGCTTTTTTTGAAAGGGCTACAAGAAGATGCTTCATGGTGTATCCTTGAAGGGCGACTGACTTACTAATCTGTTTCTTTGCAGTAAAGCTGTACCACATTTGGGCAGGCTGAAAAAAATTGAAATAAAATATCATACTTGGATTGTGTCTAGGTAAAATTCTGCCTCTTCCTGGGAAACATGAGCTAGTTTGGCAAGACCAAGCTGGGCTGTTTGTTTTAAAAGTCTGCTGCCATGTTGTTTGCTTCTGTCTTGTCACGACTCTGACTGGCTGAGAAGGCACAATTGCTCATCTTTTAAGAGGTCCAATACTATGTAAGTGAAGAGTTCCCCTGAAAAATAAACAGCTCTCAAAGACAGTTCCTTTATGTACAGTAAATCCTTCCATGCTCCAAGATGTGTGTGGCTGCAGTGTCTAATGTAAGGGGCTTCACCAGGTTATTCCTCTTTCACTTGAGGAAAGGGCTGCTTCTCGATTATCTCCTTTTTGACAGCTTTCAGTACTTCACATTTAAAAGGGGAGAAGTGGTTTCGCACTAAAGGAGCACAGCTGATTAGCAGCACTTTTTGGCAGAATTGTGAATGAGAAGCCTAAGTGATAGACATGCCTC
The DNA here is from genome assembly GCF_964188305.1 of Podarcis bocagei. NCBI lineage: Eukaryota > Metazoa > Chordata > Lepidosauria > Squamata > Lacertidae > Podarcis > Podarcis bocagei. The sequence goes on from NC_138132.1 coordinate 27,188,360, forward strand.
GTTTAAGCAAACGAACCTTCCCCTCCAATCCAAGGGCTTGCTGGAGAAATTTAAAGAAAATTGCACTTTTTGTGGTGTGTGAATGCGTGGTGAAATTCTCACAAATGGCTGCATCAAACAAATGCTGTGATCCTGCTGTTTCTTTGTATGCATGGGGGTATCTGAAAGATTCGAAGAGTGTAACACTTTGGCACTTCCAGTCTTGCGTTTGAATGTGTTCTGCAGCTATCGAACCTGTCATGCAGTGGGCCTGACGTAACTTGCTAGATTCTTTAGAATCTGTCACCATAAATAAATACAATGTATTGAACTCTTTTGGGTTATTCTTCTTACTTGATTGCACGACAGTGCCATGACCACTTGCCATCCTTCTGCCCTTTGAGGTGACTCGTCTGAAACAAGGTGGAATTGGGCAAAAAGAGGTCATGAGCATTCCTGTCCCCTGAGTTGGCTTTCAAATTGCTACCCCATCTTCTGCCAAATATCTTCCCAGGCACTTCAAAAACAATGGCTGCACCTCACCAGTTGTATTGCACCAGGACTGATGGCAGCCACCTTAACGAAGAAGGCAGAGAGTAATTACAAGCACTCAGTGCACATATAGGCCCCCCTTTTAACTAAAGTTGGTTGAATGAATGTTTCTACCTGTGCTCCATTAACTGCCAGGCATACTGCTTGTAATGAAGGCTTGTTTAAGTCTGTTCCTGGAGTGAGTGACTGGTCAGGGGTGGAAGCAGAGTTTAAAGGCACTTTCCCCCCAGCCTGGGTCCCCATGAAGACTGTCAGACTCCAACTCCCATCAGCCTCTGAGGATAGAAGTTCTTCATCATCTGGAGGGCAACAAGCTGGAGAAAGTGGACTTAATTGTGGTGGGAGCAATTCATTGAGAAACCTTGATCCACGAGATGAAGGCCAGATGAGCTTGAGGCTAAGCGTTGCATGAGCAAGCCATTAAACTCAGCTGGATTTGGGAACCTTTGGCCCACCTAGTGGTGTTGAACTACAGCTCCCATCAGCCCCAGCAAGCATGGCTGATTGCCTGGGATTATGAGAGTTGTAGCTGAGCAATATCTGGTTCCCCACACCTGAGCTAGAAAACCCCCAACCTGGTGCCTGCTAGGTATTGTATTATCTCCTGACTTCTATCAGCCCTAGATAGCATGGTCAGGAGTAGATGAGCATTGTCAAATATTGTAAGGAACCAGCTTAGGGAAAGCTGAGCTGGATTACAAGGGAAGTAATGTTTCTTACGTTGGCTGGAAATTGCAGTCTAATATCAGAATTAGAGTGTGGTGGATACATGGACTCAGGCAATGTCAAATTTAGCAACCTTCATGTACCACCCCAGTTCTGTCAGTAATCAATGTGCAGCTCACTGGGAGAATTCAAGGCAGAACTAAGACTTCCTTGTGTTAGGACACATTACCCTTATGCATAGTGTGCCTTCAATTTCTCCCTACCAAGTTTTTCTCTTTTGCTATTCCAGTTGCATTATCTTTCCTGCCCATTATTTTCTGCAGTTGGCAGTTGTCTCTTTTAATCTGACTAGAGCAGCACAAAACACCTGACCTGGTTGGCTTTTTCCATTGTTTAGCTTGATCTGTTTGAACAAAAGGATGCTGGTAGAAAACACTAGGTTTGATCTGAAAAGAGACTTTCAATTTTTTTTTTAGTGTCTGGTCTTTTAAAAAAATGAAATAAAAAAGTATATTTTCTCAGAAGGTGGTCTGTCATTTCTTGGATAAGCAGAATACAAAAATGCTAAAAGGCAATGGTTTATCAATGCCTATAAGCTCATTACTGGCCTGTCAGTTTGTCTTAACAATCAAAGCTGAGACACTTCACTAGATCCCCAGAAAAAATAATGGCAACTTATTTCAGAGAAGCAATGCTGTATTGTTTTTAACACTTGATTGGAAGCCGCCCAGAGTGGCTGGGGAAACTCAGCCAGATGGGCGGGGTATAAATTATTATTATTATTATTATTATTATTATTATTATTATTATTATTAAGCAGATAGCACTGTTTTTAATACTTGGGGAATGGGGAGTCAGGTGAGATTTTTTTTAGACTTTCTGCTTTCAGTAGAGAGCCAGTGTAAGGTAGCTTTGGAGTAAGACCTGGAAGACCAGGGTTTGAATCCCCACTCGGCCATGGAGCTCCCTGGGAGACCTTCGGTCACTGCCTCAGCCTAACCTGCCTCATAGGGTTATTGTGGGGATTAAATGAGGAGGGGGTGAACCATGTGTGCCACCTTAAGCTCCTTCGAGGGGAAAAGGTGGGATATAAATGCAATGAATACATAAGTCTTTTGGGGTAAAGTGCATCTTAAATAGGACTTTTGGACAAACACAACTTTGCATTTATCCACACTTACCTTTTGTCCTCTTTCCAGACTCAGGTCCACGTTTCAAACTGTCAGAACACCCTTTTTTGCCCTCATGAAAACCTGTTCTTTAGCTCTCAATCAGAGCAAACAGCAATTTGGGTTTTCTGTGGGTTGCCATTTGCTCCATCGCAACATTAAAGAGTGGGTTTTGTGGGGAAAGCTCTGGATGGGGAAAACGGTGCTCATACGCAGAGCTTTAAAGCATGAACTCTGGATGGAAAGAGCAGAGGAAAAGTATGAATAAGCCCCATATTTTGCCCTTTGATATCTAGCAGCTCATTGCCTGCTGCTTTCCACTTGGAATTTCAGGACAGAGTTGGTATCACAATTGGCAATTCAGGGTTTCCCAGTATCTGCTTTCAGAAGTGGTTCATAAACAAATTTGTTGGGCCTGCCTGCTGTGAAGCTATCTTCATGTGAGCCAGGATGTGGACTTGGAGCAGGGAATAGCTGTGTTTGAGCTGGCTTACTTCATTGAAGCTTACCTTTGGACTTCTCAGCTCAGCCTACCACACGGGTCTTGTGGGAGTAAGATGCAAGGGCAAACCTTCCTTGGAGATTGGATGGCCATCTGTCATGGATGCTTTAGCTGGGATTCCTGCATTGCAGGGGGTTGGACTAGATGACCCTTGGGCCCCTTCCAGCTGTAAGATTCTATGACGTGTGTCACTCTGAGCTCCCTGGAAGAAAGGAGCATTGCCATGCATTAACGTGCAATTGAATAATGGCGCGCTCGCTCTTTGCATTTTGCACAAACATACCTATTTCCCCCTCTCAAAAGTCTCTGGGCTTGGCTGGTTGTTTTTCTAGGAATGTGGAATCTCTGCATCTTCAGATGTAGTTGGCTTGGCCATGCTGCCTGGAGCTACCAGGGGTTGGGAAACCCTGAATATCTGGAGGACAAATGGACTGTCAGGAGAGAGATTAAACTACATTTATAATTTGTCTTTCTCATGAGGAGTTCTGCTGATCTTACATGACACAGAGATGGGATCTGTCCCTGCCAAAATATAAAGCCCTGGGGATCTAAAGCTCCCTGGCTCTACCCTTTCTTGATGGGCACAGTAACAGCATAGCAGAAAATCCCTCCAGGGTGATATATTAGGCAGGGACACTGGGACATTGTTCATAGGGAGGTTGGTCTGGAGCACTATGACATAGACAGCGTGACTTGGCCTGTGGCAGCAAAAAAGCTAGTTCTGCCCATACCTCTTGGCATTTTTGGATCACGAGTTCTGGCCTGGGAATGGCAGGTAGATTCCCAGTCTACCCCCACTACTCTGTAAGAACACTTAGCTCTTAATTGCAGGCTTGCTTTGACTCCGTATAAATCTAGCTCAGTTTTATTTACACTGAGAATGGGGAACCTGTAGCCCATCAAATGCTCCTGGACTACAACTCACACCATCTTTTACCAGTGGCCATGTTGGCTGAGGCTGATGGGAAATGGAGTCCAGCAACATCTAGAAGACCACAAGCTCTCCATCCCTGGTTTGCATTGTCTGGCTGTGGTCTCCAGCGTTTCAGGCAGGGGTGTCTGTCTCTTTCTCTGCCCTACCCCAGGCTGAACGCAGAACATTTCACAAGGAAAGCAGGTGTTCGGCCACTGAGCCACAGCCCTTCCTTCTGGGGCCCATGGGGACTGCATTTAGACTGAACAAGCTGGACCCATCCCGTAGTCACCCCCATCCATCACTTTGTGTGCCAGTAGGGTGAGAGAAGCAGTGTGGACTGGGCTGCAAGGACCAGATATACTCCAAACTCCAAACAAGGGCTCTCGTAACATGCTCTCAAGTGCTAGACTAGGCCGCTGTAATGCACTCCCTTAAAGAGCTGAGGCGCTTCAGCCGGCACAGCATGTAGCTGGCAGGTTGCTCGAGGAGGCCTGGCATTCAGATCATGTTGCACCAGTTCTGTCCAGTGGTGTCGGTTGCCCAATCATTTTCAGGCTCGATGCAAAGTGCAACTTAATAAAGTGAGCAAAGGTTTCGTACTGCGGTAGTTAACAACACAGTTTTGTAGGGACCTAGTGTCCACAGAAGAAAAATAAATCATCATGCTTGGCATAGAATCATAGAATTTTTGAGTTGGAAGGGACCCTGAGGATCATAGTCAAATAATTAGGGTTGCCATATGTCCTCCTTTTCTGGGACACGTTCTCTTTTTCATGCGTCCTAGCAATCCAAAGTTAAAAGTAGAAGTCGGCAAATGCGCCCTCTTTTTTTGCTCTTCCAAATATGTCAACCCACAGGTGACACATTTTAAGTTTTATTTTCCTCATCCATTTAAAAACAGCTATCCGTGTTTAATCAATACATGTCAAGACAGCTTGTGCTATAGCAATTTAAACAACAACATTGCCAAGGAATCCAACCCACAAAGCTGCAGCAAATATAGCAGGCCTTTCTGTGCTCATTGCATTGCCAGCTTTGCACTCTCCGTTCCAATAGGGACCCCACAGTTCTGTGCCAGGGCTGGCCAACCTGTGGCTCTCCTGTTGATGCTGGACTCCCAACTCCCATCCACCCCAGCTAGCACAGCCAATGGACAGGGATGATGTGGGGGCTGTAGTTCAATACTACTCGGAGGGAAACACTGGCCTCTGTTGACACCGCTCCTTCTCACAATGCAATCACGGCTGCTGCTGTCATGACGGGCGGAGAGGGCGGGGCACACGGGTGATCAGACAAGTCACATGTGATGCTCACTCGAAAGCCGTAGCTTGGGCCAGGTTTCCACTATTGATTCCAATGGGCCTCACATGGGCGGAACGGCGAGACAGATTGCAGCACCTCAAGCCGAGACCGGTGCAGTGTAGGTAGAGCTGGTGCTGACGCCGTTCCTTTGAACAATGCAACCCCGCCACTGCTGCCATCGTGCCAGTCTGTTATGCAGACAGGAGTGGAGAGGGTGGGACGCAACAAATGGCAATGAGACAAGTCACTGCCTCGTGGACCCACACCCAGTGAGCAACAGCCCCATTGTGCTTGCCTGGTGTGTCATCCAGCTGCAATGCTTTAAAAGGACTTGCTCTTAAAACATTCACAAGGTGATTTTCAAATGTCAGGGCACCAGTGAAACCTGAGAGATGCACTTTCCTTGTTAAATAGATAGGCTTGTCCCAGCCAAATAGCTCCAGTCAGCAGTTAGATAAAATCTCATTATGTGTTTTCCTGCTTTGCTGAAATGTCTTTGTTATCTTATTAACGCTCATCATTTCTCTGCTTCCTTTGCAGAGTCTGGAACTTCCGAGGGCAAAACAATCCCATCTAAAATACCTTTTTGTGGGGGTGGGGGGTGGGGTAGGGTGGATATTGAACCAATATTTTAATACCGCAATGACAAAAGCACGCAAACCCGTGGGGAGGGGAGATCCATTTTTTAATTTAAAAAAACCCCTTAATTATTTCCCTACAGATGGGAAATTACCTCCACCCACCCACAATTTTTGGAAAATCCAATGCTTGGCAAGGGACACTAGGGTGGCTGTTTAAACATCAACCCAAAAAGGACAAAGTTACAGATTTGCATTAAGAATGCATGTGCAAATTTATACAGACAGGTACAAATTTTGGGAAACAATTGCTATAATTTAAATTGAAATACAATCCATGTCACAATAGTGCCTGCTCTGTCTGCTGCCTAGGTGCTGATAACTGTTGATTGGCAATTTTAAGATCCTTCCCGCTCTCCTTCTCGTTAATACTCTTTGCCTTCAAATCAAACTTGGACCAGACAGCCTTTCAAATAGCAAACTCCTTCAAACAGAGCGTGAGCAGGAAAGCTTTTTTGCCTAGCAGGCCAGATCTTTACCTATCCCTTTGGTTCAACTTGGATGGGTGAGTGGGACAACCCACCTGTCAATCATCTGGTATCATAGGGAGTTTAAGTGATTGGCAGGTCGATGGTACTGCCCACTTGTTGCAGCTGGCCAGTGAGGGTGAGGATAATGACTCCCCACCCAACAACTGATGAGTGGGGAGTTCAATCTTGCTTGGGGACTCCCCAGCAGCCAATCCAACTGCTTCTCTACCTGCCCCATACCTGACATCACATATGATGTGAGGTATGGAGCATGTGGATGTGCTTTGGAGGAAATGGCATAGCGAGCCAAATGAGGAGGCCTCACAGGCCAAATTTCACCCAGGGCCCAGAGGTTCCCTTGAAGCAGAGAACTGTCCTTTGACAACCCTTCAAATAAAGGACTGTCCTCTTTTTAGTAGGATATACAGCCATCTCAGGCTATGCAGATCTCTGGAGCAGTGCCAGATTTACATATAAGCTAAACAAGCTATAGCTTAGGGCCCCATTCTCTTGGGGCCCCCAAAAAAAATTAAAGGAAAAAAACAACTGGATGTACATTTCCAAAATAGAAGATTAAAATAAAATAAAATAAAACCTACATACAGCAACAGTGTTTTGCGTTGTGTAGGCTCCTATGATGTAAGTAATGGGCCCCGCCTGCTAGCCTGCTCCCTAAAATATCACTGGTTTGCTCATTTCTATATATAGGGTGCCTATATTTTGCATTGACTGGTTGCATGGCAACATGGAGAATGCAGCTGCAGATGCAGTGGAGCACAGTTGAATGTAGGTCAAGCTGTTGTACCTGTTATCTAATATTAAAGAGTGCTTGTAGACTGATCAGGCAGCATAGACTAAGGGTATGAGTCTTATGATTGATTTCATGTAATACATAATTTATTTATTTTGATCCCATTATGGCTTTAGATACCTATTAGGTCCATAAATTGCCATATAGCATATATTCAACACACAAAAAACCAGTGACAATTTGTTGTTGACAAAGGACAGCTGACATATAAAGGGCCCCATTACCTTCAGTAGCTTAGGGCCTCATCAAACCTAAATCCGGCCCTGCACTGAAGGGCTGAAAGCCAATATCCCCAAACTCTCTTTGTGCTGCAAACACATACCCAGGCAGTTACACTGTTATTTGCCAGCTATATCCTATGTTAGGGGAATTTCACATCAATTTGCCAGGGATGTTCAGTTGGTGCCCTTTTATGGGGGCTGATTTTTTTAAAAAATATATGGTTTCTAGATGCAGAGATCATCCCTGGAATGAGAGAACCATTTGGGACAGACCCCTATCCCCCAAACTAAGGTTGGGCCTTTAAAGTCTGTGCATAAAAAAAGAAAACCAGAGGGGCATGTGAGGCGGTGTGAAGAGAGCTTGCTATGAACCCTGGAAGCTTTTTCCTTATCTTTGAGGTTCTGATGTGGGTTAGTGAACTGCTGTCCGTAATGAGGGTGCTTGAGGCTCTCCTCTACTATAATGTTCTACTTAGATTTTTATTTTATTTCTTTTTTAAAAAAGAAGTTCCACCCTGTTCCAAAGGCTGAGGACAATTTACACTTGGACAACAGTTCTCCCCCTTCCATCCTGCTAACATGAAGCATTTACCATGCTTCACAGTTTCACAAAGTGCAAATCAGTAAGACCTCCCCACCCCCCCACCAAAACCCCCTGTATAAACTACCCAAGATTAATCTTCCCTTCCAGTTATTAGAACAGAAGAAGAGCTCTGCCGGATCAGGTCAAAGGCCCATCTAGTCCAGCACTCTGTTCTCAACCAGATACCCATGGGAAGCCAGCAAGCAGTCTCGCCACCTGCAATTCCCAGAAAAGGCATGCTGACTTCGGCAGTGGAAGTAGACCGTAGCTATCTGTTCTGTTGGTTCTGTCCTACTTACTGCATTTTTATCCCACCTTCCTGCAAGGAGCTACACATAGTTCTCTTCCTCTCCATTTTATCCTCACAACAACCCTGCGAGTCAGGTAGGCTGAAAGGTGGTGATTGGCCCAAAGTCACCCAGTAAGCTTAAAGATGGGGTGTGGATTTGAACTTGGGTCTCCTAGGTCCTAGTCCAACACTCCACACCACACTGGCTTTCACGGCTCATCCCCTCACCTCACTCCCAAGGACATTACCTCCACATCCCTTTGTCTCTACACTGGGGCAGACCCTATCCAAAGCCCTAGATTCTTCTCTTTCACAGAGCTCACCTGTTTATTGAGCATCTATCCTGACTGGTTTGAGCAGAGGTCGGGCAACTTCCTTTGAATGGACCCCACACTTTCTAGTGGTTTCCCCTGTTACTATCCTTCCTGCATCTGCCAGTGTGCAGTGGAAGACCTACCACAAAATATTGACACCCTGGAAACAACCGGGATCTCCCTTTCTTCCATCTCTCCAGCGTCCCCAAAAGGAGCCACAGTCGTAATGAAACAACAGGACTTTTCTGACATGCCACAGAGATTGATGGCTCGGCTTTGACCTACCAAACTGGTAAAGGCTTTCTGTGCAGAGGTGAGGCGAGAGATGTGGCAGGTGAAAGTGGTGGTGGTGTGCTTTCTGGGGAGAAAGGGAATGTCTTCTTCTACCTGCACAACATCTGCATGTCAGAGGATTGCATAACGTTTTGTTCCTATACATTCCAATTATGGAACATGAAATTACGGCTATATCCAGACCACAATGTTTAAAGCCCATTTAAAATGTGTGGCTTCCACCAAAGAGTCCTGGGAACTGTAGCTTGATGAGGGTACTGGGAACTGAAGCTTTGTGAGGGATAAACTACAGTTCCCAGGATTCTTTTGGGGAATCCGTGTGACTTAAAAGTATGCGGTGGAGTTTGTTGTGACCAAAGTCCTGGATTCTTTACAAAAGAGTATGTTGTGTCCAGTCCAGCCTTTCCTTCTAACTCAAACGACAGCTGTTTAATCAATCCCTTTTCAAGCCACTGATAGGGAATTCACCTCTGTGATGTTCCTGGCAGGGTCCCTCTGACCCCAAATCAGACATTGATCCTTGCTTCCATGCTGCCACCATTGCATATTTACCCTCCTTATCTCTGCCCACTATCAAAAGGCAGTTTCAGTGAGAACAGTGTCACCATGCCTTCAAAGCAAAGGCAAGCAACTTCAGTTCGTTCCGAGGGATGTTTATAGCTTGTCCTACATTTGGCTCCCAAATGCGAGGAGGAGTCAGCCGCCATAAGGACACACCCATCGCTCCTTCCTTTACACACAAATAAGGCGGTGGAAGTTTGGAACATCTGATTACTTTAAAGCATCTCTCCCTGCTCAGTACGCAATTAGAGGTTGTTTGAACTAGGTGCTCACTCTGCAAGGCTGTAGGGTGATTCATGTAACTCCTGCTCTGCTAATGAATGTGAACTAAATTCATTAGCAGCTGGACAGAATGCTAACATGCATTCAGCTCTCCACTCTCCCATCCTCTTCTTCACATCTCTAGACTACAAGCTGAGCCAGTTTTTCCATATCAACAGCAATCGATGGTTCATACAGCAAAAAATTCCCATATACTACTAACCCAGAAATCGTAAACTGCGTCGCAAAGGGTATAATTAAGACTCAGCAAAGGAGTTTCCTCCTTACCAACTGCCAAGTGCCTTGTTCATCCTGCGGCGAAGCTGAAGCAGAGTTTCCCCTGAGGTTCCTACAATGCCATGTGTTTATCATGGTTATTAATACTAGTAGTATTGGCTGGAAGTATTTTTACGCCACTCTTCAGCCCAAAAGGCTTCCAGAGTGACTTGCAAAAGACCAAGAAAAAACAAGACGTTCCCCAGTCAGCCATGATGTTCACTGAGTGACTAGTAATGGACTCGTTAGCTAGGCCTACCTCACAGAGATGTTGTCAGCACAAAAGGCCAGGGCAGGGGGAGAAAGAAAACCATGTAATTTACTGTTACGTACTTGTAAGCTTTGTAAGGATCCATATCCCAAAATGCAGCATGCAAATCACTGTAATCAACCAATCAATAATAAAAATGTTTGCTTTCTTGAATTCCTAGGAAGAAAAGTAAAAGAAAACAAAGGTAGTGAATAAATCAATTCTGAGTGTTGTGTCCAACTAAGTCAAACTCAGAGGAAACCTCTTAAAATCAATGGGCCTGATTAGCAAGTCCATTTGTTTCAATGGGTCAACAACCCAGTATTCATGACACCTGCTCCTGCGTGTACACTCCTTCTCAGTCTCATGATAATGTCATAGCAGTTTGTCACACACTGAGACATTTATAGATCCCAGATCTATAAATTTGTGTGTCCTGGACAATAGAGCAGCAATTAGACATCCTCTTTCTTTCTTTCTTTTTTAAAAGCCAACTATGGTGTAGTACATGTCACTATAGATTACCGCAAAAAGGAAATGTAGAACAGAATAATGAACAGTTTTTCAAGGAAAGCAAATGAAGGGCACCATGTACTACAAGAACCTACCCAAAATTCTATACCAGAATGTCAATGACATTTTGTACTGAGGAAAGCTGGCATCTACCACCTGTGCACATTATAAGGCTCCATTCACACCATACATTTAAAGCACTACGGTTCTAGTTTAAATAATCATGGGTTCCCTCAGAAAATCATGGGAGCTGTTGTTTGTTAAGGGTGCTGGGAGTTGTAGAAAACCCCTATTCCCCTCCCAGAGCTACAATTCCGAGTGTTTTAATAATTAATCCCTCTTCCCAGAGAAGAGGGAGAAATTTGAAGGTGCAGTTCACATTTAACGGAGAACCAACATAATTCACACTTTCAAAAAAAATATAAATCTATGAACCAAAACACACCCATCCTTCGAAATTTGCACTTCTTTAAATTTTGCATGGGTGTCTTCTCTCAAAGTAGCATGTTCAAAAATGAACATTTGGAGAAAGTGTGCATTAAAATATGCACATTAGTAGAGATAACAGCCCCAAATGCATTAAATATGGGGAAATTACTTTGCAAAAATGTGTTTATTTGGCATTTTAGGAGAAATTTGTACTACAATGCTGCTGAATTTTCACAAGAACTTGAAAAATATATTGCAGACTGATGTAAAATTGTGGAGAACTGAACTTAAGAGTGGGAAAGTGAGAAACTGCGAGGAACTGAAATGGACAGAGTTGCCCATCCCAGTTATGTGTGTGTGTTCAACACTTGAACCTGCCATCTTTGGCCCTCCAGTATCAATATTTCTGTGAGAACTGGGAGTTGTTTGCTTCTGCACAGGCTTTCAGCTTTAGTATTGCTTCCATTGCCACAGTGAAGGTATCTTTACTCACCCACACCTAAGACAATGAGTAACTTTTTTGTTCACCCTGACTAAGGTTGTGAAAATCTGACTCCAAATCCTGTTCTAAACCCAAATCTCAAAGAAGCTTAGCCCCTCCAAGTGTCTCAGGAAACTGAGTCAATCCATCAAAATACGGGCCTAGAGTGATAGTAGAAGGTAAGCCCCAAACTTGTTAGTGTTTTGAGACAGAAGTGTGGGCAAATTGACCTTCTAGGCTCTATAGTTGTATGTTATCCATTTCTGCCTGCATTAGTATTTTGCTGGCACCTGTGGAAATGGCTCCATGGCTGTTCTTCTAGGCCACCTGAAACAGTCGTGGCTTCCCCCAAGGAATCCTGGGAAGTGTGATTTGTTTGGGGTGTTGAGAGTCCTTAGGAGACACCTATTCCCCTCACAGAGCTACAGTCCTCACTGCAATGGTTTAACAATCAATCTTTCCCAGGGAACTCTGGGAACTGCAGTTCTGTGAGAGGGATAGGGGCCCCCTAACAACTCTCAGCTGTAGTGTCCTGTGGATTTGGGAAGAGTACTTACTATGTGAGGAAACCTTTCATAATACCAGGAAGCAGAGTAGCTTTAATTGTTGTATTTATTAATGAACAACAGGTCAACAACTTGGCATAGCAGCTAAGACTTGCTACACAGGCAAGACAAAGGTTCCAACTAGTTTCCAACCACCTGTAGAGGGAACCTCACCTAGGGAAGGGAGTTTCACTTACAGATCTCTCACACACTGCATCGGTACCCTTAACAAACTACAGTTCCCTGGATTCTATAGGGGAATAATATGGCTTTAAGTGTCTAGTGTAGATGGGGGCCCCAGTCTCCCTGAAAATCCCAGAACATGGTCTCAGGACACATGAAGTCACCACCTTGCTGAAGCTAAGCAGGTCTTGGTCTGGTCAGAGCCTGGATAGGAACCCACCTGAAAACACCATGTATGTCACCTTGAGGTCTATGTGGAAGAAGCCAGGATATAAATATAGTAAATAAAAATAACTCAAAACCTGGGGTTGCATTGCAACAGGATCCTCTAAGGGAGAGTTCATCCCCAAAGACTGGCTTAGACTTTTAACTAGGGTTGCCAAGCAATTAAAAATGTCCAGGTTTTCACTAATAAATTTGTTTATTAGTTAAACATGTAGGTGCTTTTTGTTTGCAGGATGATGAAAAAATAAGAAAAGTTCAAGTGTCTTCTCAGTGAACTAATATGCACGTAAAGCTACAATTAAATTTGAATATATTAACGGAAGAAAATGAAAGCTTGCAGCCTCCCCCCTGCCTCCCGAAATCTACTCCATCCCCAAAGGCTTGGGGCCTTGACAGTCACAGGTAACAATAGTAATTAGCATTTATACAGCATTGCAGATCTTTGGAAGAACATTTCATACATCATTTCAGCAGTTTGTGCAACAATCCTATCAATCAGGTCAGTGTAAGTAATCCCATTTTGCAGACTTTGAACCAAGGCTGAGAAAATAGTGCCTTACCTAAGAGAATCTAGCTCATGCACTTAGAATATTTTCATACATGTGGCTTAGGCATTCTTGCTTCAGTGGGGTTTTTAATGTGATCAGAAAACTTACCTAGTAAAACTTAAACTTACAGAGTAAACGTGGCCGGCCAGACCTCCCCATTTGGCCTGTAAAGCCATTTCCCAAAGCTACATCTACATGTCCCACCCATTATGTAGTATGTGATGTCAGGTGTTGGTCAAAGTAGAGCTGCAGCTACCGAATGCAGGACCAAGCTCACTGCAGATCTGCTAATAATCCACAAGTCATGTCAGAGTGTTCTTGTCGGGAGCTGACTGGCATGTTCAGAAAACAAGACTGAAACACGCACACATAGATCGGCTAGTGTGTGGAGAGTTCAATTCTGCTTGAGCAGTATCTCCCTACCCACAATGGCCGGGTTTGGTAGGTGGGTGAGACAATCCACCCACCCATCAATCACATGACATCACTGTGACATCAAAGTTGGCCTGCTGGTATGGGGAAAATATGGTTCTGGCCCGCCAGGCAAAAAATGTTCCCTGTCCCTACAGTAAATAGTGCTCACTCGCATTACAAATGCTTTGCTTCTGCACAAACAAAACCAGAAGTTAACATAAACAGTACAAGAGAGGCTCGAAGGCAATTTAAACCTCAGTTTAAAACACATAATTTGTTGGGTTCATTGCTACACGATCTGAAATGATGGCCACCGGCATAGTTGGCTAAAATGGGCCTAGGCCAGAGGTAGGCAATGTGGTTCTCTACAAATGTTTTTGGACTACAACTCCCATCATTTCTGGCCATCACAGTCCTGTTAGATAGGGATTAGACCAGGCATGTCCAAAGTCGGCTCGGGGGCCAAATCCGGCTCCCTGGTCGATTTAATCCAGCCCCCCAAGCAATTCTGAGAAATTAATCTGTTGCAGCCCTCGAACGTCTGCTGCTTGGCTTGTTCTGCCCAGGAGCCAACGCATTGACAGAGCTGCAGCTCTCTAGCATTGACCCTTGGAACCGTCCACCTGCCAGCTCACACATGCACCCTATCGTGACCGTTGTGTGCTCGGTGTGCAGCTCACTCTCTCATTTGTCTCGCTCTCCTGGCCATCTGCCTTTAATCCTAAAAGAAGCTCAACAACTTCAATCCTAATAAAAGCTCAACAACTTTGGCCGGCCCTCAAGCATCAAATCTGGCCCTCTTTGAAAAAAGTTTGGACACCACTGAATTAGACAAAAGTATGGAGGACAGGTCCATCAACAGGCATTAACACCCATGATAGCTAAATATAAACTCCTGGAAGCAACAATAGGAGAGGGCTGTTGCCTTTGTGCCCTGCCTGTGGCCTTCCTAAAGGCATCTGGTAGAATACTCTATGGACCACTGATGAGCCACTGATCTGCTCCAGCTGATCTTCTGTCTGCCTATGTTCAGATTTGTGTTGCCAAAATCATCCAGTTTTTAAAGGTGTGCCTGCTTTCAAGGTGCTATAATAGATGGTGTAGTAGAGTACATTTAAAAGTGAAGGTTTTGGTTTTTTTAAAGGTTAGTAAAAGGACATAAAAACCTACATTGGTTAGAATGATTATTCCCATCACAAATGCCTGGCTCCCATAGAAGTAAATCATTCATTCCTTATCATACTGTCTTGCACACAATGGTTTCTTTTTTCAAAACTAGGAAATGCTCTGCAACTGCTTCTTTGCTCAGTTGAGTCCAGCTCAAAAACGATTCCCCACCATTCATTCAAGCTTAGTGTCCACCATGACCTTTAAGCCAGCTGCCTGACCAACCCTCCTGTCATCTATACAGCCTTCCAGCCTTTCTGTGACTGCTGTGAGCAGATGCCCAGCTACAGATGAGGGGGAAATTGGATTCAGTTCTCATTTAAAGGCAAAATGATTCAATCCACACTTTCTGAAACAATATGCAAACCAAAATTGCAGCTATCCTTTGAAATTCACACTTATCCTAATTTTGCGATGCCGTTCTCCAACCAATGTTTACAAAAATGTATATATTGGGGAGAAGCGTGCATAAAAATCAATGTATCAGTGAAATTAACATACAAAAACACATCCTGTTAGGAGAAATTGCTTGCACAAAATGTGTACATGAATCAAAAGTGCATGAAAAAAATGTGTTCTGTTAGGGGAAATTTGCACTAAACTGCTGATGAATTCCCATGAGGATTAAAAAAATAATAATAGCCACAAATTGCTGAAGAAATGTGGGGAACTGAATTTAAGGCTGGACTGGAGAGATCCTTCCATCCCCACGCTCAGTTAACCAGTCTCAGCAGGCCCTGAAGCCCCAGCAGCAGGAAACTGGATCCCTCCAGCCCTACAAAGTGCTGCTAAGCCCTTTGACAAATGACCCATGACAAGAGACGTCATCGTCCCACACAGCTGGGATTTGGAGCTGGGGTTCTGCCCATCGCCAGCAGCCAGCATAGCGGCTGCACCGGAACGAGCCATGAAGGGTCAGCAAAGAAAGCAGGAGCTGCATTTGCAGGCGCTGCTGGTTTTGCCTAGGACTACCGCCTCCTATGACTCCCCTGGGCTGCTCCTTCCTCATGTATTGCCGGTAATGAGAAATGGAGAGAGGCCAACTCTCCATTTTTGCACAGCCAAGAATGAGACAAAAGCAGAGGCCATCAGGTGACGGTTCCAGCACCCTCATTTGCAGAATTAGAAAGTAAAGGGGCATTTCATAGTCTTTGAAAAGGATGTGTGGGTTTTGGTGTGGGTTTCTTCACCACCTCCATCAAATTAATCCCACTCCTATGCACACAATTAGATAAAACAAGAGACAGGCCACAATTAACTGGGACGAAGCAGAGGACTCTGTTAAAAAGCCCCACTGTTTCCTCCTCCCTCTTTGCTTCCTTCCACAATGGATTGATTATCATATTAGTCCTTGCAGGGGGGTGCATTCCCTTCTGGGGGCCACATGCCAATGCTGAGCGGAGCGAGAGAATTTCTCTTTGTACAGTAGGCTAGATTTTCACACCCCTCTCTATTCTCCATCCAAGTAAGCAAGTCATTACAGGAGTTTACGAAACCTTCCAGCCAGGCAAAAGTTATGGAGGAGAGTATGCGGCAGGGCCAGTGAGGGGTGCAGCCTGGGGAGGGGAGTGGCCTTGGGAGAATCTCAAGGGCCAATGTGAGATGGTTGGAGAGCTACATTGGCCCCTAGGCCTTATGTTCCCCACCCATGAGTACATGGTTCTATTGTATTTTTAAGCTTTTTTCTTTCTTTTAAACTTTGGTCAAACTTTGCAAACTTCGGGGGGGTGTCGATCTATGGGTAGAGAAAGGGTCTAGAATAGAGATGTCCAACCAGTAGATCGTTATCTACTGGTAGATCCCCAGCTAATCCTGGTAGATCATGGGATCCTTACTGTGTACAAAAAGTTATGGGGGGAAAGCTTAAAAAACTCTGTGCAATCCTCCCCCCAAAAGCTCAACAATTCGGGGCAATCCACCCACCCCACGCACGCTCCTCCTCCCTCCAATGCCAATGGGTAGATCACTGCCAGTTTTTTTTATACTGGGAGTAGATCAGTCTCTTGGGAATTGGATATGCCTGGTCTAGAAGTATTAATATAAAGAAAATAGTTTTTAATACTTTTAATAATTGAGATGAACAAATGAATCCCAAGCCATCCTGATCCCAAGATTCAAAAATCTAAATATCTGAGACAGACACTCCCAAAAGGTGCCGCATTTGGACTGGGCAAGGAGCCCTGCACTCTCCCTGTATGATCAGCCAATGATAGCCCTACTCAGAGTAGATCCATTGAAATCAATGGACCTAAGTTAGTTGTGCCCATTATTTCAGTGGATAAACTCTAAATAGGACTTACTTTGGAGACAACCCTCTGAAATGAATGACTCCCTTGGGTTCATTCATTTCAGTGCGTCTGAGTAAAACTTAGGGCTAGACAGCCTTTATTACTGTGCATTCAAGATTATTTATGCTCATGATGTTATCTGGGCAGTTACATATCCTGTTTGGCTCTCGTTGGCTACTAGCCGTGATGGCTATGCTCTGGCTCCACAGATGGAGGCAGTAAGGTTGCTAAATACCCGTTGATGGAAAGCACAGGAGGGGAAGAGGGCTCTCCTGCTTGGTTCCTGCTTGTGGGCTTCCCACAGGCATCTGGTCGGCCACTGTGAGAACAGGAAGCTGGGCTCTAGGTGGGCCATTGACCTGATCCAGCAGGCTCTTGCTTTCAGTGCTGTTTGCCCCTGTGAAAATTTCAGGCTGGGCACCCTGTTTCATCTCTGAAACTTCCTGCCTTAACCCAGGACTTCTAGTGAATCTCAAGAAGTTCTGAATGCAGAGACTAAAACAATCACGGTTTGGTTTGACTCGGTGAACACAAACCAGGAGAGGTGACCTGGTAATTTCTCCTTGTTCTTCTTTTGACAGGAACACTGGGGCACTGGCCGCTGCGGGCCTTGGGGGGAGAGCATCTGGGGTCATCCACAGTGGGCAAAGGGAGCAGGGGATAACATGGCACTAGGCAGCTGCTCTCAGCTCTGTGTGATCCCCTTGTTTACTTTTGGAGAGAAGTGCCAACTTGTCAGGTTTAATGTTTGACAATTGAAGCTGTCATTAACCAGCCAGCTACTCTTCCCTCATATGATAAATTCCTAGGGCTTGAAGGAAGATCTCCTTGTCCCTAGTTAGGGATGGGGGATAAATTTGATTCAGGTTCACATTTAAAGGCGAACCTATCTAACTTTGTGAACCAAGATGCAAGACTTTGTGAACCAAGATGCAGCCAGCCTTCCAAATTTGTGGATTTCACAGTGCAGTTCTCCAGTCAAGTAATGCATTCAAAAAGGCATACACTCGCTGGGTCTCACTGGGTGAACCATGATGACAAGATCTTCGCAATGGCTCTTTGGGGCACATGGCTGGTGGCAGCGACCCACCTTGGATCACGCAACCCAGGAGTGGGTCTTGACCCACCAGCTTAAAAACAATAGACCACACTGTCTCAGGTTCCAAATTAGAAGATATGCTTCTTTCTTTGACCATCCTTTCTTTATAAACTTTCATTTATTAATTATTGGATCCCACCATCCTTTGGCCCCTAGAAGGGCTCCCCCAAAGCCATAGGATCAAGCACAGGGCTATTTTTCTAGAAAAAGAAGTGTCGGAACTCACCAGGAACACCTCCCTCGTTCTCTTAGAATGGCAATGGTGCCCACCTGAGAGGGGCCAGAACTGAGTTCCGGTGTGTTCCAGCTGGGGGGGGAAAGCCCTGATCAAGTAAATCTTCTTATCTGAAGGAAGGGAAAGAGAGACCAGACCTTGCCATAGGCCCCTGTATTGCCACTGCAGAAATCTCTGCAGCCTTGGCCTCACCAATGTCTGAGCTTCAACACTGACAGACAGCAAAGGAGGCGGATCAGTGAAGACATCTGTGCAAAAGAGCCTGCTCACTGTGGTAGTTCACTCGCCATCAGTTCTTCCTCCACACCCTGCTTTTAGGATTGCAGCCTAAATTATTTCATTGTTAGAAGACAAGATAATTGTAGTTAATTTAAAGCTAGGGTTGTAAATGGATATATATGATTCAGACATTTGGATTGTAATTGAGTAATTTTGCCATTGATGATTGTATATGCAAATTTATATGTGTGAAAATAAACACACACACACACACACACACACACACACACACACACACACCCTTTCTATACACGATTTGAAAAAATAGGACAGATTAATGTATAAATACCTGGTGAAGAACGAAAAGTATGTTCCTTAGGCCATCTCTTTAAGGCTGTGGTTGTCCAGGTAGGGCTGGCCCAATCATACATAGATGGTGTAAGGCCTCTGCCTAGAGCAGCAAAACATAAAACTGGGGCACTCACTTTGTCATAAGCAGCATCAAAATCTAATCCTTCATGCTGCTGTCGGTATGGCCGGCTACTTCCATGAATGAAGAGCAATCAACAGTTCCTCTGCCTACAATTTCACAGGAGAGTCGGGGTGGCACATTCCGTCTGTGTAGGAACCAGCCACACAGGAAGTCCCAAGGAAGACCGGGCCCACATCTGGTGTGGGGCTGGTGGGTGTGATTTGGGGGAAACTCCACACCCCAGATGTATACGACGCTCTGCAAATAACATCCTTCACAGGCATACAACCTAAAATGTGACACGTGAAAATGACAAAGGAAAAGGAAATAGAGACGGGGTAGATGATGTGGGGAGTTGAATTACAATGCTTAATTTGGTTACAATACGGCTATCTGGAGTTAGGGGGTGTCCCGAAGCCTTCCAAGAAAGGGTAGATTCAGAAGGGGGTGTTGAATGAAAGAAAGGAGGTGGTGGTGGCACAGAGGCATTCTGGGAGACAGCTCTAGTCATAGGGGGCATCAAGGGAGAAAGGGGCAGAGTAAGGAAGAGGGCTTTGGGTGACTGGATCTCTTTTACTTCTTATTCTTCTCAGCTGAGGCTTTTCATGGCCGGTGCAGATGTTTAGGGTGGAAAACAAGCAAATGTGTGACAGGAAGCGTTTCCAGAAGGCGGGAAGAAGAACTCTGGTATTTTCATCAAGAGTGTTGTGGTTGGGGTTTTTTTTGCCCCGCTATATTCATCCAGGCTGGTTTGAAATGTGTCATAATTGGGTAATTTGTTCAGACCCAAGGGCCACAGCGAAGCAAAGCAACCCCTCTTACGAGCCACTCGTCATTTCCACAGTCTCTCGTGATCGCCACTCTTTGCATAAAACGTGCCCAAATGTAGCAGGGACTGACTCCTAGCTGGGAAATGCGTCACAGACCTTTAGTAATTCTGCTCGTGCTGCTCACAATGGGAGACCTAAAACAGACATCCAAGGCAATGGGATGCTTCAGCAGATGATCACCATTTAATTGAGATCTCCGTTTAGAGTTAATTGCATTTGGCTTTGCAAGTGTTGACTCATAAACACACATGCTCCGACACAGAGAAATAAGCTGAGGGCTGATCACTCCCATCTTCCTCGGGCCCCAGCACATCTCTCAAGGAATGTGCTCAAGATGCCACCATTTGAATCAACATTAAAAGAAGTGATCAATGGGGCCTGCGAAGCCCACACTCTCCAAGTGTTTTCTAGGGACGGTCCTGGATTTACAGAAGCCGTCTCAGTTTTTTTATTTGAGCCCAGAATATCCCACTTTTCTTTAGAATGCCCCTGTTTTCATCAGAGAAATGTTAGAGGGTATGGAGTTATCCGATACCCCCCGAACCATCTGAAGTCAGTTTTTTTAATGTTTAATGTTTTATAATGATTTTATACTTGTTGGAAGCTGCCCAGTGTGGCTGGGGCAACCCAGTCAGATGGGCAGGGTATTATTATTATTATTATTATTATTATTATTATTAATGTCCCTATTTTCATCAGATAAATGTTGGAGGATATGGAAACCTGGGGGAAGGCATCAGCCCCAGGGTTCTAAATTTGGAGCTTGGGGTTTTCTGAGATTCCAATGCAATTTCTCATTCCTGCTTCTGGGCCTGGGTGCTTCACCTACCTTGGTGCTACAACATTCCTTTTGTGATGAGACAGTGCACAGGTAGGTACGCTGGTGAAGTCAGAGAGTGTGTAATTGTCCAAAGGGTGTGTGTCGCGTCTGCACAAACGATAATAACAGCAATAACCTAAGAGGGAATCCTCAGAGTGACATTCCAGTGCAGGCAACAAGCAAACGGAGAGTTGTGTACACGTGGGTGTCTTCTTCCTCTACTGAGAGACTTGTCTTGCAGGCCCTGTGGGGTTGCTGGCAGCATAGTTTGGTCAGCTGCAAGTCATCAAGTGCAACACATTATTTGGGGCTAAACTATGACCCTCCAAGTGCTGTTGGTTGATGGCAACTGGGGGCCACATCTCTGTTTTATTCAACGATTAATGGCAGTCAACCACACGCTTGCTTTTTGGGGGGTCAGAATTCTGTATTAGAGGTCCCTAGCCTGCTCACCTCCTTGCAGAACTATATTTGCCAGGATAACAGGGTGGAGAGGGACTGATCCTTTAAGAAACCATTTAAATCCAATGACATAGCTCTTTCCATACTGCTCAGAAGTTCAATGGAGTTCAGTTGAAAGTTTCCATCCATATCAGGGGTGGGGAAACTTGTGACTCTCCAAACGGCTTTGAACTACCACTTTTACAGGTGCCCCATGATGCCCACACCACGTCTGTAAGAACCCAATCATTTGGTGTGGCGGCACAGACACGTTGGAACTCCCTGCCTGTTTATATCAGACAGGCAGGTACCTCCACTGCATTTTTTCTGTCCCTGCTGCAGACATTATTATTTAGACAAAAACCTACCCAGATGTTTGGAAAGTTTATATGAGTTTTATTTTCTTTTAGCTAGGGTTGCCATACGTCCAGGAAACCCTAGACATGTCCTCGGGGGGGGGGGCTACATGCCCATCCGGAGGGATTTTTTACGCAAATTTTAAGCTCAACTTTTTTTGTCTGTATTTTTACCTCTGAAAATATGGCAGTCCTGGTCTACTGTATTATGGTTTTAATTCTCCATATGTTTTAAATTGCGGTTGTAAATATTTGGTGATAATCTTATTGTTTTAGCTTTTTGTAAACCACTTTGAGTCGTCCCCCCCTACAATCAAACAGTATATAAATTTTATGAATTAAAAATAAACAAATTCCCATGGTCCCTGACAATTTTCCCATGCTGGCTGGGGCTGATGGGAACTGGAGTTTAACGACACCTGGAGGGCCACAGGCTCCCCACTCCTGTTCTATGTGAAATACAACAGAAGAGCATGCCCCCGCCAGCTGATTGGCAGTGCCCCTTTGCTGTCCATTTGACCCCAACGGTGGTGCCCAATTGCTTCATACCAGCCAAAGGCAAAGGCATGTAAAGTGCAAGCCCAAAGTATTTCTCCTATTGCTCATATGTCTTGGGCTGGATCAATCAAGGAATGGAATGCGCTGGGAAAGAATTTTCTCCCAAGGCAACCTTAGCAGGAACTTTGCTGGGGAGGTGCCAGGCAATTGCCTTCCTGAGGAGGAGCAGCATTAGATACAAGCAGGGAAGCGGGAGTGACCTCAATTTCCTGCAGGTCTAGCAAGAGGAAATACAGTGGTACCTCGGGTTACATACGCTTCAGGTTACATACGCTTCAGGTTACAGACTCTGCTAACCCAGAAATATTACTTCAGGTTAAGTACTTTGCTTCAGGATGAGTACAGAAATCGTGCTCCGGCAGCACGGCAGCAGCAGGAGGCCCCATTAGCTAAAGTGGTGCTTCAGGTTAAGAACAGTTTCAGTTTAAGAACGGACCTCTGGAACGAATTAAGTACTTAACCTGAGGTACCACTGTAGAAGCAAAACCACGGAGCCCAGGATGAAAAGCCCTTTTCAGCAACTTCATGGATAGTTCCAAAATCCACATTTAGAACAATATTAGGCCAACCAAAATGTCACAAAATACTGTGTAAGCTTTCAAGTTCTCTGAAACACCTTAGCTGCATTCAGATGGTGCCCCTTCTCTCAAGCAAGTTCTTGCTCAAGCACACTGCTAAAACTACTCATAGCCCAATACAAATTCTAACATGCAAAGACTAAATTGAACTGGGACTGGGGTCAGGGTGAGGCATTTACTGTATCTGTGGTGCCCTTGTTTAAGAGAGTGGTGGTTTGTAAATGACACTAATTCATGAATACCATTAACTATAATTGAAGCTGACCATAGTTAATAAACCATAGCTAAAGATGAGGCATCTAGCAGGTGATCACTTAAACCTTGGTTTACTGTGTCACAGAATAGTCACAAGCACCATCGAGAGCAGTCTTGAGAACAGTTTGATTTTTTTGCTGCTCTTTACTCACAGCTCAGTTAACAGGCAACTTTTAACCACAGTAATAAACCATAGTTAAGCTGCTGGGTTGCATTCACACATAAAGCTAAGCCATGTTATCTGTGAACCAGCCTAATAACATTCCAGCCTTACTTCCTGAGCCGTGTTTAAGCCTCCCATAACATGGAATAGATCAGTGGTGGAGTCCTGTTAATGGCGAGGGAGCCCATTTCAGATATGATAGAAAGAAAGTCTGTGCAGCAGTTCTCCAATCTGTGCAGCAAAAGGGACTCAATGTACTCTCCAACAAGCACTAAACATTTACCCCAAAGATGCCCATCCCCAGGGTGTACCTCCTGACCAACCAAATATGTCCTCAACAGAGGAAATACTCTTAGTCCCTAAAATATCTCTGACTGTTCTGAATATCTCAGTGGAATAGCTATCTATCTATTTCAGCAGTCATCAGAATGCAAGCATATGGCAGTTGGATTTTATAAACTATTTTTAAAAAATTATTCTACCATTAAGCTATTTAACACGCTTTGTGACTCTGAGGTCCACGTGCTGCGAGATTGCCTACTTTAGCATCACTCAGAGCCACCGTGGAAGAACCCTGTTCTTCCCGTATTTCAAGATTGTGGTCCTCCTTTGTGCAAGCTCCATGCATAGGCTTGAGAAAGGGCTGTGTGTAGGCTTCGTTTATGTACATAGCTGGGAAGGTTATCAGCATTAGGTGATAGCCATTTTAAAAGCCCTGAGTTGATTCAGGGCAATTATGATGCCAGATGAATGGGCCCGACAGCCCAAAGTTGTCAGGTGTGCAAACAACCGGTCCCATTCCAAAGCCTCAACCAGAGCAAACAACTTGGTATAAATGGCAAATCAGTGGTTATCACAACCAAATGGCCCTGCGTTTTCCTGGCTTTTGATTGGCTGGGGAGAAGGGAGGCATCTTTTCCCCTTCTGAGTGAGCTTTGTTTGGTTTTGTATCCCTGGTCCAGGGTCTTCGATTTCTGCATGTTTGTAAACCGACATGGATGAAGGGTGGTACAGAAATTTAATTAATAAACAAAAATAAACAGTTGGATTTCCTACTGAAGAGACACAGATGTCTTCAGCAATGAAATCAACGTTGGGGTCATAAATGTTGAACCATTTTTTTTTTAAGGATCCCATGGTAATTAAGTAATTGTTGATCCATTCTGTCTCTTGATCACATAGCTTCCAGCTCTGTGTTGCAACGAGTAGTTACCGAAGATAAATGCTCTTGCGTCTTGTTGTAATTAAGAGCTAGATATATAATGATTTCTTGCAGCGTAGAGGTCTTTCAACAGTGACTAGCTATAATGAATAATGGAATTTCCATGTGCAGAGGGAGTAGGCTGCTGGACCTTAGAGTTAGAGCAGTTTCTTTGCCTGTAGAAGGTCCCAGGTTCTGTCTCCAGGTAGGGCTGAGGAAGACTCCTGGCTGAAATGCTGGCAAGCTGCTACAGGTCAGTGTATGTAGATCAGGGGTGGGAGGGACCTTTCAGGGCCTGCATCGCCACAGGGGACAGAACCAGACACAAGAGTAGGTGGAGCTGGGCCCAAATGTGGGTGGAACTGGGGACAAAATGGGGAGAGCCAGCTCCAAGATGGGTGGAGTTTCTGAAGTGGTCAGACTTTTGAAACTAGGCCAAGGGCTGCATGAAATGAGGCCGAGGGCCACAGGCAGCCCTTGGGACTGCGGGTTTCCCAACCCTGATATGGAGCCAATGCTTAGCTAGAGGAACCAACGTCAAGTGTCTTCCTGCCACCTCCTCCACTCAAGCATCTAGGGCAGGAGTAACCAGCATGCTGCCCTCCAGATGTTGTGAACCACAACTCTCATCAGCCCCAGCACCATAGTCAATGGTCATGGCCAATTGGCAGCACAGCCTGTTGGCACCAGTGGTCTGATTCAACAGGGCTCTGAAGTTCTTAAACAATCAGGTCCAAAGTCTCCGAGCATCCTTCTTAGGGTCAAACAAGATGGAATACTGAATGTATTATTGTGAGTTTGGGGGCAGGATTAGGCTGTGTGCCTGAGTCCCTTCTAATTCCTGGATCCAGCAAAAGCTAAAATCTAATGGGGGATTCAATAGTTGAAGCAGCTAGGCCAGCTTCATGGTCATGGCCCCCTAACTATGGGTTGTTAAGGAAGTGGCTCTGCACCAGGGGGCAAATGGGTGTGAGCTCCTTCCTCAACTGTCTGGTTGTTAGAAAGACTAAGGCTGAGTGGAGGTGTGGGGGGAACCACAAAAAGTGCTCCATGAGAAGATCTCTGAAATATACTCAGAGTTGCAAAGTGATTTCATGCTCTTTATTCAGCTCATAGTGGTGAGGAGGAATGAATAATAGTCCCCTCAAAGTATCTGCTTTATATACATTATTTACACAATGGGCTGCACATGATTGGTTAATTCTGGAATTCTACTGTAAGCCAATCAGGTTGTGGATTCACTTATATCTGAAGCATGATTGGGTGGTTCCTGCCAACCAATCATACTGCTGCATTGTTCTTGGACCAATCAGACTGCTGCATTCTGAATCCTATTCAACTCAGTACATAACAATCTCAGTGATCAAGGTGGAACATAAGGAATCAGGTGGTCTTTAAGGTTCTTTGGGCTCCAGTTGTTAGCCTTCATTTGCCCCCTTCCAGTCTAGCATTCAAGGAGGCCTTAAGGCCTTATCTTTTTCCTACTGCATTTCCTAAAGAAAATGCTGGTGATCCAGTTCAGTGTCTCTCATGTGTCAATTTATCTATAATCACGTTAGCTGAGTTTCTGTTGTTTTATTTCTCTCTGCACATCATTTTGAAAGGAATTGCCCCCCCCCCAAAGCAGCTCCTAAATGAATAACCTGTCTGTTTAACGAAAAGGAAATAAATATTTTCCTTCCAGATCTGTTTTCTCCCTATAAACCAAAAGGATTGTTCCAATAAAGACCTGTTAAATATTGACATTTTGGAGTTTGTGCTATTATTTTCTCAAGGCTGTGCACACTTAAGGGAAATGTTTGCTCCCTAGCACACTGGTGTGCGAGGTTATCATTGCTATACATACTTATTAGTGTGCGGAATGCCGTCAGATTAGGCTGCAAACTTATTCCAAGCATTGCAGGGAGGAGGGGAGAATTAAAGCCTTTGTCCAGGCAGACGGTGTTGTCAGTTATATAAGGCAATGCGAATATCATTAAATCAACACGAATTTTCTTTGGCTTTTTTGCTTCTTGGCATGGAATTTGGGTTGCAATCTAAGCACACTTGCAAGGGAATAAGTGGCACTGAACACGATGGGACAAGTGTAGGATTGGACGACATGAAATCCAGATGAACTGGGCATAAGAAGAGTCCCACTGGATCAGGTCAAAGGTGTACCGAGTCCAATATTGTGTTTCCAATGGTAGGGAACCAGACCAAACTCTGGACAGTTTGCAAGCAGGATATGAGCTCCAATAGACCTCTCTTGCAGTTCTTCCCCAGGAACTGGCATCCAGAGAGATGTGGCCTCTGATCCTAGAGGCAACATATAAACATACTGTAGGGATGAGAACCTGTGGCCCTCCAGGTGTTGTTGGACTACAACTCCCATCATCCCTGAACACTGGCTATACTAGCTGGCTCTGCCATAATGACTTGTAGTCATTTATCCCAAGAACAATAGAAGAGTTTGCTTGCTCAAGCAGTGGCCCATCTGGTTCAGCATCCTGTTCTCACAGTGACCAACCAGATGCTCTTGGGAAGCCCGCAAGCAGCACCTGAGCACAACAGTCCTCTCTCCACCTGTGACTCTCAGCAGCTGGTGTTCAGGGGCATATTGCCTCTGACAGTGAAGGTAGAACATAGCCATCCTAGGTAGTAGCCATCAATATTGGCCTTGTCTTTTCTGAACTTGTCCAGTGCTTTTAAAGCCATCTAAGTTGGTGGCCACTTGCGGGAGCGAGCTCCTATGTGCTGTGTGAAGAGAGAGGTTCTTTTTAAAAAATCTGCACTGAATCTCCAAACATTCAGCATCAGCCGATGTCCACGAGGTCAAGTGTTGGGGGGGCGGGGACTTTTCTCTATCCACTTTCTCCATTCCATGTATCATTTTACAAACTCTTACTCGCCTTTTCTGCAAACTGAAGAGCCCCATGTGCTGCAACCGTTCCTCAAAGGGGAGTCAACTCCATTCCCTTGATCATTTTGGTTGCTCTTTTCCAACTCTACATATCCTTTGTGAGGCGACCACAACTGTACAGCACATTCCCAAGGTGCTTGCGCCATAAATTTGTACAGTATAATGGCATTGTGAAATCAGCAAGTTTGTTTTCAATTCCTTTCCTAATGACCCCTAGCATTGAATGTGCCCTTTTCCACAGCTGCCACGCACTGGGGCAACATCTTCACTGAGCTATCCGTTACAACCTTAAGGTCATATCCTCCTGGAATATAATGTAACTAAAAAACAAGCAAAACAGGTACATGACCTTCCTTAACAGCAAAGCCTATCGAAATGTTGGTGCAAATGCCGTAGCACCAGGCATGCGCAAGAAAGGGAGAGCAGGCCAGGGAGCTTGTGCTATCAGCTCCTGAGGCTGACCTGAGAATATTTTTCTGACATTTATTGTTGCTAAGATTTTAAATTGTGAAATAATTTGGAGCTCTTAACACAGACAGTCTCATTTGAAGGATGGAAAGGAAGGAAGGGTAAGCTATTTTAACAACAAATAAGCAAGCAACAGCAGCTTTGAGAAGTAGTTTTTTGATCAGGGAAGCAGTGCTGGGAGAATTATTTATTATTATTATTTCTTAAACTTGCTAGTCACCTGGTACACAAAAGGGTATCCATGCCACTTACAACATACTGTATTTAAAACAAACACAGGGGGAAAATACATTACAATATAAGCATGTGAACTCAAAAAGACAGGCAGGTCATTAAAAAATTAACCTCACCCACCGCTGTCACCAGCAGGAAGCTGTGATGATGCCCTAACAGCAGACAAGGACATCATAGCCCATCAAATGTATTGGGGCAGTGACGGGAAGGGAGGAATGTTTTTACCTGATGCTGAGAAAGTGCCAGGAAGAAATCACCAGGGAGGGCATTCCACAAACGGGGAGACAAAAAATGCCTTCTCCCTTATCACCCTCCTTCAAGCCTCCCTCAAAGAAGGGGAAACAGTCTCAGAAAGTGTGGATTTTTATGAGGAACTTTGTAACACTCCATGCTTGTGTGTGTGGTATTGTTTGCTTTTCTGGACATCATCTGAAGACATTCTGCTAAATCCTGCCATGCTCCTCTGCCTGATTTCTCCTCTCTGGCTCTGGCCTGTGCATGATCCATTGTACTTACCTGTCACAATGTGGAAGAATCAGTTTTTGTTGCTGCTTTTTATTTTTGCTTGCTGGGTGGGTGGGAAGTAAGGAAAGCCCCTCCTGCTGGGAACAAAAGCTCCCCCTGACCCACTTCCATGGCATGTGCTTTAAGGTTGGGGTGGGAGAGGAGGGGAAGGAAATCACATCCAGCCATAAATCTCCATTTGTGTGGGCCCTGCTCTCAGACACGAAGCTGACCAAGCAGACTTTGATCCATGCCGCTCACTCTCAGCCACAAGTGACCACACAAAGTGCTTGGGAAGATATGTTATTGAAGGAGGTATCAAAGCTTGCCCTGCACCCTTCAGAGATAATGCTAAATACAATGTCGCTCCTCCTGGGTCAAGCTGCACGTTGGACTGGAGTCGTGTAATGTAGCTTTTTAGTCACAAATTGACTCATTGACTAATAGCCTTTAATCACAAGAGCATAAGAACAGCCCATAAGAACAGCCTTGCTGGTTCAGGCCAATGGCCTATCAAGCCCAGCATCTTGTTCTCACAGTGGCCAACCAGATGCCTATGGGAAGCCCATGGTATTTCTTTTCTTATGTAGGATTTAACATCACCTTGCAATCATCAGATGAAGTGGGGGGATCCATAAACAAAAATGGCAACAGTCATGATAATACCCCAGCTGCCCTTTTTCTTTGCTTAGTGTGGTGCTGGAGGGAAGTTCTTTGTAGCTGAGAAGTAGCAGAGGAGAGGGGAACTGCGGGTGCTTCTACACAAGGTATTTACTGTAGAATTGAA
The DNA here is from genome assembly GCF_964188305.1 of Podarcis bocagei. Classification (NCBI taxonomy): domain Eukaryota; kingdom Metazoa; phylum Chordata; class Lepidosauria; order Squamata; family Lacertidae; genus Podarcis; species Podarcis bocagei. Next base: position 27,217,329 of record NC_138132.1, read on the forward strand.
CCTGACGCCTCCATGCAGACCAGATGCCCTACCACCGAGGTATGGACTAGTGGAGGGCACTACCCCATCACTAGTGCTTAAGTAAGATTCAGTAGCCACGCCAGGCATCTTCTGTATGTGGAATGGCGATGGGAGGAGGCATCTTATCTTTTACCTCAGGCAGCAAAATATCTTGGCCCAGACCTGGAAAAGCAACAAGGTGAGAGCTCTTGTTTAACACAACTGCACACCTGAGTTTATCAGCAAAGTGGGAAGGAACTTCCATCCCGGATATTAATAGGCCGGATTGGTCAGATTTCCTTGCTCTGGCTGGCCGCTTGTGGGGTGTTTTTTTTCCATTTGGTACCAAAGAACTCACTGTGCCAGTATCAAGAGGGACAACAGATCGCTTGGGAGAATTTCCATTTGTTTTTCTTATCGAGAGATAAAGGCCAAATCCAGATGGTGGAAGAATGAGAGTAAAAGTGCAGGGTTGTTATATAAAGATCTGGCAGCTGGCTTCCTACGAGGTCAACATACCCTACAGCCTTGCAGTGGCCACCGAGAGAAAGAACCAGCAGTTCCAAAAAAAAGAAAGAAAGAAAAGAAGGCCTAGTGTGAGGACATGTGCCCTCATACAAGAAGATACAAAAAGCCCTGCTGAATATGTCCAAAGCCTCATCCACTCCGGCATCCTGTTCTCAGAGTGGCCTATCAGATGCCTCTGGGAAGCCCACCAGAAGGACTTGAGTTTCAGTATGGCCTGAAGGCACATGTGGCTACCACTGCGCTGAAGCTAAGCAGGTCTGGGCCTGGTTCATACCTGGATGGGCAACCACCTGAGAGCCACTTGGATGCCACCTTGGAGCCCATGTAAGGTGGGATATACATGTGTAAGGAAATAAAATGGCAATTTGTATAGAGCAGGATTCAACTAAGTTGTTGCATATGCAGTAGAGACTCCCCCCCCTTTCTACCTTGCACCCCCTAAATTTGCTCTGGAGGGTTGAGGAACTCACAAAATGGGTTTAGGAGGTGCACAGGAAGAGAAGAGGAGGGAAGTCCTGTTGCATGAGTAGATAGGCCTCATCCCCCCCCCCATTTAGCTCTGTGTTGGATTCCAGTTGTGCAAGCTGTGTCCATTTCCCTTTGTTGACCAACCTTTCCAATATGCTGTCTGATGCTACCCCAGAGCCACTGCCACAACCCCCCGCCAATTTGTACAACAATGTTGTGCAAAGCACCCAGTCTGATGGTCTTACCGGTCTGAGCCCGGCTTCGGCTGGGGAGGGCAGGATATAAATAAAATTTTATTATTATTATTATTATTATTATTATTATTATTATTATTATTATTATTACTACTACTACTACTACTACTACTACTACTACCCTAATCATCATTCTAATGGCAGGGAGGGGGAGAGATTTCAAATGATGGGACTTTTCAAATGGCTACAGCACTGTGTCATGGCAAATTACCACCCACCTCCCGCCAGAGGTGAGAAAAACAAAATCTCCCCTCGTTTGCCTAGAGTTATTAAAAGTACAGGAAGCCGATCCACCTTTGCATTTGGGCTGCATATACACCATACATTTAAAGTACATCAAAAGCAAATTATTATCCCCCAAAGAAATCTGGGAACTGTAGTTTACCCACCACATTGCTACAAATCCCAGCGTCCTTAACAAACTACAGTTCCCAGGATTCTTGGGAACTTTTAATGTGGTTTACAAGTATGGTGTGTATCCAGTCATGATCACCTTCTCCCTTATTCAGTTGATTGAGTGTCCAGTTTAAAGTTCTGAAGTTGTAGGCCTAGGAAAGAAACTCTGCCTGATACATTTTGGAGAGTCGCTCTCAGTTAGCTCAAATAGCAGTGAGCTAGAGGGACTGCGGATCTGACGAAGGCATTTATTTTTATCCTAATACTGTTAGGCACCAGACATATTTTGCATAGGAAACTCAACTGGCTGGCGCCCAGGCAAAGAGTTTCTCTATCCCCTCTCCAGATCCTGTTGGTGATTCTAGCTTGCCCCAAGGACGCTGTGTTAGCATTGTTTAAATGTTTGGAGCATTCCCACTCAGGCAAATGAGTTGCATGCATTCAGTATTATTACAAAAACAGCAGCTACACTCTGTAATTCACGACAGGAAGCCAACAGTGCATTTGCCAGTCAAATTGGCAACATAATACATAGAAAAGAGTGTGGGAAGGGATATGGATGCTGCAAGCAGTGGAATTTAACCAAGGACTGGTCTACTGGGGGTAGGAATGGGGAGAAATTGGGTTCAATTCACAACTGAAAGCAAGTCTATCTAATTTGCACTTTTTGAAACCAGTTACGTTTCACATTCTGCACTTCTCTGAATTTTGCAATGCAGTTCTCTGACCAAGTAATGTGTACAAAAATGCATATATTCGGGCAAAGAGTGCATTAAAATGCATATAACATGCAAAAACTCAGTATATTAGGGGGAAATGCTTTGCCAAAAAAAGTGTATATTTTCATGATGACTTTTTTAAAAAAAAAATCACAAGCTGATATGGAAATGTGCAGAACTGAATTTAAGATTGGGAAAATGTGAAATGGAGAGAAACAGAAATTGACAGATTCACCCATCCCTAACTGGGAGTTAGGGTTGCTATCTTTTAAATGAACACTGCTCCTGTGCTTGGAGCAGCAGCCCAGCACACAGGAAGTTAGCAGGTGAGGAACTGAGCGGCTCTTATCTCCATGACACAGCCCAGTTGCGGAGAATGTGGTTCATTCTCCAGCTGAAAAGGATCTCAGGAGCAGGACTTGGAAAAAGCTGGCCTTGGAGATCTGGTGCCGATTAGAGTAAGCAATACTGGCTAGATGGACCAATGGTTGAACTATGTAGTCAAGATATTTCATTTTGTGGACCCACCTTTTTTGCTGAATTTAGATAGTTCAGTTCCATTTGTAAGAGTTTTATAGATAGATAGTAGGGTGACCTTTTATGGATCACCAAAGATGAGCAAATGTATTGCATACATTGCACACACAAAGGATGAAAGAGGACATGGGTTTGCATTCAATTGGCATATGCTAATTTACATGTAGAAATAATGAATATGATTTAAATGGAAATCAAATCCATCTCACCATAGCAGAGAGGTTTGTGACCAGGTGAGCTGTGTGTACCTGCTCAGTCCATTATCCAGATGCTCTCTGTTGATGGGGAAACCTCAAGGCCCCTGCTGCTCCCCCATCTTACGATCCCTTAGCAGACTTGGAGGACCGTCTCCCATGAAGTAGGGCCCCTGACTCAGCAAGAGCACACAGTGCACTGAAAGAACACATAGTTAAAATACACAATAAACCAATCCCATCAAAAACAATATAGACATATACAATTCTCCCTTTTAGCACAACATAGCAGGCAAGAGCCCTCCTTCCACTCTGCACTTTTGGTGGTCCAGGGACAAATGGGTTAATTGTTTCCAGAATTCCCATGGTGGTGGAATTTAGGAGGCTGGTTTTGTCCTAATACGATTTTTTCAGAAGGAAATCTTCACTAGCTTCTCTGATCACGCCAGAGTCCTCCCCTACCTCTGGCCCCCAGACAGGCTGCCAGCTGGGACTTGGAACAGGCAACCAACGTCTGGACTTTGTTTCTATGAAGAAAGTTAGAACCGTTAACTCAGTACGTTGCTATTCCAAGAATTCCAGCCTCCGCTTTCATTCCATGTCGGGGATGCATTCCCGACCTTCTGTCCTTGTCTGTGTCAAGGAAAAATGCTGGAAGTCATCAGAGAAAGTGCTAAAGAGTATTTGGAGGTAATATTTTTTTTAAAAAAAAAAAAAGCAATTGCAAATTTAAAGGAAAACTGTTAAAAGGGGGCGGGACCTAAAATAATGGATGGCTCTGATGTCTATACTAATAGCAACCTCAGTTGTCCGACTGCCTGTCCTTATATAGCCAAAATGGCACAATCCAATTCCACATGCAAGAGGCAGATACCAGAAGCCTGTGGGGGGGAGGGGAATCCCAAGCTTTGCAGAACTAAGAACAAAACAAAAAAACTTTAGGGAAAAAAGACATTGGGAATAGTATACTAAGGAATGAGTGTGCTGACTTTGGAGGAGTGGAACAGAAAACCAGGTGGGATAGGCAAGGGAATGGAGTGGTTATGGCTGGCTGCCTGCCTGAGACCAGAAGCAGGAAAGCTCCACACTGCAACATTTATCTATTTATTTTGCAGTTATTTTGCAGTTCTTACCTCTCATGACTAATGGCTATTGACAGACTCTTAAAAGCCATTTCAATGATGAAATCTACACATCAGTGTGTGTGTGTGTGTGTGTGTGTGTGTGTGTGTGTGTGTGTGATATTTTTGTTCTGAAGCCACTGCCAACAGGCTGCCTTATACTTTCTGACCCATTGGCCCGTCTAGCTCAGCGTTGTCTACCACATTAAGCAGTCATGGCTTCCCCCAAAGAATCCTGGGAATTGTAGTTTGTTAAGGGTACTGAGTGTTGTTAGGAGGTCCCCTATTCCTCACAGAGTTACAGTTCTCAAAGTGGTCTAATCTCTCTTTTCAGGGAACTGTAGCTCTGTGAAGGGAACAGAGGTCCCCTAACAATGCTCAGCACCATGGACAAGTGACAATTCCCAGGATTCCTTGGGGGAAGCAATGACTATTTAAAGTTGTATGATGGGGCTTCACTCAGAATAGAACAGCATAGCTAAGGGTTGGGGAGTCTTCTTCAAGGGCCACATTCTCTCCTGGCCAACCATTTGAGGGCCACATGCCACTGGTGGATGAGATGAGATACAAAAGGTGGGTGTGACCAGAGGATGAAGTGGGCGGGGTAACATATGTGATAGAAGTCACTAATGCAAAAGTCAGAGGTACACATACACCCTCCCTCCATCTTTCAACCAGGCAAGCAACATGCATTATTACTGTTCAAGAATGCATTACAACCAGTGAAATCACCCAAGGAGGGGTACGACCTGAGGAGAGGCCCAACGACTTCTACCTCCAATTCTGGAGGCGATATGCCTCCAAATGCCAGTTGTTGGGCATCACAAGAGGGGAGAGAGCCGCTCTGCTTGGGTCCTGCTTGCAGACTTCCTGTCAGGTGTGTGTGCAGCAGCCAGGCCCTGTGACCAATAGGACTTTGCAGGACTGGGGCCTTCCTAAGTTTGTTCTGAAGAGGCAAAGCACGGCCTCACAGGTGAGGCCGATTGGTAACTCACAGCACCTGGTGGCAAGAGCCGGGAAGGGATATAAGGTCAGCATTTTCCCTTTGGCTCTTTGCCACAGCAACATGCTCCCTGCCTTGCTGCGTTTGGTTTCTTGCTTCCTGATCCTTGAACCTCGGCTTCTTGACTCCCTGCTTCTTGGTCCTCGGACCCCTGACTTCGTGCCTCCTTGCTTCCTGACCCTCGGACCCTTGGCTTCTTGACTCCTGGCTTCTGGGCCCCCATTCCTGCTCCCACCCCGCCATCTTGTCCCCGGTCCTGATGTCCCCTGCTGGGACTTTGATTGCCTGTGAACCAGACTGTGACACTTCCCTTTGAGACGTCTGGTTGGCCACTGTGGGAACAGGATGCTGGACTAGATGGGGCATTGGCCTGATCCAGCAGGCTTTTCTGGTGTTACTTTACCTGCTGATTCCTGCAGTAGAAGCCTCTGTCAAAGAAAGAGGAGCTGGCCTGGCGGTGTTGCTTTTCTGGCCACTTAGCAACCTGGATTATCATCTTGGCTGCTATCTAGTTATGGGCTGCTACCTAGGACTCTGTTCTCAGGGACAAATTGCTACACTGAGCCTTATCGTCCACTGAATTGGGCGTTCTGCTGGCTCGTACAAAGCCAGGACACAAATAAATAATGAACTTTGTGTGGCAGGGAAGGTGAATAGAATAAAACACATTCTTCATAACTACTTCGGAATCAGGAGGAAAAGCTGAGGTTTAAACACTTGGACTGAGATTCAACTCTAGTTGAAGAGGCAGAATTAGCCATGCACATTAGGGTCCCTGATTGGATATCATCCATCCAGTTGGGTGAAGCCCAGCTGAACATCACAAGGTGGATGGTGACACAACAATTTCACACTCCAAGGCTGTGTATACATTACCACTTACTCCATTGCGCTCCCAACACTGGTGTTACACATGAGTATACATGACATTAACCCCAATCCATCAGTACCCTGTAGTTTCTCGAGAAATACTCCCGTTTGATGTGCTTTCTCTTGAGCCGCATCCATCCGATTAGAAAACAAAATCCGCAGTTAAGCTGAGGTGTGTACATTTCAGGCAGCCATTGCATATGCACAGATGACAGCTTCAGGTAATTTGCAGTTCAGCACAGGGAAACAAATCAGATAATGGGCACCAGGTGAAGACATGCCCGTCTCCTCTCTGGTGCGTACAGTGACGTAAGAAAGCGACTTGAAAAGCAGTGGTGGGAGGAAAGATCTCACTGTGTTTCAGTTTGTGAAAGCCCAAATTCTACTTCCACAAGCAGAGATATCTCAGTGAGTTGGAGTGCCATGCCTTCAGGGAAGTAGATCATGTAGTTTGTTAGAACTTGCCATAGATTTTTCTGATAAGCAAGACAGCAGCTGCTACTGAAATGAAACGTTCCAAACTGGGGGGACAAAAGCTGTTACCATCACAGAAAACAGAGGAACGGACTTTGAAAAAAGAAACAGATTTAAGTAGATTGCAAATGTGTCCTGCTCTACAGTGGACAGTCCTCAGTTTGAATGTATTCAAAGCAGATTCAGCATAAACACAGACATTGATGGATGTAGGTCCCTGTGCCATTCACTCATAGATTCATAGGCTATAGGTGAACTGGGTATTTATGTGTGTGCATATATCACTGAGCTCTTCAGGGGGACTCACTGTGAGCAGTCCCCCATGGTTTGGAAGTGCCGCTCATATTATTTATTTATTTATTTATTTAATTACATTTGCATGCCACTTTTTTCCTACAAGGAGCTTAAGGTGGTGTACATGGTTTCCCCCTCCCCATTTTATCTTCACAACAACCCTGTGAGGTAGGCTTAGGCTGAGAGGTGGTGATTCCATCAGGAGCTGTGCTTTCAGTATTGTAGGCAGACAAGCACTCCCTCTGTTAAACATCTAGTACCTACTGATTATTTTTCTTTCAATGGGCATTTAAATCCACTTCTTATTTTATAGTTAGCTTTTAATGGATTTTCATCTCTACTGCATTTGTTGAGCTCGCTTGTGCTTACAGACAGTTGTAATTGAAGCAATGTATAAATTGGCAAAATAAATACTGTTACATGCCACCCCAATCTCTGAGCAGTGTGAGCTTCCAGGGGCACTAGGTGCCTACTCAGTTGGTGTTTTCTTTTGGAAATGAGACACAGTGGAGACTGTGGTGTCTTTATGTTATATGGTTTATTTACCCATATATACAACCTGTGACTGAGGGGCTAACAGCATTAGCACTCCAAGAGTGTTTCTGCCATAGCCACAGCCTTGTAGGCCAGCAGAAACCAGCCATGGCTCTCTGACTCTTTGCTCCAGCTTGCTGACTTTTAACACCCTCCCACTTTTCCCTCTCTGAGCTCCCATCCCAGCCAACTGCAATCCTAAACCCCTGCTCTCCTCCCAACTCTGGCCTTTGTCCTGCTAATTAACTCAGAGCTGGAGGAGGGGCCCCTCCCAAGGGCCGCCTGGCTCAGACTTTGCCTTCTTAATGGCTTTCTTAATGGGTCATTACCTTCCCTTTGTTCTTTGGTTCATGGGTGATCTCCCAGGCGATTTCCTGAACATGGCAAGCTGGTTTGACCTGTATTTTAACATGCAAAATCCAGTGTCTGGCACCACGAATCAAAAGAAAGGGTCCAGGAATGAGAAGAGGGGTCCAGGCACCCCACAAACCCATAACAATACATTCACATCATACCTACAATTCTTTCAATCTTCCAGCCAAAAAAAACCCAAAAAGTGGGTGGGGATGGTAGGATCAAGGGAGGCCCATTCAGCTCCCTGTTGGCCTGCTTTTAAATGGAGTGGCCATGTGTCCTACTTTACAGAACAGTCCTTCACTCTTATCTGGTCTAAACCCGGCCCAAGTCCACTTTAAACATAAAGAGCCCTGAAAAGGGAGAGCAAAAGGGGCCTGGAAGTTGCCCATCAACAATTAGCACTAGGACAGTAGACTGAGCTGGTACATACTTCACCACTCAAATCATTATCCACTATAGTGAGATGCATTAAATTAAATGTTCATACATGCGGGCACACCAGGGTAAACAAATTTTATGCAAATCTGTATCTTTTGCTTCTTTAGGGTGAGGGATGTCTTCAGGTTTGGCAATGTGTATATGGCACCCAAAATTTAAATAGGCAGGTACCTGTTGTAAGGTAGCACGTATATGGAGAAACCGAAACAAGGATTCTTTCCCTTCATATCTCTCTGCACGATCAGGTGCTGATATATAGGAAGAACAAGGAGGCAGAGGAGGGAGGCTCAAAGGTCCCTGGATGAGCCAGGTTCCACCCACAGGCCACACATGACTGCTTGGGGTGCCAGAGAAATTTGATTCAACTTGCTTTCAAGGCAAACCTCCAAATTCACATTCTCCGAAACAATATGCAAACTGAAACACAAACCGTCCTTCAAAACGTGCACTTCTCTAAATTTTGCGGTGCAGTTCTCCAGCTAAGTAACATATAAAAAGATGTATATATGAGGGTAAAGCATGCCAAAAAAGAGAGAGAGAGCATATATTAGTGAAAACAGCATACAAAAAATGTGTTATACAGTGTTACCTCAGGTTACATACCCTTCAGGTTACAGACGCTTCAGGTTACAGACTCCGCTAACCCAGAAATAGTACCTCGGGTTAAGAACTTTGCTTCAGGATGAGAACAGAAATCGCGCGGCAGCAGGAGGCCCCATTAGCTAAAGTGGTGCTTCAGGTTAAGAACAGTTTCAGGTTAAGAACAGACCTCCAGAACGAATTAAGTTCTTAACCCGAGGTACCACTGTATTAGGGAGAATAGCTTTGCAAAAATGTGTCTTAGGCAAACTGTCATAGAGAAATGTGCTTATTTGGAGAAAACCATACAAAAATGGTAGTGAATTTTGTTGAGGGTTTTTTTAAAAAATAATAATCCAAAATGTGGAGAATTAAATTTAAGATTGGGAAAATGTGAAACTGCCATTAGGCAGAGTGAAGCAGCTGATTTGGTGTGTCATGGAAAGGCAGCAAAGGGTTACTTATTTAAATGTATTCTTGTACTTTGTTCTAACATTCAGCCTTTGCATTTTTACTGCCAGGGAGGAAAAGAACCACCTGTAGGATTTTCTGCCTCAGGTGCCAAAATAACTTGGCTGGCCTTGGATACTCTGCACCTCGACTGAGGGTGGGAAGGGGGCTATTTGCCACTCCAGTTCAAGGAACAAAAATGTCTTGGGCTGCCCTGGAAATAGCTGTGCTCTCCACAGTGGCGTAGCGTGGGTTGTCAGCACCCGTGGCAAGGCAAGTAATTTGCGCCCCCTAACCTGTGGATTTGCGCCCCCTAACCCCCAGATGTTGCGCCCGGTGCGGCCGGGCCCCCCCCCCCCTGCACCCCCCACGCTACGCCACTGGCTCTCCATCCCCTACTATCCCATTTCAGAGTCCAAACTGCAGACTAAAGCACAAATGTTTGGCCATATCCATACAAGACATTTGAAGCACTGCTATACCGCTTTAAGGGTAGATCTACACCATACACCTAAAACACATCAAACACACATTTATAGCACATGACTTCCTCCATGGGGAATGGAATGGAGGTGCCCAGAGGAGGGAATGGCTGGCTGGCTGGCAGATTGGAACCCTGGAGAGGAGCAAGGCTGCTCCAGGATGTTTTACCGCTTGAGACAAAACAGAAAGTGCTGGCCCACTACTTCCTCCTCCTCCTCTTCTGCCTCTTCCTCCTCCTCCGCAGCTTCATGCCGAAGGCGACAGGGGAGTAAAAGGAGGCCAGAGGGAAGCAGGAGGCAGGCTGTGGTGGGTGGCCCCGGGCAGCCCCAGAAAAGAAGGTGGCAGGCAGGCAGGCAGTCAGGCAGTGTGCTCCTCAGAGGCCAGATCTGCCACCTGAGGCAACTGTCTCACCTTGCCCCACAGGTGGGCTGGTCCCGAAGAGGAGCACACCGCATTGCAACATTTCATTTTAGGCTTCTCAATGCAATGCAAACACAAATCTCCTCTTCTCTTCCCCGCAGCCCCATCTCTGGTGCTATCTCAGCTATGTCCTCGGAAAGAACTGTCTTGAGTAACTTTTTCCACTCCAGAAAGGCCCAGGGATCCAGCAGCGAGGTTTGTCCTGTGCCGTCTGCCCAGGGACACTGCTGCCGGGCTGGGCGGAGGGATTCCTCTTAGTATCTGCTGGCTGTCTCTCTCTCTCTTTGATGGGGAAGCCTGGCCACAGGAATGGGTAAGAGATTAGTCAGAGAACACACACAGGGGACGGGAGACCTCAGGCAGGCCTGGAGAGAAGATCTGGTAACCAACACATACATGCTCACAGCATGGCGGAATTCACTGAATTATTTTGCTTCCTTCAGACTGATGAATTTATCCTAAGCTAAATACACACCTTTCTGCCCTGGCATGAATGAGATGTCTAGAAAAACACGGGTGCGGCTGTGCAAACAGCAGGCAGGCTTTTTCTTTTAGCCTGGACTTTTAACTCCAAGGTTCAGCCCTGGAACATTGGAAAACCATCATAGCAATGCTGGTGTCTCTGAACATGTGCAGAATCCCTTTTCCTTGTAACTGAATAGATACAGTCAACACCCTTGCACATTGACGGGTGTGGCTTGCAGAGGCCAGCTTAGCAACCAATCCTTCCCTTTTCTGGGGGGAAAAGGCACAGGCAGAGAAGAATCTAGCTTTCTGCTGCAGAACTGCCAGCATTTGAAAGTCCTGCAGCAGGACTGGGTAAAGTTGGAAGATGTGTCGGCATACTAGCTAGAAATTCAATACACATCAGCAACCACAGTGGTGGCTGGTGTCCATTGGGACTGGTGGGGTGAGAGGCAGGGAGGCTAACAGTAGGTGGAGCTAGAGGCAATGATGGGCAGAGACACAGCCAACAACAGGCAGAGTCAATTTTGCCCCATTCTCAGCCCTGATGAGTTTTACAAGGGTAATGCTGAGGAGGTTGGGCTACCTCTGAAGAATTCATAGGTAAGGTAGGTAGGCAACTGGGGTGCTAGCCTAGGGCAGACTGAGCTTGGTAGGGCATTGACCCATTCGCCCAAATGGACCAGGCTCCACTGGTCAACCAGAGCCCAGACTGTATGTAAATGTGCTGTGATTCTGCAAAAACACAGAAAAAGTATAGGATGGTGTTGGCCAATGTCATATTTCAAGAAGTAAAAATCTGGACACCCTCAAAGTTGCTGAGCTTTTTTGGTTGACTTGCTGAAGATCCAGGACAAACCCGAAATTTCCCAGATGCATGGCAGCCCTAGCAAAGAATTCTGCTTCCTGACAATCTCAGCTTCCATTTAATAAAAAGAAACAAGAAAATGTAATGTCCTAGTCCTTATGGTTACAATGGCTTGTCCTTATGGTTTGTTGCAACTCACTTTCCATGCTTTGGGAGGTGTAGAGGTTTTGCATCATGCTACATTCTGTCCACACTAGGCATGAGATTGGGGCAGTAGCAATGCATGTAAGCACACCATTTTAGCAGCATATTTATTTTAAATTTAAAATCCACTTTTTAAATTGTGATAGAACTTTTGTCATTGTTTAAGCGGTACTGTGCAAATGCTTGAATCTTTTTTGAATGACCACAGGCAAGTGAGTTTTAAAGCACAATTTTAAACAAAAAACCAAACAGCTAAAAACATTGCTGCTGAAATGGCCACTGCCAGAAAGAAAAGAGTGAAATGGGTCTAAAGTGAAGAGGCATCATGGAGGAGAGATGAGCTACCCTTGTGGAGATTAAACTTATCTGTTCCTTCCTTAAAAGGTCAGAAATGGGAGAAAGCACAGGAGAATCATGAAATACTGATGATGTTGTATAATGCCCTATACAAAACAAACACCTAAATGTGTTTATTTATCAATCATATTCATATCCTGAGAGTCTCTATAATAAATTGTAGCCAGCTGCTGCCAGGCTGAAGCAAGTAAGATGCACATATAGTCTTCTTTTTTCTTTGTTTTAAGACAGTGGTTGTATGAATTCTAAATGGAATCCCAGCTTAGAAAATCCAGAACATTTTAATATGGTGTGGTGGGATCTTTATCTTTTATACCAATACAACTAACCCCCAGGACTCCCTGGTGCTTCTGATGCGGGAAATATGTTTCTCCTAATAGGTATCTTCTCTCCTCTTCCAATTTTGTTGACAAATCTGATATCCGACCTGTATTGTTTGTGTTTAAATCCAATATAATAATAAAATAATTTATTATTTGTACCCCGCCCATCTGGCTGGGTTTCCCCAGCCACTCTGGGTGGCTTCCAACAAAGATTAAAAATACATTAAAATAATATATGATGGAATAACATTTAATTTAAAATCTATCTATCTATCTATGGAACCACAACCAGCAATCTGGCTGCTGCACTGAAGTATCTTCGAGGGCAGCCCCACACAGATCATGCTGCAGTCATCCGGCTTGGAATTTACCAAAGCATGGAACACAGTGGCCAGAGATGATACATGTGCCGCTGTGCCTAGCACCCACAGTTGCACCACTGCAAGAATCCAAGATTCCCAGTTTGCCCCCTGTCTTTGTGGAGCTCCTGGTATTTTCCATTGCTCAGTAGCTGGTCCCCAGCCATTACTAACAGCTGCTTCTGGCCAAGTCAGGCCATTACTCCCTCCCTCCCCCCTCCTTTTTTTTACACTCCAGCCAAATGTCCTGAGTCACAAGCCAAGAGAAACAGCTCCAACTTAGCAGTTGTGAAGCAGCTGGGAAAGGAGAGGCTGTGAAGGGACAGAAACTTCAGATGACCCAGATCGGTGGGGTGCACATAACACACTCCAGTATTGCGACTCCTGCAACAGACGTTCCTGTCTGTCTCAGGGTGTTCTCAAAGGACAATAAACATTACTACTTACTTCAGAGTGAATGCAAAAACAGCTGTTGGTAGATGGGATGAAAATTCGAACTGGTTTGGGGAGGTAGGACATTGCCAGCAGCCCCTGCCTCAGAGTAAAGGTAAAGGGACCCTTACCATTAGGTCCAGTCGCAGACGACTCTGGGGTTGCAGCGCTCATTTCACTTTAAAGGTAAAGTAAAGGGACCCCTGACCATTAGGTCCAGTCGTGACCGACTCTGGGGTTGTGTCACTCATCTCACTTTATTGGCTGAGGGAGCCGGTGTACAGCTTCCGGGTCATGTGGCCAGCATGACTAAGCCGCTTCTGGCGAACCAGAGCAGCGCACGGAAACGCTGTTTACCTTCCCGCCAGAGCGGTACCTATTTATCTACTAGCACTTTGACATGCTTTTGAACTGCTAGGTTAGCAGGAGCTGGGACCAAGCAATGGGAGCTCACCCCGTCGCGAGGATTCGAACCGCCAACCTTCTGATCGGCAAGTCCTAGGCTCTATGGTTTAACCCACAGCACCACCCACGTCCCCTCATCTCGCTTTACCTTGACCCAAATAATTACTGCAGTGTTTTTTAAAAAACGTGGCTCCTTGAAGACTAGCAGGAGTACTCCACGCTGCATGATTTTGTTGCAAGTCCCAGTCCCACTTATAAGTTAAACTGAGGCATCAACATGACATTTCTTGGGTGATTTTGGAAACAGCCTTGAGTGAAATGGGTGTAATATAACATTCAGGTACCTTGGGCTGTGGATTCCAAAAGCTTTTAGATTATTTGCAAATGCACCCCAATGACTTCATCCTAAAATACTCATGTGCATCAGCCACCTCTCTCCAATTTCTACTCTGTATTCTTCCACCATTCCCTTCTTTGCCACTACAAAGCAATGTAGTCTTTTATTATTTCTTAGGGCTCTTCCACGTTGCTGCAGATGTATCCTGCAATGTGTTCTTGACACAATAATAGTGTATGTTGTTGTTTTAAAAATTTGTATACTGCCCTTCATCTGAAAATCCCAAGGCAGTTGACAACAGAGAAATACAAGAATGAGAATACAAAATACATAATAAAATAAAAGCAGAAACAAAAACAAACCAATAACCCCCCCTAAATAAAATTGATTAAGGCACCAGGCACTTCTCCCTAGCAAAAACATTCCACAAATGATATATATTCCATTGTGCGTTTATTCTGCTTTATTTGTTGTTCTGTGACGAAGCATTTGTGGTATGAAAAGTTACAGGATTTCAGCAGGAAGTTACAGGATATGTACTGAATGGAAAAGCACATGTTAGTGACAACAAAACACAAAAATGCATTATATTATGGGAAGCTGATTTGCAAAAATGTGTTTGTTAGGGGAAACTGCACAAAAACTGTGTATCATGAATTAGGAGAAATTTGCACTACAAGGCTGGTGAAATAAATTACAAACTGATGTGGAAATGTAGAGAAGTGGAAGAAACAATAAAATGAGAGAAGTGGAAATGGAGAGATTCACCCATTCCTGATAGTGGCGTGGAAAAGCCCTCAGGCAGAGGCTGCTCCAAGTTTGCACTGGGTGAAAAAAGTAACATGGAGACAAGTTCTAACTTCCTCTCTAGAAAGTGAATAATCACTTTCCCAAATTACAGCTATAATGAGAAAGAGAACAAGGAGTCCTGTGAGTTCTGAGTCATGGGCTTTAGCCCATGAAAGCTGATGCCATCATGAATATATCCTTCCCTTCTTTAACAAGGGCTGAAAACCATGTACACCCTTGGCCAACTCTCCAGGGTAGTGGGTGTGGCCACACTATGCTCTCTTATGCACACACTCACAAGGCGTGCACACACACACACACACACACACACACACACAGTGTCTCCCTTCATCTGATCTATGGAGGCATCACCCACCTCCAACTTGACCAAATTACTGAACAACTGTGAAAGGGGTGATTTGTATATCCATCAGGGGTGGGCTGTGCACTTAAATATACATAGTTTTGCCACTGCCTTAAAAATCAGTGGGCTCTTGGGGTGGGTGGCAGGGGGGGGAAATGCCCCTGAGTGAGGGCTTAGTCACTTCTGATCTTCAAGGTGACAGAAACCTTAACAAGGGCCCACAAAATTGAGATAGAACATCTGCAAAGTTGCAATTGATAGTGACAGTAGTTCACCAGCAGAGTTTATGATGCTGGACACAACCATGTATAATGACAAAGACCTGGTGCTCTCAAAACAGCAATTGGGCAGGACAACCCAAATCAGAGAAGGGCAGAGGCAGGGAATGATGGAGCTGTAGAGCAGAAAGTGGGGACAGGCCTGCAGCTGGTACAGCAACTAAGTCTGGATCAGGCTTAGTGCCAGCAAGCGATGGCTGTGGGGACAGCTCAGGATCTAGCAGAACTTAGGCCAGCTCAACCCCTCGCCAACCCCAGATCACCCCAGGGGGTCCCACTGGTGATTCTTCTGCCCACACCTTTGAGGGGTGGAATGCAATATTCATCCAGGTGGAGTGGCTTTGGCATCACTCCATGGGTGGAGGCTGGCAGAGCTGTGGGGGGCAGGGCCACCCAATCCAAGCCCCCTTCCACCAGCCCAACACAAAGGTGGTTTGGATTGTGTCTTGAAGTAATGCCCATTAATTCTATTATAAATCCTTTATCACCACAGAATATCCTTTAGTAGTTGATCGGGTGGATCTCCTATTTTCTGCAATAGACTGATGCAGTTGCCCCTCTGGAAACTATCTTGCTGTAGCTGAACATAATCCTCAGTTCAGGGAATTTATAAAGTTCCTGACTGTGCTTAAGACGCACATGGGCTGCACGGAAGTACGGGCGTACCTGCAACACAGACTTAAAACAATTCATGATTCCTTCTTTTGGGAAGACTACAGTCCAACAAGGGAAGTGAGGTATCAGAGACAGATAGGCTACTTGGCACCCATCAGAATGTAATAAGGCGAGCCTGCTGGATTGTGCCAGTGGCCCATTTAGTCCAGCGTCCAGTTCGTAAAGTGGACAGGGACCCCGCAAGCAGGATGTGAGCACAGCAGCACCTCGCCCGCCTGAGATTGACAGTGAAAGCACAATGCCTCTGGTAGTGGAAGCAGAACAGAGGCATCATGACTAGTAGCCACAGATGGCCTTCTTCTCAGTGAATTTGCATGGATGTCCATGAGAGGAAAACTTTTCTCTATCGCACTTTCTCTACACCATGCGTAAGTTTATACACTTCCGCCATGTTGTCCCTTACTCATCTTCCCTTTGAACTAAAGTCCCAAACAGTGCAGCCTTTCCACACTCCATCCCTTTGATCATTTGGGTTGCCTCTTTCTGAAACTTTTCCAACTGTACAATATCATTTTTGAGGTGATCTACTGGGGAGGGGTAGGAGGGGGGAAATCCTTTCCCTGGTTAAGCCATATTCTCCAGATTGTTTTGTTTTGTTTTGAAGTGCCTAACCCAAGATTTGAGGCAAAACATGCAGACGCTGTTTGTTTCAAGTGAAACTAGCCTTCTCCTGCCTTTCGGTATTTTTACCCAAAGCATGATGAAGCCATGGCAATAATGACAGTTAGACAAAGAGAAAAGCTAGAGGGACACACCCGCTGTATGGTAAAGGAACGTTTTTCTTCGTTTTAAAGCCTTTAATTGTTCTTTGGTGGTGAAGCGGTTGTCGCTCCTAAGAAAACATTTCCATGTACCTGTGATTGTAGCATGGGTACCCAAAAACAAAAGGTAGTAGCAAAGACAGGAGTTCATCATCTTTCTAACTCAGGTCTTATTGCAGAATAAGTGTATTTAGTTTGGACCCATTAAAAAAAAATCATGGGAGATAAAGCCCATATTGCAGAGGCAGGATGGGGGAGTTAGAGTAATAGCATATGACAACTGAAGTTTAGTTATCCTGGTGCCTTAATGTTTTCTGTTCTGTTTTAGAGAAATTTGCTGTACCGGATATGGAGTACAAAACTGTCAAAAGAAGACAGTGGGTACAAAAAAGGGGGGGACAGCACCCGAAACCTTAGATGAACTTTCTCCAAGGGACAAGTTTAGGGTAAATTAATTTATTCCTGTCATGAATGTTCTCAAAACCAACCTAGATAAGAAGAGCAACAGTGTAGGAGTGTAGCTGGCAATTTTTCATTTTTGTATGAACCTGTGAGAAGCCAAGGAACAAATTCACAATGGCATTAAGGTGTTGATGCAGAAGTATCCAAAGGATGTTGACCTTAGTCTAGTTGATGAATTTTTGTTCTTCCACCTGTAAAGAAACTCACCCTGAAAAAGAAAATGCCAAACACCAAGGTATGAATCAAATAATATTCCAGGAGAAAATTCAGACAGCTTTTCCAAATGTGGAAACAATGTTCCGGATGTTCCTGTGTTTAATGGTTACACACTGTTCTGATGAAAATCATTTTCTAGACTAAAAAGGATAAAGAATGATCTACAGTCAACAATGTCCCAAGATCGGTTGTCTGATCTAAGCATTCTCTGCATAGAAAATGATAAGCTGTGATTTACTGATTTTAATTATACAATTGCTGGGGAGCTGCACGTGTGCCCGGAGGGTGCTGGCAGGGCGCGAAGGGTGAAGGAGCCTGCCGCAGCACCTCAGCCCTCACTGCTGATGTGACACTGCCCTGCCCAGAAGTCAAGCAGGGCCACACTGCGTCTTCTGCCCACCTGACGCAACTCTTGGCAGACACAAACCAGGCGCCCCCATGCCGGCCCGGCCCAGTGCTCCTCTTTGTGAACATTGGTTCTTCAAACCTGGGAGAGGAGCACCAGGCTGGGCCGCCCTGGGGTTGCCTGTGTGGAGGCACCTACCTCGCACCCCCTCAAAAATCTGTACCTGGGGCTATGCTTATGAGTAAATGCCTTGTACTCTGTCAGATTGATTTAGGATCACACTGCCAAGCCAATAAGTAGTCATGTGCAATACTTTGGATATTATAAAGCAATTATACTGATTCATGAGGAGATACCCCACACACACACACACACACACTCTAGCAGAATGATATTTGCCTCCTCTCTCTTTTTTGTTTTTTTACCCTTTTGGAATAAAGAACGCCCATAAATCTGTCAGCCCTCCATCTGGTCTGGACTTTTTACATTCCTGTGGTATAAGAGATTAGCACATTGGCCTTATGTGTCACTACTTGGCTTTCCAATGTGGGATTCATTACCCCATTAAATCCCCTATACAACTACAGTTCTCTTCCTAGAAGACCGACCACCATTTTTACAAACAAATGGTAGCGAAGTCCAAAACTAGTTCCATAAACTAGTTCCATAAACTTTTTCACACCAATGAAGCTATAAGCAATCCTGTATACCTTTGTCACCCTCTGTGGGGTTGTTAATAAGAAGGCTTACCACATGGCTTATAATATTAATAAATTAATATTAATAATAAAACATTAATATTATTAAACAGCCAGTGTAGAGTAGTGGTTTGAGTGCTGGACTAGGACCTGAGAGATCAAGGTTCAAATCTCCACTCAGCCATGAAGCCCACTGGGTGACTTTGGGCCAGTCACTGTCTCTCATCCTAACCTACCTCACAGCGTTGCTGTGAGGATAAAACAGAGAGGGGGAGAAGTTTGTATCCCATCTTTCTCTTTGGGGGAAATTTGGGATATAAATGTAATAGTAAATAAATATATAATGCCACAACTGAGGCATAGCTCTCCCTGAGGTATTAAGAACGGTAAACCTGTCCTAGATTGTACCACTACTGACTGTGAACAGGAGACCACTTATCAGGACTGAATGCTTCTACTTATTAACTAAAATAAAATCCCTGCACACAGAAAGCTAATTATCAGAAAGAAAGAATGTAATTTATATTTCCCCTTGGCAGGCTACAGGAAGTTGTTTTTGTTTTGAATAAAGCATTCCATATGAAATGGTACAGCCTACAGCTTATGACCTTGGTGAAGAACTAGGCCTTAGTTTTTATTATGTCACATGCTGCAAATCTTTGTCCTTTAGGAGTCCACACCACAAAAGAATGCATAATGTGGGGTTGATCTGGCAGAGGCTCAATGCACGCTCCTTCATTGCCAGACCTTCAAGATAGAAAGGATAAGCGAGCATCCCAAACCACCAGCAGTTGTACGTTACAGCATGCTTACTGAAGTTAGTTACACAAGCAAAACATATGTAACTATTGCACGAACCTGTCAAAATAACATCTGGCCCATAGATTTTCATGATGAGGAAATGGCAGGGTTCCATTTGGCAGTTCCCTACTCCATACAGCAGTTAAAATGAAGAAATCTAGGCAAAGGGGGAACATATGTGTGTGTTCCTCAGCACTCTTTGGGTGCTGTACCTTAAAAACAAGGGGGGAGCCCATTTCCTTGCCCCACCCTCATGATCACAAGTTGCAATGCAATTGACAGATGTGTTTTTGCCTACAATTTGACTACTGATTTAATTGGATGATCAATTTCCCTTCCACAGTTGAAAAACTGCGCCAGAGATGGAGGAGGCACCTGACTGGCTCCAACACCGGTAGGCCCTCTGGTGGCTCTTCCAAGTGGGCACCTCCCATGACAGTGAATGGCCCCTTCTCCTCCTTACTCCCACTGGATGCAGAAACAAACGGGTGGGCAAGGAGGAGGAGCATATCAGAGAAGCAGTGTGGGGAAAAGTGAGATGAAAAGAAGGAGCAGGTGGTCACAAAGCCAGCTTGGAGTTTGCAAACTGTGGTTTTAACAAGAGCTAGCGTTATATCTGCAAAAGGCTACTAGGGCACTTTGATCCCTTGAAATGAACCATAGGAATGTTAGGAGAGACTAAGAGTCAGAGCTTGGAAAGTTCAATTTTAAAAGGAACTAATTAAAATTCAACATGTCCCCCAAAGCAATTTATTCCAGATCCTTTTTGTCCCTTTACAAAACGAACTGATTTGTTTCACATTCAGTTCACAGTTTGATTGATCCAAACGATCCTTGGCAAAAAAATAAGAAACAACAACAACTTTCAGCATGTGGAACGTTGCAAGCTGCAGTGCTGAAGCATAAAATATACAGACTAAGAAAACACAAAAACACAGAGATACAGAGGAATGTGAATTGTTTGATTTATTTCCCCAAAGAAATATGATATTTAAGCTTAAAGGCCCCCAAAGTTTTAACATATTGAACTTGAAGATGTTGAATTTTGAATATTCTATTAAGTGTTCTAGATTGCTCAAAGTACTGCCCCCAAAAGTTCAGGTCACTCAGGAATTATGGGAACTACTTTCAGGTGTAGTTCAGAGTTTTGAACTAGGCTGCATGACACTTAAAACCCTATTGTACTATTTTAAAAGTCTGTGGCTTCCCTCAAGGAATCCTGGGAACTATAGGTCTGAAAGTTGCTAGGACACAGAGCTACAATTCTCAGAGTGGCTTAGCAGTCAATAGCTCATTTCAGGGAGCTCTGAGAATTGTGGTTCTGTGAGGAGAATAAGGGTCTCCTAACAACTCTTGGCACCCTTAGCAAACTGCAGTTCCCAGGATTCTTTGAGGGAAGCCATGACTGTGGTACAACAGTGCTTTAAATGTATAATGCAGATGGGCCCCTGAAATTTGTTAAATCAAACTAGTTCATTCCAAGCACTGCTAATACTATCAGGATGCCTCTGCCTGGATGTGAGAAAGCAGAGCTCGTCACCGAGGGCAGAAGGACAACCAGCCTAGTGACCTCATCACTGAAGAGCGGAAATTAAATTGGGGAAGCCCCAATGCAATCTCATTAAACATCCAGACATTTCTTGCACACTTATAAATCACCAACACCGCCCATCTTGCTTGGCACATAGAATGCCTCCTAATCACAGCCATATTGTTTAATAGACAAAGCATCGCCATAACAACCATTCCTTGAACTGCCTAATTGATGGTTAGCGTTCACTGGCACAAGAACGCCCAGGCCTACGAGATGTGGCGTGTGCTTCTGTGCAGAGAGCTCCTCTCGCTGCCCTCTGCCGGTTTCCCGTGAACAGGGAGGTCCACAAGGCCATCCAATGACCCATTCTCCCATTTCCAGTCATGCACATACAGAGGGGGAAGGAAGGAGGGAAGATCTTCTCAGCCAATGTCCAGAATTGGAGGGTAGAAAATCAAGGAGGGAGGACCAAATCCAGTCCAGTTGTTTGTGTTGTCAATATGCATATGTTTGAATACTGTTGCCATGCACACACATGTGCTATGTTAGGATGGGACAATCTGTCACTATCAGTTTCTCATTGTCCCAGTCATCAGTTCTCCACATCTCCATGTGTTTGTGATTTGTTAATTTTTTCAAAGCCATTCTGAAAATTCATTTTTGTGCAAATTTCTCCTAATACACACAGGTCCCAGTTTCTGCCTGCTCGCTATGCAAATATTCACTTTTCCGAATGTAAACAATTACTGTATGTCCAAACTTCACTATACCCTCCGCAAATTCAGATATCTGAACAGCAGAAGTTTGCCCACTTCCTTAATCCCTCACTTATTTGTGCTTTGCTGGCCAGTAGCAGCCATTTTGGGGCAGAAATCATGCAGGGAATGGACAAGCAAATGAGACTGAACTAATCCAGGGGTAGGCAACCTAAGGCCCATGAGCTGGATGTGGCCCAATCGCCTTCTCAATCCGGCCCGCGGGCGGTCCAGGAATCAGTGTGTTTTTACATGAGTAGAATGTGTCCTTTTATTTAAAATGCATCTCTGGGTTATTTGTGGGGCCTGCCTGGTGTTTTTACATGAGTAGAATGTGTGACTTTATTTAAAATGCATCTCTGGGTTATTTGTGGGGCATAGGAATTCATTCATTTCCCCCCCCCCAAAAAAAAAAATATAGTCCAGCCCACCACATGGTCTGAGGGACTGTGGACCAGCCCACGGCTGAAAAAGGTTGCTGACCCCTGAACTAATCAGACAGAGGGAGAGATCAGTTTTCCTTTTTATCTCTCTTTTGCTGGTTGGCTGCTACCCAGAGGGGCAAGAGAGATCAGACAAATCCTGGATTAGAAATGTCCTCAAAGGAATCAATAGAAATTGTGGACTCGTTATGTGAGTGTTCACCTAACGACCAATATCTAGAGAATGCATTATGTTTGGTAAGTGGGGACTGCATGTATACACATCTTTGTATGTTGTTTTGCCTAGTTTTCACATTTTACCAAAGCAATTTCCCCATATATAATGATGCACCTTTGTCATTATTACAATTTGAATATATAATATTGCCCCTTTTATGTTATTTTCACTAAGTGCATTTTTAGGTAACCTTTATCCCATTATATGCATTTTCTACACATTACTTTATTGGAGAACTACATTGCAACATTTAGATGATTTTGAATTCTGAAGGACAGCTGTGTTTCATTTTGTGTATTGTTTTGGAAAGTGTGAATTAGGGAGGTTGGCCTTGAAATTAAAACCGAATCACATTTCTAACTCATCGTTAGTGCTAAGACTCTAGCACTTTATGGTGTCAATCTAATTGTGCCTAGGAAACTAGATAGGGATGTAATTGGATGCAGTCCAAGAAGACTGCAAAGAAAGAGAAGAAAGCTGGACCAGTTCCTTCCTCTTCACATTTAGTCACCCTTTTGACACCTAAGGTATGAGCCTGCAGTGCCCATACTCTTTCAGCAATAATGACTATAAACTTTTGTGTGTGTGTGTGTGTGTGTGTGTGTGTGTGTGTGTGTGTGTGTGTGTGTCTGTGATTCTGACTCCTGAGATGTCAGTAAGCATTGGCTAGATACTGAACAGAAAAGGACTAGAGACACTTGCTGTGTGTTTTGTCCGTGTGTCTGTACACACACACTGATTTTCAGCGATGGGAAATTTGATTCCTCAAGCAACATGTACACCAAAACACAGACAGCCTTCAAATTTTGAAAGTCTTTGAATTTTGCAATGCAGTTCTTGAGGAAGTAATGTGTTTCTTTTGTAAAACAAAAAGCAAAACATATGTGAAGGTAAAGTGTGCATAAAATACATTCGTGAAACATGCAAAAATGTGCATATTCAACAAATTGCATACAAATGTGTTCTCAAGGAGAAATCAACACTAGTGTGATGTGCTGGACTAGGACTTGGAAAATCAAGGCTCAACTCTCCACTCACTGAGTGACCTTGGGCCAGCCATTCATTCTTAGCCTAACCTACCTCATAGGGTTGTTGTGAGGATAAAATGGTAAGCAGGAGATTTGTGTACACCACAAATCCTTGGAGAAAAGTGGAGTATAAATATAATGTAATAATAATAAAATGCTGGTGAATTTAAATGATGGCTTCCCCCCCCCTTTTTTTAAAAAAAGCAAACTGATGTGAAACTTAAGGCTGGAAAAAAAATGAGAAACTGAGATAAACCAAAATTGACAGGTTTGCCCATCTGTTCCCTTTACTTGAACAGAATTCACACAGCCTTATCTTTTCTGAGAGTTCCTCTACCGGTTGGACGGCCCTTAACCCTGCCACCTTCCTGTGATCTGTAGTTTTACCAGCGTCTCTTCTGTGTCCTGATCTGAAGAAGCCCCCCTACTGTTATGTACAATCCAAAATCACAGTTGTTGGAGCCTGAGTTATACGGGCCTCCTCATAGGCAAAGCCAGATAAACAGGATCTGGAACATTCCATCTTGAAAGTTGGGCACGTTGGATGCGAACGTCCTCCTTCGCAGCAGCCCTTTCATTTTCTTTTCCCCTGATGGAATTGTGGCCTCCACAACTGTCAGCTGAGTTATGCTTTCAAGCAGGTGGAAGAGAAATCCAAATCCAACTGGCATGAATTGCTCCTGGTCAGGAACACTGTTCAGTGACTCAGAGAATGAAGGGAACGGAAGAAAGGGAACATGGAAAAAGAAGGAAGGGAAAGAAGAGGGAGGGAAATGGGAGGCCACCTCTCCCTGTCTCACTCATGTTCAGGTTATGGACAGGAAATCAGGCCTTGCTCTGATCACATCTAGGGTTGCCAGGTCAGGAGCATCCCAGCCCCTGAGGGGGGCTGTCTAACTGTAGCTGGGAGAGTTCCATAAAATTGGGGCCATCCAATAGCCACAGTGGTATGTGCCTCAGGGGGTTAAGAGACCTCCCCAAGGCACAAGCTTGGGCAGTGTATACGGGGGTCCTGGGCTACCCAGATGATAAGACCCCCCCCTCTCAGCCTCACTGATGTGGCCCAAGGGAAAGCAGTCAATATGTTTGGCACCAGCTTGGCTGCAGGAGGTGTCGGAAGGAGGCGTTCAAGATATACAAGTATAAGGTAAAGGTAAAGGGACCCCTGACCATTAGGTCCAGTCATGGACGACTCTGGGGTTGCGGCGCTCATCTCGCTTTATTGGCCGAGGGAGCTGGCATACAGCTTCCGGGTCATGTGGCCAGCATGACTAAGCTGCTTCTGGCGAACCAGAGCAGCGCACGGAAACGCCGTTTACCTTCCCGCCAGAGCAGTACCTATTTATCTACTTGCACTTTGATGTGCTTACGAACTGCTAGGTTGGCAGGAGCTGGGACTGAGCAATGGGAGCTCACCCTGTCGCGGGGATTCAAACCACCGACCTTCTGATCGGCAAGCCCTAGGTTTAACCCACAGCGCCACCCACGTCCCACAAGTATAAGATAAAAGCACCATAAACTAAGCAGGCATGTGTTGAAAGGGTGCGACATTCTTTTTACCCTTTAACCACTCTGCTTGCATGCTGCACAAAAATGGCGTTAATTAAGGGTTAGCTAATCCACCCCTTTTAAACCATCTTAAACATGCATTCCAATGTGGTGGCAGGGGGATATATCATGTTGCCTCCAGGGGCGCCGACTTATAAAAAATATTGGGGGGGCCCATACCGGGGTCCTGCTGCTGGTTCGCTCGGGTAGCCGGGAGAACGCAGTTCGAGGTGGCGGTGTTGGGGAGAGACCCTCGCTCAGGGCGCCACTAGACTTGGCGGCCGGCGGCCTATCTGGGGGGTTTTGGAGCGTATTTCGGCGGAGCGATTGGGGAGGAGGGGGCTTGTTGCCGGATTCTTCAGCTGGGCTGGAGATCCGCTGCTGGGGGGTCCCTGGGCCGAGTTGTGAGCACGGCCTGCTGAAGGGAGATCCAGCCGATTGCGCGACGGGGACGGCCGGGGCTCTCCGGCTAGGGCGCGCGGCTGGCTGGCTGGCGAGGGAGCAGGTGGGGAGGAGGCGGGGGTCCTCACTCTCTTAGGAAACACGCCCGCACGCCCGATTGCCACGAAGTCCGAAGGGTGCGTGTGTGGAATTAAAAAGCAAAAACGAGATACGGGCAGGGCAGGCAAAGAGTTTTCTGCAAGAGGATGGAGGGCAGGTTGAAGAGAAAATCACTCAGGATGAGACAGTCAAATCAGCCATGATAAAATGGGCTCAGGATATTGGGTATAACATCATGTTTGAGGACTGGGAAAGGTTATGGACCACCGGAATGAAATTCACGGCATGTAATGCCTTGAAGGAAAATATTATGAAAATGATTTATAGGTGGTACATGACCCCAGTCAAGCTTGCAAAAATATATCACCTGTCTGATAATAAATGTTGGAAATGTAAGGAGGCTGAAGGGACATTCTTTCACCTCTGGTGGACTTGTCCAAAAGTGAAGGCCTTCTAGGAAATGATCTATAATGAGTTAAAAAAGGTATTTAAGTATACCTTTCCCAAGAAACCAGAGGCCTTCCTCTTGGGCATTGTTGGCCAGAAAGTGTTAAAGAAGGATAGAACTTTCTTTATGTATGCAACTACAGCAGCAAGAATACTTATCGCAAAATATTGGAAGACACAAGATTTGCCCACACTGGAAGAGTGGCAGACGCAATTGATGGACTACATGGAACTGGCTGAAATGACTGGCAGAATCCGAGATTTGGGAGAAGAAACAACGGAAGAGGACTGGAAAAAATTTAAGGACTATTTACAAAAACAATATAAGTTGTATGAATGTTAAAAATTTACACGATTCGGAAACTATAGCTTCAGCAATTAGATTTGGGAAACAGGAAATTATATTTTAAGTAAGAAAAGGTCAAAATCTAAGGTAATACTATGTTTAATTTAAGATATAAGTAACTGATGAAAAGTATGTTAAATTTAGAGGTATAGTATTTGAAAAGTACAAAATAAGGTATGAAACAAGGTAATAATTTGCTGATATCTTTATTATAAAGAATGCAGGGTAAGGGAGATGCGAGGAAGTCCAGTTAGTTATATAAAAAATGTGTTGAATGGTTGGTTTTCTTTTCTTCTTTTTCTTCTTTTCTTTTTCTTGTTCTTTTACTTTTTTCTTCAGTGTATGTTTCTAACTTTGTATTTGAAACCTTAATAAAATATTTATAAAAAAAGAAGAAGAGAAAATCCTTTCGCTTTTCTGGGGCTCAGGGAAGTCTCAGAGCCGGAGGTTGGGGAAGGGACCCCCTTTGCTCTGCCCTCTTCTCCCGTCTTAGATTCGCATGGGGGTCCCCGCCCGAGCTTGCCTGGCCACCGGGCCACACAAGGGCCGCGCTCTACGCGGCACACCTTGCTAGCCGCGCAGCTGTCCTCCGCGGCTGCGGAGCGGCCCTGCGCCGGTGCCCAGCCCCTCTGGGCGCCCGCTGCGCTGCCAATGACAAGCGGGCGACGTCGCGGGCGGGGAAGGCGTCGCTTTCTTTCCCGATCCTTCATCCTCCCAGTCTTCCAGCCCTTTTTTGGGTTGCAAGCTCGTCTCGTTCGCCCTTCTCCTTTCTTCACCCTGCGCGCAATTTTCCTCCCTCGTCTCCCTCCCCATTTCTCCTTCCTTCCTGACTGACTGACTGACGGGCTTGGGCTCGGGCTCAGGCTCCGGGTCGGGCTCGGGCTCCGGGTCGGGCTCCGGGTCGGGCTCGGGCTCGGGCTCCGGGTCGGGCTCGGGCTCGGGCTCGGGCTCGGGCAGCCACAGCGTCGGCGGTGTTGGCGATCGGCGGCGCGGGGGGATGGCCCTCCCGGGGGAGCCGGCGCTGCTCAATGGGGTTGCCAAGGAGACAGGCCGGCCGCCCTCCTCCCCCGGCCCGGCGCCCCCCGCCGCGCCGGTGCCCGTTATCGAGCTGGTGCGCGCCGGGCGCCCTATAAAAGCCGCGGACGCGCCCACCGCCGCCCGAGATTATTGGGGGGGCTGAGCCCCCCCAAACGAATTTTTGAGGGGGCTCGGGCCCCCTCAAGCCCCATGGAGTCGGCGCCTATGGTTGCCTCTGGTTTGGATAGCGAAGCATCTCTTTTACACCCCTATATAACCATACAAAGTTGGAGTGCAACTTCCTCTGGAATCTGCAAGGCAGGGATGGGAGATTGTCCTGCATTGACGTCCATGCAGTGGCATCGCTATTCCACTTTGCTAGTATTCCAGCATGTGTTAAGCTGTGGGGAGGCCTGGAGAATCTCTTACGCCTTGCTGCTGACACGGAGGGCTTCCCCCATTGCCTTTCCATAAGAGGAGCTGTTCAGGCTGTGGGTGCAAAGGCCCCAGGCTTTCCCCCCTCAGCCCTCCCTTCTCTTCTTCTCCATAAGAGGAGAGGTGGACAGGAGAAAGAGAAAAAGGCCCCATCTTGGCACCCCAGCACATTCCATTCTGACCTGTCACTGACAGATATAGTCCCTCGCTTCACTCCCTGCTGACGTCCAAGATGCTGAGGCAGGCCGGAAGGAATTCGGCTGTACTGAGGGAGCCCTCAGTACAGTTCCATGTTCAGGGCCTCGGGGCTGCTAGCTACACCAGTGGGCTCTCTGGCATTGTGTCGCTGTAAACCCCACCACCCCCTCACGCCTCCAATTCAGACAACGTTCAATTTCATACCTAAGTTTGCACAGATCTAAACAAGGCTTAAAGGTGTGGAATCTGCTTTAGCGACTTCTGGTGCTTGTCAGGAGACCCCTGGTGTTTATTTTCTGGCAGCAGCAGCAGCAGCAGCAGCAGGAGGAGGAAGAGGCAGATTCCTAAGCTCCTATGCTCTTTTCCCTATAGACCTCTTCAAATCAAGGATGCCATCCCTGGTGCCCACCACCTCTGCCTCTGTTGCTCCACCTACTTTTGCCTCTGTCCCCACCCACTGCTGGCAGAAGGATGTGAGAAGGGAACATGACCCTCAGTCTGAAAAATGTGCTCCGGCCCTGGTGTATTGGTTTGGTAAGTAGGTTTGCATTAAAATGCAAGCAGAACCAATTTCTTCCTCCATCCTTAGTGGGAAAGGTTGTATTGACCTTCCCTTTTCACCATAACCCTGGCTGGATCTGGACACATCAAAGAAGCGTTTCAGTTAAACTTTGTATGAGAAATCGGGTTGGCAAAAACAGAACTGCACAGCGCCATCTGGTGTCACAGTGTTAGAATGCATATACAATGCATATGAAGTGTTTTTTCTTTGCCAATGTAACTGAATCTCCTGTCATGGGCCTGTATGTTCTAGCTGGCCATAAAATGCATGGGAATTAGAGGTGGAGGGAACTACTTGACCCTTCATGCTCTCGACACATCTATGGGCCATCTTTATTGGCTCAAATGTTTTCTCTAAATGTGCCTTGCCAAGAGGCATGAATGCCCCAAAGGCTGGCTGGCAGGAGCTGCTTAGCTGGCTGCTGCACAACCAACAGATTAGGGAAGTGGACAGAAATAGACACGGGGCGTCCTTCGGTGCATTGTGAAAAGGCTATTCATAAGAGATGTGGTCAAGGCAGGAGATGGAGCGGTGGCTGCTTTTAACCTGTTGAGCATTGCAGGTTCTGTGGCTTTGATCAGTGGCAAGTGTGGGGAAGGGCAGTAGCTCAGTGGTAATCCATCTACTTCTCATGTATAAGAAGAACCTGCTGGATCAGGCCAATGGCCCACTGAGTCCAGCGTCTTATTCTCACAGTGGCCAGCCAGATGCCTGTGGGAAACTTTATGTTCCCTGACGGATAAATAAGTTATGGTAGCCTATAAATTTTAATATGAATATATTTCCATGCAACGTTAAATAATTGCTTCAAAATATAAACTTTATAGTCAATAATAGTAATTGACAGTAATAATAATAATAATAATAATAATAATAATAATAATAATAATAATATAGTAATTGACTATAATAATAGTCAATAATGCGTAATACACATTAGCCCCTACACACCCCAAATTGGCTTGGGTCAGGAGATGTCTAACCATCAAACAGTTAATAGACTAGGAAGGGAACAAGGTCAGTCAGCTATATTAATGTGCAGAGAGTGAAACAAACCGATTTTCTGAGGTATAACTGGATCAATGATTTGAGGGGCTTAAGTAGAATTCAGAATCTGGCACAAAATGAGTTTAGCACAGTGACCTGACGAGGGGGAAGAAGGTAGAGAAATAAAGAAAGCACTGATCCTAATTCCTCAGTGGTAATACTGCTTGTAATATTACCTTAGCTTGACCCCAGGAAAGAATAGGGAAGACATGAGGTCAGTCCAAGAGATTTTGCCGCCTGGGGAAAGCAGCAGGGCAAGGGGGGGGGGCTTGGATGCAGAGCTTTAAAATGTGGACCTGTATCTAGAAAGTGTGAGGCAAAAGGTAAGTGTGAATGAGCTCTGAATGTATAACCTCAAAACACAGCCCCAGTAAGGGAGAAGGCAGTATGGTGTAGTGGTTAGAGTGTCAGGCGAGGACCTGAGTTCGGATCTCAACCTGGGCTCTAGGTGACCTTGGGCCAGTCACTGCCTGTCAGCCTAACCTACCTCACAGGGTTGTTGTGTGGATTAAATGAGGAGGGGAAGAACCATGTAGGCCACCATGAGCTCCTTGGAGAAAAAGTGGGGTGTGAATGCAATTAATAAAGGAATAGCTTGTGGCCCAATGGCAAAGCATCCACCCGCTAACATCCACTTAACTCCCATAAGGATGGGAGAGGAAAGACAGGTTTTTCATGGGGCTGGTCCGCACTTCCACTTGCCCCACCCCTAGAAAACAAGGGGTCAGAGCGGTTTTCTGCTTGCTCCGTGCTTTCTAGGCACAGGTCTGAGCAGTGTTGCTCTTTCCCTGCCAGTTTCCCTGGGAAAACCCTCTTTAGGAGAAAGCCTGATTGACGTTTGCTCCAATTTAGTAATACAGATGAAGTTTTCCTGGGGGAAGCAGCAGGGCAAGGGCAAGTCTGGATGAGCCCACAGTTAGGGACGGGGGAGAAATTTGATTCACTTCATGTTCGAAGGCTAATGTGTCACACGCTTTCTGTGGCAATGATGTGAACTGAAACAGAGCTTACTTTAAAAATTTGCACTTACCGTAACTCTCATTTTCGATTCACCCAGCAATGTTTACAAAGGGCAAAGTGTGGATACAAATGAATATATTGATGGGGGGGGGGGACATTCAAAAATGCATTCCATTAGGAAAAATTTGTTGCCAGAATGTGTATTTTAGTCAAAAATGCACACACAAAAATGTGTTTATTAGGATTAATTCACACCCAAATGCTAATGAATTTTCATAAGGATTTTAAAGGAAAAGAAATCACAAATTGCTGCAGGGGTATGGAGAATGAAATTTAAAAATGGAAAAATGAGAACCTGAGAGAACCTAAAATGACACATCTTTCTGTTCCTGCTCACAGTTGAACTACCTCATGCTAGATGCCAAGCAACTCAGTTCTGACAAAGGTTACTTACTAAATGTTGGGGTGTGTGTGTGTGTGTGTGTGTGTGTGTGTGTGTGTGTGTGTGTGTGACATATAAATATATAGAACTTTGCTGAAAGTAGAACGGCTGGGACTATTGCTAGCTCAGCCTTTTATTCTTTCATCTAAACAAGGTTTTTCCTTGTTCAGGAAAGGAAGCAGAAGGGACTTCAAACATCAACCGCAGGGCTGGGCTGAATTGTCATCATCGTCATCATCTTGGCCCTAATCCCCAAGGCTGTGGGAGGGTTCCCTTCCTGCTTCCTCAGATGTCAAAAAAGATTTTGCCAGCTATTTGTCTGTAATCCCTTGCTCACTTGTCACCTGGATGCCAGTGACAGCTGTGGGAAGATGAACTGAGACAATCCAGGTTGCCCTGGCTCACTGCACAGAAACTCAGTCGAGGAACGGAAGCTCAAAATTCCTCCCGCATCTGAGCCCCAGACAAAGCGCAGGGGCAGAGGCCTTTGTGGGAAAGTATTTGTGCCTGACTTTCATTTACATTAGGATTGCCAACAAATCGAGAGAGGCAGGGTAGTGCAGTGGGTCAGAGTGCTGGGCCTAGGCCTAGGTGGACCTGGGTTCAAATCCTCACACGGCCACGAAGCTCACTGGGTGACTTTTCTCTCTCAGCCTAACCCACCTCACAGGTTTGTTGTAAAGGGAAAATGGGGAGGGAGAGATTCACCCTGGTCTTCTTGGAGGAAATGTTGAAATTAATGTATTAATACATAAATGCTTTTAAGAAAGAAAGAAAGAAAGAAAGAAAGAAAGAAAGAAAGAAAGAAAGAAAGAAAGAAAGAAAGCCCTGCTCTTGTGCCATCAATGGCAGCAGACATCAGCTGTTAAATGGTTTTCATAGGACATAGAGGTAAGCACTGCCACTGTCTACAAATCAAACTGCAATTAAAGGCTCACAATCCCTGCCCTCTTTTGCATTTGGCTACCCTAGCATGCGGTGCTAACGCGTGTGGCGCTGTGGGTTAAACCACAGAGCCTAAGACTTGCTGATCAGAAGGTCGGCTGTTCGAATCCCCGCGACGGGGTGAGCTCCCGCTGCTCGGTCCCAGCTCCTGCCAACCTAGCAGTCCGAAAGCATGTCAAAGTGCAAGAAGATAAATAGGTACTGCTCTGGCAGGAAGGTAAACGGTGTTTCCGTGCGCTGCTTTGGTTCGCCAGAAGCGGCTTGGTCATGCTGGCCACATGACCTGGAAGCTGTACGCCGGCTCCCTCGGCCAATAAAGCGAGATGAGCGCCGCAACCCCAGAGTCGGCCACGACTGGACCTAATGGTCAGAGGTCCCTTTACCTGATAATAAACCCTAGCACAGGAGCAGGGTTTGGGGGAGAAAGTTGGCAAGCCTAGTTTACATATGTCTTGAAAGCAAGAGAAAGTTTATTTCCCAGTTGTGGTCCAAGTTCCCTGCAAGGTTCTGAAAACCAGACATCACAAATGCAGAGATGAAAAATGAAAAGGTACATTCTCTCAATCTTGGATCTGGATTCCTAGCTGGTCTCCAAGTATCCCCCCACACACACACCTCAATGGAGAAGGATAGACGTTGTCATGGGAGGGGGCAAGTGAGTAAAAGGCTTAAAATAAAGCTTGATTCTCCTTTTTTTACTGGATCCATGCCTTTAACAGCAACCTGAGTGCAGAAATTAAGGGGGGCTGGAAAATATGTTTCATACTAGAAAAATACTTTCCGTCTCAGACTGCCTTGAAGGTGCAGGAGCAGGATCCATAAAATAAATGGCAACTCCGCTTTATAGTGGAAGGTGGAGGTGTTGGGTGGGGCCAGGAAGACAACCCATCCCTTAATTCCTCAAAGCCTCACACACAAACTGCCTACAAGAGGGATTAATTATTAGAGTCAGGCTTCGTCAGAACTTAGTCTTCCTGGAACCTGTTTCCAGCGCCAACACTCAGCTGAATTCTAGAATATTTGAGGACTGTCATGAGGACTAGGGCTCCCTCAAACATGTGCAGAGTGCCTTTTTCATTTTGGTTTTTAAAAAAATATTGTGTTTTAATGTTGTATCCTGTCCTGGGACCTTGGGATGAAGAGTGAGATAAAAATATAAATAATAAATAATAAACATTGTTTAGTTATATTTTGATACATTTTTGGTCAACTTGCTTTTAATGTTTGGTTTTATTTGTAATTTTAATGGAAAATTTGTTTTGTTTTATGCAAGACGCTTGGATGTTTTTGGTAATTTAAGCAGCATATAAACCCTGTTAAATAAAATAAGTAGTTATGAGCATTTGCTTATGGTGCCCAGCTAGGATAGCCATGGGTCAAAGCAGACAAGAAGCTAAGCACATCATTACATCAAGTTTATAAAGAAAGAGAAGAGGAAGGGTGGCTCCTTGGTGAACAAGGACAAGAGGATTAACCCTCCCCCTCCCAGCAACAGTCCTGATTCAAATTCTTCCTCTGCATGCTAGGGATGGGGGACAATTTTTTTCCCCGTTCACATTTAATGGTGAACGTGCCTAATTTATGCTTTCTGAAACAATATGGAAGCATAAGCGCAGCCATCCTTTGAAATTGCACTTGTCTGATTTTTGTAACACAGTTTTCCAGCCAAATAATATGTGTAAAAATGCATCTACCAGGGCAAACTTTGTTTAAATAGAGAAAATAACATACAAAAATGCATTATACTCGGGGGAAATATGTCCTCAAAAATGTATACATTAGGCAAATTTGCACACAAAGATAGGTATATCAGATAAAAAATTCACACTACAATGCTGATGAATGTTCATGAAGACCTAAAACAAAAAACTGGTACAGAAATGTGGTGAACTCAACTTAAAACTGGAAAAATGAGGAACAGATGGAAACCTGGAGAAGAGAAGTTTAAGGGGTGATATGGCTAAGGGGTGATATGAAAGCCATGTTCAAATATATAAAAGGATGTCATTTAGAGGAGAGAGAAAGGTTGTTTTCTGCTGCTCCAGAGAAGCGGACACGGAGCAATGGATCCAAACTACAAGAAAGAAGATTCCACCTAAACATTAGGAAGAACTTCCTGACAGTAAGAGCTGTTCGACAGTGGAATTTGCTGCCAAGGACTGTGGTGGAGTCTCCTTCTTTGGAGGTCTTTAAGCAGAGGCTTGACAACCATATGTCAGGAGTGCTCTGATGGTGTTTCCTGCTTGGCAGGGCATTGGACTCGATGGCCCTTGTGGTCTATTCCAACTCTATGATTCTATGATTCTATGAAATTGACAGATTTGCTCATCCCTGTGCTATGCTGCTATTAGAAATGAGGAGGAAGAGACTTCCATTGGCTCCAGCGGGAGGTTTTCCCCAATAGATAATAGCAATTCGCAGGAGGACAATCAACAGCAAAAAAAGAGAGAAACAGAGTGGATAGAAAGGCTGGCAGGCAAGGCAACAGTCCATAGGTCCCTCTTTTGTTGGTTTCTCACCTTGAGGTGCATTTACAGTTGTACCTTGGTTTGCAAACAGTCTGGTTTGCATACGTTTATGGATTACAAACATGTCAAACCCGGAAGTGCGTGTCCCAGTTTGCAAACTTTTTTTGGATTACAACCCATTTTGGGGGGATTACGAACAATTTTTTTTGGGAGGCCCCATTGGCGAAAGCGCGCCTTGGGTTACAACCTGTTTGGGTTTACAAATGGACCTCCAGAACGGATTATGGTTGTAAACAAAGGTACCACTGTATTGTAAACCATCTCAGAGAAATAAAGTACCAGAAAGTGACAAGTTGGGAGGTTCACACTGATGGTGGGGTAGCAGGCATCTCATTTGGACTTAGCTCCACATGGCCTGCTGGACTGACACACAACTGTCCTCACTTTTGGCACCTGTGTCCCTTCTTGTCCTTGTTTAGGAAGGAACTGATTAAAGCCTGGGGTGCACCAGGATGACGTCTCACAGTTGTTGATTTAAAGTCAGTTAATTGCCCCCTCAGATTAAAGTGTTCTATGTTTGGCTCTTGGTTTCTGGCATGGCTGACAGGTTTACAACATTTGGAATGTAAGGTTTTTTGGTTCTTATCTGTAGGGTCACGACCAGTTATGACTTTCCCAGTGAGGAGGTCCCAGACTGAAGCTTCCCTGAAGACTCTAGCAGTTTGAATGTAATGAGATTGATCAAAAGGAGCAGGTGACAGCAAAGGTTGCAAGGTTTTTTAGCTGGGGCAATTAGGATAAGATCCACTATTTGACTATTGAATCAAAACCCTAAAATGTATGTTATATCATTGACTTTTTATTTTAATTCTTTGTATATCACATGGTTTTTGTATTGCTATGGCAGATAGCTGACGCAAATAAAGATGCATTCAATTCAAGAAAAATGCAGAGAGAAAAACCAATCCTTGTATTTATTGACCAAACTAAGGCTTTTGACACTGTAAATCGTAATGCCCTGTGGACTGTCCTTCTGAAAATTGGTTGCCCAGAGAAATTTGTGAACATCATTCGGCTCCTCCATGATAATATGACAGCAACAATCACAGGTAACAATGGCTCTCAAAGTGAACCATTGGGATCAGGTGTTAAAAGGGGTTGTGTTATTGTCCCAACTCAATTCATTGTTTTCATTGCCATGATCCTACACTTTGTCGAAGGGAAACTCCCCACCAGAGTAGAAATCATATATCAAACAGACAGAAAGCTCTTCAATCTGAGCAGGCTGAAAGCAAAGAGTAAGGTTACCTTAACTTCCGTCATAGAGCTTCAGTATGCTGATGACAACGTAGTGTGTGCACGCTCACAGGATTACCTCCAAACCATCCTAAATATCTTTGCAGAAGCTTATGAAAAGCTTGGCCTATCGCTCAACATCCCAAAAACCAAAGTGCTGCACCAACAGGTACAAACTAACCCCTCTGCAGCACCACATATCCAATTCAAGGGTGTAATGTTGGAAAATGTCAATCACTTCTACTACCTGGGCAGTTATCTTTCCACAAGGGCCGCCACTGATGCCAAAGTCCAGCATTGCCTGAGCTCTGTGAGTGAGGCTTTCTCCCAATAGAAGTGCAAAGTGTTTGAGGATCGGGACATTCGCAGAGAAACCAAAATGCTTGTTTACAAAGCTATTGCACTACCAACCTTACTGTATGCTTGTGAAACATGGACTATTTATAAATGCCATTTCCAGCTCCTCGAAAGATTCCATTTACAGTGTCTCTGAAAAATTGTACACATCACTTGAGAAAAAGACGTACTAATACCAGTGTACTGCAAGAAGCAAAGATCACCAGTGTTGAAGCAATGATTCTTCAACATCAACTTTGTTGGACTGGTCATGTTGTGCAGATGCCTAATTATCGGTCTTCCAAAACAACTACTCTTAAAAATGGAAAGCGTAATGCTAGTGGTCAACAAAAGAGGTTTAATGACTGTATCAAGGCAAATTTTTTAAAACGTAGTATAAACACCAACAATTGGGAAACACTTGCCTGCAAATGCTCCAATTGGAGAACAGCCTTTACCAAAGGTGTCATGGGCTTTGAAGACACTCAAACTCAAGACGCAAGGGAGAAACACGCTAAGAGGAAGGCATGCTTGGCAAATCCAACCGTGATCAACTCCCACCCAGAAACCAATGTCCCCATTGTGGAAAGATGTGTGGATCCAGAATTGGCCTCCACAGTCACTTACAGACTCATTGTTGAAACCGTGTTTATGGAAGACGATCTTACTTGGCTACGAATGATAGCCAAAGAAAGAGAAAGAAAGATTGCTATGGCCGATGGCTGACGCAAATAAAGATTCATTCAATTCAGTTCAAGCCTGGGGTACACTTCGGAGCACTGACTCTAGTCAGCAGAAGTCTCAGCCTGCGGGATGACACTTGCAGCTGCATTTTGTTCCGCCAGTGAGGCCATAAGACAGTTCTGATACTGATTCCGTGTGATCTGTTTTGGAGAGAGAAAGCAATTACTCCAGAAGCATACTGCCAACACCCAGCATGCACAACCAGACCTCACCTATCTATTATTATTACAATTTATTTAATTTGCTAAGCCACCCAACATAGGAGATTTGCAATGGCCACCATGCTCTCGAGCAAAATACCAGGATGTTTCATTTTCCCCAGGACCTTTGAGGGCTATGCAATGCTACCCTCCAAGCCCTCACTATCTGGCCCTCAGGATTCTCCCCCAGGCCTACTCACGCTTTCCAGCCAGGTAAAAACACACAAGGAAAGTGCAGGCTGAGTGTTTTTGTCTGGCTGGGGTGTATTCTTGAACTCTGATCATGGTTCTCTCTTGCCTGGATGGAGGAAACCGAGGTGTGTGAGAGAGGGGGTGAGTAAAAACCAGCCTGGTGTATAAAAGGTAAACATTCACATTCGTTGCTCTGCCCATCACTGGCATGTGGTTCCAATAAAGTTGCCTAGAAGGGATTGAGGCCCTCCGACTGAGAGAGATTCCTCACTCCTGTCTTATGTATACACAGGTAGTCTGGCCAGAAATGGTGTGGTGGGGGCTGCTAAGGTGGCAGCTCAACCCCTTCTCCCACAGAACTGCAGGCGGCCAAAGAATAAGCTACAAAGAAGTCAGAAGTAGCAAACATCAAGTTTACACCCACCCGCAAAGAGGTGTCTAAAGAGAAGCCTTATCAGGATGGTCAAATCAACTGCCCAAGTGGGAGGAGGCAGTGGCGGAGGAAGGGGTGGGGGGGTGCGGCCTGACCCAGGTGTCATCCGTGAGGGGGTGTGACATCACAGCGCCCCCCCCAAAGACACAGCATGTGCGCTGCTCCAGGTGCTGGAGCAGCTAGCTCCGCCTTTGGGAGGAGGGAGACCACCCACAATTCTGTGAAGCCTAGATGGGCAGTGGAATACATTAAAAATAATGAGAGATGTGACCCCATTCTCAAGTTCCTATAACCTGAGGGCATTCCTCTCCTCCCTCAGCAGACCATTTCGAGAATGAGCTATGAGGGGTTGGGAACCGTTGGTGACCAGGAAATCTGGAAATCTGAGACATGGCCGCAGGTGCCAACAGCAAATGGCTGCCCTGAGCAGCATGGCTAGTTACAAAGCAAAGGTCGGGCCTGAGCTCCAAATGCTAAACCACACCTTTGACCTCCACCTAGTACACAAAAATATTCACTAGTGGGGCTATGACCCTGCAAAAAGTGAATGCAAAGCCACAGTCCTATGCATGCTTACCCTGGAAGAAGTCCCATTGAACTCAGTGGAACTTATGTCTGAGCAGACCTACATAGAAGTGCTTTAGTCATGCCCCTTGGACCCCATTGCCTTAGAGGAATGTCCTGGGAGACCCAAGTCTTCACTCAGGTCTGCTGCCATTAAATTCCGTTTGCCCCTGAGAGAAGGAAATGGCTGTGAATCCAGCTGAAGCTGTGTTCTCAACTGAGGGCAGCTTTGGAATTTTCTAGATCAGAGGTGGGCCCTTCAGATGCTGCCGAACTACAACTCCCATCTTCCCTGACCACTGGTGAGGCTGGCTAGAGCTGATGAGAGTTGTCAATGCAACATCTGGGGTGCTAAAGTTTCCCCACCCTTGTTATCAATGAATGAATATACCGGCATCTAGTAGGAAAGTATCACCCTTCACCTCACCCAGAATCTCCTTTTCGGGGGTCAAACAAATCCGTCGAGGCCTCACCTTGATGTACAGGAGGTCAGTGAGAGCATGGACAGTGTAGTCTGCCATGTACTGTAGGCTGCTGCTGGGGAGGACCTGGTTGTTGCTGGTGATGCTAATGCATTGCATATTGCTCATGCGAATCTGGGAGCCTATGATTTCCACACCTGCACATGGGGAAAAGTGAAGCAAGAATTGTACGCTCCAGCCTGCTCTCCTTGGTCTTTTCCCCAGCTGCTTCCCTTGGCCCGCCAACCCACCCAAGCTCCATCTACTTTTGCTGAACTGCCTTCAACCATGTTTCCACCAACCCAAGGGAGCTAGAAATGCAAGTCACATTTATGTAGCAGGGGAGGGGCTCAGACCAGGGTCCTGCCTAGGAAAGTGTATCCAAGAGAAAGGGAACAAGAGGGAACATTGAACTGGACACAGAGATAAACAGTTCCAAGCTGCAAGAAGCAGCCTCTGGGGACAGCAAGGGAGTGCTGTTGTTTTTTGGGTGGGGGGACTGGTGCTGCTTTGAGGCCAGCGCTGCTTATGCGCATGTGTCCCACATCTGTTGTGTTTCAGAGTCTCTCCTTGCCAAGGACACAAGCCCTGTAAAGAGGCCCCTGAAACAACTTGGGGAACTAGAAGCCATGGATGGAAGGATATAGATCTGGAACCTGCAACAAAATGTTGCCTTGTGAAGTGCTGCTATTCAATAAGCCGCTGTATTCCATTTCCATTTCCTTCTCCCAGCTGTCAGCCCTCTCCCACCACAGTCAGTCAGGTTTGTCTCTAGGGGATACTAGGCAGCTGCCTAGAGTGCTGGTCACTGAGAATAGCAGGTCTGGGGAACAGGGGGTGGCAGCAAGTATTGGTGGGATTGTTTTGCCTGCTTGCTTGGTTAAGCAATATTGTGCTGGACTTTTCCTGCCTATGCCTGAGCACTACTTGCTTATAGGACTCTTTTAACCAAGAGGGAGAGAGAGAGAGCAGAAATGATGAGCCAGAGGGAGTTGTATTGTCTGGGAAACAGCCGCAAGAAGGTCTGGCACCCTCAGGGAAACTCAAGGGCCCTTCCCTGAATGTTGTACTGGGGATGGATGAATCGTTCTGATTAAACCACTAGATGGCACCAGACTATGGTGCAAACCAAGTACGCAATTATCCAGCCTCCAAAAATGCACAGGAACAGATGACTAATTGCTGCCTCATCCACTTTGTGTGTGTGCGCACACACACACACAATTTACTTTTCAATTTCATCACTACCAAATTTGCTCTGTTGTCCTGGCACAACAAATCCACTTTTAAAACAAAACTGACCTTTTGCAGCCAAGAAAGTGATGGGGGAAAGTGTGGACTGAATGGTTAACGGCAGGTGTGCCAACTGTAGGGGGCTGAGGTATCTTCAGGCCCCTCAATATTTGTTGGGGGAGGCTGTTGTGCATTGCATGTGTGGGTCGTCATGCGCGTGCGGCGTCACAGCTTCAGTGCCCAGCTCCTCCAAAGTGCTTGGCCTCCTCCAGACAATGTGATGTTTCACATGCATCACATGCCGGGCCCCCTCAGTCTCAGGGGCAACCTGGTGCCTCTGATTAATGAAAAGATGTATAAACACCCCATGAGCACCAGCGGAGCAAGTCGATCAGGCGCCTGGGGCGGTGCACATGCCCTGTGCCCAGGGGCAGGGCCACGTGCCCATGGGGCAGGGGCAGGCGGGGCAGGACACCCTGTGGGGCCTCCAAGGAGTCTGCCTGCCTCTTCCCCCATAGCCACTCTACAGCTGGGAGGGGGAGGCAGTGGGCGGACTGTTTGGGGCAGTGCGGAGCCTGCAGGTACCCACGCCACCGCGTCACTCCCAGGAAAGATGTGTGGCTCGGGCACACTGCATTTTGTGTCGTCCCCCCCAGTGGTGACACCTGGGGTGACCTGCCTCCACCACACACCCCTTCCTCCACCCCTGCCCACGAGAAAACTAGGATGCATGCTCCTTGTTGTAAACTGTTCCGCAAACAAATCAGACCAAATGCTCATAGGGCTCACCCATGCTTCCGCTTGTCCTATGCCTGGAAAGCATGGATCCAAGAGGTTTTCTGCTTGTCCCACATTTTCTAGGCATGGGTGAGAGTGGTTTTGCCTTTGCCCTGCTGCTTTTCCCACAGAAAACCCATCTATGCTCTACCAACTGAAGCTGGGATGTACTTGTGTTTCTTTCAGCCTGCAAATCATGGATACTTACCATTT
This sequence comes from Podarcis bocagei, assembly GCF_964188305.1. NCBI lineage: Eukaryota > Metazoa > Chordata > Lepidosauria > Squamata > Lacertidae > Podarcis > Podarcis bocagei. The sequence goes on from NC_138132.1 coordinate 27,257,870, forward strand.
TTTCCTGCCCTCCGCATTGTGTTTCCTTTGACTTGAAATAAATGGGGTAGAATAATGTAATAGCAACGTAATTTATGTAATTTTGCTGCAGCAGAAAGGCAAGTAATGCACTTTTTAGTGGAGAATTAACTGCTGTGGAATGGAAACAGTGATGCATGAGACAAATAGAAGACATTATGGGAAATGATGTATTCTTATCTCCCTACCTGGTAGTAAGCCCAATCGAATTCAGTAGGACTTGCTTCTTAGCAGATGTGGTTAGGATTACAGCCTAAACCATGGGTAGGTAAACTAAGGCCCAGGAGCCGGATCCAGCCCAATTGCCTTCTAAATCCGGCCTGTGGAAGGTCCAGGGATCAGTGTGTTTTTACATGAGTAGAATGTGTCCTTTTATTTAAAATGCATCTCTGGGTTATTTGTGGGGCCTGCCTAGTGTTTTTACATGAGTAGAATGTGTACTTTTATTTAAAATGCATCTTTGGGTTATTTGTGGGGCATAGGAATTCGTTCGTATTTTTCCCCAAAATATAGTTTGGCCTCCCACAAGGTCTCAGGGACAGTGGACCGGTCCCCTGCCGAAAAAGCTTGCTGACCCCTGGCCTAAACTATCAAGTGAGGAGAGTTTCTGACTGTGGGAGGAGAAGGAATGCAGATTACCTCCTTGGATGGGTGTACCCAAGGCCATGACTCCATAGTAGGAGAAGGGTCCGTTCTCAAATTTCATGTTTTCCTTGCAAGCTTCAACCTCCACCTTTCCCTGGAACAGAGAGGAAATATTAGGACCTTCAAACTTCATTTGTCAGAGAAGGGTCAACCTGTAGCACCCAAGCCAATCTGGAATCTCCATGGCAAGCAGAAGTAACTCCCAAGAAACCCAATCAAAGGAAGCATTGCAGACAAGCATTATTCATATCTCTCAAACAATGGGCTTGGTAGCTTTGGCATGCGTAGGATAGGCCCAGAAAGAAGGCCTGCTCCTTAATTCGAAGTAGGGACCAGCTGCTATCACTCTGTTGTGCAGGACAGCTCAGTCGGTTGAGCATGAGACTCTTGATCTCAAGGTTGTGGGTTCGAGTCCCACATTGGGCAAAAGATTCCTGCACTGCAGGGGGTTGGACTAGATGACTCTCATGCTCCCTTCCAACTCTACAGTGCTATGATTCTGCAATAAATTTTATTTTTTTTACTTACAGTACTGCAGATATGGGGAACCTGTGGCCCTCTAGATGTTGCTGGACTCCCACCAAACTTTTTTTAATGAATTTTATTTATAATCATTATTACAATGATTACAATTTCCAATATCATGCTCACATTAAAATAAACATTTCCCCCGTTAATTTCTTTCTTTATAATACTGCATTCAATGCCTTCCCTTCTTTCCCTTCCCTGATTCCTTTATTTTCCCCACCATTCCTGCATATTCTCATATATCCATTTAGTTCCCCTTTCCTTTTATTATTCCTTTATTATATATTATACTGTTGTTTACCTTAATCCTGCTAGCGTTTTCACATGTTTACAGTTATTTTACAAATTCTCCACAATATATTTGATCTCTTATTTTACTTGTTAGACCTGCTAATGACTGCTCACCAGTCATGACGTGGGCGGCTTTTGCAACCCGGCACAGCTTCCCTGACCCACGGGATCACACCGCCTGTTGCTCCAACCCCTGGGCCGTCCCCATAGGCTGTAGGTCATCCATGTGACCAGCACCATCAGCCAATCGGCTGCGGCCCCGGGGGCAGAGCTGGGGATCAGAAAAGGAGGCTGCAGTCAATGCTGCAGCCATTCTGGTCAGAGCGTCAGCAAGGAAGGTTGTTGTTGTGTTGTAAGCCAGAAAATAGCTTATCTCCTGAGTTTACACCAATAAAATTCAGAAACGTGAGGAGTTAGGAGTCCAATGCTGTTTATTGCAAAGCAATAGGTCACAGTTGGATCATTTCGCAAAACTGCAACCCCGCCTGGTGGTCCAGGCAGTGGTATTTATAAAATTTTCAGCAAAGCATTTCAGTTTCCACCAATCATATACATCATTACCTCATTTCATGTTTAATACACATGCGCAGTAAGCACTGGCAATTTCTGCTGATTAAGTTCCGATTCCCACCATGTTCTGTTACATTGTGTTAGTGTGCGTGTTGGAAACCTATGTTACGTGTAGCCATTTGCACCAGGTAGCAACTTATGTTCTAGCTTTGAGCTGTATCTTTGTGATTCATATATTAGCTGTATTCCTGCCCCAACTGGAGTGGGGGCCGGCAACTTGCAAAATCATCAGTTTCATAAAGTACATAACAGGTTACCATAACTTTTCTATTAGAAGCACACTCAAGGATTTACAGGGGTATCACATTTATTGTGGCCCTTTGGGCCACCACCACAGTTGGACCCACCTTTATTCTTAAGGTAACATGGCCCAGGTCTTGATGTCACGGCGCCTGTTGTCGCCTCATCCTCAATGCTGGGCTTCCTTTATTCTGGCGCTGACGGGCGGATTGCTAGGTCCGCAGGCAGCGGCCTCCTTGGGGGGAGGGGGAGAGGAGGGGCTGCATCCAAGCTAACCCCCCCTTGGGGACACGAGTTCGGCACCAGTTTATTTCACATGGCTGGTGTTAATTTTGTCCCTGATGCATAGAAGGTGCCATGTTGCTGTGATCACATGGTCGGCGCCATTTTGTTTTTGGCCACATGGTCGGCGCCATGTGATCTGCACAAGCACATTCGCAGTAAATGCCTGGTTTATCTCTTGGTATCTACAATGGAGAGTTTGTGCTCAGTGCCTCTTACAAACTGCTAAAGGTGGCAGGTCCAATCCCTGTATGGGGCATGAAATATACTCAGAGTCGCAAAGTGATTTCATGCTCTTTATTCAGCTCATAGTGGTGAGGAGGAATGAATGAAAGTCCCCTCACAGTATCTGCTTATATACAATATTTACACAATGGGGTGCACATGATTGGCTAATTCCGGAATTCTACTGTAAGCCAATCAGGTTGTGGATTCACTTCTATCTGGAGCAGGATTGGGTGGTTCCTGCCAACCAATCATACTGCTGCATTGTTCTAGGACCAATCAGACTGCTGCATTCTGAATCCTATTGTTCTAGGACTAATCAGACTGCTGCAATTTGGATCCTATTGTTCTAGGACCAATCAGACTGCTTCAGTTTGGATCCTATTCAACTCAGTACATAACACCCCTCCCCTCTATGTTCCAGTCCTGCCCGGGAGGTCGCATTCATAGTCCTCAAGGTATGCCGGCGGCCTACGTGTACGTTGTGGCCTGGGGTGTTCCCTGGTCCGGGCTCCAGGTTCTGGCTCGTGTTCCAAGGATGCTGGCTGTGATGGGGTTGTTTGGTCTGGTGCAACCGGCTCGCTCAGTCGTGGTTCTGGTTCTGGTGTCCTTTCGGCCTCACGGGTCCTCTCTGTATTTACTGATTCTGCCTCTCCTGCTGGCCCCTCCTGCTCTATGGGCCTCACTGCCCCGCTGTTCCCTTGGGACTCCTCTGACCTGTCCTCCTCCTGGGTTTCTCCCGGGAATCGTCGCCGTATCTGGTCGCAGTGGCGGCGCCAGCATTGCCCCCCATCCGTTAGCACCTCGTACGACACTGGGCCAGTGACCCTGGTGACTGTGGCGGGTACCCATGCTGGGCCTGCCCCAAAATTCTTTGCGTACACTGGGTCCTGGGCCTCGAAGGTCCGGGGGTTCCTGCCTTCCCCCACCACTACCTCATCCTGAGCTCTATCAGGGTGAAGGCGGTCCAATCTGATTGCAAGGCGCCGACCCATTAGTAGTTCAGCGGGGCTCCGGCCAGTCGTTGAGCTGGGGGTGCTGTGCTGTGCTAGAAGGAATGTGGCAAGGCGGTACTCCCAGTCCCCTTGCGTCATGCGGCGAAGGGTGTCCTTGGTGGTCCGCACCATGAATTCTGCTTGGCCATTGGTGGCAGGGTGGAACGGCGCCGAACGGATGTGGCGGATGGCGTTCTGTGCTGTGAAGGTTTGGAATTCTCCTGACGTAAATGCAGTCCCGTTGTCTGAGACGAGAGTGTCAGGGAGCCCGTGGGTTGCAAACAGCCTGCGTAGTACTCGGATGGCTGCGGACGTGGAAGTGGATGGTACCAGTGCGACTTCCAGCCATTTGGTGTAGGAGTCCACCACTATGAAGAATGTTTTCCCCTGAAAGGGGCCAGCGAAATCCACATGCAGGCGTGACCATGGTGCTCGGGCGGACTCCCAGGACTGGACTGGGGCCCTTGGGGGATCTGTGCGGGATTCTTGGCAGGCCTGGCAGTGTTTGTTTTTTTAAAAAAAAAAAAAATTATTGGTTTTTCCACTTTTATAAAGACAAAACACACACAAAAAAGACACAAGACAAGAACATGTATAAATTCCGAAAATCCTAGTTTCCTAACCCTATTCCCAGACTTCCCCCCACGCCCCCTCGTGCATCCCAATTCCCAAGATTGTGTCAGCAATTTGGTGTTTCTCCTCTTAACCATCTTATTACCTTTTTTATAAAGAAATATAGATTTTTCCTAAGTTGGACTCAAATTCTCTTCCGTCGATTTCTCATTTTGTCTTAATTAAAAGTCATATTAACTAAACCTAAAGGTCTTGAGTGTTTTTAAGATTCTCTTCTTCCCTCCCTCCCATCCCCGGTTTTTGTCCCTTCCCAATACATATCCAGAATAGCAGTTCTTAGCCTGGGTTCCTCACGTCCGAGGCTTTCAAGTCTCTTTCAGTCCCTCTCCGCCGATCTTGTTGGTAGTCCTTTATGTCGGTCATCAAGTCTGGAAAAAGCTCTTTCGCCATCAAACCATATTCTCTTCCCACAAGGACATTTGAAAGCCACTGCTGAAAGGTTTCCACAAATCCTGCATCCTCAAAGTCAAAGTCAGAATGGAGGCCCCAATCATATTTCTTTGTTTTAAGTTCCTGTGTTCCATAAACTCCCGGGGCCTCCTCCTTCATCTTCTTCATCTTTCGCAGACTTGTGGTAGGTGTAATCCAAAAATCTCCTTGCTTGTGTTCCACAGATGTCGGCTTTTGGTTATTACTTCCCAGCTTTACTTTCTCTTTTTCTTGTTTAGTCTCTTCCACCTCTTCAGATATCAGTTCCCATTCAGCTGTGGATTCTTTCTCATTCAGGTCCTCAATACATACAGCAGAGCTGCCTGTTCCAGAAGTCAAGGTCATAAGTTGTTTATTCATAGCTAAGCTCTGCTCTTGTAGAGTTCCCACCAATTGAAACATCCTTTCGATTTCCACTAGTAACTTTCCATCCACAGCCATTGTATCCATTGTAGTTTCACAGAATTCCCCCTAGGGGGAATCTGGTTACTTATTAGTCTTTTCTCCAACAATCCTTTAACTTATTTTTATTACTTTGTTTCCAACAATCTTGGTTCAATTGTAACTCATCTTAGTCCAGAGAGATCTTAAATAGCAATTTTTCCACTCTAAACTGCCCGCTTGACAGCTTTGACAGCTGTCAAACTCCGCAGCTCTTACACAGGCACAGAGACAGGACGCTCCCGGGCCCGGGAGGGGGGGTTATTTAAAGCAAAAAGAAGGCTTCCCAGTCTCCACTCTCCAGCTCAAAATTTCCTTTAACTAAATCTTGGAAGTTAGTGTCCTTTTTAACTCACCCCTCCAAGGGTAGGCTCTCCAGCTTAGCACTTTGTCGTTGCTTAGATCGTCTGCAAGGGGGGGTGCGGACTTCCTTTTAGCACACCCCCCGGTCGTCTCCAATTCAGGGCAATGTTTTTAAGATCCAATTCTGTCTTACTCACGGGTTCTTTCTTTTCAGTCCAAATTTCAAGGAAGGAAGTCAGCGCTCTCTGGTCATGGCTCGCGGCTTCACTCCACCGAGGTAGCGATCGACTCTCAGTGCCACGCCACCCTCCGTATCCTCTCCGCAGCCTTTAAAAAGGCTCTTCGTGGATCGGGGGCGCTTAAGGCACCCGCCGAGTCTTCAGTCCGCAGGCTTCCGCGCCTGCGGTTTTTAAGGGTCCCCGCGTCGCCGGCGCGGCAAAGACCCGTCCTCGGTTGAGCCGATTCCCTCCGCAGCTCGGAGGGAATCCGCCATTTCCAAATCGCGCCAACCCGGAAGTCCAGGCCTGGCAGTGTTTGACCCAGGCCTCTATCTCGCCATCGATCCCCGGCCACCACACATAACTCCTGGCAAGGGCCTTCATTCTTACTACCCCTGGATGTGTCTCGTGTAGGGCTGTGAGGACCCTTTTGCGGAGGGGCTGGGGAACAACGACTCTGCTTCCCCATAACAGGCACCCCTTGTGGGCCGACAGTTCATGTTTGTGGGTTGTGTAGCCGGCGAATTCTGGCCCGGGGCTGCTGCTGGGCCATCCCCTCCACACCCAGTCCAGGACCCGGGAGATGACCCTATCTTTCTTGGAATGGTGTGCAACTTCTTGTGCCTGAATGGGGCGGTCGGGAAGCAGCTCCAGGCTCATAACCTCTTGTGCAGGTGCTGGGTCAGGGCCTGTTTCTGGTAGTGGTAGCCTGCTGAGGGCGTCCGCATGGCCCATCGCCTTCCCAGGTCGGTGAATCAGTGCATACTGGTAGCTGGCAAGGAAAATTGACCACCTGAGGACGCGAGGAGACAGCACTTGGGGGTCTGCTTTTCGGGGGCAAACAAGCCAAGCAACGGCTTGTGGTCAGTCACCACGGTGAAGGGCCGCCCGTACAAGAAATCATGGAATTTTTTTACTCCCTTCACGATTGCCAGACCCTCCTTGTCAATTTGCGAGTAGTTCCGCTCGGTTGCGTTGAGTGTCTGGGAAAAGTACGCCACCGGTACCTCTCTTCCATCCGGGAGTTGGTGCCCCAGGACAGCGCCAATGCCATAGGGTGAGGCGTCGCATGCTAGCACCACCGGCAGCCTCTCGTCGAAGTGTGCCAAGACAGAGTTTGAGACAAGCAAGTCCTTGACTGCCTGGAATGCGGCCTCCTGGCGCTGGCCCCACACCCAAGGGGCCCGCTTGTCCAGGAGTCTGTGTAGGGGCTCCGCTACCGCCGCCTTTTGGGGAAGGAAGGAATGGTAAAAGTTCAATAGTCCCAAGAAGGCCTGAAGTTCAGTCTTGCTCTTGGGCAAGAAAGTCCACCTGAGGCACTCCTAGTAGACATTTTTCCCGCTTCACCTTGAGACCCGCCGTCTGGAAACGGTGCAGAACGGTGCGGAGGCGGTCCTCAAACTCCTCTGGTGTGGGCCCGGCAATCAACACATCATCGAAGAAGGGGGTGACACCAGGAATCCCTTTAAGGAGAGAGTCCATTAGATTCTGGAATATGCCTGGTGCCACGCTGACCCCGAATTGCAGCCGCTTTACCCTGAACGCTCCTCTGTGCGTCACAATCGTCTGTGCCTCTGCTGTGGCCTCATCTACTGGCAGCTGTTGATATGCTTGGGCCAAGTCCAGCTTGCCAAAAATTTTCGACCCAGCCAGGGTGGCAAGGACATGGCTGACCACTGGCACTGGGTATGCGTGGGCCGTGAGGGCCTTGTTTATGGTACATTTGTAGTCTGCGCAGATGCGGACCAAACCATTAGGCTTGACGGGTGTGACGATTGGAGTTTCCCAGGGGGCATTAGGCACTGGCTCCAGCACTCCTTGCTCCACGAGTCGGTCCAGTTCCTCGTCTATACGGGGTTTCAAGGCAAACGGGACCCGGCGGGCCTTGAGCCTGACCGGTCGTACTGCAGGGTCAAGCTGTAGCGCAATGGGGGGGCCCGTATACTGTCCCAATTTCCCGTCAAAAACCCCTGGAAATTCCTTGCATATGGCGTCCACGTCCACTTGTAAGCTAGTGTGGTTCACCCCGGTGACAGCTAGCCCCAGTGGTCCAAACCATGCCAATCCCAGTAAGCTAATGTAGGGGCCCTTGACCACAAGCAAGTCCAGTTGCCGCGTCCGCCCTCGGTATTGCACCCTGAAGGTCCCCACCCCCATTGTGGGGACCTTACGTTTCTGGAAGTCCCATAGGGTGAATGGGGCCGGCCTGAGTTTGGGACCCCCAGTAGGACACAGTTTCCTTAAGGTCTTTGCCGAGATTATGGATAGAGTTGAACCCGTGTCAAGCTCCATGCGGCATGGGGCCCCCTCTATCTGTACCTCTACATAAATTTTCTCTACGTTGGGGTGGGGCAACTGGTATACCTGGCAGTCCGTGAGCTCCGTCGAGTTGCCTTGGTGCGTTGGGCCCCGGGACCTGGGGCTCTTGGGTTGGTCATCTGATGCCTGGTGTCGGGTGGGCTGAGCCCGACACACCCGGGCGATGTGTCCCGATTTTCTGCACTGCCTGCACTCTGCGTTGCGGAAACGGCAGGTCCTCCTCTCGTGACTCTCCCCGCAGCTTGCGCAGTTTCCTCCTTCTCGTTGAGGCAGCTGTGGTCTGTGCGCTGCTTGAGTGCGCTGCTGTACTCGGTGCACCTCCTCCCTGTCAGATCCTGAGTCGTCGGTGAGGTCTTTGTGGTGGACCCTCGGTTGGGATGGCAGGCTCGGCCGTGCCTCTTGCGTCGATCTCTCGGCAGCTTCCGTTGCCAGGGCCTCCTCCAGAGCGACCTGGAACGCTAGGTCCTTCTTGGCGTAGAGGCGTCATTGCAGCTTCTCATCCTTCAGGCCACCGACGAGGCGGTCACGAAGCATGTTCTCCAGCTCTGAGAAGTTGCAGAACCGGGCGGCTTGGCGGAGAGAGGTCACAAACCCAGTTATGGTTTCCCCAGGGGCTTGTCGCTTTGCGTAGAAGGCATTTCGACGAGCCACCACTGAGGGCTGCGGCGAAAAGTGCCCCTTTAGCTGTTCCATTATTGTTTTGTATGGAACAGTAGCGACGTCTTCAGGCGCAAGGAGAGCCCGGGCGATTTCAAACGTCTCCTCTCCGCAGACGCTGAAGAATATCGCCCTCTTCTTGGCGTCTTCTTCGTCGGTGACCCCTTTGGCTTCTAGGAGGAAGGTGAAACGGGAGGCGTACGCTTCCCAGTCTCCAGATGCTGGGTTGAATGGCGAGAAGCTGCTGTTGGCTGCCATTCTGAGTTCCTTGTGTCCCGGAGCTGAAGCCTGGATACACGGTGCGAGGCAGCGGTGCGGCAGGTGGCGGTGCTGCGGTGCTGTGTGTGGCAGTCAGCTCAGCGGGATCCCACCTTCGTCGCCAGTGAAATATACTCAGAGTCGCAAAGTGATTTCATGCTCTTTATTCAGCTCATAGTGGTGAGGAGGAATGAATGAAAGTCCCCTCACAGTATCTGCTTATATACAATATTTACACAATGGGCTGCACATGATTGGCTAATTCCGGAATTCTACTGTAAGCCAATCAGGTTGTGGATTCACTTCTATCTGGAGCAGGATTGGGTGGTTCCTGCCAACCAATCATACTGCTGCATTGTTCTAGGACCAATCAGACTGCTGCATTCTGAATCCTATTGTTCTAGGACTAATCAGACTGCTGCAATTTGGATCCTATTGTTCTAGGACCAATCAGACTGCTTCAGTTTGGATCCTATTCAACTCAGTACATAACAGGGCAGCTGCATATTCCTATTATGGCACCAATTATTACCCTACACAGGATTACTAATAGAATTACTTTGGATGCATGCATGTATGTTTGTGTGTATACTGGTTTTCTGGCTTGCAGAGTTGGACTAGATGTCCAGCAGTGGCCTTCCTATTGTATAATTTATGCATGCCTGCATGCATATACATGTATGCTGGTGTATAGTTATATATATCCTGTAGTGTGTCATGCTCCACTAGGGATGATGGTGAGCACATTTCCTCCTACACGAAGGGGTTGATCCAGATGACCTCATGGGTCCCTCCCCCTCTTGTGTTCTGCAACATTGGCCTAAAGATGCTGTACACATTTGCCGTTGGACACGCAGTTGGTACTGACATGCCACATGGAGTGCCACCAGTGATGAGGCTTTTAAGGTGGGCTCTGTTCCAATTGGCCTGTCACTAGCAGGGCCACAGTATCATGGAACTGTAGAGTTGGAAGGGACCATGAGAGTTGTCTTGTCTGGATACATGACTATAGCCTAAGCATGGGGTACTTCTGCATCCATGGGCCCTTATGCACACACGTGTGCTGTCTTTGCTCCCTAGCTGTAACCCACCCACCCCTTGGCTAAAGAAGGCCTTTTTCAAGTTTCAGCACAAAGATGGGACCCAGCAGCCACCAGGAAGACATCTGTGGGCCCCTTGGCTACCAAAAGTGCTGCATTGATGACCCACAGATTAGGTCATGCACTTGGTGCTTCCTTGGCTGTGCGGAGAGAGTAGGAAGTGCCAACAAAGTACCTGTAAAATGAGAATGAAGTAATCTGCCGGCTTGTTCTTTTCATACAAGTTATATTCAGGAGATTCCTTGTCCTGCTCATCAATTTTCAGCTCACAGATGACACCAGGATGCTTGAGGAGACGTAGCAGGTACTTCTCAGAGATGAGGCTCGGGCAAAATTGCAAGACCTCTGCATGACAAGGAGAGGGCACAGGAATCAAAGGGTGCTTCCTGTAAGCAAAATCCTTTCCCAGATCCATGCCACCATGAGGCAAAGCGAGTTAGCCAGCTGGAGGCAGATGGCGGGTGGCGTCGGATGGAACAGAGTGGGAGAGTGATGGCACTCACATATTATGGACATCAGCTACCTGAAAATCCTTTTGTGCCTGCTGCACTGAAGTGAAAAGGAACTGAGCAGGAGCACACCTCATTAGGAAGATACTCTGTATGTGTACAGAGCTAGGAGTTTGAATATGCATGTGTGTGACTCAGGTAGGTTTGGCTTTAAGTTTCAGATCAGACGGGACCTTTCCAGTGGCCCAGGTGGTCCCTGAGGGCTCGTACCTGTAGAGAGAAAGCGGTGTGCAGCCAGGAGTAGCTGACGGGAGATCTTCAACTCAGTGTCATTGCCCTTGAAGGCCGAGAAGTCCCACTTCCTTGGGCTGGCATCTCGTCTTCTGGTACGATTGTAGGCTGCAAGGGAGGAAACCAAATAAGGAATCACTACACTGTGTGGTTACAGAAGCAGCCATAGGAACACTACGCAATGTAAGAGTGGAAGGAAATGGAAAGAGCAGAATCTCGCAATCGCATGTGGATCTAAACGAACATATATGTTTCTAGTCCTCATGATCACTGAGGAAAATCTGAAAGCACATGGTAGCTGTCTGCGAGATGGCTCAGAAACCAGTGACGTGGAATTTGGGAGCTTCCTGTCTTGTCCCCCCTTCCGAGGGGGTGACCCCCCATCTCAACACCAATTTTGCTTCCCCTTTAGCCCTTGTCGAAAAGATTGCTAGATACTACCGTGACTGACATGCATTTGGATTTTATTTTTAAGAAACAAAATGTATATACCACTTCTTAATAACAAAAAGTGGTTTACAAGAAGTGTTAAAATGATCAATAAAACAGTTCAAAACATGTAACTGGAAATAGTAAAGGTAAAGGGACCCGTGACCATTAGGTCCAGTCGTGACCGACTCTGGGGTTGCGGCGCTCATCTCGCTTTATTGGCCGAGGGAGCCGGTGTACAGCTTCTGGGTCATGTGACCAGCATGACTAAGCTGCTTCAGGTGAACCAGAGCAGCACATGGAAATGCCGTTTACCTTCCCGCTGGAGCGGTACCTATTTATCTACTTGCACTTTTGACGTGCTTTCGAACTGCTAGGTTGGCAGGAGCTGGGACCGAGCAACGGGAGCTCACCCCATCATGGGGATTCGAACCTCCGACCTTCTGATTGGCAAGCCCTAGGCTCTGTGGTTTAACCCACAGCGCAACCTGCATCCCGTAACTGAAAATATTTTAAATAGTTATATTAAAACACATCAACATCCATGTATCCGGATAGCTTTGCCTAAATAAAAATGTTTTAAGCAGGTGCCAAAATGAGCACAGTGAAGGCACCTCCCTGATGTCCACAGGCAGGGAGTTCCCAAGTGTAGGAGCTGCCATACAGAAAGCTTGAAGTATGAAATTATTTTGTTTTACATTTTTGGATGACTTTATACTCCAGCCTTCACAAGTACTTTTACGGCAGCTAACAAATCCAAATGTTCCCCCCTTACACCTTTCATCCTCACATCAGTCCTGCGAGGTAGGCTAGGCAGAGAGATAGTGACTGGCCCAAAGTCACCCAGTGAGCTTTATGGTCCCTGGGTGGGTCTCCCCAGTCCGAGTGATCAGCAGAGATAAAACAGCAGAGACCTTTGCCTGATACTGAAATGGTATCAAAGTCAGTATCACCACTGAGGTGTCTCCTTTCCTCCCCCCGCAACACCACCCACCACACCTTTGGTGGCAGCAATGCCCTAAGTTAGGCTTTTCTTGAAATTTTCCATGATGGAACCCAAAATGGCATCCACAGGACTCCCCATGTGGTCCCTCGTCAAGGCACTGAGCAGCCCCAGATCTGCTTAGCTTGAGCATGTTGGCTGCATCATGTCCCTTCAGAGCACACCAAAGAAATATGTTTGTATAAATATAAATGTGTTTAACTGGCAAGATCAAGTTCAGAGTTGATATATCCATGGAGTTTAGCCTTTTTTGAAAATACCGGCAACACGCAACCTGGATTGTACTTGGAATTTCTCAAAGCTTCTCATTTTTCCTGGCAACGCAGAGGGCTAGGTAAGGATAAACAGCAGGGCTCCATACCTGTCTGCAGTTTAATGAGCTGGGGGCCCCAAACCAAGAACTAGGAGTTGCACAAAGGGATCAGAGTCCAGGGGCAAAGCCAGCAGTCAGGACCAAGAAGGTGGTTGGAACTGGAGGACAAATCAGGAAGCAAGGTTGAGGAGCAAACCAGATGCCAGGACTGACGGACGGACCATGAGGCAAGACTGGGGAGCAACTAGAGAGCGCCCCTCAAGAGGACAAAGTGGGGCAGTGCCTCTGAGCCTCACCATGTTGCCTTCCATGAAATGGGTTGGGGGAACTGTTTTGTTGCCATAGAAAAGACTATTCGCTTCGCCTATTGTTTTCCCCGGCTCTGTTTGCAATGCCCTGAGCTCCACCAGGCCCAATGGGCACCAGTCACCATTGGGAGCAGGTCAAAAGCAGTGGTGCAGTTAGATAATGATTATTCAGGAGGGCTCCTCAGATAAATGTGCATTCCTTCACTTGCTTCTGCTGAGTGAGGTCCTGGACTTCTGCACCACCTTGTTTTGACAGCCCATAATTTCCTTATTTTAATTCTGCCTATTGGTGCTTCATAACATTGCAGCTTGGAGCAATTATAGCTCCTGCAACAGTATCTCAGTAACCCTAAACCCAAGGCCAGAGTCCCAAATTACCTCATGACACTATTGATTCTAGGCAAACTGCAAGAGAAATGAGCAAAATTCAGTTGGAAACAACTAGTGCCGATCATGATCTTTTCCCTCTATCATTCTTCTCAGAGAGTTTTCTGCAGAAATGGCAGTAGTCCAAGATAGGCTAGCTGAGTCACCATTGGTGGGAACAAAATACAGTTGCACCTGCCACAGCACAGTGTGTGTTAAGCCTTCATCTGAAGACAGGTGAGGAACACAAGGCCTGCTAAATATTGTAGGACTCCCATCATCACTAAAAATTGGCCATACTAACTGGGGCTAATGGAAGTTAGAGTCCAACAATATCTGTAGGGCCATAGCTTCCCCACCCACACCCAAGATGAGGAAATATAATGCAGTGGGTCTCTCTCTCTCTCTCTCTCTCTCTCTCTCTCTCTCTCTCTCACACACACACACACACACACACACACACACACACACACACTGCTGTTTCATAGGTAGAAAAACAACTAGGAATGAACCTAACTGTAGAGATCTGATTCGTCCAGGATCTCTGACTTGATTATCTCTTCAATGACATCCTCCAGGGTCACGATACCCACCACTTCACCTTCATCTTCATTCTCAACCTCATTCTTCTTTAGGACAATGGCCAGGTGAGATTTACCTGTGGGGCAGACTTTGGTTATATCACTGAGGCATGGGCATAGCCAAGGGGAGAAGCAGGGGGCAGCTGCCCCCCTAGATCAAGTAAAACAATAGAAGTACTTAACTAACTGACTAATCACATCAGTTCTGCCCCCTAACAAAGTCCTGCTCCCCCCCCCAACAAAAATCCTGGCTACACCCATGCACTGAGGCGAAGACATCATTTGATGGTGTTTTTAAAAATAAACAAATATGTATAAAAATTAGTTTCAAAAAGAGTTACTGGTATATCCATTAAATAAAATTCTTATATAATCTTGACTTTGGCCCACAGATGTTCTTTTATGGAGATGGGGAACCTGTGTCTCTCAAGGTGTGCCTTACAGCTCTTCAGCAAACTTATCTATAGGTCTGACCATTTGTCCATCTACCGGTAGCCCAGCATATTCTGCCTGGCAGTGGCTCTCCAAAGTCTCAGATGGGAAATAATATTCCACATCTCTGCTATTTGACCCTTTTGAATGGAAGGTGTCAGGGACTGAACACAAGACTTTTCTGCTTTCAATGCAATCCCACCTCCGACATGCCTTTTTCTTTCATCCTGTAGATCCCCCGCTTCCATTCTGCTTTAACTAAGACAACTGTTGCATTTAAAGAAGAGTCATAGTATATATGCCTTCCCCAATTTGGTGCCCTCCAGATATTGTTGGACCACAACTCCTGTCATCCTTATTCTGGCTGTGAGTTAGAGAAAAACAACACCTGGAGATTGGCACCAGGTTTGGGGAAGGCTGTAGGAGATCCTTCTCCTGTTCCTTCAGGAAAGCTGCCTGCAATCCTTAAAGTGCCTGCAGCTGATTCTGCAGTCACCTGCTTCTGCATAGGATTCACCAGTTGCTGGGAAGGACAAGTGGTGAGAGGGCTGTTGCATTCAGGTCCTGCTTGCAGGCTACCTATAAGCATGTGGTTGGCCATTAGGAGAAAAGGATGTTGGACTAAGATGGGCCTTTGGCCTGATCTCGCAGGGCTCTTCTTACATCCTTATGGCTATGGAGTGGGAGAAGTTACAGGGCAGTCATCCCCAGAGGCAAAGAACGATGAGAGAGCCATGTGCTCAGGCCAGCTCACCCATGAGGCAGAGTGAGGCAGCCGACTCAGATGGAAGAATCCCAGGGGTGCTGCCATGGGTGCCCCCACCGGCAGAGAAGTAAAGAGAAGTGGCTGAGACTTCTGAGTTATGGCAAGATCTTGCGAGAGCCCTGCGAGAGCTCCATGAGGTCTTGTGGGGCTCTCACA
The DNA here is from genome assembly GCF_964188305.1 of Podarcis bocagei. Classification (NCBI taxonomy): domain Eukaryota; kingdom Metazoa; phylum Chordata; class Lepidosauria; order Squamata; family Lacertidae; genus Podarcis; species Podarcis bocagei. The sequence goes on from NC_138132.1 coordinate 27,273,116, forward strand.
AGGCTGTGGCAACGCGGGTGGCACTTTCCTGTTTCACCTCAGGTGGCAAAACAGGTTGGGCTGCCCCTGACAGGGTGCTATATAAGGGGGTGCTGAACTCTTCTCTCACCCCACCTCCTGTGATTCGTCTGAGTTCTGCCTGGGGAGACACTGGGCCTCAATGGGCAAGGGCCATTTCTGTCATCCATAAAACGTTGGCACCAATCTATGCCATCACTTTCTCTGGATGATGACCAACCCCTCTGGCCTGTTCTAAAGGTAACCACTATTTAAAAGTTGCTCCTTCTCCAAAAGAGAAACAAAAAGTTAACTTTTAAATAGAGGCTGAAGCTGACTCGATCTCCACCTTGTTACCTTTTTTGAACTCTTCAAGCACGGCATCCAGTTTAGTATTGTGGCAAACAAAATGCACCGGATGGTTGTAAAATTTAGTGATTGTCTTCAGCGGGGTGCAGTCATCTGGGTCCACAAAGGCTAGATCCTTGACATACAGCATATCAACTATATTCGTCCTCTCCTTATCGTAAATGGGGATGCGTGTGTAGCCGCTCTCCATGATCTCCGTCATGGTGTTGAAGTCAAGGACGGCGTTGCTGTTGAGCAAGAAGCAATCATGCAGGGGGGTCATGACGTGCTCCACTGCCTTAGTCCTCAGCTCCAGTGCTCCTTGGATGATATTCAGCTCTTGCTTCAGCAGGTCCATGTACGGCTCGGTCAGCCTCAGCATCTCCATCAGCTTCTCTCGGTTGTACCTGAGGCCCATTTCTTGACCGAGTACATAGTCCAGTATTTTACTCATAGGGTAGGAGAGAGGGAAAGTCAGCAGCATGACAAACCTGGTGATGACAATGGTTTTGGCACCCACTTCCAAGCCATGGCGGCAGCAGAGGGCCTGGGGGATTATCTCCCCAAAGAGAACAATGCCAAATGTAGAGGCCACTATAGCCAGAAGGCTTGCACTAACCATGGAGTCAAACAGTATGGTGAAGGAGGTGTTGACTAAGACGTTGCCGAGGAGCAAAGAACAGAGCAGGTAATTGCCGTGCCGTCGAACAGGCTCAATCATAGTGGCATACTTCTTCTCCATGGGTGTGCCACAGTTCTGGATGATGCGCAGCTCCATGGGGTCCAGGGACATCAGGCCCAGGTTGAGACCACTAAACATGCCTGACAACGCCAGCAGGATGACCACCAGGACTAACTTCAGCCAGAGAGGCAGTCTGAAATGATCTCCCTCGATCACTTGGATCACCAAATCGCGGTCGCTAAACCAATACCGTGGCTTGCCCGAATGATCTTCCAAGCACATCACATAGTTCTTGAACTCGATTTCCTTCCGCAGGATCTGAACTGACACATCCACCAGGGCGGTGGTGTTCCGTACCTCGTGGCAGTATGGGTTCACCAGTATGTCACTGCTCTTCTTGATGCAGGGGTCCCCATGAGCATTAGCATCTGACACATCAGGTAAGTCAGCAAAGTATAACATCTGGCAAGTAGGTCGGTGGATGCCCTGGCCGAAGATCCGAAGCCGGATGATGTTTCCTTCCACCACTTGGATGATGCCATTTTCCAAGACTGTAGTACCTGGTTTGGTGCTGTTCTCCACCCTCATGCCTAAAATGACTGTTCTACTAGACATCCCATTCCCAGCAGTGGCTGGCAAAGGGAACGTCGTCAGCAGAAAGAAGAGATACCTTAGCAGCAGCAGTACCAGTCCAGCATCCTCATCCCTCCAGCTCAAGCAACTCCCCAAACCGTTCATTGTGGACATGTCCCTTGAGAGCTCCTTTGATCAGTACCACCATATGGTAGCTCCCTCCAGATACACTCTAGGTGCACACACTGGGCTGTACAAGCACATGTCATAAACCCATCTCATATGCAGACACACTCACCTCATTTGCATGCCACACTGTTTCCTAGTAGCTTAAATAACTCCACCCTTGAAGGAGATATTTGATATAGTCTTCCATGGTGCGGGGAGAGGGGAAGGTCCTGTCAGAGGTCAGCACCCTAAACAGATGGCCAGTTCTTGCTCTGACGGAGAAATTGCCCCCCCCCCCATCTCTCTGGTCTTCAGGTCATTCTCTAGGCTACACATTTTCCTCAGCCATATTTCCTCTCCCCAGGCCACACCCACTTCACCAACCATAGTTTGCCACTTCTGTGAGTGTTTCCTCCTGACTGGAATGTGTCCTTGAACTCTGATAATCCCTCTTGGTTGCTTGAATGGAGTATAGATGAGGGTGCATAAAAGAAGCCTACTGTGTGTAAGATTAAGAAGTATATACATTGCTCCCCTCACATTTGTTTCTGGCCCTGCCCATCACTGGCATGTGGCCCCCAGAAGAAAATATGTGGACCCAGGAGAAAATAGTCAGTCAGTCTGGAAAAGATTCCTAACTCCTGTATTAGATATTGGTCAAAAAGAAAGTTATCACCCTACTAGTATTATTATTTTTTTTCTTTCTTTCCTGGGCAGAGGGATTGTTTGTTAAATCAGTCTGGGAACTGTAGTTCCATGAGGGAAACAGTGGTCTCCTGTCAACTCACAACACTAGTTACAATCCACAGTTCCCAACAGTTCCAAAATGTGAGCATGTCATGTTAAGGGGGGGGGGAAGGATGCACAGTCTAGGGGGGGAAATGTGTACTAAAGCTTACATTGGTTGATCTCTCTATCTCCCAAGCATGCATTTGTATCATTGTATTCCAAGGTCCTGGAACAGATCTGAGTTTGTGCAGGAGGTGGTGGTGGTTGAAGGTGGGGCATCATTCAGAAGATTGATCCTGTCTTTGGAGTTACATTAACATCCTCATGGAGTAATGCTGTACAATTTATCATAAAAAGGGCATGTTACCCTACTGCTTCCAGAAATGCTCTTATTGGCTGAAATATTCACCCCACAGTTTTGTTCCTGCACTTAGCTGCTGTCTGGCTCTCAAGAGATACACTCTCAAATGTATCTATGAGTCTATGATTCTAATATTCAGGTGGAAGTGGTTGCTACACAGCTTGTCCCCACGCTGTTTAACACCTATATGAAATAATATTTATTGAACAATTAATAAAAATACAGAACAAAAAAAAACATTTAACAGAATAAGAAAAAAAGAACAAAGAACACCAACAAACAGAACAGAAAAAAGATTAGAATTTTCATATCCTATACTTCATCACTAGTTTCTTGACCTCCTCACACCTCCCTTTTTGTATTCCAGTTCAGATATTTAGTTCAGCAAATCCTTACCCTCTATCCTTAACTTTACTCAAGATCTTAACCTATATTAGAAATACATTTTCCCACATTATCAATCTATATTTACATATTCTTATTAATCTTTTTACCAATACCGCTAATTTTCCATCCGACGTCCATTTAACATTCATAAATTTTACAGTATTTCTGTAGATATTCTTTAAACTTTTTCCAATCTTCTTCCACCAACTCCTCTCCCTGGTCCTGGATTCTGCCAGTCATCTCAGCCATTTCCATGTAGTCAATCACCTTCATCTGCCATTCTTCCAGAGTGGGTAGGTCTTGTGTCTTCCAATACTTTGCGATGAGTATTCTTGCTGCTGTTGTGGCATACATAAAAAAAGTTCTATCCTTCTTTGGCACCAATTGGCCGACTATGCCCAGGAGAAAGGCTTCTGGTTTCTTCAAGAAGGTATATTTAAATACCTTTTTCAATTCATTATAGATCATCTCCCAGAAAGCCTTAATCCTTGGGCACGTCCACCAAAGGTGAAAGAATGTACCTTCAGTCTCTTTACATTTCCAACATTTATTATCGGGCAAATGATAGATTTTTGCAAGCTTGACTGGGGTCATGTACCACCTATAAATCATTTTCATAATGTTCTCTCTTAAGGCATTACATGCCGTATATTTTATACCAGTGGTCCACAACTGTTCCCAGTCAGCAAACATAATATTATGACCCACATCCTGTGCCCATTTAATCATTGCAGATTTAACCGTTTCATCCTGAGTATTCCATTTCAACAGCAAGTTATACATCTTAGACAAAATCTTAGTTTTGGGTTCTAGCAGTTCTGTTTCCAACTTTGACTTTTCCACCTGGAAGCCAATTTTTCTATCTAAATTAAAGGTCTCTCTTATTTGGTAATAATGAAGCCAGTCTCGCACTTTATCTTTTAGTTTCTCAAAGCTCTGCAATTTCAATTTGTCTGTTTAACACCTATATGAAGCCGCTGGGAGCTGCAATCAAGTAGTGGTCACCAACATATGACTGACACCAAACTCTTTCTCTCTGTTCCATCTGAATCAGGAAAGGCAGTTGAGATGCTAAGCAGGTGCTTGGAAGCAGTGATGGGCTGGATGTGGGCCAACAAATGGACTGAGAGCCAGTGTGGTGTAGTGGTTAAGAATGGTAGACTCATAATCTGGTGAACTGGGTTCGCGTCTCCGCTCCTCCACATGCAGCTGCTGGGTGACCTTGGGCCAGTCACGCTTCTCTGAAGTCTCTCAGCCTCACTCACCTCACAGAGTGTTTGTTGCGGGGGAGGAAGGGAAAGGAGAATGTTAGCCGCTTTGAGACTCCTTCGGGGAGTGATAAAGCAGGATATCAAATCCAAACCTTCTTCTTCTTCTTGAAAAGACTGAGGTATTCTACAGGTACGTTCCAAGTTCTCAAGTCCAGGAGGTGGGAAGATGGCCTGCTCTGGTTGGGGTTGCACTTCTCTGGAAGGAACAGTTTCACATCTTGTGGGTACACCTAGATCAAACATTGTCACTTGAGGGGTCCAGGTGGTGTCGGTGGCCACGCTGGGGGTGCCTATTACCAGCTCCTTCTAGTTCACCAACAACAACCACTTTTGGACGGAGATGACTTGGCCATGCAACTGCATGCGCTGGTAATTCCCAGACTGGGTTATTGCAATGCACTATATGTGGGGCTGCCCTTGAAAATGACTTGGAAACATCAAACGTCATGCAAGAAATAAGCAAAATAGCTAAACAGCTACTAGAAGTCACCCCAGAACTGGCCCTACTGAACATCTTCCAAGATAACAATGCCTACTCATACTATAAAGAGCTCATAACCCACCTACTCTCAGCAGCCAGAAACATCATAGCCTGTCAGGGACCTGTCAGGAATAAACATGGAACACAGTTGTCAAGAAACAGCCTTACTAGAAATGCTAACCAATAGACTTAAACTGACAAGGGGGCAAATAGAAGACGACGCCTTCACTCTGGTATGGCTCCCCTTTATCACATACACAACCCAACAAGACAACAACATGAACCCACCAACAGCATTCAATTCAATATGGCTAACTTGACCCAACAACCCACACCCACACATAAACAAATTCCACTGCAGCCAACCAAAGACAATCAACAACACCCTAGGCCACACCAACTTCTCTCATCACCAAGGAAACATAAGAAGCGAATAGAAAGAGAACATACCCATATGACGCTGACACAAAAACCCCACACATACACTAAGTAAAAGAACATAAGCTTTGCCGCCACTCCTCTCCTGTCCCCACCACTTTTCTTCCCAGCCCTATACTTCATATAACGCCAATGCCTCACAACAAATGTAACTGATCTGTAGAAAACACAACCTGAAGAAACAGACAATGCATGTGCTTTTGTACATGAGGAAAATCTTTAATAAAAAATATTTTTTTTAAAAAAATGCAGATTACTGGCTTGAGTTGCTTTTATAACTCATATAATCACTGCTCTAAAAAGCTGCATTGGTTGCCAGATCATTTCCAGGCCCAATTCAAGGTCAAAATCTATCTGTTTGACCAGGCATATTACAGTTGTTATTTTACTCTGCTCTGATTTGGCTTTTTGGGGTCTCCAATTGTTATTATATTTGTGTTATTTCTATATCCTAGTGCCTCCTTTTGGATATTTAAAAGGGGTCGAAAAGGAGGCAGACTGCATTATCTTAATCTTTGTGGGTTCCTTTTTTTTTTTACAGACTCTTCTTTTCAATTCTTTTAAGTAGGCTTTGCTATAATAGGGTCAAAAGCTGATTTGAAAATAATCGCTCATTGGGAGTGAGGAGAGAGAACGGGAGGATTTAAGACCAAGCTGTGCATTTCATACCATTAATTGAAACCCTCTGTGAGATAATGTGTTCCTTCTCCCATCTGAACCCTGCTCCCTCCCTCCCTTACACTGCTATTAAAACCATCCTCTCCACTTTCCTTTTGGCCAACTAGACCCTGGATGAGATTATGGCAACAGTGAGAAAGGAGGGGGTCTGCTCTGCCTTCCCTTCCTCCACTTCCTTTATGGGGTCTATGGTGCCATATCTGTCTTTCACTTAAAGAAGCAGCAGCAGCAAGAACTGTGTTTTAGTGATAGTTAAAAAATCAATAAAATAAAAACAAAACAGGGTCAAAGTGGCACTCACCACTAGGGATAGGGGAGATTTTATATTCAATTTGCATTTAAAGATGAATCTACCTAATTTGATCTTTCCCAAATAATACAACAACCAAAACAAAACAAAAAATTCACTTCTTTGAATTTTGCACCACAATGCTCCAGCCAAGCCATGCGTACACAAACTGCAAAGTGAACATAGTGAAAATAATATACAGAACTGGATAATGTTAGGGGAAAGTCTTATGCAAAAATGTATATATTAGGCATAACTGCATACCAGACGTGTATATTAAAAGAAATTCACATTAAAGTGATGATGAATTTTCATGGAGACTTTATAAACACACACACAATTATGTGGAAATGTGGAGAACCGAATTTGAGACTGGAAAAAAGAGGGAGAGAAACTGAAATGGGCAGATTCTCCAATCCCTGTGCACCACAAAAGAATCAGCCCTCTGGTATGGACAGAACCTAGTCAGATGTACATATAGAAAAAGTGCAATACTCCTGATAGTGTTGGGAGCAGCCTCACGGCAGCAGAGTCTCTACCACTTACCAGCAGGGACAGGCACAAGGCAGTGGCAATGTCAGGGCTGTGGGGATGAACCAGTGGGAGCGCCAGATTGGCTCCACAGATGTGCCTCTTAAAATGTGCATGCAGGGTTAACACACAGCTTGGAAGCTGAAGAGAGCACTGGCTCCCTGCTGGATAAGCACAGCTTACCCTTGGTTATAATCGCAATGAGACCCTCAGTTTTGTAATATAAGAATGCTAAGTTTATATAAGGAAATGCATACTTCTTAGGGAAGATTGTGTCTAATCCAGGTGGAGAGATGCAAAGAGCCATGTGCCTGCTCTTTGCTTTCGGCAGGAGAGACATAAAAAGATGTCTCCTCTCCCAATGTGAAGATGAAAGAGAAGGGGGAAGGAAATGAGGAAAGCAACCCAGAGAGTATCAGTCTAGCACCTGAAGGAAGGTCAGCACATGTTGAAGGACAGCCCTAGGGCAGGCATGGCCAAACTTGGCCCCCCAGCTGTTTTGGGACAACAGTTCCCATCATCCCTGACCACTGGTCCTGTTAGCTAGGGATGATGGGAGTTGTAGTCCCAAAACAGCTGGAAGGGCAAGTTTGGCCATGCTTGGTCTAGGGAGCTTGGAGGTTCCTCTCTCTCTCTCTCTCTCTCTCTCTCTCTCTCTCTCTCTCTCTCTCTCTCTCTCTCCATTCTCCCCATGCAGACACATCAGTATTCAATACAAGCTGAGTTGCAATCCAACACTGAAAACATAGACCTTGCATTGGTCTCCCACTGAGCAGTAACTATTGTTGCTGCTCTACCCTACTGCCAGGCAAGTCACTGCTGGGCAGTGTTAGGGGCCACCCATCTGGAAACAGTTCTTAAGGTGCAGGAGCACATTTTTTCATGTGATCACCCTACTGAGGACATCCAAGGTTGTTGGGGGTTTTTTAATGAAAATATATTGTTATAATTTTTTGGTGCTAGAGCTTTTGTGGGTGCAGAAGTTCTAGATTTAGTGTTAGATTTTAATCAAGGTTGGGGGAGTTAAAATGCAAACACTGAAGTCCCAGATCCAGTAAGGATTCAAGATGGAAATAACACATGCTGGCTTCCTCCTGAAGTAATTGACTGACAATGGCTGAATCGTTAACCTAACAAAAGATGAATCATCATGACGTTCAGTGCCAGACAGCAAGAGGAATGGAGCCCCTCCTCCAGCTGTGTGTTAGTGGGCAGAGACAAAAAATGGTTTAGAATTCCTGTGTGGATGATGAAGGCTGGAGGGGGATGGTTTCACTGGGTTAGCGGTGAAAAGGAAGAAGAATGGGGGTGAAAAGCACCATGCGGGCTGACTGCAACAGGCTGCAACCAAGAGACAGGGAGAATGGCTGATTTCTCTGTTCTTAGACCCAAGCCTGCTATGTCTATGGGAGAAGCAAGTAGCCCTCTTGGAGTGTAATGCATTGACCCAGGTAGACTCAGGTTGTATATATGTGTAAAGAAACCATATAGCATAAAGACACCAGAGTCTCCGCAGTGCCCCATTTTCCAAAAGGAAACACAGACAAAGTGTGCTTGCAACTCTGTTCGCTGCAATTTTGTAAACAGTTTCTTATGAGGACTATATCTTGTTACTTATCCTGGGCCCATCAGTTTGATGAACGGTGTTGAGATATAAACATTCCACCAAATAAAACAAACTATTAAAAAAAACAAACTTCTGGAAGCACTGATCTTTGTGATCAGTTCCTTGGCTTCAGTTGGCTTTCCTCAGACTTCATCTGAGCTCAATCCCCCTTGGAGCCTGAATCTGACACTGGCAGCAGCTGACTTACATCCTACGGTCAACTTCCAACAGCGTCATACCTACCTGGACATTGTTATAGCTCAGTGTGAAGTTTGGAGCAAGTGGAGGCATTGAGAAGGAGCTCGTTTTCCCCATTAGCATGAAGAAAGGCAGGCAGCATGAGTCAGCTGCAAGCTAGTCCTCTTGGCATTTCCACAGTATGAGCTGGCACCGTGACGCACAGCGTTGGTACATTCTGACACAGCAGTAGGAAAAGTCACCAGGCTGGTTAAGGGAAACAGTACTGGCTTGGGAATTACTGCCAGGAGTATTTCAAGTAGAGGTGTTGTTGTTTTTTAAGAATTGCTTGCTTATTTGTGTTGCCTCCTTGTGGAGCAACTTGTCACACTGGGGCAACAATCCTATGAACGCTAACCTGGGGCAAAGTCCTACTGAGCATAATGGCACTTCTGTGGAAACGTGTGTTGATTTGCATTGTACATCTAAAACCTGCCATCCAAGTACTTTGAGGAAAGGTTGAAGGAGTTACGTGTGCTGCAGGAGAAATGACTGAGAGGCAACAGAACATAAAAAGAGCCCTGCTAGATCAGGTCAAAGGTCCGGCATCTTGTTCTCAGTGTGGCCAGCCGGATGTCTCCTCTGAGAAACCCACAAGAACAGAAAGCAACAGCAATCTCCCCACTTGTGGTCCCCAGAAATGGGTATTCAGATGTATACTGCTTCCAACAGTGGAGGGATAACGTAATCATGGTTGGGGTGGTGGGGATGACGACAAGTTTATAGTCCTGACCGAAGCACACTAAGAGCTCATCCAGACTTAGTTTGTCTCCTGCCTAGAAAGAACAGGTGCTAGTGGTTTTCCAGTTGCACCTGTGCCTAAAAAGAGTGGGACAAGTGGTTTTGCCCCGCCACTTTCCCCCAGAAAACCCGCAGAACCCGATTGACGTATACCACTGAAGAGGCTTTTCAGAGGAAAGTGCTGGGGCAAGGGCAAGTCTGGATGAGTCATATGTTCTGATGAAGTCAAGCAGAGTTGCTTCTGAGTAAGCATGCATAGGGCTGCATCATGCAGGGGTGGTTCTCTACATTATAGTTTTCATTCACGGGCTGCTCCTGTGAGCCATTCCCATCACACACAAGCACTCTGTGACACTGTGCCTTAACTATGTTTGCTCTTAAGTCAGGCAGAGATGCTTTTGCATTGTGACTAGAGGCTTGGTGTGCCCATTACTGACTCTTTGACAGTGTTCTAAGTGCACGACACCGGGGAGTTTTATGTGTCAGTTTTGGTGGGCTGCAGCATCAGTTTCTTCCCACTCCCAGATCTTACTAAGGTACACACTGCAAATAAATGGTGTTCGTTTTTCCTTAAGAAACATTTTTCAAAACACATTGGGAACAATACATACCAACCTGTGCATCTGCCATTAGGTGTATTTTCTGTTGGCGCCTCCAAACATTTTTTATTGTGCACTTGCAATGACTGCTGTTCATTAAGGTATTAGGAGGCATTCACAGCTTCTGCACTGTGCTGTAACCCTGATCAGATTCATTCCCAGCCCATATTGCTTTGTGGCTATGTGGCTTTGGGTTGCTATGCGGCTTTGGGTTGTTTGTTTGTTTGATGTGATATCATGTGTGGGGCAGATAGAGGCACAGCTGCATCAGCCACACAACAGAATTCCCTGTGGCAAACTCAATCCCACAGCTGATAACACGCAAATAGCATCTTTGCCATCCTGCTAGTGGTCAAGTGCTTGGGAAGTGCTGTCCAAAGCACTTTGCAAGCCCTGTGCTCAGCAAATCCTGAATGCTGAGCAAAGGGCTTGCAAAGCCTCCTGCATTGCTCTTCCCAAGTGTCAGACAACCAGCTGTCTGCTTGGGAAGCACCACAAGGGATTTTTAGATGGTTGTCCCACCCTCCTGTCAACATTGACCCATGAAGGTAGGGACAATGATTCCACCAGACTAAAAGGTTTCTCCACTGTTTACTTACCAGCTTCTCATCCTACTTCAAGCATCTGTCAACGCCTTACCAGCACACATTCCCATTCCCATAAATCAGCCAGCCTCCACTTTGTGTCATGTGCCTTTATTTTATTTTCAGCTGCAGAAATATACTCAATAAGCACTTTTAATTTCAATGACACTCCTCCAGATTCATATGATTTTGTAATCATGGCTATTCAGTATTCCTACACATGCCCTCTTGAAAGCAATCCCCAATGAGACTTACTCCCAGGTAAGCATACACAGGTGTTCAACCATAGGGAGGGAGAAAATCACACTTTCAAAGTATTTCCCATTGTTTATTTGCAAAGCTATCACCCAGGTGCTGGGATTTGCTTTGTGTGTCTCACCTCTTCCATCTGACTTAAGTCAACCACCTTCAAAACAATGAACACAATGTTTATTTGGGTATAAACTATGTGCTTCTTTCCAGCTGGTGCCTGTAGCAAAATATGTCCATTTGTTCCAACAGAGCCCAAATGCCGCATCAGCAGGGCAGGAGAGCCCTTCGCCAGAAACATATGGGAGGCAAAGATTACGTAACAGACCAGCTGCCTGATTATCTCTTCCACATTAAGGTAGTCCCTGCAGCACTTTCATGAAATAGCAATTTATTTATCTATTTATTTCTAAAAACAAACACACCAGCAAATACCTTCGAGTTCCTTTATAAAAGAGGAGAGTGGACATATCATTTTATCCCTACTAGGCGAAGATAACAGGAGTCCCTTTCTGATGGCAAAGGTCGGGGTGGGGGGGAGAAACAGATTCAAAATTTCCTATCCTTTACATTCTTGTAATGGATTGCTGTACAGGAAAGGGAAATATTATAACTGAAGAGGGTATCCAGATACAAAAGAGAGGGCTCCTGCACCTTTAATAGCTTCATGACCAGCTATAGTTGCTGAAATTCCCTTTTCTACATTGCTACTAAAAGTACAGGAGCCCTGTCCTCTTTTGCGCCTGGCAACCATGCAAGACAGCTAGGTCAGAACCAGTACCTCAGGGCTGTCCAACAGGTAGATTGCAATCTACTGGTTGATTGTGGGGTGTCCGTGGTCTATCCTGAGACACTGACCCCCCGCAAAAAAAAAATCAACACATTTTGCTCCCTAAAAGAAGTTCAACAACTATGGTCAATACAATGGGTAGATCACTGCCAGTGTTTTTTTTAGTGCAAGTAGATCACAGTCTCTCGGAAGCTGGACATCCCTGCTCTATATGAATGCAACTCTGTGGTTGAAAGCATGCGTTTATCCAAATTGCTAGTGGTTGGCAGCCTGGCCCTTTCTTAGGCTGCAATCCTATCCACACTTGAACACAGTAGGACTTACTTCTGAGTGGACCTGTATAGGACTGCACTGTATATGTTCCAGAGAAAGAGAAGAGGGGTTGCATATTTGGATAATGGTCACTCTTCATACGGTCACTCTTCCATGCATCTAACCCATTCAAGATGTCCTTCTGGGGCTTCAACCTGGGGAAAGTGGGGGGGGGGAGTGCTTGGACACAGTGCTTTAAAGTGTGGACCTGTGCCTAGTGTAAGTTTGGGTGAGCCCTTAGTGTGTATTTAAAGCTTCTTATTTCAGAAGCTTTAAATACACACCAATATATATTTTTAAAAATACTACGTTAGTCTCTTGAGAAATCGGTGTTCAAAAATGAGAATGTTAAAATTCCTCTCCTGCTGTCCCCACTATTTTTATTGTTGTTCAACCAACCTCTTGTTATCCTGGTGGTTATGATAACATCAGGTTAAATGCAGTGACTTTATTTCAGTCCTGGTTTTGCAATCTCCCTCCTTTTTTCTTAAAGGGATTTTCTACCCCTCTTGCTTTTAAGTCTGGCTGTTATCAAACCCAAGTGGTTTCTCTGGACGCTCGCATTTCTCCAGTGAGCTCGTGCCTCTTCCTGAGCTCCTTTTCTTCCTGCTGCACCACTCCGCCTACTATCTCCCAGTGCTTCATGCATCAATCTCCTTCACTGCTCCAGTTCCTGCAGCAGCATAGCTAGGTAATTTTAGAATGCAGTTCTAACCATGCCTACTCAGAAGTAAGACCAACTGAATCAAATGGGGCATACTCCCAAGTAAGCAGTGTTAGAATTGCAGTGTCTCTGGAATTAATGGTCTTGTCTCCCTACCTCTTTTGATGGCAATGCCAGTTTACTTCATTTACTTCAGAATGTGATTAGCCAAACCTGTGGCGTAGGTCCCCCACCCGATGCCCATGTCCATGCCCATTCGGCTGAGTGCAGCCCTGGACATTTGCCCCAAAGTCCTGCCTGGATGGCACCACCAAAAGCTTAAACTTGGTGAACCTCACAGGTGCCCAAAGCTCCTTGTTGCGTTTGCTGCAGAAGAGTAACTAGGCTACCTCGCTAGATGCAAAAGCAATCCGAATTCTACAAGAAAACCCCTACAGTTATTTTTGCAGTGAGAAAGTTGTGCAATTTTGTCCAGTATTACTTAGACTGCACAGTACATTCCTGTTACATAACAAGTATTTTAGCTTCGAATTCTAAGCACATACTGTAGCCCTATCTAAGAGAAATGCAGCCTGGCTTCGTTTCAGCATTTTCAGGGCCCTGTTTTGACCCCTGTTTTGAAATCTGATTCAATCTGCTCCTTTGTCAAAGCAGCTGAAATTGGAACTAATACAAAAGTACAAAGCTGGCATTTCTTCACCCCATATACCCAAACCTGTTGGATACAGAGGATCAAGAGCACAATATCCAGTGGATATTCTGCACCCATTCGTTACCCTGTAAGATTCTAAATGGCAAAGCAACGCCAACATCTACATTAAAAGTGCAATAAAAGTATTTCAGAAGTTCCCGTCAGCTAACCAGCAAGAGGCAAAATCTAGCCCCCATAAAGACCAGGATAGATTCTCAATATGAGAAATTATAGTGTTTCTGATGTTCAGAACAGCAGGTCAGTCCAACTCAGGTCAGTAAGTGCTAGACAAGAGGCTAAAGAAGAGTTCTAATACAATCATTGTAGGAAAAGGTTCCTGCTTAGTCCCCCTTAACGCCATTGTCCAAAACAGCAGGAAGGAGCAATTCAGGGTACCTCTTGTCTTGGTTGCAGTTCGATAGCAGTTTTCCCCTGGTGTAGAAAGGAAGCTTTTGTTATGTACAAGGGCAAAAATAAGGCCAATTTCTTGGATCCAGTAAGCAGAAATGTGATGGAGAGGGGAGAACAGAAGCCAAGCATGACCAGCAGCCTTGCTGGGTAAAAGAAGCACCTGTGTTGAGGAAGATCTAGCAGCAGAGTGTCAGGTGAAGGTCAAGTCTGTCAAGCAGGTGCTTACCTTTGGGCAAGCCTACTCCTCCACATCACTAAAGTCCCATGGCTGGACAAGCAACTTCAAGGTGGAATCTTTGGCAGACAACTTGGAAGCCAAGCCAAAAAAAATCAGAGGGATGGAACTTGCTCTTCTCCTCCTGAACCAAAATTTCTTTCTTCAAAGACCCATGGGTACAAGCAGAGTTTAGGAGGGGCAATGTCAAGTCACAAAAAACTGACTGCTTTTAAGAGTTATGCAAAGATGAAATGTTTCCAAGTTCTGCAGAATCCAGAAACTCTCCCAGGCCCTGGACTAAAGAGGATGAGTTTCTACAAAACAGATGGGTACTTTTCGATTGCATAAGAACCAACAGACTCAACACCCTCTCTCCAGCTGCTGCCAAAATGGCTGCCTAGACATCTCCATGCTGCCCGTTTTGCTCTGGGTCCTCACTAGAATGCAATGCAGAGGCCTCCTGTGGTAACAGACTTTGCCAAAAGTCGAAGCTGAAGCACCCAACTGCTCGACTCCTGATAAAAAGGACTCATTGGCTAGGAGCAGAAGGTGCCGTTTTTTGCTTCCTAAAGGCCAGCAGTCTAGGACTGGTTCTCACCATCATCTCACCCTCTGACCATCAGAGCAAAAAAGCCAGTTCTGGAACAACTTCAAAGCTTCAGCAGACCAGTTCAAGAGCAGCAGAGCAGCAGCTGAATCTGGGGCTGGTTGCAAGCCAAACTTATCCAAACCAAAGGAAAGTCAATGAATGAGATGGTCATGAGAATCAGATGTCTCCTACAGTTGAGCCCAAGGCCAAGAGATCTGATGATGACAAGCAGCTGGAAAAGAGCCACACTATACATCTGAAGCATATTCAACTCCCCCCAAAGAATCTAGGAACTGTAGTTTACTCCTTCACAAACCTTTCCAGCACCCTTAACAAATTTATAGTTGCCAGGATTCCTTGGGGGAAGTCATATACTTTAAATGTGTATTAAGTATGCTTTAAATGCATAAGGTGGATCTGCCTGGAGGGAGCTGTTTGCCACAAGCAGATGGGGAAGGAAGCTCACCAACATCATCATCACACCCTCCTGCCCTGTGGGGCTCGGGGAAACGGTCCCCATCCTTGGAGGAAAATTCTGCAAGGAAGAGCCTCTGCACGCTTACTAGCGCCCGTCGCCTTCCACCCCACCTTCCTAGCGACATCCCTCCCCCCAAGCGGGTGGCAGAGGGGTGCAGCGCCCCGCCCCACTTCTAAGGCCGGGTTCGCCGGGGCTGATGGGGAGAAGGAGCTGCCCCCTGCTGGATCCTCTTGAAGGGGGACTCGGGCGGCTCCGGGACGCCCCCTCGGCCGCGGCGCGTTCTACAGGCAGCCCAAGGCACGCAGCTGCCCAGTCCCAGCGCCGAAGCCAGCAAGGCGGGCGGCCTGGCTTTCTTGCAGCGCCGCAGGCTCTTCTTCAGGCGCTGCCCGTGCGCGGTCAGGTAGAGCTCGGCCTGCGCCACGCCGCTGCCCAGGCGGCCCAGGCTCTCGGCGCGGTTGGCCATGCGCAGCTCGGCATCGATGAAGACGCGGTGCAGCTGCTCGACGCGCCTCTCCAGCTCCGACACCAACTGCCGGCGCCCTTCCGCCTCCAGCAGCCGGCGCCGGGCTTCGGCCAGCTCCAGCGCGCCCCGCACCGCCGCCGGCAGGGACGAGGCCGAGGCGCCCGCGCCCGCGCCCGCGCCGCGCAACTCCAGCTCGCGGCTGGCGGCGGCGGCGGCGGCCGCCTGCTCAGGCTTCCCGGCCTCCGAGCGGCTGTGCGGCGTCATGGCTTCGCCGGCAGAGGGCGCGGGTCCGCAGCCGGGCATCCAGGCGCGCGCGCTTCGGAGAGCGAGAGGAGCGCCCCGCCGCACCTTGGAGAAGCCGCCGCCGCCGCCGCCGCTGCTGCTGGCGAGGCGCCCGGGGCGCGCCGGGCTCCGCTCTCGACGGGGCTAAGGAGCTCCTTCCCAGGATCGCCTCGGGGATTCGGGGTGCGCTTTCTCTCCCCCGATCCCCCGCCCCGAGGCTCCAGCCAGGGGACCGGCGGCGGCGGCGTTGCTGCTGCGGCAGCGAGGCGCAGGTCTCGCCGGTCTATGATGTTGTGGCGAAGTGGCGAACGGCTCCGAGCGCTCTTATAACGGGACGGCAGGGCGGGCGGGGTGTTGGCAGGGGGGCGGCTGAGAGATGCCGCCCTGAGCCAGTCATCGAAGCGGCGGGAGCATCACTCAGCCAGCGAATCCCCGCCCGGTGCCTGCCCGCCCACCCGGCTGCAGCCGGTGCGCATCCCTTCGCCAGTCCCGACCCCGGCTCCCCTCTTCCCGCCTGGCGGTTGCATCACCTTCGCGCACGTCCGCCTGGGGACTCTCCGCTGTTTGTCCTCCGCGGACGCCCCTTGCCTATGTACGGAAGAGCTGCCAACCCAGCAGCAACCTGCCGCAGGTGCTTCTGGCCAGACACGTTTTCGCTCTGCTTGGGGGCAGACCAGACCACGCACAAACACACCCCTTTCTCACGACGCCCTTTCCCTCGGCGGATACACACGTGCCAATAGCACACTTTTACTCGAGGCTTCTCTCCCCCAGTGGCGTAGCGTGGGGGGTGCCAGGGGGGCAGGCCGCACCGGGCGCAACATTTGGGGGGGGGGCGCTCGCTGCCTCCGGAGTCGCCGAAGAGCCTCGGGCGCAGGCTGTAGCAGAGCCGCATGTCTCGCGGAACCGACGAGCTGTGCGCGCGTCCGGGCTGAAGGCGCCCGGCAGGCAGCGGCTCTCAGCGCTCGCCGCGGAGGACGCATCAGGCAGCCCCTCCTCACAGCCCCGCCTCCGCCGCTGCTGCTGCAGCTGCTGGGCCGTTGCATTTTCCTCGCCTCTCTGCCCCCCTCCTCCTCCGGGCAAGCGGCGTCGTTTGGGCGGCAGCGCCAGCGGCAACTCGCAGGTTAGGGGTTAGGGGGGGGCGCAAATTACGTGCCTTGCCCCGGGTTAGGGGGCGCAAATTACTTGCGTTGCCCCGGGTGCTGACAACTCACGCTACGCCGCTGCTCTCCCCTGCTGAGGGCAAAATACATGCAAAGGTGGACAGGCACATTGACTTAACACATACACTTGCTAATCATGGCAACTTCCCATCCCACGACCATAAAGAACAGGGAGCGGGTGGCATTGTGGTCTAAACCACTGTGCCTCTTGGGCTTGCTGTTCAGAAGGGTCAGTGGTTCAAATCTGTGTGACGGGGTGAGCCAGTTTCTGCCAACCTAGCAGTTCGAAAGCATGCCAGTGCAAGTAGATAAATAGGTACTGCTGCGGCGGGAAAGAAAATGGCATTTACATGCACTCTGACTTCCATCCCGGTGCCCCGTTGTGCCAGAAGCGGTTTAGTCATGCTGGCCACATGACCCAGAAGGCTGCGGACAAATGCCGGCTCCCTCAGCCTGAAGTGAGATGAGTGCCGCACCCCATAGTTGCCCTTGACTAGACTCAACTGTCCAGGGGTCCTTTACCTTTACCTTCCACCCATTAACAACTAGGGCTGATGAAAGAAATCCTAATACAATCCTATCTGTACAAAATTGATTGTCTTATTGCAGTCTTATTATTCATTGTAATGTATTATGAATTTTACTATAGTAGTCACAGGCCCAGTAAACCCTGTAAAGATATTAGCTTAAGTTTCATGGTCTATACATTTTCCAAGTAAATGTATTAATTAAACCTATACCCTAAACCTATACTTACTTCTGAGGAAATGAACATAGGATTGCACTGTCAATCCAGTGAGCTTTCACTGATTAATCAACCAATGATCTACAGAGTAATAAACAATAGAAGAAAAATAATGCTGAAAAGTGTTCCCCACCCGTGTTATGCAGCTTCCTCTATTGTTTTTAGCTGCCTCTCCAATATTTTAATGAATTGGCTGTTTTATTGATTTAGGTATTATAATTTATTTTTATGTTTTACCCCAATCTAGTATTTGGGGTGTCAGTGAGTGGTAGGCTTTTTTATTAAATAAAAATGAAATAATAGAGTAAGTTTCTACTTTTGCCCATTTTGTACTCTGATTGCTTTCCTTTGAGACTTACTATAGAAAGTTATATATTGATTTTACTTTTTGCCTATCTGTATTTCCAGCACCCCTGATGAGGACAGCTGTAGCAGCATACTGGACAATAAATTACCCAGAAACTGCTTGAGGCTTTCCTCATTTTTATGCCATTTTGGTGCCATCTTTTCTTTTTCTCGTTAACTTTTCTTGCAGATTTTAGGGGTGTTGGGTTGTATTCGAAGTATCACTAAGTGAATAGTTCCTTTGGCTCAAGGATTTTGTCTTGCACAATGAAACTTTCCCCTCCTGGCTTTCCCTACGCCCCTCCCCAATCTGTTCTGGGAGTCCCCCCAACCCTCTGTAGCAGATTTGGGGAGGGTACGGGGGGGGGGTGGAGTTCTGTTGCACAAGCTTAAATCTTATAACTTTCTGCATTCTGCTGCTTGCATTTTTGTTGTTGTTCTAGAAGGGATTAATCTGCAAACTTCATTCTTCCCTTGCAGCTGGTAAAACACAGTGCAATCCTCCTCATGTCTACTCAGAAATAAGTCCCCACTCAGTCAAGAGAACTGACTCCCTGGAAAGAGCTTTATCGGATTGCAGCTGAAAAAGCACGACTGGGGGCTGGTTCGGCTCCTCTGCAGTGTGCAAAATGCAGGTGACTCTCTTTGCCATGCCCACCCCACCCGCAAAGGCAGCTACTGCAAGCTTGAGTCAGTTTCATCAAAGAGCCGCAGCTTCATCTGTCTCAGTCATGCCTCCTGCGTGAATTCAGAGGGGGTAACGGATGAGAGGGTGAAACCTTGGCAACTTCCTGCGGGAAATGTTTCTATAGTAATCCAGACAGGAAAATATTGACCTTAGGGACACAGTGCAGCCCAGTGAGAAAGGAGATAATGGGTGGTTACTGGAAAGAGGTGCATATTTACATGATTTCCTAATCCTGACAAGGACAGTATGTTGTTGTTTAGTCGTTTAGTCGTGTCCGACTCTTCGTGACACGAACTCCATGGACAAAGGACAAATGCTATGCAAATGCTATTCTTCTCCATTGGAACTTAGATTCATCAACGCCAAAACACCCAGCCTTCTATTACATGAACCAGGCAGATCTGAGTGGGGTATGGAATAAATGCTTTAATTTATATTATATATTAGCTCTTTAGGGGAAGGGCTGTGGCTTAGTGGTTGAGCATCTGCTTTGGATGCAGAAGGCCC
Organism: Podarcis bocagei; assembly: GCF_964188305.1. NCBI lineage: Eukaryota > Metazoa > Chordata > Lepidosauria > Squamata > Lacertidae > Podarcis > Podarcis bocagei. The sequence continues at coordinate 27,292,410 of NC_138132.1, forward strand.
TGGGTTCAATCCCAGGCATCTTCAGGTAGGGAGAGCTGCTGTCAGTTAAGTGGCGATGGACCACTGAACTGGCTCGGTATAAGGCAGCTTCCTCTGTTCCTATGTTATGGGGGAAATACTTTTATTTTTATTTGTTGGAAGGTTTTAACAGCACTCGGATGGGCTGGAGAATTTTGGGGCCAGGGCCAGGGGAAGCGAGAGACTGGAACATGCTTGGAGTGACAGTTCTAAACGTGGGACAGAGCAATGGGAGCTCACCCCATCACAGGGATTTGAACCGCCGACCTTCTGATGGGCAAGCCCAAGAGGCTCAGTGGTTTAGACCACAGTGCCACCCAAGTCCCTATGGGAAGATGCCTGGAGGGACAGTTGATTGTGCCTGGGAGAATGAGGGCTCAGAGGTTCCTACCAAGAAAGCAGAACCTGACCCAGCTCTTGTCTGTTTACTTGCTTCGACCTTAGTGGCCATTCCATATACAATTTAACTCCCCCCCCCCCCATTTTCGCACTTCTCATCCCAAGGAACCGTCCCCAAGTTTTCCTGTTCTCTCGAGTTGTTTAATCGCATTACTCCCCCTCACACATGCACATAACCACCATTTGTGCACATTCTCTGAATTACAGCATCCTTCCACTAGATGTTCCACCTGATACTGCAACGTGTCTGCCAACAGCACGGTTACATAAGGCTTTATTAATAAGGCTTAAAGTGGGATGGGTTGGCAGGAAACCACAGGAAACCCACTCAGAACAAGATTGAGAGCTGTGTGGCAGCGAAATGTCATCCATAGAGCTGGCTGTATCCTGCTAAACAGGAGGTAGCATTGGCAGCCTACCCATTGGGGATGTTCTTGCTTTTCTAAATTGAATTTTTTTTTATTTGATTTTTTTTCTGCTTCTGGTTAGAACTGGAACAGACTGGACACTGGTGAATTTGCAGTATGAATTTGGGGGCTTCATCCAATATGTTTGTTTGCCTGTTTCAGCTTATAGCTTGACTGACTCTGCAGCTTCACGGCATATGCTGTCAAATGAAAAGAGTACAAACAGATCCCTGCTCCCCAGCAGGCTTGCAATATGAAGAAGAAAAAAAGAGGGAGAGAGGGGGCTCGATGCCCTTTCTTCTCCCAGAAATGTTGTTCCCTCCTTTTAAGAGCACCCAGCCTGATAATAATTGGATATCAAATCCCGCATCGTGGCCAGCATTCTTATCCAAACCTCCATGTTCAAGAGGAGGGAGGCTCATTTTATGCAAATTCCACTCATTCAATTCTGTCATTAGGTTTTGAAGCAGTAATCGTATACAGACCTGCAGTACCTGGGTGTAAACCTCATGTGAATACAATTGAGGTTTATTTCTGAGCAGATAGAACTGCACAGCTAGAAATGCAAACAGAATCACTATCCATGGTGCAAGTAGCAATCCTTTTTTGGCCCAAGGACTGCAGTCACACTGGGGGAAACTGCCGGGAGAGGCATGTCCGGTGGGTGGGACCAAAGACAAAAGTGAGTGGAGCAATGTGACCTTCAGGCCCCCCAAAAGTCAAGAGTTTTTGTACACAGAGACAAGCTGCATAAGTACTGTGCATTTAAACACACTACTTCCCACCCGCCCCCAAAGAATCTTGGGAACTGTAGTTTGTTTAAGGTGCTGGGAGTTGTAGCTTGTGAGAAGTAAACTATGGTTCTCAGGATTCTTTGGGATAAGACATGCTTTAAATGCAGTGGGCATTGTCACAATTCAAGAACTAGCCGGGTAAAAGCATGGAGCATGACCAGTGAAGGGCGTGACCTGGTGAGAGTCCCAAGGGAATCCTGGGGGGGCTGCATTCAGCCCCCAGGCCTGAGATTTCCCCACCCCAGTATAAATGTAACATGTTTTGGCTGCTTCTTGCAGAAATGCAGCTCCAAACAACTCCATTTCTGAGCCTCAGCTCAGCCTCTTTGCTAAATTATTTAAAGACTTTTCATTCTGAGCTGATCTCCTGATATCACCTTGCAAAGCTGACAATGGAGGGTTGGGTTTGTGGGGGGGGGTTAACATCAAAGAGATTTATACCTGTCCTGGAAGGAATTGTTCTTTGTCCTCTGAAGACAAAGACCAGGCATGAGGACACAGACCCTTCCTGCCTTGAGGAAAGATATATTCTATTGTGCATAAACATAATATAGAACACATGCCAAAAAAGGGGGGGCAGACGCTGCTTCATTTGCAGTTTTTCTTTTGCTGGCTCATAAGGTAAGCTTTTATTCCTGTGTCTGAAGGACCATAGCTTGCAAAAAAAGGGGTCCTGTACATTCAGTTGAACATCATTGTTACTTGTTATATCTTGCCCTTCCTCCAAGGAGCTTAGAGCAGCATACAGTACATGGTTCTCTCCTATCCCACTGCCAATTTTCTTTTCATAGCAATCCTGTGAGATAGGCTAGGCTGAAATATGGCCCAAGGTCACACTGAGATTCATGACTGAGTGGGGATTTGAATTCAGATCTCTGTAGTTTGCTGGGGGCTTTCAGTTAGAGACCTGCTGATGTGATACCCCCTCACGTAACTACCACTTCCAGCGTTCCCTGGGGAGAGGAAATTACTGTATAACCCAGAGATGGTGAGCCTGCGGCCCTCCAGATTTTGTGGGGCTCCAGTTCCCATCAGCCCCAGTCACATAGCCAATGGTCAAGGATGATGGGAGTTATAAGCTGGAGATCCTTGTGTTCCCTGTTCCTGGTTTAAGTGGTTTAAATCTGTGCTGTAGACTGCTCCACTGCTTTGCAGTGCACTGTGGGGATTTCAGTACCCTTCAAAAGGCCTGTGAGAGAGAGGTTATATCTGTAGGGAAGGGTCCCTGGTTCCGGTTGGGGTTGGCAGAGTGCAAGGCAGGAGGTTCACTGTAGGGGAAACCAAAGCCATTGACAGGCAGAGCAAACTAAAACTACTTTTGTCCCCACCTTCCTCCCTGCTGGGTTCTACAAGTGCAACACGTAAGACTAAGGTTGAGGAGGTAGCTGACAACCCGTGCTACCCTCTGAACTGGTTGTAAGAGGACAGAGAGAGGATGGGCTGGCTGAGGGCCCTATTAGTCCTAAAGGATCAGCTTAGCCTTCTGCAGGCTTGGAGACTTCAAAAGGACAACAGCTCTGCCAGGTGCACATGTGACTGGAAGATGTGATGATTGCAAATGAATGGCCCTAAGGAACACTTGTCTATGGGGTACACCTTTTGCACAATGAGCCCCAGTGGAATTGGTTTTACCAACACGGAGAACAGCAGTAAGAAGCAGGAGGTGATCAAAGATGGCCCAGAGGCAAGGCTTTTCTTGGCACATCACTCTAATGATCAGCTGTGCTTCCCATCCGCCAGGTTGCCTCAGGAGACCAAGAGGTACACCTACCCATTACTCTCCAGTATTTTTCCCTAAGGAAAACAGCATGATGTTAAGCCTCTCAATAGGGAACCTTAAAAGGGCTAGGGGAGGATGAGTTTACAATACCGGAGGACATGAAACAGACCCGTGCAATCTCAGGAAGATGGCTCCTTATTGTAACAGTGTCATATGTTAGCAATTGCCCCAGCTCACAGAAATGTGGAGTGGTCAGGGATCCCCAAGGCTCATGCAGTCCAGCCCCTTGCAACGCAGGAATCACTGTCTCACAATAGCTCTGGGTACATGCGTCATTTATATGAAAATGCTTGGGCCCTCAGCTGTATAGTGAAGAAGCCAGACGTACCTCTGTGGGGAAGGAATTCCACAACTTAGGGGCTGCCACAGAGAATGCCCTCTCTGGGGTCGCGCCCAATATTTCTGAGGGAGGTGGAACTACCAAGAGGGTCCCTTCTGCTGATTTAAGACCCAGGAGATTCTGTGGGGAAGGAGATGTTTGCGGCCTAAGTTGTTTGTGGCTTTAAACACTAGCAGAGCACCTTAAATTGGGCTCAGAAATGAACTGGCAGCCAATGCGTCTGCTTTAGAACAGGGGTTATATGAGTTCTAAAAGCAATCCCATCCCAAAAGTGGCTGCTGATTAGAATCTTAGAATTGTGGGAAGGGACCCTAAGGATCATCTAGTCCAACCCCCCTGCAGGAATATCCAGCTGTCCCATATGGGGGTTGAACCTGCACAACTGTGGTATTATCAGCACCATGCTCTAACCAACTGAGTGATCCAGCTCCATTTTGGGGCAGTTAAAAGTTTCAGAGTCCTTTTCAAGGGCAGCCCCATGTAGAGTGCATTGCAATGATGCGATCTGGAAGTTACCAGAATGTGCAGTACCATGGCCTGATCGCCTCTGTCCAAAAGGGTCTGTAGCTAGAAAACTAGCCAGAGCTGGAAATAGGCACTCTTGTCTGAAAACTAACGGAAATGCTTTCTTAGAAAATTGACTGTACATATGGGAGGGCAAAGAACAATGTACAGTCATTCTGGGTAGTGCTACAGAAAATCAGGAATAAATTCATTGCTGGGCTGCACATCACTTGCTGAATGATTGCCCTTTCCTGGCAGATTGTGCTACTCCAGTCCTTTGTTCATAACTAGGCTGCCGGGATACATCTATTTATTAAATAGGATGAAATATTTAAACCCTCTTCGACCTGATGTCTCTTTTATAATGCAGGGTTTCTTTGAAGTATTTGTTACGAAATCTTAGTAAAGGAGCGGGAAGATGGATTGATCTGACATTTTATTTTGAACATAGTCTTGTTTCCAGTCGTGTTTTTTTCAGGGAGTATTCAAGGGTACAGAGTACTGGCACCTCTTTTGTTGTTGTTAAAAAGTGTGGCGCTTACTGTAACAGCTTTATGGTGAGTACTTGCACCTCTTTTCCTAGAAAAAAGCACTGCTTGTTTGCTAAGCTGACACTGGTTACCGTAAATATCTATGAATATCCTCCCTCACTTGCCTCCACTAGCTACAGGGTTTTCTCAGGAAGCTCCAGTTCATGGGTAGACAAACTGAGGCCCAATCGCCTTCAAAATCCGGCCTGCGGACGGTCCAGGAATCAGCGTGTTTTTACATGAGTAGAATGTGTCCTTTTATTAAAAATGCATCTCTAGGTTATTTGTGGGGCCTGCCTGGTGTTTTTACATGAGTAGAATGTGTGCTTTTATTTAAAATGCATATCTGAGTTATTTGTGGGGCATAGGAATTTGTTCATATTTGTTTTTCAAAATACAGTCCGCCCCCCCCCCAAGGTCTGAGGGACAGTGGACCGGCCCCCTGCTGAAAAAGTTTGCTGAACCCTGCTCCAGTTCTCTTTTCCAGCTGTAACGTTTCCTGAGCTCCCCACTCCTGAGATATGGATTCTTTGGGTATGTTCAAATTAGTGACTTAAAACTCAGCACGAATAGAGTTCCACCACTTTCCATGGCAATCCGTTTCACTGTCAAGCAGCTCTTACAGTCAGAAAGTTATTCCTTATGCTTAGTCAGATTCTCCTTTCTTTTCTTTTTTTAATTAATTTTTATTCAATTTCCAATATGCATTCCATCCATGTTTAACATCCACTTCTAACATATACATCTTTTAGACTTCCCTCAGCCTGTCTGACAATTTTCCATATTATCACAACTACTCACATTTCTTTCCTTTCTTGTAATTTGAATCCCTTGGTTCGGGTCCCACCCTCTAGGAGCAGCAGAAAACAAGTTTTCTCCATCATTCATGTGAAAACCCTTCAGATAGCTGAAGATGGTTATCCTATCACCTCCCAACTTCCTCAACTGTCCCTCCTTAAGGCTTGGCTTCCAGAGCCTTTATCATCTTGGTTGCCCTACTCTGCACATGTTCCAGCTTTTCAACATCCTTCTTAAATATCCTTCTAGTCAAGCTGAATCTGGTTTGAAGAAAAAAATGCATCAAACAACAGTATTTCTCAAGAAGCCATAAGCTTGATATGGATTGTGGCTAACATCAAATGTAAAGGTAAAGGGCCCCCTGACCATTAGGTCCAGTCGTGGCCGACTCTGAGGTTGCTTTATTGGCTGAGGGAGCCGGCGTATAGCTTCCGGATCATGTGGCCAGCAGGACTAAGCCACTTCTGGCGAACCAGAGCAGCGCACGGAAACGCAGTTTACCTTCCCGCCAGAGTGGTACCTATTTATTTACTTGCACTCTGACATGCTTTTGAACTGCTAGGTTGGCAGGAGCACGGACCGAGCAACGGGAGCTCACCCCGTCACGGGGATTTGAACTGCCGACCTTCTGATCCGCAAGTCCTAGGCTCTGTGGTTTAACCCACAGCATCACCAGCCTCCCAACATCAAATGTAAGCGGCTTCAAACACCAGCAACAGAAGCAAACTGGATGCGGAGTATGTAGTAAATTGAGCATACCCCATATGTATTAGTTTCCATCCTCTGCAGTCATTCAGAAACATTGCTTTCTTTTTGGGTGCATCCCCTGCCCCACCCCTCTGTTTTACTTATCCAGATCAAATCATTGGTACTTAGAGCTACAAAAACAGTTTGCAAGCTTCACTTATCGAAGATTGCATTGACTTGCCTGCAGACAGGTGTGGACCAGCTTCTTCATATTTTGCCACCTTGGAAGCTGCTGCACTGGCTGTCAATTTGCTTCCAGGCCCAATTCAAATCGTTGCTTTTTTTATCCTTTAGGCTGCAATTGTCTCCATACTTAACTGCATTTAATTTCCTGCTGAACTCAATGGCATTAATTTCTTTTTTTGTATATAAATATCAAGGTTTTCAATTAAGTACAAAACATAATGTCTGAAAACAATAACAGACATGCACATAATCTGAAACATAAATTAACATAAACATTTATTTTGCTGGAGGCAACAGGGAAGAAGACAAAAGTGGATATTGTTGGAGAGGAAGAGATGATACAGTTCTGCAACTTTTAACTTCTGAGTGGGCATGATTTGGATTGCATTGTTCCAGCTCTAAATGGCTTGGGCCTTGATAATTTCAAGTCCCCTCATACTGGTGGATCCCTAAGATAAACTGATACTGGGGAACTATACTGGCATAGCACCAAAGTTACCACAGGATTGGGTACCTTCCAGCATTAGGGGATGTAAGATTCCTCTGTCCAGGTGTCCATCCCTGACAACCTTGTAAGGCAGGTAAATATTTAATTCCCATAATGCATATTGCAACTGCAGGAGGATTTTGATCAGGGCTGAGAAACTTTTTTCAGACTGAGGGCTGCATTCTCTTCTCATCAACCTTTTGGTGGCCAATTGCTAGTAGGGGATGAAACCAGAGGCAAAAATGGATAAAACGACGAACATAAATGTTACTTTGTGCAGCAGGCTTCTTGCTACACACACACACACAAACAATTCTCCAGGAAAGCAAAAGGTATTATCGGAGAGTTCAGGGGCACATTCCAGCTGGGCAAAAACACTGGAAGAAGGTGCAAATTAGAGCTGATGTGGGGTGTGGCTAAGGAGAGTGCCAAGGGCCAGACAGGTAGGCCTCAGCTTCACCACGGTTCTCTGGTTCATAACTCAGGCTGAGAAGCCACTATACATTTAACACATTCGAAGCACATTCTACCCCAAAGGATTCTGGGTACTGTAGTTTGTTAAGGGGCTGCTGGGAATGGCAGCATTGTGAGGGGCATACTCATACCCTCCAACATTTCTGTGATGAAAATATGGGTGTCCTATTCCATTTATTATTATTATTATTATTATTATTATTATTATTATTATTATTATTATTATTATTATATTTACTATTAATACTCCACCTATCTGACTTGATTGCCCCAGCCACTCTGGGCAGCTTCCAACATATATAAAAACATATTTAAACATTAATCATTTACAAACTTCCCTATACAGGGCTGCTTTCAGATGGCTTGGGGGTCAGATAACTCCATACCCTCCAACATTTATCTCATGAAAATAGGGATGTCCTAAGAAAATGCAGGGCATTCTGGGATCAAATCAGAAACCAGGATGGCTTCTGTAAATCTAGTACTGCCCATGGAAAGTAGGGACACTTGGAGGGTCTGCAAACTACAGTGCCCAGAAGTCTTTAAGAGGGGAAATGTGCTTTTGAATGTGTTTGAATGGTATAGAGTGTACATTACCTCAGTCACAGTAACCATTGTTCTAAGGACAAAACTAGACATGAATTTTATGAGTAAATAATAGGCCTTGGGAGCCTGATCTGGATTAGCACTCTGGCAGGGGTGGAGATGGTGCCTTCTATTTGGTCTCTGCTCTGGCATTGACCCAACTCTTCAAACCATCTGCTGTCACGACAGATGCATTGCACAGTCAGGGCCCATTGTAACCACCACCAGCCTGCCCTTTGCAGCTTTGCAGGCATTTCAGCCACTTCTGAATATACCTCTGCATCAGTAACAAATGTTCCTGGCCAGTTCTATCACCAGGCAAGGAAGGTGACCAGCGATGGAGCGTTTCTGGGCAAGGTGACCTAGGACAGCTAATTCAAGCTGCAAGAGGAACCTACTTTTGCTGATTAATTTCCTCTTGGGCACAGGAGGAGATTTACTTATGTAGATCATATGTAGTGAAACACATCCACAAATAGCTAAGTGGATATACCATCTCTGAATGCTCCACTGCATAAACCTCCCTATAAATATAGCTCTAGCATACGAATGATCACTCTTGCGTAGCTCCTTTTCATTTAACTGGGATTCACTCAGGAAAACTTTCCAATAGATGGTGCACTGGATTCACTGGAAGGAAGATGAATGCCACTTGAATTTTGCAGTTCTCCAATACAGTATATGTTTGGGCTGGCTCTGACTGGCTCTGACTCTGACTGATTTTTTTTTTTTTTTAGTGCATCAGAAATTGGCTGCAGCACCTTGAGTTCAAGAACACAGCAGGATTTTACTCCAATCAACCACAATGAGCAGAACAGATGCTTAAATTAGCAGCCCGCCAGCCCATCCTGCACTGAAGATGCATTCAGGCCCCTCATCCAAGCCTTATCCATCTGGGAGCTCAGCCCCCAATAAGCAGCCTTGACGTCAGCAGCTGCTGCCTTAATGCGCTGTTGGCTGCACAGCTCTGTCTGCTGACTAGTAACATTGCGTTTCACTCTGGGATGCAGGACATCACTCAGGCAGCAAATGTGTCTGCAGCTCGCTCTTGCCAAAGTGCACAACCTGATCCTGCAATCAGCAATTCTAGAATGACATTCCGGTAGGTTGTCAACGCTGGAGAGATCAGAATACAGACAAACATACCCACTTACCACACCATTAACAGATTGGTTCTAGAGAATGGGTGGGCAGAAGGGGGAACAGGAACTACTGCTAGTTCTTTGCTTGATGTGTAGTAGATTGGCATGGATTGAAATCCCCAATTGTTTAACAATGGCAACAAGATGATGACCCCCTCTTCCCTTGAATTATACTGCAGGAAGGAAGTGTTATGGGGTGCAGGTAATCAGGAGTGGATGTTTGTGTGGAAGGACTATGAACTCAGTTCGGTTGTATGTTGATGAACTACAACCCCCAGAGGCCCAGCAAGCAAAGGCTATGGTCAGAGATGATGGGAGTTGTAGTTCAGCAATTTCAGGAGGGCCAAAGCTTTCTCACACCTGAGGTTCTCAAAGCAGTTCTCAAATTCCTTGGCATAGGGTTCTTTTATTTTAAGCTTATGTTTTTTGCACCTACCTGGCTCCACTTGGTGGATCTCTATGTTCTAGGAAAATCAAAGTGGATCCTGCAAGCCTGAAGTTTGTCTGCCCCTGCATAGAATATGCAATGCAATATTTATCCTGGTTTGCTTGTGGAGTGCTTATTAGCCTTTCATTCATCCCACACTTTTCAGTCCATTTCTCTGACACTTTCCAAACTGCAAAAAACTTACCTTTTTTTAAAAAAAGTGGATTTGTTCGGCTAGGGCAACAGAGTCCTTTAATATACTTTAGCAGCAGAAACCTAACATTCTGGGTATGTGCATGAAACCATCTTGGGAAATAGTGACAATCTGGAGGTGCTATTTTGTTCCTTTCCACCAGACATTTTGAGAGTGTGAGTCACTCCCATTCAGAAAAATAGTGACTCACAGACAGGGACAGAATGCTAGGAGAACTTAACCAAGACTGCTTTCAAGTCCAATCCAACACAACACAAGCTGGGCATTAGCCAATGTATCTAGAGCAGGCTTCCTCAACCTCAGCCCTCCAGATATTTTTTGGCCTACAACTCCCATGATCCCTAACTAGCAGGACCAGCGGTCAGGGATGATGGGAATTGTAGTCGCAAAACATCTGAAGGGCTGAGGTTGAGGAAGCCTGATCTAGAGCATGTTTTGCACTCATGCTATACCACAGGTTTACTTACTACTAAATAACCAATGGCAACCTCCAGACAAGTTTTTTATTGTGCATCCATGATGATTTGGGTTTTGGGGTGGTTATACATGATTCTGTTTTCAATATTGTTTGTGTCATGTCTCTGATACACAAAATATGGTATGTAGATTCATTGTTCAATATGTGTGTTATATGTTTTATTTTCTAATTTGTAAAAAAACTACATTATTAATTTTATCTGCATTATTTAGAGTATGCTTGGCTGACGAAGTCCAGCAGGGCAAAACAAGGTATTATTCTGGGAATTCTTGTCACGTTTAAGTTCTTTCGTCTGATACCAGCAAACAACATTTTGCAAAGGCACATGTTAAGATCTTTCGTATCCTTTGTCTGATACCTGCATACAGCAGCTGCATACAACAACCATACTTTGCAAAGGCAGATGTGGAACATTACAAGGAAAAGTTCGTCTTTTGCAAGTACTGCTTCTTAAAAGTTGTTACGTTTGCCACTGGTATTCGCTAAGACATATGTGGAACAGAAAAAGCTTTTATTTGCACATTACGTTTAAATAAACTGATTCATTTGTACATACATGGAATACAAAAGCTTATCTTTGGACATTACATATATAAGAACTGATCTATTTGTATTTTCTGTTCTAAATGTTGGTCCTTAATTGCTTCTACTCAACTAGATAATGTGAAAAGAGCTATGTTTATATGACGTATAAATAATTTATATAGTTAGATACAGCCAGTTATATTGTGGGTATATTTGAACAGTTCTTACCATCAGAAAGTAAATGCATATAAAATAATTATAGTGACTATTCACAAAACACTGATGAAACCTCACAATAACACAAACATCTGGGTACTGGTGAGCTAATTAGCAAGTGCATTAAACCACATACATAGGGTTGGATCCAGATTTTAAGTTGGCCATGCCTAACTTGTCCGACTGATTTCAGTGTAACTATAAAGTGTGACTTGGTCTGGCTCAAAGCCCATAGTTCTAGCCCGCCATCTAGCGGACACAGTCCTTCAACTCTCTTTTTCATTTAGATTGCTTTTCTGAAGCTTCTTTCATCTCAAAAGATCTGAAAGCTCTTTTTCTGGCTTGGTTAATTAAGCAGGCCCAGCCATGAGAAAGATCAGTATCACCTAACCTGAGACAAATGAAGAAGCAGTTTCACCTCAGGGTCACATGGAAGTCAAGAGCAAAGACCAGCCTCAGTGACTCCTACGACTTACCAGTACTTCTAACAATGAGGAAGAAACCTGCCACACACACCACACAGCTCTCCCAGTGTTGTGGTGTATCTGTGTGCATTATACAGTTACAGAGCAAAGACAGGCGCAATCTCTTATTGCTTCAGGAAAGCCCTGGGGAGAAGGGGACATAGAGGCTGGAGGGAGGCAGGGACCTCTAGTCTCGGCAACTGCTTCATAGAGGCAAGACCTGCTGGGAAGAAGTTGCTGTGCTCATTTAAGCCTGATAGGCCACCGGGTCCAGGCAGATTATGTTCTTGGTAATAAAGAGTTAACTCCAACTTGCATGATGTGAGCCCACTTAGCCATCCTTAATGAAGCCCAACACTTCAGTTTGCTTTACAGCAGGGAAGAGATAGCTGGTGTTCCTTGGTATGTACTGGTAGGGTGGAAGGAAGGGAGGCTAACAGTAGGGGGAGCCAGAGCCAATAACAGGCAGATCTACCCTCTGACTTTTAGGTCAGAAGGCAGGAAGGTGGGGGCAGGCTGAGGTTGGTGGAGCAGTGTCCTATTTGCCCATTTGTTCTGGACAACTAGTCCCTTCCAACTCTTTGATTCAATGAGTAATGCGTGCTTATCAACAAAAAAAAGCTACTCCAACAGGGCTAGTATCTGTTCTGGATTGATTAATACAGAATATAAGAGTGGGATCTTATAATACAATTTAATAATTTAAATAGTTGTTGAAACATAATAGCATAAGATCACAGATTAACACTGCATCAATCCTATGCATATTGGCTTTCAAAAGTAATTCCCATTGAATCCAACGGAGCTTACTTGCTAGCAATTTTTTTTTTGAATGCAGCCTTAATGAACAATACTGAACCATAGGTCGACATCACAGTTTAAAATACAGAACTGAAAAGACAAAGCAGAATTTTATAAAATATCAGAAAGTCTCCTTAAGAATGAACAACATTCAGCTTCAAAAATCCTAATTGTCCTAGCTGCCGTTGTGGAGATAACCACCTGGTATGTGACATTTGCCTTGGTTTTCAATACAAAGTGTATTTTAACTGCGTCATGCTGAAATCTTGTTCCAGCCAGCAGCAGGTCAGATTTAAAAAACAAAAAACAAAAAATATCCCTAGGAGAGGAATACAATACAATAGACAAATAGAATCTGCAACAAAGCGTTGCAGTGTGAAATGCTCCTGTTCAGCTATCCAAAAGACAGCAACACCCTCTGCTCTACCAGAATAGTCCACCCCCTCCCTCATATTTTACACCCCCCCTACCCGTAAAACCAGTTTCTCAGCATCTGTGGCGGCCATCAAGTAGCTCCGTTCCCAATGGGCTATTTTAATACTCCCCGACCCCATTTGGCTTTTGTGTGTGTGTTGCAGTTCTGCACATATTGGGGTTTCTCCATGTCTGCTTACACATCGACGATTCCGTTTTGGCTACATAAAGTTCTACGCTCACATTTGAACTTGGAAAACTGAGGGAATTGCGATATTGGACTATTCCCTGGCTACCATATATGCAGGGGAGAGAAAAGCAATGATTAAATAATGCTTTTGAGCAGCTACAGAGTGCCTTTCCCTAACCGCTAAGTAAGTGCAATAAAAACCCCTCGAATCTGAGATTAATTAAAAAACAAAATACGTTGCTGTTGCTCATCCACTATCTTAACTTGTTTTTTGGAAGTGTATTAACGGGGGGGGGGGGGTCAGGGTTTGCGTGAGAGTTAATTGCTGGGGGCGGAGACCATTCCCGCGAGTGGGGAGGGGGAACGCGGTGGCCTCTCCAGGGAGCGATTTATTTGTTCTATGGGGGATTTTTTGCCTTCCGTAAAAGCGTGTCCCACGAGGCAACCCGTAGACACGTGACCTCACCTGGGCTCAGGTGAAGGAGGGGCCCTGGACGCCGTTCACCTGGCTCGGCAGGTAATGCCAAGGCGGGGCTGGCGGGGCGGAAACCATTCCCGGGGGGAAGAGGGGCGCAGGGATCCAGCAGGGATCTTGGAGAGAAGCGGGCGCGGGCCCCGGGGTACCCCAGCGGCCTCGGCTAGGCTAGGCTCAGACCTACCTGTAGAAGGACTAGGCCCTGCCCAGGTGTTAATGGTGACACCAATCCCCTCGGCGCCTCGCTCGTCGCCCCCTTCCTTCCGCCTCCTAGTCTTCGAGTGGTTCCCACCCCCGTCTCCCCCCCCCCCCTCGCCTCCCACCCAGGCATCTTCCTCGATTTGGGGAGGAAGGGCTTTAACCCAGAAGATCTGAGGCCAGACCAACTTTGAGGGGACAGGCGGATGCAGGTCTGACACTTGCTTACGTGGAGAGACCACCCCACCGCATTACAGGTAATCTGCAGTAGCCTTTTCACCTCCAATCCTGCATATGAATCCCAGGGGGCCCTATCGATTTCAGGGCGGGAGTGCTGCTCCTGCTGCTTATGCTCAAGTGAGTATGTTTGAGATTATAGCCTCAAGTGGAGGGGATTGGTGATTTTTAGCCTAGAGGTTTACCAGTCTTCTAAATTTGGAACTTCTCCTTGTCTGACTTAAGAGGACTGTCTGTGCACGGATGACTTGTATTTATTTAGTTAGCTTGTAAAATGTATGCACCATTTAAAAGAAACCTCAAAGTGGTTTGCAAAAAAACACTACTCACTAACTTGACCAGTCCAGAGACTCTGCACCCCTTAACACTTGCATGCACTCTCTTTTCTTTGGAGCAAACATGTCACTCTCACTGAACTGAAAGTGTAGCCCTTAAAATGTCTGCCCCATTCTTCCTGGAATGCAGGGTAACTACTTTATTTTGCCTTTGTGGTCAATATAGATATACTTATTGATATACTGGTGGGAGCAAATGTTCCACTATCCAAGACCACCCTTGACTTTGTCAGAAATTTAAGGGTAGGATGGAGATTCAGAATATGTTAAGTGGTAAGTCTAGGTTTATGGCTGTGGTCCTACCATCCATTGCCAGAACAATCATCTCCATATTTCACACCAGCTCAGCAGTAGTTATTGTGTTTACAAATACAGTGTGGCCAAAATAAACTGGTGGTTACTGGTTTTGGCTGTTGCACTGGGGAAGCGGGGGTTACATATAACATTGGAACAGTTGTTTTGGTTGAAACCAAAGCAATAACAGGAATTAGGTAGGTGGGGGGGCATTCTCTTTTTAAAAAGCAAAACAAAAAACTACAAATAGCTGGCATAGCTTGATCTGTTGATTCTGGAATTATTTAGCAAGGGAATCCAACAGAGAGATCTTGTGTTTGTTCAACATGTACTTGTCTGTCTCCTTCCTTCATTTCAAAGTCACCCCTTTGTGCAGCAATGCTGAATGCTGGTCATATACCTTAACTGCTCCTGTCCACCAAGGACACCTTGGCTTGAGCCTAACTGCTTAAGCTGCCCCTTATTACTCTCACAAAGCCTTTTAATTCTCACCATGCATTCATGTTCTTCTGGATTTTCTTGCATCTGTATCAGATAGGTCCTAGAAATGTTCGTGATGAAGCCATTCTCCACACACAGGGTTATATCCAGTTAAGTTCTACTCAACGTATACCTATTGAAATTTGTGTACCTAAGTTACCTAAGAACAATATAAGAGGAGCCTCCTGGCTCAGGCCAATGGCCCATCTCACCCAACATCCTTTTCTCACTGAAGCCAACTAGTTGCTTAAGGGAAGCTCACAAGGAGGACCTGAGTACAATAGCGCTTTCGCCACCTGTGATCCCCATCAGAGACATACTGCCACCAGCAGTGGTGATAGTACATAGACATCATGGTTAGCGGCCACTGATTTGTCATAAAGTTAGTCATGTCCATTCATTTCAGTGGGTCTGCTCTGTGTCCCAGCTTCTGCCAACCTAGCAGTTCGAAAGCACACCAATGCAAGTAGATAAATAGGTACCGTTGTGGCGGGAAGGTAAACGGCGTTTCCGTGCGCTCTGGCTTCCATCATGGTGTTCCGTTGTGCCAGAAGAAGTTTAGTCATGCTGGCCACATGACCCGGAAGGCTGTCTGCAGACAAACACTGGCTCCTTTGGCCTGAAGTGAGATGAGTGCCTCACCCTTTAGTCTGGACTTAACCGTCCAAGGATCATTTACCTTCTACCTTTTTCTCTGAGTATGACTAATTTTGGATACAGCTCACAGTTCCTGGAAAAGTTCTACTTCCTCTGGAGGGTTCCCATTGCACAAGCACTGATTTGTATTAATTTAAAATATTTCTTAACTACAAGTCTTTGTACGAAGCAGTGGATAAAGCTACTTACACAAGAGAAGTGCAATGGCAAACCCTACAAATAAGCAGTAAAATAGAGGCAGACATACAACTGAATAAGGCAAAATCCCAACTAAAATGCCTAAAATAAGACATACAGAAGGCCTTAACACGGGGCCAAAAAGATCGTAATGCCGGCTCCAGAAGGGCTCCTTTAGGGAGGGGATTCTGGAGTTGGGGCACCACTGTAGAAAACACCTCTCCTTTGTAAATTCATAATGTACCCCAATTTAAAAGGTTACTTGTAGCTGGGCTTCTGCAGAGGATCTTAAAACACATTAAGACTTTTATGTTGTTGTTATTGTTGTTGTCGTTAATTATTTATTTGGACTTATTAGGTGCTTGTTACCTAAGAGCATCTGGGTCCCACCAAAGTGCTAACTATGACCTTTAAAGCCCTTAATTGGGCTTCCCAGTGTGGCATCTATGAGAACAATGGTGCCATTGAGTCCATTCCCCGGTGCTGACAACACCTCTGAGCCCGCCCGTCATGAGATGGTGGAGGTGATTACCTTTTTCTCCCTTGAAAAGTGCATAGAGCTGAAGGATGAAGTTGGAAGTGTGGTGCTGCCCCCCCCCCACTTCCTCTTTCAGTTTGATGTGTTTTTTCAGGCACATTCTACTGGATCTGACTTCTAGCAAGATCCCTTGAAAAAGTGAAGGTGGTGCGCACACTTTCTTTTTTTCTCTCTCTAGGCGGGTGAGGGCTGGTTTGGGAGAAGGGAAGGAGAAGTGACCAGAGGGGACAGTACCAGGGATGGATTAAGACCTTTAGAGGTCCTAAGCACTTAAAAGATTTAGGCCATCCCCCCCCCATATATATATCTAATTCAAAATAGAAACAATAATAAACCGTAAAATAATTCGCCGCCACCGCCAAAATAAAAAGAAACCTACAATAAGATGGAAAACAATGTTGATTTTTGTATATTTGTATAAATAATGTTTTTTGTTCAGCTGTGCCATATGGTCCATGGTAAATCTAGCAATGGAAAAATTCAGTGGTGCTCCCCGTTTCCTTGATGCTCTAAGCACATGCTTATTTTGCTTAATGGTTAATCCAGCCCTGGATGGTACCCATACCACTTGCTCAAAAATCCAAAGACTTTAAACAGTTGGCAACCCCTGCCTTAATGGTTTAGGGCCCAGTTATTTAAAAAAAGGCTGCCTACCCCCATGCAAACCTGCCAGATATTTAAGCTTCTTGACAGAGGCCCTACTCATACACCTGTCGGGAAAAGAGGCCAGGCTAGCAGACAGGAAGGATTGGGGCTTTTTCCATCGTGGCTCCACCATTGTGGAGCTCCCTAACCCAGGATACACAGACTCCTTCTTGATACCACTTAAGAGGGACCTAAATGCATTTTTAAATTTGTACTTGTGACTGCTTTTGGGGGGATATGCAAGAGGTAAGGAGCTTCTTAACTTTGTTCAGATGGATGGCTAATGGAACTGGATTGGAAGAAGGGAGAATGATTTACTGCTGCTATTGACATTAGCGAAATGTTTGATATTTGTATGTCGTTTTAAAATTGTTCTAATATCTTAGTCAGCTGCCCTGGGAAAGCAGTCTCTTTTGCACAGTTATAAACTAAGAGAAACGAATCCTCTGAACCTACTTAACAAAAACAAAACTTTTCCTTTTTGTCTTTGTGAGCACAGGATATTCTGAAATGGACGAAGCAACTGCTTAGGGTTTAGATTAACCCCAAAGAAGGCAAGGCAAAAGGTAAATAACAAAAAAGGAGGGGGTTTTGGGGGGGAGGGAGGGAGAAGAGAAGGGAGATGGAAAAAGTTGGCACAAAAATTATGACATGCTCTGCACTGGGGGGGGGGGGTTGAATCCTGCATTTCTTCCCTCAGGCCATTCTATTTATTTCTTCAAGGAAAGCTGAATTCTTTGTTAGACCTGTACAAATAAGGCAAAATGAGTTCATTTACACGATTCCTTAATTTGTGTAATCCTGCAATATTTAAGGCGCTCCATAACTTGATTCTGGCTTTGCCATTACAAGGAGCTCTGTGAGATGCCAAAGCTCAGACTCTCCCCTTCACCACTGGAGGTTTTCTTCAGCTACTCTTCTACCTCCTGAAACTTCAGCCACCCAGCTCCCATATAGGACAGGTGTGTTGTATGTGCACAGAACTTCCACCACCAGCCGCAACCACCCCAGACACATTGCACTTGTCTTTTCCTGGCTCATCCTCATTTCAGCTTCCTGCAAGCATATCGACCTTCCCAAAAGCTATGTTTGAAAGCCCTGGGCAGAAATTTCATATGACACAAAGGGTTGCACTTGGAAAGCAAAGTTGGCAAGCCTTGTCTTCAACACCAACAACAGAAGTGCTTTCTGTTTATATGTGGGGTCATCTGGAACTCCATTGTATCTTCAAAGGGCTAGAAACTTGATTTATTTTTATTTCAAATGGAAAGTTGATCTTCTCAGGAAACTGCATTCTGCATCCAGTGTTGCCACATGTTTCCATAGAATTGCAGCACATGATGCAAAGGTAAGGGATGCAGGTTGCACTGTGGGTTAAACCACAGAGCCTAGGACTTGCCAATCAGAAGGTCAGCGGTTCAAATCCCTGTGGCGGGGTGAGCTCCCATTACTTGGTCCCTGCTCCTGCCAACCTAGCAGTTCAAAAGCACATCAAAGTGCAAGTAGATAAATAGGTACCACTCCAGCAGGAAGGTAAATGGTGATTCCGTGTGCTGCTCTGGTTCGCCAGAAGCGGCTTAGTCATGCTGGCCACATGACCCGGAAGCTGTATGCCGGCTCCCTCAGCCAATAAAGCGAGATGAGCGCCGCAACCCCAGAGTCGGTCACGACTGGGCCTAATGGTCAGGGGTCCCTTTACCTTTTTAATGCAAAGGTGGGGGGGTGAGAATCTGAAGTGGACACTAGTACAGAAAATCTTTGTTCCACAGCTTGTTGGCCTCTTAAGGGAGCCTCATGGGAGACTTGTATCATCTGACACCTATATGCAATGTTGGAGGAGTATCTTTGGTGCATTCCCAGTGCCCAAAGGAATTTTTCATTAGAAAATTGGCAGCATTGTGACCATGCTCCCATATAAACAGAAAGAGGGGACGTGAGGCAAAGAGGTACTGGGATTCAGAATATGGCACTCAGTCCTGCCAGCCTTTCATCGTTCCTTCTCTGAGCCACTTGCAATCTCTGCTTTGTGGGATTTTTGTGCAGATACAGATCCCACACTACAGCAGCAGTAACATGGAACCTAATACCAAGTGAATCTTGACCTTAGCAGACTCTTGCTGTCCTGGTGGAGGCAGAACTTGAGCATCTTAACCTCTTTCTCTTCTGGTGCTTCTGCTCAGGTCATCTGGATTTGATGGGGAGCATGTATGTTTGAGCATGTGTGGTTTTTGTTTTCTGTTTTATCTCTCTCTCCTTGTCAGGAGTCGAAAGGGTAGCAAGTCATGCTTGGAAAGACACAAGGACATCGCCAAAACCTAAGCAGCTACCACCAGCCCCCTAGAGATGTTGCGGTACCCCAGCAGATCAACTCTCCCAGAGCGACTGACATTAGCTTGGAGGTGTTCAGTGGCTCTACCCCTGAGCTCAAGCAAACCCGCAAGCCAACACGAGCTGCGAGAAGCCGCAAAGCCGACCCCAAAGATGCCAGTGGGAGGGAGGGCGAAACGAGTACCTTTATCCCTGGCGCTGTGGAGACCCCCCGGCCCCCCTGCTGCCCCACTCTGTCCCAGGCCTGGAGTGTTTACAAAGCGATCTTCTGCTGCATTGTGACATGCGGGGACTGCTTCAGGGACTGCCCTTCTAGGAGCCTCTACAATGAGGCACTGACAGATGAGAGCCGAGAGTGCAATGGGCGTTCGCCAAACAGTCCTGCCAATAGCTCCCCTGCTGAAAAAAATGGGAGCCAAACCAAAAAGAGCACGATCGGGAGCAGTTTCAGCTACCCAGATGTGAAACTGAAAGGGATCCCAGTGGGGATTTATACCCCAAGCCCCCACACGGATACTGATTCATGCTACAAGGAGCCTCTTCCGGAGAAGATAGCCAGGAACAGCATAGAGAAGCAACCTCTCCCCAGCAGCCTTCGAAGCTCTGAGGATTATTCCGCCGATGATTTGGATACCGACAGTGACAGTGACCCAAAGAATAGCTCTATATCCAGTGGTCGGATTGATTACCTGATCCACAGGAAACTGACCGAGCTCTTCAGCATTCACCAAATTGACGAGCTGGCCAAGTGTACGTCGGACACCGTCTTCCTGGAGAAGACCAACAAGATCTCAGACCTCATCAACAGCATCACTCAGGACTATCACTTGGATGAGCAGGATGCCGAATGCAGGCTGGTCCGGGGGATCATACGCATCAGCACGCGCAAGAGCCGGGTCCGACCCCGCGTTTCTGTCCCGACCCGCCCAAGTCTGGAGGAGAGCGTGAGCAGAGGCAATCTGCCAGACAGTGGCAACGAGACCATGTTGGCATCTGTGCTCCCTAGCGAAGGAGGTACGTATGAAGCTCTGTGCTGTGTGTAGAGCAAAGGAGAGCCATAATAATCAAGGGTGCCTACCACAGATACATTAAAAAGCCTATGAAGTATGGGGCTTTTTAATACATATTAGTGAGAGAGAAGGAAGAAGAAATAAGCAAATATGCATGAATAGTTAAGCACCAGTTTTAACACCAGATCTGGTTTCTCTCAGTGGTAGTTATTCCAATTCACCTGCACCATATACAAAGAAATAGCCTGTATTTTAGCCCAACTTGCCTAACAAACAACACTAATCTTCCCCTGGAGTCAGCATTCATAGGATCCTTAACAAGGGTAAAGATAAGAACCAGTTGAAAACCTTTACTACTCTACGTTCCCAAATTGCAAAAGGATGCCACTGTAGGTCCCAGCTCTGCGTTACAATATGGCGGTGGGCAACTTTAAAGCTTTGGAAGCTGGAGTAGTGTGGAAGACCCTGGTCAAATCCCTGTTTGGTCAGAAAGTTCACTGAGTGATTTTGGATCAGCTGTCCATTTGTACCTATGTGCCCCTGCTGGGAAGGCCTGTTGTGAAGATGAAACCGGATGGAGGGTGGAGACGATAGTGGCAGCAGGGAACAGAGTATGCTACCCTGAGCTTCTTGCAGGAGTGATGGAATAAGAATGCAATAAAATCCTTTGGTGTGCATGCTTGTATGTATACTCCTCTCCCACATGCATGTGCATATCCCTCACTCTGCCTAAGTAGGTTCAAACAGCCATCTTTTCCCAAAGTGTCACAGTTGCCACACCGGCATGTTTTAAGATGTGGAGAGGCCCAGGGGCTGAATGTGCATTTGAGTGGCCCCTTCCTTCACACACAAACCTACATCAATGTCATTTATACCCCTCAACTGGAGCGCACTGTTTCGTCAGTATGAATGTGGCCCCTGCTTGTTTGAGGCCTGGGGCCGTTACCTCCTCTAAAAAGGGGGGGGGCATTGTGTTGCCACCTAGTAGGAGCCTTCTGCTAGGGTCAAATGCATGGGGTGTTTGCAGCCAACACTCCCTGATAAGCTATGAAAATCCAGCTTGGAAGGCTACCTGAATTCATGCTTTTTTCTTCGCTGTAGGCCAGAAATGCCTGGGAGGCAAGCAAAGGAGAAGGCTTTTATGTCTCTCACATGCACCCCCAATGCCAGGGATGGAGAGCCCTGTCCTTCCACATGTTGTTGGGCTCCTAACAGACCCAGCCAACCTAGTCAGTTATGAGGGGTGATGGGAGCTGTAGTCCAGCAATATCTTGAGATTCACAGGTTTCCTGCTATAGGTTATCAGTAGCTTCTTATTTTGAATGACTTGAAAATATTCGCTCATAGCTAAGGTAGCATATGGTGGGCTCTCCTTTAGCAGCTGGGTCTAGCCACTAGAAGACTCAGCAAAGACTTGAACCAAAATCCCAGTTCAGCAGCTGAGTCATTCTCCAAGTTACTACCTCTAAGCCTCAACCTCGTATTTGCAAAAAGGGGTATAATGGCAACACAATTTGAAGGGTGATGAGAAGGAATGAAAGAATGAGGGTGGACTACAGACTGAAATAAGCTCCAGTTTTCTTACGTAAGACCCTGAGTACATTTGGGGGTTGTAACATTTTGTGCACTCACTAGCAAACTGGCTATACCCTTGTCTGTTTCGCAGAGGCAAACCTGGCTGTGTTGCCAAGTGTGTGCTCATCAGCTCCCCATTCAGTGTGTACCTGTATGAGATCCTTGTGCAAGCAGGCGTTTCCCCACATTCACACACTTAGCTGTTTGGGTATATTCCTAAAATATGTAGATGCCAAATGATGTGTGTTTCCTTTCAAATTTCTTCTTCTTCTTTTGGTTATCTCTCTTCTAGATTTCCCTGTTCAGATATCTGTTGAAACCACAGCAGATATGAAAGCCAGGAACATGAGGCATGGAGCATACAGCGCTGCTGGTAAGCCATCTTCACAGAATGAATCGTGTTACCTCCTTTTTCCATTTGCGACCATCGAGCCATCACCGCCTTCCCAAAGTGAGCCTGAAGTCATTTATAATTAGGCTCATTAAACGTTGTTTGCGGACAGTACTACTGTTTGTTACTAAGCAAGGTATTGGCTTGGGTTTTATATTGAAGTAATAGCATGAGCCTTATTCAGGAGTTCAACTTGCAGAATGAATAATCGTATAGAGCTCTGGCGGTGCCCACTGTACCAGCCCCCCACCAACATTGCAACCCTACCCCACACCCACCTATGCTTTTGAGGGAACCTGCAGAACTCTGCACAGTCAAGATTCCCCATGTGGTTCCCAAGATTCCCCCACGTGATTCTCAAACTATTTGTCCCCTGGACCTGTTGAAAATTGCTGAAGGTCTTGGCAAACCACTTAATGATTTTTCTGCCTGTTTAGCAATGGTAATTTGCTGCAGCGTTATTCCTTTAAGGAAGACAGAGCCTTCTTCCAACCGCTCCATTCTGCAAACCACCTAGTTTCAAAGAACATTGGAGTGGCTGCTGTACTTGCCTTTATTCTCAGAGAGAGACAGCCTCTTCTGCTTTCACACACATACATTGTTCTTCATTATCCTATGGAAGCAGTAAGGGTGCACTTAGTTTTTCACACATGATTTCTCTATATTGGCTTTATTTCTGTTAAATAAATCATGACACAGTATAAGATGCCTTGTGTTGTTGTACATCTGAGGTTGTATTTACCTAATTTTAAGACCTGCTAAGGAACAAATGATTGCTATTAGGTCTCCATATGTAAAACCACATAATTCAAAGAGGGTGCACTTTCTTTTCCCCATGACTGTACATATAACCGCACAACTCCACAGAATCAGTGCCACACACACACAAATGAAGCTGAGTCATGGACTGTTGGTGGTCCATGGATCACTCTTTGGGAACTCCTGGCTTAGAGCACAGCTCTGCTCCATGCAGTTTAATCATCATGCAATTTGAATATTCAAATGTAGAAATGGGTAACACCAACTGGTCCTGGGGATCCAACTGCAGATTAATTCGACGATTTCCTTTGAACAAGTGTGCGGAACCTATGATCATGCACGTTTATTTATGTTATTGGGAATTCTGGAAAATCAGGTGTTCAGCTGAAGGTGCATGGGGTATGTTGTCTAAACAGCGCTTCTGAACTCCAGGGCTAGGAAACTTGTGACGCAGCCCTGAATTATCAACTTGTTTATAGAGATTATAAGAAGGGGTGAGACCCTGTCAGCATAATGCACATCTGCTCAAAGATTTGCTCTGGCTGCCAATAAATTCAAGGTGTTACTGTTAATATATAAAACCTGCAACAGCTTCAGACCCATGTACTTGAAGGATCTCCTTCCCCTATATGCTCCCATTTTGGAACTGGTGCTTTTAAATGACCCACTCTGCACTTGCAAGAAATCAGTCTTTTACCGTGGCAGCACCTATTTTCTGAAATCCCCTACCTGTTAATGTCAAGCAGGCAATTCTCTTCTATTATTTTTGACAGCTGCCCAAAAATGTTTTATGTGGGCTAGTCTACCCAAAACTTGTAATGAATATTTTATACCATTTTATGTAAACTGTTTAGAGATATATTTTTGATCCAGTGATACATACAATTGGCTTGAGTGCAAAGTAAACCCATTCCTACCTTTTGCCTAATGAGCCCAAAGGTACTGGTAGGATTCGCAAGCCCTTTGCTTTTGCAGCAGGGTGGGTGGAATGTTCTCCTATGTGACTTTGGGGTTGGTTTTATTTATTGGCTTAATTATTTCAGTGTTACTGATGAATGAGGAAAATCGGAGACATGACTTGAGAAGAGAGCGTACCAACTAATTCCAGTCACTACTTCTTTCCCCATGATAGTCCTGTTTTAAAATTCTTGGATGAGCCTAGCTTTTTAGCCTATACCCTCTTCCACGCACATTTCTGGCTATGGTCTTGCTGACCTGTTTTAATATATGCAACAACCTTTGGTAACGTTATTCTTTTTCTGCTAGCCGTGGAGAGAGGCAAAGTACTATACAAGGTACGGAAGCCCTGCTGTCTGGCAGCTGGAAATGGTTCTCTCTCTGCCGGCTTCTTCCTGAGGTTTCCCAAGGCCATGGCCTGTGTTTTTCTGACCCTACTTTGCACAGCCTTGAAGGCTAAGAACTTGCTCTTGGTTTTTACAGGCTCGCCGAGATTCTTAGGAGTTTTGACTTCTCTCCTGCAATACCTGTTTCCACACAAGTGATTGGTGGGAGTGGAGGGTGGAGGCTGCATAAATCTGAGTCACAGAGACAGGGGAGACCTTATAGTCCAGCTGCCTGCTTAATGCAGGACACAACTATGGCTATCCCTAACAGCTGTCATTCAGCCTCTGCTTAGATTATTCCAGTGAAAGAGAACCTACTGTCTCCCATGACAGTCTTTCTCATTGCCAGACAGCTTTTGCCATGATTGTATTATGGAATGCAGGCTATAATGTCTGATGTGGAATCTACCAGGTCAAGTAGGGTACAAAGAATCTCAGGTTCTGTTTGTTCTTACCAAAAGTCAGGTTCTAGTCCTCATGGCTGTGGACTTTTTGAGAGGGATCCACTGCTTGCATTGGATTTTAGGGGTTGCAGCGTACCATTTTTGCAGATATTTTCTTCTTATTCCCCTTTCCTAAGTATGCCATAGTCCTGTATGGCTCCTCTCCCTCTTCTTGTTCCTTCTGCCTCCTGTTCTTAGGGTTAAAATGGCTGCCAAGAGCAGCATCACCGGTGTGCCTTAGCTGTGCTTTAGCAGACACAGACTATGACAGAGTCCGAGAGCACCTTGCACACAGCTTGTGGTCAAGCTACATTCCCCGAGCTTGATGCAAGAATGGCTGGATGCAGTTCTTGGGTCTTACATGGGATCTTGGGTTAGTTATAAACAGGGCTGTGAGTCTTCTGCACATCCATGATGCTGGCTTTCTTTCCCCACCTACCTCTCAAGATGAGCTTCAAGTTTTTGTAGCTACAAAGAGACACTTCAAGACATGCAGTTAAGTCTTTTTCAGCTGAACATGAAACAGCACTTCTGTAGCCTACTGGGCTTTAATGCTGTTTCTTTATGGCAAACAGAAACAGGGGCTTCATCTGCATTATATATTTAAAGCAGTATCATAGGATCCTAGACTTGTAGAATTGGAAGGGACCCCAATCTTATGTAGTCCTGCAATGCTAAAGAATTCCTAACAGATGGCCATCCAGCCTCTGTTGGGCTGGAGAGTCCACCTCTTTCTGAGGTAGTCCGTTCCACTGTCGAAAGCTCTTAACATCAGGAAGTTTCCCCAAATGTTTAGTCAGAATCTTTTTTCGTGTAATTTGAATTCATTGGTATCATACCACTTTAAACAGTCATGGCTTCCTCCAAAGAGTCCTGGGAACTGTACTTCGTTAAGGGTGCTGAAAGTGGTTAGGAGACCCCAATTTCCCTAATAGAGCTGTGATTCCCAGAGTTCTGTGGGAAGAGGGGTTGGCTGTTGAACCACTGTGGAATTGTAGCTCTGTGATGGGAATAGGGGTCTCCTTGCAACTCCCAGCACCCTTAACAAACTACAGTCCCCAGGATTCTTTGTGGGGACTCCAAGACTATTTAAAGTAGTATGATACTGCTTTAAACATACGGTGCAGATGGGTTCAGGGGTTTTATAAAAAAACTAAAAAGCAACCAGGTTTACATAAATACAAGAAGATGCTGTTTTCCTGCATTGTGATTTTCAGTCCAATAAATGATGAATTGGTTCCATTTTTTGTGAGGAGGTCTGTTTATTTTTCTCTACTTCTTTGACAGATGTGGTCTGTCAGTTTACCCATTTGTGCAATTTCATATCTTCCACTATGGATGGAAAATGGGATTTCCAACAGCTGACCAAAACCTTTTTGCCGCAGTTAAACAGCTTAACAAATAATACAAGAGGGGTGGACAGATTTCAGGCTTTTTTCTCCTTTTTTACTAGAACCTAAAGATGTACAAACCAAGAGCCAGGTACAAAAGTCATTCAGAATGAAAGAGCAAGAGTCCCTCTGAGCACATTCTGAGCCTCAGAATTTGGTTCGAGTACCAGAACTGACCTGAGCTCACAATTCCACTCCCAGTTACCAAATCTTCATCTCAGCAACATAATTGGGGTGGGGAGAGCTGTTTGGTTGTTGCATTTGTTAATCAGTTGTGGGTTGGAAATCCTTGTTAACCCATTGCACATCACCCAGTAGATCCTGAACTACCTCTTGCCCTATACCTATTATATGTACCAGGGGTGGGGAACCACTGGACCGCAGGCCTAATTAGGACCACAGCACCATTTGGACCTCAGGACCATTTTGCCCAAGCCACTCATACCTGGGGCAGGTTAAGGTGTAGCTAGGTCAGAGGGGACTTGCAGTAGGTGCTGCCACCATCATGATATCAGTTGATTGACAGGGGAGTTGTCCTAGCCATATGTCCAACTTTGCCCCCAGGGACTAGGGAAAATAAGGAACCCTAAGGTTGGCAGAAGTCCATAACAGCCGAAAGTGGACTGAGTATGTTCCATGGGCATGGAATGCTGAATGACTGCCAGCTGGTGGAATGGACTGTCTGTAATCTTGAACAGGAGCACTTCACACAAAACTCTGTTGCAGATGCAACTTGTAGTCTCCAAAATGTCAAATTGCAGCCTCTTGGGAACTTAAAGTAAAACAAATTTGACCAATTCAAATTTCCAGAATTATTCATTCATTCATTCTCCCTTCCCCCCTCCCCCCCTGCACTGAATTTGGGGTGGGTGGGTGTGCTGATGATATACAGCCCTGGTTATAGTACAGTGTTCCAGCTTATCCTTTGGGTATGCATTTTCCAGGCTTTTGCATATTGTGTATAAAACTCAGTGTGATCTATTATTTACAACAAAAACAACAACACCCTCTTCTTTGTTTTCCCCTCTCAAGGATCTCCCCTGAGCAGAGGTTCTTCTTTCCAGGATACAGAGACGGATTCCTCTGGAGCTCCTCTGCTGAAAGTATATTGCTGAAAAATGGACCTCGGGAACGAACGTGCTAGGCAACGAGGCCACGGGGCAAGTTCCCGATTTCTAAATGACAAATACGATGCCACTTTATTTTGTTTGTCAATCTTTAAAAATTGAACTTGACTCCCTTAACTTGCATTTTAAGGGAGCCTCATAAGCAGATTGTTGTCTAGCAGCAAAATGACAGGAAAAGGATATTGGCACCAGCCATAAGTTGGGCTTTCCCAGAATGCCTGGTTCTGTTGCCATTTTCCAAGATAAATTCTGCTGTAAACTTGCCTTCAGATGACCAAGCTAGTGCCTTTTTCACTACATCCATAAGCAACTTTTTGCCGTAATGGACGTTAAGTAGCAGTGATGGTTTTTTGCACACGTCTTTCTAAGTGTGATCGTCCCACTAGTGTAAGGGCTCCTCTTATGCAATATCCCACATTATGTTGGTTTGATGGTGCTTGGAGACCTTGAAGACATCTTTCTACATCTGCCGTTACTTAGTACAGTATGCTTGGCTCAAGAGTACCACATCTGTGCCTTGGATGGAGCGAGTGATGATGAAACCGCCCTCAATGATGGCAAATTGACATGAATGATGGCAAATCAACTTTCAAGCAGTGTGTAATCTGTGGCCATCCTACAGACTTTCTAACTAAGTTAATGCAAGCTGCTTGGAAAACCAGCCAAGACATGACTTCATATGGCTTGCCAACCATTTGTTGCAGAGCTTTGTTTCAGTCAACTGACAACCGTCATCCAGGGTTGGAAATGATAGCTGGGGTCCTCAAGCAGATTGGGGCTTGCTATGAAAAACCATAGGACTCGGCATCATGTGTCATTTTCAGTTCTTTTTTTCTAAGCCCATCCCGCTCTACATCAAAGTTAAGCCTTGGAGGGTAAAAGAAGAAACCAGTTTATAAACAAGCCAGTTTATATCAAGCAAATCATAGCTTTCATAGTAATTGTCAAGCCTCAGAATGGCATTTAGAAACTTGATACCTTTTTTCTCTTATGGAACATCAAGGAGTTTGCGATGGATGGGCTCCACAGTGTATCTGGGACATTTAACTTGAAATTCAAACTGGTTTGAAACCCATTTAAGTTGTTTTGCTTCCCTCAGATAGCAATGTGAATTGTTCCTAGCAATCCTTTTAGCAATCCTATAGTCTGTTGACAGAATAAAGGTACCCAGGGCTCCTTTGTTCAGAGCCCTTTTCACCTTGTGCCTCAAATTCAGGCTGCTTTGATTTCAGTGGCAGAAGAGCTGAGATGTCGATGAAATGTTCTGCAACTGCGGATGGACAGTTTCCAACAACGGCTGTGCAAAAGGACTCTTGTCCCTGGAGCTGCTGCCATAGAGGATGGCAGCATCACACACTGACCCACTGATAAGTGTGGTGTAACACTGGGCTTAGCTGGGTAGAGCAAGCACGTTTGTGTAATGTTATTAAACAGCGGCCACAGTCCAGAGCCCCATAACTCTGCATACTGTTTTTGGTGCTCTTGGAAGGATGCATATGTTGTTGGGGGGGGGGGAGAGAACGCATAGCTCTCCCTTACCCTTACCCTTACCCTTACCCTTACCCTTACCCCCACTTGCATCTCGTGAGTGAATTCCTTCTCCTTTCTGTTCCCCCAATCCCAGTACTCTCATCTGGAGTCTTCCC
The DNA here is from genome assembly GCF_964188305.1 of Podarcis bocagei. NCBI lineage: Eukaryota > Metazoa > Chordata > Lepidosauria > Squamata > Lacertidae > Podarcis > Podarcis bocagei. Next base: position 27,321,379 of record NC_138132.1, read on the forward strand.
AGATTGGACCAATGTGTCTGTTTTGTTCTTTGCAGAAGACTGCAGGGAAATCCTCAGCCAGGTTAATTCATGCAGCTGGTGGCATTTTGGTGATTTGCTGTATACTTATCTTCATTTTTAACTTAGGCTTGATCAGAACTGGTAGCAGTTCTTTTAAATGTGCACACCTAGTTGTCAGTAACACACTGGATACACAATGCTGTGCTGATTTTTTAAAAAGTGCCAGTCACTCCCCACTGTTACCTCTCTTTCTCTCCTGCACTTTTCTGTTTTGTACCTTAACTTGCCTGGAGGGGACATTTTCGAAATAGTAGTGTGTTTTCTTTGGGAAAGGAGCTAATATGGAAAATACATGTCCTTTTGCTCTTTTTAAAAAGCCAGTGAACTTTTAAAAAATAGTAATGATGATTATGATGATTTTTAAAAATCTACCCCTCTTCCACCCATACCAAGGGATGGGTTTAATCTCAAGGATGACAGCAGCATTTAGGAATGGGTTCTGATGATGCCTTTTGCAAATACCATGAACTTTGCATAATGTTCTAATGGTTTGTTTGTTCCACTTGCAAATATGTACATATTTTTATTGATTATTAATTTCAGTTGACAAAAACATACCCACAAATGGAATACAGAACTTAACAGTTGTTCAGAAAAGAAAGAAAGAAATCAGTTGATGGTTGTGGTCTTAAAACGTTCCAAAGTAGGCAGTCAAATGAAGGTCCTTCACAGGGTTGCGTGTGTCAATGGAGGGTGAAAACCATGTTCAATTGTCTTAACAAAGTCAATAAAAGGATACCATGTTGTACAGAAGAAGTGAGTCCTTTTTTTCCAGATCAATGTTCCTTTCGTAAGGTGGTTTGTCCATAAGCATGATGTCCCATACTTGCAAAATTCAAGCTTCAAAAAGTTTTGCAGTTAAAGGCTTTCCAGTTCTTTGTTTATCACTAATCAATCTGCAACGAAGGATGAGATATTTATTAATTGTATTCTTAATCTGAAGAGTAAAATAAAAGGGCTAGTTTTGGGTCTCGTCATAGTGACTGTCCTATCATCTGATTGATTATTTGAAAAGGGAATGAATGGGGCAAAATGATTATTAGGGAACTAGGAAAATTGCATTCCTGCCAACAGAGTTTGGATGTATTGTTACTTTTATTCAATCTGATTGGGCATATGTGCTATTTTTAGAGCATTTTCTCAAGTCCTAATTGAGAGAGATCCACATGGTAGTCTAATCCAATTTTGTTTCCATAGTTGTTCCTCTAGCTCTTCTCCACAATATTTTCCCCATTTTATTCTTAATAAAATGAAATAATAAGAGGGGTAGCAAGAGGATTTTATATAGTTGGGAAATGATTCCTTTTTCCAGTATGTTGGTAGTATCAGATAATTGTTCAAAGCTGTTTAGGTTGAGTAGTGTCTGAGCCCTTAGGTTTGGTTGGTTTAGGAAGTGTATGATCTGTTGCATCTGGTCTGGAACTCCCCTTTAAAGCAGCATTTGATGACCCTGAAAAATAAGAGCAAATTCCTATGGGGAGCAGTATCAGTTGTGGGTCTGCACAGATAAGGAAGCCATATGGTGTAGGCTTGTGTGGTCTTAAGGAAAATGCTTCAAATGTGCCCAAGGTGGATTAAGTCTCTGCCTCTTTGTCAGAGAACAGATAGCTTCAGGGGATATCAAAGGTTAGAACACACTGGACTTGATGAACCAGTTTTCCCCTTTCTTCTACTACTAGGAGAAAAATCTCCCCCCAGCTTTCACCATCAACTTCCTCTGCAGAAAAAAGAAATTTTAAGCTTCTACCAGTGACTCTCTGGGATGACAATAAAAAACAAGGAACGGGTGTGCATACCATAATAAGCTTTGAGCCATCCCAAATAAGTACAACTTGGCACTCTGCAGTCAGAAGAAAGCACCACTGAGAGTTCAGTGGCATTTACTCCCAGGAAATGATGCATGGGATTGCAGTCATGGTGATCCTAATAAATTGGTTCTTGGTATGAGCTTTCGTGTGCATGCACACTTCTTCAGATATGTATCTGAAGAAGTGTGCATGCACACGAAAGCTCATACCAAGAACTAACTTAGTTGGTCTTTAAGGTGCTACTGGAAGGAATTTTTTTATTTTGACTATGGCAGACCAACACGGCTACCTATCTGTAACTAATAAATTGGGCATTATGATATGTACTGCTGCTACCCACCCAGCCCAAAGCAGGGGTAAAATATATTATGAATCAACTCAGCTGCTTTTCTTTGTGACTCTCCTTGGTGTGACTATGGGGCATCATCAGCTCCTGCTGTTTAAAATGTGGACATGAGCGCTCATTTTTGTTTCAGTGGAAAGTAACAATAGAGCTGAGGTGGCCACCTCCTTCTCTTCTCCAGTTCATTGATTTCCATTTTTCATAAGAACTTATTAATGGTTGTTAATTGGAAGAATACCTCTGGAGAGTTTACAACATTTGACGCTTTTTAGCTTAGAGCAAAGGTGAGGAAGATGAGTCATGATGGAGGTATATAAAATAGGTTGGAGACAGCAGACAAAGAAGTTTTGTTCCTCATCAAAGCAAAGTTTGGGAAAATTCAATGAGGCTGAATGGTGGAAGATTCAGGATGGACAACAGAACCTACTTTTTCACACAGAGTGTAGTTAAACAATGGAACACACTCCCACAAGAAGTAGTGATGGCCACCAACTTGGATGGCTTTAAAAGATAATTAGACAAATTCACGACTATGTTCGATGATGATGATATACCTGCCTTCATCCTAAGGTCTCAGAGCAGGTTACAACAATTTAAAATCTAACATTAAAATCCACTATCAGAGGCAGTAAGCCTCTGAATGCCAACTGCTGGGAATCACAGGAGGGGAATATTAATATTAATAATAATAATAATTTATTCTTTATACCCCGTCCATCTGGCTGGGTCTCCCCAGCCACTCTGGGCAGCTTCCAACAAAACACTAAAATACAATAACCTATTAAAAGCTTCCCTAAACAGGGCTGCCTTCAGATGTCTTCTAAAAGTGATGTTGTGCTGACATTCTACTTGCAGGCTTCACAGAGGCACCTGGTCGGCCACTGAGAAGAGGGTGCGTGGCCCAGGTGGATCATTGGTCTGATCCAGCAGGCACTTCATATGTTGGCCTTTGGCTCTTCTCGCATTCTTATGCTCTTAGTACAGCCATAACACATGCTCCACTTTTCTTTCCCAGAGGGTGGCAGCATCACCACGATAAACTGGCTGGGGAATTCCAAACATCTGGCTAGTACAGTGGTACCTCGCAAGACGAACGCCTCGCAAGACGGAAAACCCGCTAGACGAAAGGTTTTTCCGTTTTGGAGGCGCTTCGCAAAACGAATTTCCCTATGGGCTTCCTTCGCAAGACGAAAGCCCATAGGGAAATCTCCGGGACAGCGGGGAAGCGCAGCGCGTCTTCCCCACTGTCCTCGGACCTCCTCCGAAGGCTGGCGGCGGGCGGAGAGACCTCCTCCCGCCGCCAGCCTTCGTTTCTCTGCTATCCCAGACGGCTTTTGAAGGCAGGCGGGGGGGGAGCAAAGACTTTCACCCCCCGCCCGCCTTCAGAAGAGGTCCAGGACCTCTTCTGAAGGCCGGCGGGGGCAAAAGTCTTTGCTCCCCCCTGCCTGCCTTCCTGGGAGAGCGGAGAAACGCAGCGCCTTTCTCCGCTGTCCCGGAGGGCTTTTGAAGGCAGGCGGGGGGGAGCATAGACTTTGGCCCCCCGCCCGCCTTCAGAAGAGGTCCAGGACCTCTTCTGAAGGCCGGCGGGGGCAAAAGTCTTTGCTCCCCCCTGCCTGCCTTCCCGGGAGAGCGGAGAAACGCAGCGCCTTTCTCCGCTGTCCCGGAGGGCTTTTGAAGGCAGGCAGGGGGGAGCATAGACTTTCGCCTCCCGCCCGCCTTCAGAAGAGGTCCACGACCTCTTCTGAAGGCCAGCGGGGGGCAAAAGTCTTTGTCCCCCCTGCCTGCCTTCCCGGGGGCTTTTAAATCGCCCCGGGACAGCGGAGAAGTCCCCATCTGTCCCGGGGCTTTTTAAAATGCTGGCGGGTGGCAGCGGAGGCTTCGCTCCCGCCCGCCAGCATTTTAAGATCGCCCCGGACAGCGGAGAAGTCCCCCGCTGTCCCGGGGCTTTTTAAAATGCTGGCGGGTGACAGCGGAGGCATCGTTCCCGCCCGCCAGCATTTTAAGATCGCCCCGGACAGCGGAGAAGTCCCCCGCTGTCCCGGGGCTTTTTAAAATGCTGGCGGGCGACAGCGGAGGCATCGCTCCCGCCCGCCAGCATTTTAAGATCGCCCCGGACAGCGGAGAAGTCCCCCGCTGTCCCGGGGTTTTTTAAAATGCTGGGGGTGGGAAGAAAAGCCCTTGGTCCCCCCCCCAGCCTTCAGAAGAGGTCGGAGGACAGACTGTCCCCGGACCTGGTCTGAAGTCGGTTTCCATAGGAACGCATTAATTGATTTTCAATGCATTCCTATGGAAAACCGTGCTTCGCAAGACGGAAAAATCGCAAGACGACAAAACTTGCGGAACGAATTAATTTCGTCTTGCGAGGCACCACTGTACAAAAGATACGCATTGCTTCAAAACAGGCAGTTCAAATTCTTGTCGCTCAAGGATGTAGTGCTAGAAAAAGGAATTGCGGGATACATTTACTACTGTAGAAGTGAATTTTGCAGCAGCAACAAAAATAAAATTAAAGTTTTTTCCCCCAGAGTTGACATAATATTGCACATTGCCTTAATGCTGCAAAAGAAAGAAATCTTGACCTTGAGTTAAATTCACAGAACAGGAAGTATTTTTTGGAGCTGCTTTCTAAACAGTTCTTTTTGAATCTCATTTGTCAACAAGTTCACTAATTCGCTATTGATTTGTTTCATAAAATGTGTACACAGCTTGATTGTAAAACGAACACACACACAAACAAACAAACAAACAAAGCTCAAAGTGGTTTACAAATGGCAGACAGCTTCACTGAAAGAAAGCTTACGTACGTCATTTCTTTGCTGTAACAGCTCCATTGGCTACTAGACAAACTTGACTGGCTCCCTCCTTGTTTGTCCCTCCACTGACAGGGGAAGACTTTCCTGTTTTTGGCATGGTTTTAATAGATTTTATATATGTCTGTAGTTATAAATTCCATTCATGTTGTTTTTAAATTATTGTTGTTCTGTGTTTTTAGCAGTTCTTGTTTTTATTTGTAAGCTGCCTCGTCAGAGAAAAAGGCAGTGTGTCAATAAATATAATAATTCACCACCACCCATCTTCCTTTGCCACTGGCTGGTACCATCAGGACAGGACTTTGGGCCCCACTCAGGGGAATAAGCAGGAGGGCCTCCAAACACTGCAAGGCTGGCTTTCCACATTTTGAAGTAAGTGAAGAAATACGCATTGCCACCTAAAGAGTATTCTCACACAAAAAAGATTAGTCATAGTCTAAAATTCTCTAGCTGTGCCCTGGTGCTCTCAGCTCATGTAGAACAAGGATGAACCCAAAAGGTTTGTGCTCCCAGAATCATCTGCACCGTGCTTTTGATATGCCTTCTTGGGGACAAAAGTGGCATTTCCTAGTGGCATTTCCCCACTAGGTGTGGGGAGTGGGAGAAGAAATGTGGTTCAATTCACATTTGAAAGCAAATCTACTCCCTAAGTAACACTTTCCTAAACACTCTGTGTACTGAAATACAATAATCCTTCAAAATTTGCTCTGAATTCTGCAATGCAGTTCTTCAGCCAAAATGCTAAAATGTATACGTTATGTACTGAAGTTCTCACCCTGGGCCAGCAGGGGGATACTGTAGATAGTTTTCACTCAGGTCCACATATGCAAATAAGGGATTGAAAGTGATGTTCAGTGATTGGATAGTTACAGAAAGTTGTTACAGTAGTGTTGTACTGGAGCTCTCTATACCGTATTTTTCGCCCTATAGGACGCACTTTTTCCCGTCCAAAAATGAAGGGGAAATGTGTGTGCATCCTATGGGGCGAATATAGGCTTTCGCTGAAGCCTGGAGAGCGAGAGCGGTAGGTGCGCACCGACCCCTCTCACTCTCCAGGCTTCGCGGACCTCTCCGCAAGCAGCGGGAACGCTCCCGCTGCTTGGGGAGAGTTGCCTGCATGCCGAAGCCTGCGCGCGCTGATCTCAGCGCGTCCAGGCTTCGCGGACCTCTCCGCAAGCAGCGGGAACGCTCCCGCTGCTTGGGGAGAGTTGCCAGCATCCCGAAGCCTGCGCGCGCTGAGATCAGCGCGTCCAGGCTTCGCGGACCTCTCGGCAAGCAGCGGGAATGCTCCCGCTGCTTGGGGAGAGTTGCCGGCATGCCGAAGCCTGCGCGCGCTGAGATCAGCGCGTCCATGCTTCGCGGACCTCTCCTCAAGCAGCGGGAACGCTCCCGCTGCTTGGGGAGAGTTGCCGGCATGCCGAAGCCTGCGCGCGCTGAGATCAGCGCGTCCAGGCTTCGCGGACCTCTCCGCAAGCAGCGGGAGCCAGCGCTGGGCTCCCACGGCTTGCAGAGAGCTGCCTGTTTGGGGGCTGGGGTCGGGGGAAGCTCGGGCCGCCCCAGCCCTGCGCCTGGGGGGGAAATAATTGTTTCCCTTTATTTCCCCCCCAAAAAACTAGGTGCGCCTTATGGGACGGTGCGTCCTATAGGGCGAAAAATACGGTAAGCAGGCTGGCTGAACCCTTCAGTTCAGTTCTGTTCTGGCTTCTGAATAAACAAGAGCTGTTTGAAGAACTGCTGTGTCGTCTGATATGTTCACCCACAACTTAACAGTATACACTAGGGTAAAGTGTGCATATATACAGAAGGGGAAACAGCTTTGCAAAAGTGCGTGTCTTAGGCAAAACAGCATAAGAAAATGTGTATTATGAGAAATTTGCAATAAAATGCTGGTGAAATTTCATGGGGATTTTTTTTATAAAAAGACTATTTGCAAACTGATACGGAAATGTGGAGAACTGATAACTGGAAAAATCAGTAGCCAAAACTGACATTTTTGCCTATCCCTACTCCGAATTGCCACAGGGATTCTCCCTCTCCGTTTTGTGTTTAAGCAATGATTGAAGCCATTTTTATTTGGATAGGCTTTTAATGTTTAACTTTTCTGCTCTTTTAGGGATTTTCTGGCGACTGCCGTTCAGTTTTATGATCAGGTCTGATACGGTTTTTTATTACAATTGCTACTCCCATGTTTTATTGCTGCCATTTCACTGAGTGACATGTTATTTGGGGGTTTTAATTGCATTTTGCAAATCATTCTGCATAAGCTGCTTTGAACGGTATGTAGAAAAGTGGGTAAGGAATAATGACAATGAATATAATGCACCTATGTCTAACGTTCAGAGTGCGAGTGCTGTTGTTCATGGAGCCAAAACAACAACAACAACACCTACACTCTCTGTAGCCCTGGTGGAATTCCAAAAGTTGCAGAAATATTAAAATAAAAAATGAGGAGAAACGACCCTGAGCAGGGCAGGGAGTGGGACCTAAACAGCCCTATGAGGTCTAAGTGGGCATGAAATGCTGACTGGACTTCAGGGTGGAAGTTGGATAACTTGGGAGAGAGTGTGTGAAAGGAGTGGAGTGGCTGGAATCCTGAACAGCAACATTCGTTACTGCAACATTTTGCTGCGGATCCTGCACATTGTTTGAAAAGCATTCTTGTAAGGAAGAAAACTGGAAAATCATCCTTTCTACTCTCTGCCTTGGAAGTCATAGGTTAGCAAGGCCAGAGAAAGCTCAACAGTAATAACGGCCCGACATCCTGTTTCCATAGTGGCCAACCACATGGCTATGGGAAGCTCAGGAGGACCTGAGCATACCTGTGGTTTCCAGCCACTGGCATTCAGAGCCATACTGCCTCCAACAGTGGAGGGAGAACATATCTATCATGGCTAATAGCTGTTGATACATAAGGAAATATGCTTTCGTAGATTTTCACGGGTACAGGAATGCAGGTTTTGGTGTCTTCGGGTGTCTTCCCGTGTAAGAGTTGGGGTGTCTAGGCGACGTTTCGACGGGGTCTCACTCGTCATCTTCAGGCTGGTGCTTTCGGCTTCTTGTTACTGGAACAGAGCTCTGTTCCAGTAACAAGAAGCCGAAAGCACCAGCCTGAAGATGACGAGTGAGACCTCGTCGAAACGTCGCCTAGACACCCCAACTCTTACACGGGAAGACACCCGAAGACACCAAAACCTGCATAAGGAAATATATATATATAATTCAAATACAGTGGTTCTTAACCTGAGGTACTATTTCTGGGTTAGTGGAGTCTGTAACCTGAAGCATATGTAAACTGAAGCATATATAACTTCAGTTTACATATGCTTCAGGTTTACATATGCTTCAGGTTACAGACTCCACTAACCCAGAAATAGTACCTCAGGTTAAGAACTTTGCTTCAGGATGAGAACAGAAATCGCACGGCGGCAGCAGCAGGAGGAGGCCCCATTAGCTAAAGTGATGCTTCAGGTTAAGAACAGTTTCAGGTTAAGAACAGACCTCCAGAACGAATTAAGTTCTTAATCCGATGTACCACAGTACAGGAGCTGGTGGAGGCTTGAAGTTGCCTATCCACAGTTAGAAGCACCTGCACACAGACACAGATCACATGGGCACAGTCTTCCCCACTTGGGTGAGATGTGTTGTTTTTCTATTTAAATTGTAGTAATTATCTCTACATTGGTATCTGTATGTGTAAATCACCACATGCAAATCAGTGTTTTTTGCCATTTTATAGTTACATGTTTCCTCTTTTTTGACAGAGCATGAGCTGCCACCCTACTACAGGGCCTTGGGTGTCTACAGGAGTCACCACTTGAAGAGATGCCCTAGACATAGGGGACTTTGTTCTGCAGATGATACGTTTTATTTAGCTATCATGAGGACAGGACAGTCCTAACCTTCACCTGATGCACTTTAGTCAGTGGAATCAGGGTCCAGCTGACGCATTTTGACCTGCTAATGGCAAAAACCTTGCTTACAGGGCAGTGTCCTCTGTAATGTGTGATTCTGGTGCCAACAGAAAAACAGCCTGTATTTCTAACCCCTATCTAGATATGCACAGGCGGGGAATTTCTATCTGAACTGAATGCTAGGTCAACATTATCTGTGTGTCCCCCAGTTGGATTTTTCCCATTCCTGTGCCTAGAAAACACCACCATTGCCACCTGACCCAGCCAACTTCAGCTCAAGCAAAAGGAGCACTCTGGACACAGGGCTAAAGTCCATTCCCATCATGCCTGTTTGTTTTCATAGCTGCAGGACATGGCAGACTGTTTGCGCTAAGCCCAGCCAAGGCCGCGGTTCCTGAACATTTTGGCCTTCGGTGACAGCACTGCATCTGTGGCAGTCTGCCATGGTGGCCTTGTATCAGGAAAAGCAGAGCGAGACCTGCCTGTTTGTGCTGTGGTAACTCATAGGCTGAGCGATGGCTATGACTACTTCTTCAGCCTTGTTTTCCTGCAGCACAGGTGAGAGGCGTGCAGGGCAAACTAAGACAATAATAAATCTTATTAGGTGAAATAGAGCTTCTAAGTAATAGGATTGGTGAGCAGCAGCAAACTTTCCTAAGGGAAGGAACTTGTTCTCAGTGGCCAACCAAAGGCTATGTAAGTCCACAATCAGGACTTGAGTACAACAGCACTCTCCTCACTCATGTTCCCCAGCTACTGTTACACAGAGGGATTCTACGCTGACCTGAATATAATACTGTTATGAGCTGTCGGTGCAAGACACCTTAAGTTCCGAATCAAGCTAGTGTTAAAATTTAATTAAGGCCTGTGTGTTAAAACTGTGTGTCTAACTCCCACATTTTAGAATCTAATCAAGACCTGTATGTATTGGGCTGCGTATCAAGATACCTCTTTAATCATAGGGAATCAACAAGTGTTACGAGCTAATTTAGTCAGGCTTATTTCCTTTTGAGGTGATAGTTTGGGCAACACAAAGGATCGAGGACAAATCGCATGTGCTAATTAGTTGGCACCCTCCCTCCCTCAACTGAGAGTTAGTTTAAAAGACAATGCCAGTGTTAGGTTAGTGTTTAGGATTGTAGTTATCGGTGTTAAGCAACACCGATAGTAAGCAGTGGGCTGGAGAGGGAGTCTGAGAGCAATGATTGGGGTCTGCTTTAGTCTGAGGCTGCTGTGGCTATGGGAGAAGCCAGAACCTCTTGGGGTGTGAATGCTGTGAACTCCTCCATCGTAGGCTCAGGCTGTATATATGTGTAAATAAACCATATATCATAAAGACACCACAGTCTCCGCTGTGCCTCATTGTCCAAAAGGAAACACACGAACCCTGAGTAACTGCCTGGAACCCCTGGAATCTCACACTGCTGTGGAGATTGGGGTGGTGTATAACAATATATAACCATCATGATGACTAGTAACCACTCCCCTCTCATCCCCTTTCAAAGTTTTCCATGGCCATCACTACATCTTCTGGCAGCAAATTCCATGGTTAAACTGTGCCCTATATGAAGAACAACTTCCTTTTTTCTATTCAGAGTCTCCCACAATTCAGCTTCATTGGGTTAGCCTGAGTTGTTGTCTTGAGATGGAAAGCCTCTCCACAATGGAATGCACCTCTGTCCTGTTCTCCTGCCCTCGCCCAGCTAAAAAGCCATAACCTTTCTTCACAGGAGAGTTTCTCTAGGCCCCTGATCATTTTGGTTATCTGTTTCTATATCTCTTCCAGTTTTAAAACCTCCTCCAAGTGAACCCAAGCTGTATACAATGTCATTCTCATTTTGCCTTGCAAACTTTGAAGTTGCTGTGGGAATAACACACAACACACACACATCAACTGTGTATGCACCATACTTTTAACACACATTTAAAGCACATGGCTTTACACAAAGAATCCTGAGAACTGTGGTTTACCACTCACAGAGTTACGATTCCCTTCAGCCCTTAAAATGCCCAGAATTCTTTGATTCAGGTAGGTAGCCGTGTTGGTCTGACGCAGTTGAAATAAATAAATAAAAATGTCCAGTAGCACCTTAGAGACCAACTTAGAATTCTTTGAGTGAAAGAATGTGCTTTGAGTGTGCTTTAGTGGTATAAGACTTTTAAAGACACAATCTAAAAGACAAAAATAGGAGCTCTGGAGGGACAATGGTTTACTGGGGAAAGGTATAACCAAGGAAATTTCATGGTAAAACAGTTGAGGTGAACTTACTAGACTTGGATGTAAACATGTTAGATTCAGGCTGTACATTTCTTAGCAACTTTTTAAATTGCACATATCTTCTAACTTTTACAAACGGGAATGACCGCTTGTGAACTAAAGTTGGCTTTAGGCCTGAATCGATGGACTTTAACCCTTGAAGTCTGCGGAATAGAAGGTGTTTCTTTCTGATGACCTTGCCTTGTGCAATTTCCTGAATTGTTGATTGCTCCATAGGAAGGGCTTTAGGTGGACTTCCCCAGATGGATTGTTTTTATCCTGCTTTGAAGATCAAAGGAGCCCCTGAATGCTAATGCTGAAATAAAGCAAAATCACAAGACTGGAGAGAGCCAGGAAAGATGCGGATTCCTAGCACTCCATGTCTTTCCATCTAGAACAAAAATGGAAAACAATATCTGGCCCTCCAGATATTATTGGACTCCAGTTCCCATCAGCCCCAGCCACCATGACCCATGTTCACTGCGGGTGGAAGTTGTAGTTCAACAAACATCTGGAGGGCCACAGGAGCCCTAGTCCTGACCTAGAAGCTCATGAGATGAAGATGCAATAGTCTGCAATCCTAAACACCTTGTCTGTAGGGCTCATTTCTGAACAAGTAGAATAAGATTGTGCTGAAGTACATTTATTATTTTTATTTATTTATTTATGGCATAGCATGGTGGCTAAGAGACTGAGCTACAAACTAGGGGACCCAGTTCTAATCTTTCATTTACTATAAACTCACTAGGTGGTGGTGGTGGTTGCCAGGACTGGCATACGTTATTTTCATTTCAGTTGTACATTTGGGTGTGATTAATTCTCCTACCACCACCATCACCTTTTTGAAAAGGACACATTACTTAACTATCTCCCTGTTGCTTTTAAAGATACAATATTCAGGAATTCTAAAACTGAAGAGCTGGAGAACATCAGACTCAAAGCATGTTTAATGTTTGTTGTGTGAGGCTGTGAACAGCCCTGGACTGAAATGTGCAGTGTCAAGAAATCCAGCGGACGACCTTGGGCCAGGGCCAGTTAAATCTCCACCTGCAATACCTCGCAGGGTTGTTGTGATGGCACTCTGGGTTTATTGGAGGAACGTCAAGATGCAACTTTAATAAACAGATAAAACGCATGCAAGCAAGGCTTAGCGGTTCTCAATCTGTGGGTCCCCAGATGTTGTTGAACTACAACTCCCATCATCCCTGAGCTCTGGCCTTGCTAGCTAGGGGTGATGGGAGTTGTAGTTCAACATCATCTGGGGACCCACAGATTACAGCGCAACCCCACACGCCTGCTCAGGAGTAAACCCCATTGAGTTCAATGGGGTGAACTCCCATGGTAAGCGAATACAGAGCTCCCGCCTTAATTCGTTATTTCAAGCCATAAATAAACACCAAGCCTCGGTGCGACCAACGTGGGAGCTTTAGACTCCGCGCGCGTCCGGAGTGAACGAGAGCTTTCTAGAGCTTCCCGTCGTCCTTCGCGCGCATCGGAAAACGGTAACCACGGAAACGGACGCCAAACGGAGCCCAACACCGCCACCAACGGTTCGTCCCCTGACCTTCCCTTTTATCTCTGATTGGACGAAACGCTTGCCAGTTAACGCAGAGAAGCCGGCGGTTGGCCAGAAGCCTGCCGAGGAACGGGTTCGGCGAGTGCGCGTTGTTTCCGCTTCCGGGGGCGCCACTGACGGAGCGTGCTGGTAACAGAGGAGCAAGGCCGGAGCGTCTGTGGTCGAAGCTGAAATAAGAGCGAAGCGGCTAAGCGGGCGATGGGGGCCAGCGGGGAGGATGGGACGGATAGCGAGGAGCGCTTCGACGGCATGTTGCTCGCGATGGCCCAGCAGCACCAAGGCGGCGTCCGGGAGGTAAGATGGAGGGCAGGAAGGGAGGCCCTTCATCCGAGTTCTCCTCCCGCTCCGCCGTTAAACGGTCTCCCTTCCTGGAGTCTCTCTTTCGCGAACCCCCTCGCTGGCCTAGCCGCCTTTTCCCCTCCCCCTCAGGATTTCCCTTCTCTCCCAATACCGTTTCCTGGTGAAGAGCAGCAGGCGACAGCTGCTGCCTGCATGGCATGAAATGCAACTGATGGCCACCAAATTGGATGACTTCACCTTCCTCTTTCCCTCCCCTGCATCTCCCCACACCTCCTCCAAATATGCTCCAGAGGAGTGGGGAATCTCTGGAGCAATTATTTTGGACATATGCGGTGAGGGCTGAGGGGTTGCTCCAGGAGTGGGAGGCAACATCTCGAATTTTTTGCCCAATTACTTTAACCCACTGTATTCTGACACTGTTTTATTATTTCTTCTAGGTCAGATTTATGGTTCATATAACTAGTACCCTGTCTCTAGGAGATGCATTGATAGCCAGCATAGTACTCACTTTGTGGCTTGATATAATGGAAATGTGTGAATGCCTTGCATTAGAATTTGGGAGAGGTCCAGAAGCACCATGAAAAAGTTTGAAATGGTACCTTCAAAGTATAGGCACACACACACCTCTTAGTGCATTCTACCCATCTGCAACTGCATATAGGCACAGTGCCAGGAAATAAATAAATAACTTTAATCCTACCAGGAAATGGCAGGAGAGAGCTGGAGAGTCCTCATGGCTTGTGAGAAGACCCTTCCTGGAGCCCGAAGAGGATGTCACTGAAAGCTGAGGATGCCCTGCAGAGACTGGAGGCACAGCTGGGCTTTGTTTAGGCTGCTCAGCCTCCCAGCCTGACAGCTGCTTTTCTGCACAGCCTCCATCTGGCCCCAGAGCTTCAACTTTAGATATTTTGGTCTGGATTGGAGAGCAGGGGGAAATAGGCATGCAGAGGGTGTTCCCCACTTTACATGATTTCACTTATACGTGTGGAGGTCCGGAAAGTATTCTCTGCATAAGTGTGGGGATGCCTGTATGTGCTTCTGTGCAATGTAGAAAGCACCTGTTTAGACAACACAGTAGGCTTTTTGCATAAGACAACCCTTCAGTATTATGTGATGCTGATTTATGACATAGGAGGAAATTCCTGTGTTTTAATGAAAGATAACAGCATAGACCCTAAAAATCCATTTCTTGACAAGAATCCAACTTCTGTTGCCATTCAAGGATACATAAAATGTTGATCTAAGTGTGCCATGAACAGACAGCAAAAGGTGTTAAGATCACATGTACGGACATCATTGTAATACACTTAAGTTTCATAAAGCAAAAGTTTCCAGTTTCATTTATATTGACCTCTATAGAAAACAGTTTCCCCTTATAATATTAAAACTCATGGTCACCTAATAACAGGTGCAGGACTGGTCAAAAGAACTGTTTTCCAAAATAAATTTATAGGATGATGGTCACAAGCTTAGATAGCTTTAAGGAGGATCTGGCAAATTCATGGAGCAAAAGCCTGTTACTATTAGCCATGATAGGTAAATGGAAGCTCCAAATTTTGTATGGGTGGGGAACCCATGATCTGTCAACTATTGCAATGCCAACTTCCATCAACTCCAGCAGCCAGAGATGGTGGCAATTTTAGTTTTGTAACATCTAGAGGGATACTGGCTGCACATCTCTGCTCTATAGAGCCAGTATCGGAATACTTTATGCTGGAGAGAAAGCCTTTTTCACATTCTGCTTGTAAGCACCTAAGTGGCATCTGCCTTGCTGCTGGTTCCTAGGTTACATGGATCTTAGCCTATTGAAGTCCTTAGGAACTGTGACCATAGACTTATCTAAATGTTTTTGAACTAGCTAGCTTCTAGATAATTATTGATTTTTGAGCCAAACAGTGGTTTTCCATCTTCTGGGTTGTTGGGCTTGATAATAAAGCAAATCACACTGCAGTTGAGTAACGTGATTTGCTTTTAGGGTTGATGGGGATTGGTATCTAACAGCAGTTGGAGGGCGATGGGTTTCCTGCTGTTATGAAATATTGAGCTTCCATTTAGCTATCATGGTAAATAGTGCTTTGCTCCATGAATTTGCCAAATCCTTTTTAAAAGCTGACTAAGTTTGTGGCCATCACATCATCTTGCAGTGGCAGTCAATCTTATATATATATATATAGTGGAAAAAATATGAATTAAAAACAAAATTGTTTGTCCAACTAACCAACTTCTCCCTTGCCATTTTTTGTTTTTGCACATCCTCTTTGAGAGCTTCAGTTCCCATTATGTATAACCTAACAGGAACAGATCGGTATATAAGAAGGCATTTAGCATTTTGACATCATGAAAGCAAAGTTTGATAGTGAAATATTATTAGCAGCCATTTATATCATATATTGCATTGCTACTGAAACAATATTGGGAGCTCTTTTACAAATCAGATCACTTGTAAGAGACATTGAATTTTTAAAGAGCATATTCCTCATTGTGGAGTTTGGAACAAGTTCTTGAAAACATATTGTATCCTTTCCTTACAGCTTGTGAACACCTTTTTTAGCTTCTTGAGACGCAAGACTGATTTCTTTGTAGGAGGAGAAGAGGGTGCTGCTGAGAAGGTATCCTGTTTATCAGTTGTTGTTAAATTTATAATAATAATAATATAATTTATTACTTATACCCTGCCCATCTGGCTGGGTTTCCCACCCGCCCTTCACCAGCAGGTCCCAGGGAGTGTTGCAGCAATTTAAAATTCAGAATTAAAAACAGCCACAGCAGAGCTATCACAGGTATAAGGTGAGCCCCAATAAACACACGTCTCAGTTGTGAAAGGCCAGGAGCATATACACATCTGCAGATGACACTACTAACAACCTTTTTGGAGAGTGGAGATGTTGTTTGGTTGTGATTTTTTTTGGCTGCTGTTTGAACAAAGGCTAGCTTCAAAAGCAAGCATGCTGAGACGTACTGAGTTAACTCCAACAGACACCAATGGATCAATAATTCCAGCTTGCTCTGTTTGTTCACTCCTAGAAAAGCACTAAAGTCCACTTCTGCAGTGGTAGCTTTTCCCCCGCCCCCACCCCCAATAGAAAAGTTTGCTTAACAATGTGAGAAATGCTGCTGGTGATCTTAGATGCTATGTGATTATTTAGTTCCTTTGCTAATTTTAGGAGGGAAGCATATGACATAGCCTACTTTTAGAATTTGACAACTCTTACTTAATCTTCCAGTGAATGTAAGAACTTCAGAGAAATCTGCATCCCCCCCCCCAAAAAAAAAAACCCACACACACACTAGGAATTAGATTAAATAAACTCTAGAAATGTGGAGGGTTTTTTTAAACCACTGAGGTCTTAAATGAGGCCTTGTATAAGAAGTGAGATATTGCACCCCTCTATGCATCATTAACGCTACAGGTTGCCAGATTGCCCTCTGAGATACTTTCCATTTCCCCAGGCCATTCCTTTTGTCCTTAGAAGTTCAATCCAAGCCTGTTTCTCAAGTCAATATAAGAAGTGGAAGTGGGATTATTGCAACAAGGTTTTCTTTTGTGTTGCATTTGTTTGGGGGGGGCGGAATATTAATATTTAAAGTGGGGAAAAGTTGAGGGATTTAAGAGTTTGGATTTTTCTTTACCTGGCAGAATCCGGAGGAATGCAAGAAGCCAGTGGACATTGTGGAACAATAGGTGTTAGGGACATGGAAACAGGAATTCATGTTACAGAGGAATGCTTTTCTGCTTTTTAAAAAGTTGATAAAATGAGAGGGGGGAGGCCAGTAGAAACATACAATTCAGTTACAGCCACCAGAGTCTATGCTAACAAGTCAGATTCCATATTATGGATGGAACCATAAATTTCTCAATTCATATCTAAGTTACACACTATCTAAAGATTGCTTCTATATTTTTTAAATGTGAGACACAAGATTTTAATCTGTTTTTTAGTAGGCGCAAGTCTTCAACATGTCACTGTCCAAAGGGCACGCTGGATCATGTGTTCCAATGTCAGTGCTTCTGTTCATGGCCTTTAGTTGCTGCAGCAGCTGTGAAGGTCACCCAGCAGCAGGAATTCTTAAAATTCAGTCTGTTATGCAGTCAGATGACTACATCACCTCTTGCAGCAAACATATTGGAGCCCTGACCTTCAGTCTCTCTCCTCTCCCCACACCCCCCTCTCTCTCTCTTCCCTGAATTGTGGGCAAAGGTATTCCTGTCATTCCAACTCTAGGCTCTTGGGAAAAGGGCTGATAAGTTACTGCAAGTAACTTTTTTTAATGAGTCCTGATGGAAGAAAAGCTCCCTAGTTGATAGGAATCTCAAGACCTCAGTACTTCAGGGACCGCCTCTCCCCATACAAATTGTCCCTGACTCTGCATTCATCATCTGAGGCCCTTATTCACGTGCCTCCTTTTCTGTAGTGGCTCCCCGTTTGTGGAATGCTCTCCCCGGGGAGGTTCGCCTGGCTCCTTCAGTACAGTGGTACCTTGGTTTACAAACGTAATCCGTTCCAGAAGTCCGTTCTTAAACCAAAGCATTCTTAAACCAAGGTGTGCTTTCCCATAGCAGCGGGTGACTCAATTTACATTCAACAGGAAGCGGAACATGTTCTGCTTCCAAGGCAAAGTTCACAAACCAAAACACTTCTGGGTTTGCAGCATTCTTAATCCAAGTTGTTCATAAACTAAGCTGTTCTTAAACCAAGGTACCACTGTATATATTTTTAGGTGTCAAACAAAAACATTCCTCTTTAGTCAGGCCTTTGGCAGATTAATATTCTACAGCCTTTTAAATGTGTTTGTGGGGCGCGGGCATTATTGTTTTTGCTTTAATTATTTTCTTGTATTTTATCTTGTATTTTATTCTGTGAACCTCCCTGAGGTTTATTCTTATGATGAAGGGTGATCTAGAAATTTAATTAATTAATATCCTTTCTATAGCTAATGGTGGTCACATCATGTGTCCGGCCCCATAATATATTGGCTGATGATAGAACTTGAAAGTGATATGAAAGTAATCCTGATCCCCTGTATCACCAAATGTATCAAATTGGAGGGGTGGGGGTGGAATTGATACTAAGCAGTCCCTTCCTTTGATAGAAGAGCCCGCCTTAAGTTAGACCACAGAGAAAGATAAAGCCATTTTATCTACTACAGGATGCTGCTTCTTAACTAGTTTTTCACAGGATTTATTCCATCTCCTCAGTTAATCACAGAGACATTCAGTCGCCACAACAAGCTGGCTCTGAAAGCACAGAAAGAGAAGAAGGCCCGTCAAGAGGCAGAAAAGCGGGAGAAAGCAGAGCGTGCTGCAAAACTTGCCAAAGAAGAAAAACAGGAAGAAAGTGAGCCAAGGATTAAAGAACTGACTGAGGAGGAGGCAGAAAGGTTGCAACTGGAAATTGACCAGGTGTGAATCCCATTTGTTGTAACTGGATCTTCACTGTAATGGAAAAACAAGTATATTGCTTATGTCTGGCTTGATAGGTTATCAGTGGCTTTCCATTTGACTGAAGACTGCATTTAACCAACCATGAAAGCATCAACTCCTATAGAATTATTTTGATACTGTCTTAGAATATCTCCAATCAGTTCCTTCTCTTTGCTTATGTTCTAAGGCATAGCACTTCCCAGACCATTATACATTCTGTATCTGGAAATTCCCCACAATGTTCCACGTGGCAAAATCATCACAACTACTTACAGTGCTTTGAAGTAGCAAAAAGCCCTCCCCCCAGCCACTTTGAACTAACAAAGGGGCAGGGTGCTACTGCTATTAACAGTAAATAACATTTCACAGAAGTTTGTAGATCTCAACTGTTATCTTCTAAAACAGAAAAAAGAGAAGAAAGAAAATGAGGCCCAAGGTATCCCTTCCAAGCCTGCTGAGAATCCAGTGGAATCTCCTGAGTCCAGCAAACAGGTAATGTATTCTCATAAGTTTTTGAAACTTGTGAACAGATATTGGTTCCCATCTTAAACCTACATTTGTTTAAGATGGTTTTTGGTGGTGGATGCTCACACAGTATGCTTACCAGAATAGAATTCTAGGGTTTATACATGTGAACACTGGAAAACCTCTGGATTGCTTTGTTTCAAAGAACCCACATAGGAGTTGTTGAGGCCTTAGAACTATTAAAAACTAGATTCATGAGCAAGATAATCTTTCAAGAAGGTTCATGCAGAACCTCTGAACCACCAATTATACAGAAGATACAACAGGCAGGAAAAAGACTACATGAAATTGGCTTGCTAAAAGTTGAATACTAAGAGGTATTTTTACTTTTTGCTGTGTTTTGTCTAGGATACAGATGAGGAAGAAGAAGATGAGAAGGACAAAGGCAAGCTTAAACCAAACTCTGGGAATGGGGCAGACCTTCCAAACTACAGGTGGACACAGACCCTCTCTGAACTGGATGTAAGTATAGGTGTTTTTAAAAAGAACGAGATGTTTTAACTAGGTGATAAACTTAATGATGAGTCATAAAAAGACAAGTATGTCCTGCATTGATTGTTAAGGGGGGGAAATACAGACGGGAGGTGAATAACATTGGGAGTTGTTGTTCCTGGGTCTCAGTCTTGTTAATTAATGACTGTTTCAGACTATACTAGTTTGGGACACAGAATCAGTTCCAGAAAGAAAAAACTTGGAGACCTGATATAGCATCTGTGGCGGAATAGATTGCCGCAAGTAACGGTTAACAAATTGTCTGTACCAGAGGTTTATATGTGTGGATTCAATGCTCCCTCTCGCTCCCTCTCCTATCTAGCTGGCCGTCCCATTTAAAGTCAACTTCAGGCTGAAGGGTAAGGATATGTTGGTCGACATACAGAGACGGCACTTGAAGGTGGGACTGAAGGGCCACCCACCTGTGATTGACGAAGACTTATATAATGAGGTGAAGGTGGAGGAGAGTTCATGGCTGATTGAGGATGGGAAAATAGTCACTGTGCATCTGGAGAAGGTAACAGCAAAAGATTCAGACCATGTTCATGCCTAATTTTGGTAGAGTTGTAAATTCTTGAATGTGCTGTTGAATGTCCAGTTGAAGAGAGGAGCTTCAAAAACGGAGCTCGCAATATGAATACTTTTTGTTTTGTCTGATCATCCAAATCAAATGGGCCACCATGCCACAGTGAGCCACAAGGCCAGGATGTTATCTGAAAATCTTTGGCCACCTCCCTTTCTATCCCACGTCCCCTTCCTCACCCCCTGCTTTTCAGAGCAGGTACTCCTTTCCGTGGAATGCTCTCACCAGGGAGGTTCACCTGGCACCGTCATTATATATATTTAGGCACTAGGCAAAAACTTTTCCCTATAACGAGGTCTTTGGTCTTAAACTCTCTGCAGCCTTTTAGGAAGTGGGTGATATTTTTTTAATCTGTTTCCTCTTGGCTTTACTGCCTTTTTGGTTGTAAATTACTTTGGGTTGCCCTGGCCTACACTAACAATTTTAATGAATAACGCTGGTTGTGAAAACATTTAATTCTGCAATCTTGTTTCTTTTAGATCAACAAGATGGAA
This sequence comes from Podarcis bocagei, assembly GCF_964188305.1. Taxonomy (NCBI): domain Eukaryota; kingdom Metazoa; phylum Chordata; class Lepidosauria; order Squamata; family Lacertidae; genus Podarcis; species Podarcis bocagei. Next base: position 27,341,960 of record NC_138132.1, read on the forward strand.
TGGTGGAACAAGTTAGTCCAAACAGACCCAGAGATTAACACCAAGAAAATTAACCCAGAGAACTCAAAAGTGAGTGCTTTTCCTGCTCAGTTGTGGTCATGCCCTGCTTGTGGGCTTTCGACAGGCATCTTGTTGGCTACTGTAAGAATCAGGATGTTGGACCAGATAAGCCTTTGGTGTGATCCAACAGGGCTCATTTCATGCTCTTAATTTTTTATTTAAAAGGATGAGTGATAGCTTGTTGTTTCATGGAACAAGTACATATACTATTCATCTGGAGAGTTCATCATTTGATAGTGTTCACTGGGTCAGAACAGAGGAAGCTGTCTTCTGTCAGATCAGACCATTGGTTTATCTAGCTCAGTATTGTCTATACTGATTGGCAGCAGCTCCCCAGGGTCTCAGACAGGGGTCTTCCCTAGCCGTTCCTAGAAATGCCATGGATTGAACTTCTGCATAGAAAGCAAATGCTCTGTCACTGTCCTTTCCTGATGTATTTCCCACAATGAATACCTTTCCTTGGTTCAAAAATTGTCAAGATTTTGTGCCATCTTCAATGGGAGAACTCATAGAACACAAAGTCATTACACACAGTCCTGTGGTTCTCAGAAGTTGGTGTGCTTCCCTAAAGAGGCACAGGTTTCTCCTTTTATATGCTGCTGCCAGCAATGGTTCTGGCTGCTCAGCCCGTGACTCAGAGATCCTTGGTATACACTGCTGCCAGGAAGGCAGCAGCTAGAAAGTGCTGAGAAGGAAAGGGCTGGGGCATGAATCTCAATTATTCCCAACACCATAGTGAAACCACATTGCTTTGTTCCCGTTGCAACCAGTTATCAGATCTGGACAGTGAAACCCGCAGCATGGTGGAGAAAATGATGTATGACCAGCGGCAGAAATCAATGGGGCTCCCCACATCTGATGAGCAGAAGAAGCAGGACATCCTGAAAAAGTGAGTAAGACCAGTTTGTGTGTCTCATGGGGAATATGAGGGGAAAGTATGAAGGGTCGCTCTCTGAGCACAGATATCTGCATTTGTGCATTGCTGTACCACCAAATTACCTGTACCCTTGATAGTTTAAAATTCAAAATCAGTAAAATATCCGTATAGTCAACAGCATCACAAACCAACCCACATCTTGGTGGCCAATGAATGCAAGAAGTCCTTGTTGGTGAGAAATGGCTCATCTGTAGCTCTAGTTCAGCTCTAGGTCCAGGGAGTAGGGCACTGTCCAGGAACAAATGACCTGGCAGTACTATCTCGGCTTTGATCAATTAGGTGGTGTGTAACTATAATTTCCTCAGAGCCAGATTGCCTAACCTCTTTCACCCCAGCAATAGATGGATCTCTAGACATTCATTTATAGCTTTATTGCCCTGTTTGGCAGAGGTTGTCTATATGCTTCTGTGAGTAATTATCCTGTTAAGGCCATGCAGGGTGATGCTTCCTGCTCTCTGTGTTGGAAAGAAGGTAACTACAGGGCACACAGATACCTACCTGGCAGTACCATCTCTGCGTGGCACAATTACGTGCTGTGTGACTGTAATCGCCATGTGCTTCAAAGCCAGAACAAGAGGCTGATCACAATAGCAGCATCCATAGCCTCAGAATGGTTCCACTGAAATTAATGGGTATGACCAGCTGAGAACTATAAATTTCAGTGGGTTTACTCTGAGTAGAACTGAGGTGCTATGCGCTGTCTTAATATTGGCAAGCATCAAATGCAGCAGCATCTGCTTCTGTTACCTGTAGAGCTTCGTTCAATGCTTCAGAAGAAGTCTTTAGTGTTGCTGATGAGCTGAGAATTTGCACTTTCCTCAAATATATGTCCAAGTCAAAAACAGGGTCTTTTTCAAGATTTCCACCATGAATCCTATTTTCCCTTCACTGCTGCTAATGGCTGTAATGGTAAGGAGACTGATTTAAATAATAATTTAGCTGCTTCACATCTGAGCTCATTGACTTTGGGCCAAACAACCCTCAAATACACTAGTAGACCATGTGCAGTTATTCATCTAGTAAAGGTGTCCTCTTTCTTATCCAAGATACAGTGGTGCCCCGCAAGACGAATGCCTTGCAAGACGGAAAACTCGCTAGACAAAAGAGTTTTCCGTTTTGGAGGTGCTTCGCAAAACGAATCTCCTATGGGTCTTGCGAGTTCCTGCTGGTTTTTTCCCCTCCCCCCCCTTTTTCTAAGCCGCTAAGCCGCTTATCAGCTGATCCGATCAGCAGATAAGCCGCTAAAAGACGCTAATAGCGCTAATCCGCTAATCCGTCAATGGGCTTGCTTCGCAAGACGAAAAAACCGCTAGACGAAGAGAATCACAGAACGGATTCTTTTCGTCTTGCGAGGCACCACTGTAGCACATTAGATGTACATTTAATAGTACAATAAGCAAACAGGTTGTGAGAGAATGGATTTGTAGCAGTCTTGTAAAAAAGCCCACGAAAGTTACTGGCCTGCTGCTGGCTGGCAAATGAGAAATGGGCATCCTGCTACATTTCTATGCTGGGCAATGATTTTTATCCTCTGGCAGCCTACCTGGTTGCTTTGCTGGAAACTCAGTCACCCATGCACGGTTTTTTGCTGCCTGTGGCTACTGGACAAATACAGACTGATAGTTTTAAGATTGCCAGTCCAAAATTACTTGCCAGGTGACAAATGTATGGAACCTGGTAACTTGGAAGCATACAATCTCTTTGCTGTTGCTCACTAGCATAGACCACCCAGCTACTTGCCTGTTTTGCCAGACTACGCATGTGTCCAGTGGAGTGACTTTAAGGCAATGCTTTGAACTTCATCCCATCAATTGGGCAATGTATAAAGATCTAACTTGCAGAATCATCATTCATCTGTATCTTTCATGTGCTTGATGCACCTTAACCCACTTTTCCCTTCAGTCTCCTTTCATATATTGTTTCACCACCACCACATTTTCTCTTCGTTTGAATGTTAATGTGTCTATATTCTTTCTTTCATTTGTAACTGGAGAATTGCAAAAAATATAATATAAAGAACAGATTTGTCACCAAAATGAACAAGGGCATGAGCTAAGTGCTGCATAAAAGATTGAATGCTTCTGTGCAGTGTTCCTGGCATGGTTTTGGTGGTAAAGAGACCCAAGTCAGAGCAAATCTTCCAGAAAGATCTGAAGCCTGACTTTTAAACATGTTTTTCTCTAAGGTTCCCCTTCAGTCCATGGTGTTCTTATTGCACAAACAGAAATGATGTTTGCATAGACTTGAAAACTCATTTCTATAAGCCAGGTGCTACGTGTCTGAACTGAAGCTAATAGTTCCCAAGGGCACGGTAGATTAATTTGTCGTTCCTCATTTACAACTGTAGTACGTCGTTATGGGGCAATATTACTGATACTGCTAATGGGAGACTTAAGGCAGCATCATAGGCTACAGTTAGTCAGAGTCATAATGATATCAGGGTCACCTGTGATGTTCCAAGACAGGGTGGAGGGTGGTCCCACAGTAGCTTAATGACCTTAATAACCAGTATGACAGCTGCCTACATTTAAGAGGCTGCTTTATTTTTCAGATAATGGCCCAGGGGCCAGTAGTGTGTTTTCCTTCACAAAACAGACCCTTTCACAAGTATATACCAGTTGCTGAGAATCACACGTGGGGAAAAGAATGTTGTGCTGCAGTCCTGCTTATGGGCTTCTTATTGGCATCTGGCTGGCCACTGTGAGAATGGAATGCTGGACTAGGTGGGCTTTTTCCCTGAGCCAGCTGGTTAGACTGCATAATGAAGTTGACATCATGTAGCATTGAGGGCATCTTCCCTAACACTGCACATGTACTCAAACATGGCACGATATGCAACAACCAAAATGGGTAACATCAAAGTGTGGGATCTGTTTTCAGCTTGATGCAATTCCCCAAACCCCCAGTGGTAAAACATCAACCAATAAAACACAAGGCTTGTGAACCATAATAAAAACAATGTAATTTTTTTAAAAAACAAAGCACCTGTCAACCAAAACTGTAACTCTTATAAACTGTCTTGAGTGTACAGTAGCATACAAGAGCTATAAATAAATGCTGAAAGCAGCAACACAATCCTGATTTTTAAAGTAAATTCCTTTTTACCTGGCAAGTGAAACTCAGAGTAGGTACATGATCCTAGGGAGGGCAATACTGATTTTCATGTACTCATAACATTGCCTTGCTGATCCTTCTTCCTTAGCTTTTTCTACTAATGTGTGCTTCTCTCATATTTACAGGTTCATGGAACAGCATCCAGAAATGGATTTCTCAAAAGCAAAATTCAACTGATATGGTTGGCCTTTTTCTTCTCCCCTCCCCTCCTCTAAACTCATTAGGATAAAATATAAATGAAAATAAATCAGCAGGACAGTATAGTCGTTTCACCCAGCCCTTGGACTGCTCACATCACCTCAGAGTGAACTTTCTGTGTAAAAAGAGCTGCACTGGTTAATCCATGTAGCACACTGCTTATGCTTCTGGATTTTCAACAGCAGTATCAATCACCTAAGGCCCATTTTACCTTTGTACAGGAAAGAATATTTCAGGGAGAGAAAGGAGTGATGGGAAAAGGGAGTACTTGATGGAATCAAATTGTCCCTTGGTTCTTGCTTAGTGTCTAGGAAGTATTTAAAATACAATAATTTAAGTAGCAAGAGAGACACTCAGCCTTCGTCATCCTCTACTCTCCCTGCTCCTGCTCTTGAAATCAGAGCTGAAAATCTTCCTGCAGCCTTCATTCTACAAACAAAGCAACCCCTGCAGACTTCTAATTCAGTGCAACAATACTGAGCATTTTCAGACATCGCAAGAAAAACTACTGACAAATTTGATCCACGGGTGTCTCATGCTTGTTGCACTTGCACCATTGTTCGCAAGGAATAGCTTGTGTTGGAGTGATAAGCACTTCACTCAAGAAAGTTCCCATTAGACGTTAAAATGAAAGCACGAGAAGCAGCTTCACAAAGCACCCATGTATCTGCTTGTCAGAACTTTCTATAACCTCTAAAGTTACTGTAGTATTTCAAGTGTTACATTCAGAAGCTTGGAGGCAAAAGCTATAGATGGCTTTTGCATCTCTGTTTAGGCTTATGGGTGGCGTGTAGGAATATCAAACGGTTTAGGCCACATCAGAATCTGGTATATCAGTCCTACATGTTGTTCCACTTGGATCTGTCACTCAGCTGTTTCTGCCAGGCCCTGATGGACCCATTTCAAAGCTTCAATTGTGTATATTTGCCCCAGATATTAGAGGTTTTCGCCCTTCAGAATGACTTCCTTAGCCTTCCTGTTACAATACTGCTGGTGATTTGGCCTTACATAACAATTTTATAGGAATAGGAAGGGTCTGTTAAGTGATCAGTTACTTCAAAAAGGTTGACTTGCTCTACGCTTGTTGTAGCTAAAATGAATTGATCCATACAAACAATGCTGGTGCCTAAAACTAGCAGTAGGCAAGGTTTTTCTGCTGTCAACAGACACATGTTGGATGGCAGACAGATCTCTGGTTTGTTAGAGACCAGCTGTCCACCTCATTGAAGCGACTCCACATACATTCCCCTTTCGGCGTTGGACATACCAAGCAAGAGCCTTCTGCATGTTCTTTTTTTTGTGGTGGTTGCTTTAAAAACAGCTTGTATTCTGCATGTATAAATAAAAAGGTGGTGTTTTCATGTGGTGTCATGTGACTATATTCCAGTTATCCATCTACCAGAATAACTTTTGAGCCACCAGAAGCTCTTACAGAGTTTATGAAGGTATGGAATATTAAAGAAAAAATGGTCCATACCTTCCTAAACTGTAATTAGAGTATTTATGAACCCTCATTCTTCCAGTGAAGGAAGAGCAGTGACTGGGAATAAAATATAGGCAAGGGCATAGAATATATGGCATTCAAGGCAGTGCTGGTTTCAGCTGATGGGAGTTGTAGTTCTGAACACCTGGAGAGCACCATGTTGACATAGACTGATGTACAGCATTGTAGCCTGTCATTTTAAATAAATTCCAGGCTGTCAGCCACCCCTCACATACTTTGACAGTGGGCTGTTCCACCCCTGCTCCCTGTGGTGCAAGCTGCAACCTTTCCCCTTTTTCCTAAGCTGACTACAGGCCATTGACCCCATTCATTTGCGCCCTGTGGCCATCCCATGACTGTTCGACTTTCCACCATGAGGCAACAGTATACAGTGTCCCTGTGCCATTGTGCTCTTTTGTCATCCTCTGAACCTTGGAATGGCCTTGGTTGTCTACCGACCCTTGCTGGCTGGCACACCACAAAGCTTTCACCTGTTTTGTGCCTGCAGAAATGTGTTTCTCTTGCAAGTCTGATTATCCTGTCTTCTATCCATTGACTTAGCAAGGTGTGACGAGCCTCATAGGACCAAAACCTCTGGGGTACAAGGGGGAGAGGTGCATGTCTTCCTTCCAAGAGCTCAGTGCATTTAGAATGAAAACGAGTAAAAGTGACCAAGCAGTTCAATAGCTGCCCCTACTAATGCTGTAGAAGTAGTGTTGCTGTTGTGTTTTACCTGCTCAACTGTATGTTGCTTAAACATTACAAGGCTCCAAACATTTTATTCTACAGAAGAAACTGAAAGTTTTATTAACTGTAATCATTTTCATTTCAATTGTTTAAGACTTCATCACAGCCATGAACATTGCATGGCTTTCACTGGTATAGAATGAGGGGGCTGGAGTTGGACACTCATTTTCCCCGACCCTTGTAGATGCAGTTGAGACCACCATTCGTTTTCAGCCAAGAGCAGCAAAATCACTTGAGTCAGCCTCATGTGGAACCCAAACTTGCCCTTTTTTCTTTTAGTAGTAACTTACTGGCTCCTCCACCTCCCTTACCCCCTTCCTTTGTTATCAGCAAAGGGCAACTGTCTGAGTTAAACAAACAATCTGCAGATAACTTGACTTCCAGGTTGCTTGATCCAAGGTTAGAATTTTATGAGCTGTTTTGCCACTGGGCTGTGATCAGGATGTGTTGTGTGAACTCCTTGGCAGTGACCCCTGCCATATCCTGAAACCTGATTACACACCTGAAGCCTTGGTGCCTTGGTACAGGCTGGGTTAATGACTTTGTTTATACTGATAAGGGCAATCCAGATAAGGCAGCCCTCTGAGTCTCCTGGCTCTGGCTGGCACCTTCATTGAGAAAACCTTTTCTCTGTGCCACGTAGAGATGCTGCTTGCCCAACCAATTACTTTGGGACAGACTTGTTTTTCAATGAGCTGCTGCTACTCGTCAAAGGAAGGTCAAGGCTGCCGAAGGGGGGTGGTTTCATTCACCCTGCCGGGGCCTTATAAGCAGGGCTGAGAAGCAACAGCCACCATTGCTGGAAGGACAGAAAGAGGGTGTGAAGCGAAGAGAAGGTGCCAGGTCCTCCCTATAGCATAAAAAAGTGCCGAGAAGCTCTGCAACGGGACCGGACACGCTCAGCAGGACCAGATAAAGCATTTGGTCTTCCAAGCAGCGACCCTGCAAGCCGCCCTCCGACGTGGAGATGGAGTACGAGAGGTGTTCCTGCCACCACGAAGAGAACCAGAACGCCATCCTCTACACCCTCCTGAGCCAGAACCTGAGCCATCACAGGGGCAGCCACAGCCCTTCCCAGAAGCGTTGCTTGTGCCAGAAGCGCCGCACCGTCTGCCTCCAGACCCCTCAAGCCACCTGCCAAGCGGCGTCTGATGTCTTGGTGAAGACCATCAGCTTCATGAAGAACTTGCCTTCCTTCCAGCTCCTGCCTTGGAAAGACCAGCTCCTGCTGCTGGACAGCTGCTGGGCTCCCCTCTTCCTTCTGGGCTTGGTCCAGGAGATGGTGACCTTTGAAGTGATGGAGACCCCAGCGCCCAGCATGCTGGAGAGGATCCTCCTCGATGGCCCGTGTAAGAGGCAGGAGCTGCAGAGGGCGCAGCCCACCCTGGCCAGCGTTCAGCGTCTCCAGTGCAGCCTGAACTCTTTCTGGAGCCTGGACCTGAGCCCTAAAGAGTACGCCTATCTGAAGGGCGCAATTCTGTTCAACCCCGGTAAGTGCCGCTGGACCCTCACATAGCAAAGGAGCCCTTCGTAAAGGCCATTGCTTTTCATTGACAGTAGAATAAAAGGGCCAGAATCATAACAGTGCATGTTAGGGATGTGTTTTCCATAGACTGCATTCTGAGTCAAGAACTTTGAATCCATTTCATCATAATGCATTTTTAGCCAATTATCTGATAGGGGTAAAAAAATGATTCTTGTTAAAGCTGTAATAAAAGTTACAAATACCAAAAAACATCAAAGTAAAATATGTAATGAAAAAAAGTCATAAGTGCAAAGAGAATGAAAATACAAGGTGGGGAAAGAAAGCTAAAGAAACAATGGATTATGTAAAATATTCCATGGTGGGATACAGATTCGTATTTACACAAAGCATATAAAGCGTCACCAAATAAAATTACATTTGGTAAGAATGTACCAACCATGAGATTCTTTGGTCATATAAATCACAAACAACCACCAAACAGATGCGAAGTCTGTAGGTTCTGAATCACCCCTGGTGGTGTGTATCTTCCAGGTCTGTTTTTCAGAGATGTAAATAGGCATGACTTTTTTGAGGCATGAGTCCAAACAGTAGCAAGATGCATCCTCCCATCCTTAATAAATTAATGAGGGGCAGTAAATATAAAAATTGTTTACAAATAAGATCAGTATTGGCATAATAAAAAATACATTAAAATAGATTTTAAAAATATTTCCGAAACAAGAAGCATCCTATGTACTAGTAGCAAACTCTTTTCTGCAAGTGTGGGTCCTTGCGCAGTCAAAACAGAACCACCTACTCACCAGAGGTGAGCGATTAACGGACTTTGGTGAACCCTAAACTACAGAAGTAAACAAACCCAGAGGGAGACAGGCTCAAGTGGGACCCCTGAAATGTTCAAGTGGGAAGTAATTATGCTCAGTGAACACAGAGCCCTGACTGACAGAAGGCATGGGAGAAAGGACGATGTGGTGCAGTGGTAAGTGTGTCAGACTAGCACCTGGGGGACCAGGGGTCAAATCCCCAGTTGGCCATGAAGCTCACTGGGTGACCTTGGGCCAGTCACTGCCTCATAGCCTATCCTACCTTACAGGGTTATTGTGGGGGATTAAATGAAGAGGGGGAGAACCACGTTTGCTATCTTGAGCTCCTTGGAGAAAAAGGCGGGATATAAATAAATAATAGAACTGAGGTTGGTTGGTTGGTTGGTTGTTTTTAAGAGCCCATGGCTGGTGGGAACCCATGCTGCAGCATTTGGTTGTGTGTCCCACTTGTTCTTCCTTTAGGTGATAATATCCATGCATCAAAAGAAGCATAACCTTAAAGGAGAACTTCTTCCATCTATGAGAGAAGGGAGGCTGCTTCATTTAAGATGGTGCTTGCAAAATGCAGTCTTCACACATGCCTGTTTCTGGTGGCTTTTTGAAAATAAAATCTTTTGGTTAATTAAATGGATCCACCTTTTTAGTTGATCCTAACTTTCTTTTTATCAAGAAACCAGTGCAACCTTAGGTTTTCATGCTAGAAATGAACAGGTAGTTCATAGTCTAAGCAAGAGCATTTTCCTAGGGTCTGGATGAATCCTCACTGGCAAAAGACACCTTTCTGCTACAAAGTGGTGGAGAGCTCCAGGCTGGTTTTGCTGAGTTGGTTTCCTTTGAAAAGGAGAGTAACAGATACACAGAGTGCTTGTTTTTAAAATCCTGTTGTTTACCGATGTACAATTGCGCAGTCACGGGCATGGGGGAGGGAGAGGGAGAGGGAAAATCACACAGCTGGCTTGTATCCAACTATGCCATAGAGCACACCTGTTGGAATAAATGGATTTAAGTTAATCGTGTCTATTGATTTCAATGCTCCTCCTCTGAGTATGAGGTAAGATGAAACTAGATTGCACCCAATTTACCTGCTTCAAGAACCTGGGGTTGAAGCCAGAGTTTTGCTCAGAGAGAGAGAAAAATTGCCCAGACTAGATTCACTGAAATTAATGGTGCTAAATTTGTCATGCCCATTAATGTCAGTAAATGCTATAAGTATGCCAAACACTGGATATTGCATTGACATCCTGTCCTTCCTTTAGAAAGTTTAGGGTTGTATATATGGTTCTTCCCACCTTATTCTCACAACAACCCTGTGAGGTAGATTGGATAGTGACTGACTGGTCCCAGATCACCCAGTGAGCTTCAGAGATGAGAGGTGTTTTGAACCCTAGTCTCCCAGGTTCTAATCTGGCATTTTAACCACTGCTGCTTGGCTTAGGACACAGGGTTGTGCCCATGAAGTTTTACTGGACCAAATTACTCTGCCCCAGTGTGGTTTTTAAAAAATTAAGGGTGACAATTTGTTGCTTCTTAAGAGTGCCTGAATTCCTTTTCTTGAAATGGCTGGCACACATTCCCCATTCCTGCTCTAAACACTATAGCACACCACTTCATTTTTTCTCCAAAAAATGATAGCTAGGCTTGTAGCCTTCATGAAACCCTCCACTCTAAGCTCCTGAGTTACTGACAGCTGGTAGAGATTAGGTTCTGAGTTTCAAGGTAGAGAAAGCATTCTAGAGAATGTTAATTCTGGATTGGCTTGGTGGTGAAAACAAGATCCCCGTCATCCAGTAACAATGTTCTGATGAAATCATCCAAGTGAGTCCACTTGAGTGCCCTTTGTTTCTTCTGCATTTCCCCCCTGCTTCTAGGGCCCAATGCACTGTATCACAACACTTTAATCAGTCATAGCTTCCCCCAAAGAATCCTGGGAAGTGTAGTTTGTTAAGGAGTGTTGTTAGGAGACCCCTAATCCCCTCACAGAGTGGTTTAACAGTCAATCCCTCTTCCCAGGGAACTCTGGGAATTTTAGCTCTGTGAGGGGAAGTAGTGGTTTCGAAACTCCCATCACCCCTAACTACAGCTCCCAGGATTCACAGAAAGAAGGCATGACTGTTTAAAGGTGGTATGATGCTGCTTCAAATCTGTAGTGCAGATGGGGCCCAGTATTGAAGTGTTCAAATCATTTGACATTTTCACAGAGCCTGTGAATAATCTGAGTTTCTTCTTCTCTCTCCTCTCTCTCTGCTCCCAGATGTGCTTGGTCTTAAGGCTTCCTCGTACATCGAAAGCCTTCAGCGAGAAGCTCAGCGAGCACTCCAAGAAGTCATGACCTTTCTCCACCCAGAGGACCAAGGCCGCTTTGCCCATGTCCTGCTGATCTCCTCCTCCCTGAAATCCATCCCTCCTGCCCTCCTCACTACCCTTTTCTTCCAACCGGTCATTGGGAATGCAGACATTCTGGAGCTACTGACAGAAATGATGCTGGCGAGAGAGCTCCCTTGGCCACAGTGACTCCAGTGGGGTTGGCTCCCAGGTCACTCACCACATGCTCAGCTTTGCTCCAGTTTCCAAGTGGCAGTGTGCAGTTCATCTGGATCGTGCAGTGGGAGAGAGAGCCTGCCTCCTAGTGATGACTTTTCAGACAAAGGGGCCACTGGATGGCAGATCTTAGAATGCAAAGGGACGTACAGCCTTCCATTAGGGAGTGAGGCAGCCATCTCAGGCAACAAGTGGGGGGTGGGGACACAGTGAAGAAATATAGTGCTTTGTGAGCCCTTCAGGCTATCCTGTGCCCCTAAACTAGCTTGTCCCATCACCAGTGCTGAAATAAGATTCAGCTGCTAATCCAATGAGCTGCTTTTTGCAGAAAGGTGGTGGGCAAGCATTTTGTCCTTCATCTACAGCAGGAAAATGTGTTGATCTGGCCCTGATTACAGTCAGTGGTGCAGTTCAGGAATGTTAGTCTGTGGGCTCCAATGGTTTTACAGGAGGCAGCCCCCTCTCTGCTTTAGATTGTATTATGTATTAAATCTCTTACTTCAGAATGTGATGAGCCAGTCCTGCTGTGTTTGGGAGGAGGAGCACTAGCCCAATCTGTTGAGTGGACTCCTAGTCCACTGCCTGCAAAGTCCTGGCCTGATCATACTACCACTTAAAGCCCAGCCTTGGGAGCTGCTGTTCCTGTAACCAAAGTATTTAGTTGGAACATAGTTTCTGTGACTGGTGGCTCTGTCTATTTCTCTTCACACTTTGCTTGCCATGACATTCAGAACAGCTTTCAGAAACCGTAATTCTTCTTGCCTGCTATTCATCACACTATCCATATAAAAGCTGCCCTCCCTGATTTCGCTAGACTCCAGCCTACCCTCACATGTAGTGCCCATTTGCTCCAGTTTGTAGTACATGGGATGAGACCATCTTGGCATAAACTTTGGGTGTCAGTATTTTGTAGATGGATGCTTTCTTGTAATTTGTATGTAAAAATAAGATGTGCTAAGTTATTATTTTTTAAAAAACAACAACACCTCAACAATGAATAAAATGTTTTTGCAGTTTGGACAATTGCTGGTGTCATTTTGAAGACTGGAGGGATTTGGGCTGATCAATTGTTTAACACCAAGGGATAATAAAGATATTCTATCCAAATCTGTTTCTTATCAAATTTTAGAGCAATATATGTCTGTTCTGGAATTCACACATCATCCACAAATGTCCTACTTAGGCTGCCCAAATCCTTCACCAAATGTTCATCGGTAGAGACACCATAGTTGACTACAGCATGTTGCTTGTCCACACTACATGACTGCAAATCAGCTCACCGTCTCCTTTTCTATCAAAAATCATAACAGAACCTGATTGCATTATAAAGTAGACCATATGTACAGCTGAGGGTGCCAGGTTCTGCATGTCTCCTGAGAGTCTGTCTGTAGTGATTATATTTCCAACAAAAGATGATATCACCATACGCTGAGCTATCCTATATGAATCACTCTGAAAGGAGAGAGACTCCATGATTCTAACAGCACAGTGTTGGCACAGATACATCTAAGCAGTTTGGGTGACATATCATTCATGATGGTGGCATCTAACCTATCCCCACACTCAAGCACAGGTAGAGTAGCCTAGTTATCTCCTCCCATTCCCATATTGTGTACTTTCCAGCTGTACAAGGGGGCACCCAATTTTTTCATTGTGTGTTTCCATTGCAGATGCATATTGAATGTCTCTGAAGGATACTATGTATCTATTTGACTAGTAGAATGCCAACTCGCTGCCCTTGGTACTGAACGTAACCTTACCATATACAGTCAAACCTTGGTTGCCAAACGTAATCCATCCCAGAAGCCTGTTTGGCTTCCAAAATGTTCGACAAATGAGGTGTGGCTTCCGATTAGTTGCAAGAACTTACTGCACTCAAGCAGAAGCCATGTCAGATGTTCGGCTTCTGAAAAACATTTGAAAACTGGAGCATTTACTTCCGGGTTTTCAGCGTCCGGGAGCTGAAATATCCCAAAACGGAGCCATTTGGGAGCAGAGGTTTGACTGCACACTAGTGACCTGGAGGAACTCAATTTCAAGTTTGTAAGTGTAAAAATATGTATTTTCTAAGTGTTTTGCATATGTTTAAGCTAAAGTTCTACACTTATTTAGCAGGCTGTACTTTCCTCCAAGCCAATAGAAGTGGCAAGATGGCATGCCTTTCTTGCTTCTCCACTAACACTATGAAAAAGAAAGTGTACCTAGTTCTAATTTATAAGCATATGCCAGGGAATGACTGGGTAGTTTCTTCCCCACTCCCTACAAAATTAAATCTGTACCCAGGAATTTGATCAGTGGCAGTTTTATATTTTTAAATTGAACTATGAGATGCTCCCCCGCCATCGTGGCAGGACTCCTGTGCCTATTTATAGGCAGAAATTCAACAGCTGCACCATTTCCCATGATGAGGGTGAAGGGAAGCTGCACCTGTCGAATTTCAGTCTGTTCCGCAGCTGCTAAAAGGACAAAAAAAATTAGTGCGTAGCAGCCACCATTTAGAGCTCCAATATGAAAGTTTAAAAGGTGCACGCCAGACGCAAAGAGGGTCCAGCGGCTGCCACACTTCAGCCTCAAGATCATGTGGTTAACTGGAGAGGGACCATAGAGACGATGAAAAGAGCAAGCTCGAGGTCCCTCCGTCCTGCCCACCAGAATGGTGGCGCTAGCGAAGCAATATCTCTAGGCTCGAAGACAGGATCATAGAGACTAGACCATACAACCCAAATTCCGTTCGGCCTCAGAGTGGGTCGCTCTACCCATTGGCACGTCTATGTTTGGCACGTGACTCTAACAGTGCCTAGCCTTTTTCATCTCTGTGGTCTATGATTGGCATCGTCGGGAAAGGAGCCTGGCGTGACGTCATTACCTTGCGCCGCTGACACGGTCATACGCCAGCTCCGTCTCACGTGATGCGCTTCCGGTGTTACAAGATGGCGGTGCCCACCACTGACAATCCGTCCCTCCAGCCCGGCGGCCGATATTGCCTTATCAGTTGCGTTCCGGCCCAGCTTCGCTCCACCGATCTCCGTTTCTACTTCAGCCAATTCATCGAGGCCGGTGGCTTCCTCTGCTTCCATTACCGCCATCGCCCTGAACGTATAGAGGGTCCCAGCGCTCCTTCCCGGCCAGGCCCGACCTGCTGCTGCCTGGTGGCGGTGAAGCCCGGCTGGTCTCGCCGCTTGGTCCGTATGTACTCGGGAAAGCGCTGGATCGACGCGCAAGGAGAGACGTTGCCCGGCCGGTGCCTTATACGAAGGGTTCGGGTTTCCTTTGACAAAGGTACTGAGAGGCAAGAAGGAGAGGTGCTGGGAGTGGTCACTGCATTTACCTTTGATACATTTGAGCTTTGAATAAAAGCATTATGGATGGCACTTACTGCATTTTATAGCATTTTGGGCCCATTGATTTCATTTCCTCCCATCAATGAGATGGTGTCTTTATGTATCTAACGAGTTTGGCTTTAGCCCATTACAGTTTATGGCCACGTTAGAACTGTTAGTCTTCTAAATAGCATAAGACTTTTCATGTGTGTTTGCTGTAGTAGATGGACTCTGCTGTCATTCTGGGAAGCACTTTGTTCCTTTTGGCTGAGGAGAGTAGAATGAGGTTGAAGCAAAGATACGTAAGCGGTATACTGATGTAATACAAGTTGGCGGATTACTGCTAAGTGATTTTTCTTGCCCCTTGTGTTTATAATTTTACAGATGCTGAAACGCTCTCCTATAAGACTAAAAAGGAGCTCCGCACATCCTCAAATGAAACTTTCACTGAGGATGATTTAAAACAGCTTCCTGAACTTAACCCACCATCTTTCATGCCCTGTGGGAATGTGGGAACTCCTTTGAGTGTCTTTTTAGATCTCATTAAAGCCTGCAGGATGCCTTCTCGTGCTATCAAGAAGCTGCGGTTGCAGTTTCCTAGAACTGGCTCTTCTCGCAGGTATGGAAATGTACCATTTTCATATGAAGAAACCGAGACTATTGTAGAAGAGGAACGAGTTTACACAGCTTCAGGAGAGGAGATAACAGAAGGAGGAGACCTATCAAGAGTGAGCACGGCCAATCAAGGCAATGGCATGGCAGAGAGATACTTGAATGATCCTGAGAGTGAAGCAGAAGCTCAGTTGGATGATGTAAGTAGGGTTTTTTTCTAATTTCACAATGTCATGTTATGTGCTTATAGTTATTTTAGAGATGAAATATATTATTTTGTAAGGAAGAAGGACATGTGCTAATACTTATTCATCCTTACAAGTTGGGAAATATGTCATTTTATGAATCTGAAAACTAATGTGACCCACACAAATGAGCCTATGGACTGCGTTTTGAATCAAGGTTTGCCCATTCTTCAGGGTAGCAGCTGCCCATAATGATAATGTTAGGTAGAAAAGTTGTGCTGGAATTCTTGTACTCTAGCTGAAAAAAATATTTTACTCATTAAAACCTCAGAATTGATGATCTTCTGGGAGAATCAAAACTTAATTCTGACATTTTGTAATGTCCCCCTTATTCATTCTGCCAAGCTTGCTTTTATTCTAACTGTATAGCTCCATTAGCCCATCACACTGCAGGCTAGGTGCTTAACTGGAAAATACTTTGCAACCAAACTGAGGTTATGGCAAGGGGGGTGGGGGTTGACTGGTTTAATATGAATACTAGTTCACAGCCAAGGGTGACTGATTTGCACTAAAGGAACTTGTGGTCTCTTAAGATACTGCTTGTTGAAGATCTCTCCACATTTTGGATCCATTGGCCTTTGTGCATAATGATAACTTTATGGTATTCATTAAACCATAAAAAATGTTTAAAAACAGTGCCCATCACAATGAAGGTTCTTCGCAGAACTATAGTGAGTCCATAATCATACATACAATAAGCTTCTAAAAACCAGTCTATTATGTTTCTGTGCTAATTTCTCCGTCTCCAGAAGTTCAAGATGAGTTCTGTCTGAGCAGGCCCTTAGCAGTGAGCTTATTACAACTAGGCCCAGTGAAACTGAGGAAGTGGGCAATGAGGGGAAACTGGCCTAAACCTTTGCTGTATTTGTCCCCACCCCACCTTCTGCTACAGGATGACGATGACAGATGCGAAGAGTGGGAGCGGCACGAGGCTTTGCATGAGGATGTCACCAGCCAGGAGCGCACAAAGGAACGTTTGTTTGAGGAGGAGATTGAACTGAAGTGGGAGAAAGGGGGCTCTGGGTTGGTCTTCTACACAGATGCACAGTACTGGCAAGAAGAAGAAGAAGGAGGTAACCCTGAACAACACATCCTGGGTTTGATTCTACCTTGTTGCTGAGAGCTGGGATAGAGTGTGCATCAGCGTAGTCTTTGTGAACTCATGGCCCATCTCCGATAGACAATTTGCAAAGCCCCTCTTTAATAAGACATGAAAATGTCTTGGGTCTGGTCTGAGACACTTTTCTGCAAAAATATTAAGAACATAGCCATACTGTTTCCTGGCATACTTCTTGTCTTGCTCTCTACTGGAGTCTGTCACTTCTTCCCCTGATATCTCTTGCTGTTCTGTTGTTTATCCTCCAATGGTCCAAGTCCACTGATATCTTTCCCTGCTCCCTTTCATTGACCACTGTGTGTTTTTTTACTTGCCTTCCTGGTGCACGAGGCCTCCGCTCTTCCTTTATTCCCCATGTCCTAAACATGGAGCATGAAAACCCAGATGGCACTGGCAAGAATAAGGTTCTTTTCCCCGCTGCTGCTACAGCTACAGCTACAGTAGGCCCTACAAAGAATTATCCAGGGCAGTTCTATCCTCAGTTCAGCATGTTTGTTAAATTGGTGAAGTGGTCAAGAGGACCTAATAGATTAGGTCATGGTGATTATAAGGGGAATCTTCAAAGCTACATTTGGGGTTAATAGTTATGTCTGCAGTAAGCTCTCTGAAGAGAGGGCTTTCTCCCCATCTCTAAATATTGCAGCCCTAATGAGAGCTTGTGGTCCTGGAATAAATCCCTGTACAAAAGCCAAGAATGGGGAGGAATGGGGCTGAGATTTTTAGGATGCTGAACTCTAGATCTATGTTCATCATGTCCTTCATAGAATTCATCCTGCAGTGTTTGGGTGTGGAAGAGGAGCATGATCGTAATGTGGGAAAGGGGAGGATGATCTTAATGTAACACTCGTCTGCAATGAGCTAATACATCCTGCTTGATGTCTTAACTTTTCTTTTGGCAGATTTTGATGAGCAGACAGCAGACGACTGGGACGTGGACATGAGCATCTACTATGATAAAGGTACTTGAGCTAAGGGTTGTTGATCTGTGATGCAAGGAATGGACAGAACCTAAACTAGTGTCTCATGCTGTACTTCAGGCTGCTGTTAATGCATTTTGGAAGCTTTAGCTTCTGCAACTACTTGGCTTGCCTTCCTGGCCTACGTGGGGCATCACAAACATATTGTGCTAGGGCTCCAGCATTTCCACTGGCACCCTTCAGTCTTCCAGACGCAATTCAAGGTGCTGGAGCTTGTGTGTGTTTGTGTTAGTCATCCTGCTGTGCTGTGGTCAGATTTCAGAGAACCTGCTCTAGTGTCAGTTGTAATATGACAAATCGTCATAGCTGCTATCCTGCCCCAGTATGTGGGCTTAATAGCCTTCCCCAGTCTGGTGCCTTCCAGAGGTTGGACTACAGCTCCCACTCAGCCCTAATCAGTGTGGCCACAGGTTATGGGTGTTGAATATTGTAGTGCAGCAGCATCTGAAGGGTGGTAGGTTGGCTTGCAACATCCTACGTACTCCTCTACCCTGGTTGGCACCTTCCTACTCCAACCTCTGAACAGGAAGCAGTTCCTTTCTTCACCACCACCCCTTCCAAGCCCTGTTTAGAATTGCCTACCTCATAATTTTGGTTTTTAAAAATGAATGACAACAAATTCACCCCAAAATGGATTCCCACTTCCTCCCAAGCAAGTGAAACTGTTTCAGATTAGTAAAATTTGCAAAGCTTTTACTAGAGCCCAGCATAACAGGTATTAGTCTATTATTTCTCTCATTGTTCTTGCTAAGGCTTAAAGATGACTGAGAGGGGAAGGACTCTCTTTATGCTATCAATGCCTCTTGTTGTTTAAAACGTTTATATGACAATTTGCAAGGCAACTAACATAAAATCAGCAGCGCTTAGTATAACAGAAACAGTTCAATCAATCAGTCAGTATTTATTTTGATCATCGACCAGACAGTAACAGAAACTGTTAAAAAATGCAGTGGCTGTATTAAGGTGGCAAAGCTGCAATGAAGAATTCGTGGTGGTTGCTCTTATAGTCTCTCTCTTAAAAAAGAGATTCTGGACCTGTGAACATCTGAAGCTATTTTACACTCAGGCTCTTTGTCCACCTAAGCCCAGTATTATTTACTTGACAGGAAGTGGCTCTGTGAGGTCTCTGTTATAGTCCTTTCCCAGACCTTTTGCCTGTTCTCTTTTTTACCAGAGATGAACCTGGGCCTTCTGCATACACTTGCTCTGCCACTAAGCTCAGGTCTTCATGGGGAGACAATGATAACAGGGTTTCCATTCATTCCAGATGGTGGTGACAAGGATGCTCGGGATTTGGTCCAGATGCGGTTTGAGCAGAGACTCCGGGATGGTTTGGAAGATGGGTCTGTTCTGAGCCAACAAATTGGAAACTTTGAAAAATACACCAAGGTAAGAATAAAAAAATGGAAGAGCATAGAAACATCTGAACTTATTTTGATTTGAAAAATCCCTATTGTAAGAGCCTGAGGATCTGAACTGCATTAGTACTTTTAATACAAAGGGTAGGGGGTTGTTGTGCTGTATTGGTTCTGCTGATAATGGCCTTTTTGGGGGGGGTGCCAATCATTCTCAATCTGGTTCTAGTGCTAGGTGTCCTCAGCAATTGCTCTCTTTGTTCTGGAATTGATAGAATAATCTCTAAAGTAACATATTTTTTTCTCCCCAGGGTATCGGCAGGAAAGTGATGGAGAGGCAAGGCTGGACTGAGGGTCTTGGGCTGGGAAGCAGCAACTCAGGGATGACTGAAGCACTAGACAACGAAGGCCAGAATCCCAAATGCAAGAGGGGCTTAGGGTAAGTGAAGAGTGTCCTTTTAAAATACATGCAGTCGAGACATTCAGCCTCTCCACCTATATAAAATAAATAAATATAATAATATTTATTTATTATTACATTTATATCCCACCTTTTGTTCAAGGAGCTCTAGGTGGCATGTATGGGTCTTCCTCTCCCCCTTTTATCCTCACAGCAACCTTGTGAGGTAGGTTAGGCTGATACACTTGTTGTGGGGGATTTGCACCTAGTTGTTTCCAGTCTTGGTTCAAAACTAACCACTACAGTACACTGGCTAAGGGAGAGTGACTAGAAATGATGGTAAGAACAGGCAGCCACCTAGGACTTAGGACCCAGGAACTCTGCTCTTTTCTCACCCCTTTCCCCTCCTCAACACAAAACACTGGAATTTGGGGCAAATGTTGCCTCCATGTTTTCCAGTCTGTTTTCACAGCCCTCTCATGAGCCAAACACTTAGATCATAACTCAAGTGAGGAATTCCTTGTCTGCAGCATTTCAGAATGATTTCCCCATGGACATCTTTCATGAAAGCAAGAACATTTCTTCAGGCCTGTTGTGTTTTGTTTTTTAAAACACCTTTGCTAGTAAGCCTCTTGCTCATCTTGCATCTGCTCTGAGCAAAGTTTTCATCTTTTAAATTCTGATCATGGATTCCACGAACAAATGGTCAAATTAAATTCCAGTTCACTCTGCTGTGTCTCTGAAGACTTTGTTTAAAGCATTTTAATCCCACTCTTCAGCCAAAAAAGGCTCCCAGGGCAACTTACAGAGGTTGATAGGACAGTCCCTGCCCTCAGATGTACCCTGTGAATGACAAAGGGACTGGGGAAGCGACTCAGTGCACTCTTTTTTAGAGTTCTTGTAATGACCTGCAGCATCTGTTTCTAGGAGAGGAGAAGTCAAAAGTTACTTGTCTTTCAGCAGAGCTAATGTAGAGGCCCTGCAGTCCCATATTCATCCCTCTATTTTTATTTTTATTTCTTTTCAATACTGTACTGCTTTATATTTTTAAGAAAAGAATCTCAAAGCTGTTTAGAACCTACATTAAAACATCAACTAAAACAACCCAGAATAAAACATTAGAGAAGAAAGTCAAATATAAAGTAAACATTCAAAGCAACATAATTAACAGAAAACTAAAATATTATCTTAAAACATTTCACAGTAAAACATTACAAAGGAGGTCAACTACAGAATGCACATTCAATGCAGCAAAGTTAACAAAAAAACTTTAAACATTTCAAAAGGAAACATTACTAAAGGAAGTCAAATATAAAACACACTTTTAAAATAGCATAATTGGCAAGCAAATAAAATATAAGTATAGAGCAAATCTGCTGCTGTTGCTTTCAATCCTTCTGGTGGTAGTTCATGGCAGGTGATGGCTGTAAAAGCTCAGGCTCGATGATCTGGTTCTGTAGTAAGAGAAAGCCAAGGTAGTCTTTGGCTTTTTCAGCAGCCTCTAGCTGGAGTCAGCCAGAGCCCCGCCCTCCCAGTCCACCAGTCCAGGTGAGAAAAGACCTGCATGGCAGAGAGCAGGTCTTCCAGCTTCACAGCCAAGAATGGCTGCTGTAGATGATAACTAAGGGAGGAGCCTGGTGGTCTTCCTGCAAAGCTGATGTAGGGGCTTTGCAGTCCAGTCTCTCTCCCTGTGCCTGATGGAACCTTTCTTTCTTTTATTGCTTTTCTGTAGGTACCATGGTGAGAAGCTCCAGACTTTCACCAAGCCCAAGAAGCCTCGTGGGGACAACAGCATCCTCATCTCCACCATCTATGATGACCCATATCCTGTGGATGCAGAAGAGCAGCTGCTCCGGCGCCAGCTACCAATCAGTATGAAGCATCGCCAAGATGCGGCATTTGGCCATGCCATGCATGGTGTTCATCACAATTCCAGTTCCTCATGAAGGGGCTGCTAGCCAGGAATGGCTTTCGGACTATGTTGCAGCAATGTTTGCTTTTGCAAATAAATTTTTTTTAATTAACAAAAGTTGCCAAATAAAGGGCAAAATGTTTAGTATTTATTATTTAGGTTTTTTTATCAATATGGGTGCATCCTGGTGCTTGTAAGCTAAATTAAAGGGTTCTTGCTTGTGTTTCTTTTGGGTTGCCACAAGATCCGTGCTGCGTTACATCATGCCTAGCTACCAATGGCCTTTATCAAGAATAATGTCCTCCATGCTCCATTGCTCTAATGCAGAGAACCATTCCAAGCAAGAAATAAGAGAGGAAAGCAGTGTTTGTAAGGGGTGGGGGAGTATGTTGTTGCTGTGGAGAGAAGAGAGAAGTGGGACTCCTAGATGAATAAATACAGAAATATCCACAACTTTATCAGTGGTGCGGTTTTAACCTTGCTGGACTGGGAGTAATAAAATAAAGTGGTCTATAATATTTCTTAGAACTTCTTCCAAGGAAGCATACACATTGTTTTGCCATTGTATTGTCTCAACAACCCCATGAGACCTTAGAATCACTCCAAAAATGAGATCCATATTTGAGGAGTAATTTGAGGCCAGGTCTCCCTGCTCCAGGTCTGTGCTGGGTGGTGTTGAGCATCCTAAAGCCACCATGGATAACCTTAATGGGTTTTTATGGTTAATCCTGCCCTTCAAGTTCCTCAAAGTGGCCTGCGTGGTGTGTTCTGCTGCTCTCATTTTGTCCTTGCAAACAACCCTTTGGGCTTCTATGAAGAATGTCAAGTTCTTCCATACAGCAGCTCTCACCACTTTGGAACATGATCTATGGATCAGATGCATGTCAGTTCACCTTCCACTAATCAGTGCATTTCTGTGTTTTTATTGAGTTCAGCCTTGAACCAATTGCTCAGCATTCCAGAGCTCAAGATTCTCTCGCCCCCACGCATCTATTATGTCTATCCCACTAACATTTTGCACTTGCGCCTTGTTTGTGTGTGGAGAGGGGAACACACAGCTGGTGCTAACTGGTGAATAAAGAAAACATTTATTGGGAAATAAGCTTGCAAAGCATAAAGAAACCCCTTCACTGTAGTATAACAAGACATATGTAGAGCTTCAGAAAACAACAGGCCAGGCTTTTACCTTGCATGATAAAATCAGGACCAATGATTAAAGCTTGCAAACAATAATTACAATGTTGTTGCAGAAGGCAATGTCTGTATCTTTCACCCGCTGCTTAATTTCTAAAATGAGAAGCGTTGGGTTTCAAATATATCCCAGAAGTCAGCTCATACTGGTGTCAGCATCGCCCTAGAGCCAGTGCGCCAACTGGACTCGTGTACCTCAACCCCGACTGGGCTAGGCGAGCTGGGTAGCACCGCCAGAGACCTCCTTTCTCACAGGAACAGGTCACAGTGCTGTGGACTCACAGCTTAGAGCTGAGAGCACCGGATTCACTGTCTCAATAATACAGTCGTTGCGCAGCAGAGTTTTGCAGAGTCTTGCAGAGTATAAACCACTCGGAGAGCAGCTCTGTAGAATATCTTCCTTTTATTCTATAACTACAACTATGATACAAAGCTATATACAGAGCTGAATATTCTAAGCATAAATCAATGCTACACTGAGAGTCTGCAGCTGCTCTTAGCAGCAATCTTATCTCTAGGATCTCTAACACTCTCACTCTCTCCGATACACTGACTGACTGACTGACTCTCTCTCACACACACAGAGATGTTGCTGGGCAGAATAAGTAGATAGGCAGGACGCCTCCTTCTCTCTGTGGAGAGTCAGCAGAGACCATCAGGAGATGGTCAGGAGATTCTTGGGTATGGGAGGGGTGAAATCTCAACTGGTCCTGGCAGCCATTTCTGCACGTGACTGACCAGGGTGATTGGAAGACATTCTACCCATGCTTAGATGAAGAAGAAGAAGAAGAGTTTGGATTTGATATCCCGCTTTATCAGTAGCCAAAGGAGTCTCAGAGCGGCTAACATTCTCCTTTCCCTTCCTCCCCAACAACAAACACTCTGTGAGGTGAGTGGGGCTGAGAGACTTCAAAGAAGTGTGACTAGCCCAAGGTCACCCAGCAGCTGCATGTGGAAGAGCGGAGACGTGAACCCGGTTCCCCAGATTACGAGTCTACCATTCTTAACCACTACACCACACTGGCTCTCTTATTTGCATAGTTGCTGCACAGCTCCAAAGCAAATTTGGAGGTTAAGCCCTAGTGAGTGCTGGCAAAAAGTCAATCCTGCCTAAGAGCCAAGGATGTAGCCTTAAATAATGACAGAGTGCCTATTGCAGGGGTCTGCAATAGCGTGCCCTTGGGCACCTATCCTTCCCAGTGGTTTTTCTTCTGGAGGTGTTGCCTGCTTTTTCATTATGTTTCACTGGTTTTGGAGAGAGTAGATATTTTGCCTGTTAAGTGTATCAGGTTTTGAGCATCACAATCCCACCCACTCCCATGTGATGTAAGTATTTGGTGGTGCCCATGAGTGTCTTACATTTCCCAAATATGCCACTGGTCTCAAAAAGGTGTCCCATTAGAATACAATTATTCCCACCGAATGGTCATGGAGAGTGGGGAGAAAGGGGGTTGAATACATTGAAGTGAGGATGACTGGTTACCCACAGTGTGTTTGGAAATGCAACATATTCCCATGGCCATTTGGTTTCATCATTTTCCAGTAAACAAAGGATAGCAACTCCTTCCAAACTTCACGGCTTTTACCACGCGCTCTATAATGGCTGCCATGCCCCACCTCCGTCTTCAGAGAGAACGCCAAAAACACTAGTCATGTCAACTTCTGCCCTCCAAGTGGCGCTCGCCGCTTAGTTAATAAGGATGGAGTCCCATGTTCGAAAAAATACGCGCGGAACCTTCGTTTCTCACTCCTTTCCCCCTCCGGATTGAAATAAGAACGTACAGCGGTGCGACCAAAGCTGCCTGGGCGGCGCCAAGCACTAAAGCGACGGTGCTTGTACCATAGAAGGAAGAAAATTGTAGGGAAGCTCATCCTGTTGCCCGCAGAGGAACCTTCCAGGTTTGTTTCTGTTTTTTTCGGAGTGTCCATTGGGAACTGCCCGTAGAAGTCAACGGAGAATCATAGAATAGAACTTTAGAGTTGGAAGGGATCCCGGGGGTCATCTAGTCCGACTGTAATGCAAGAATCATGCCCAAAGCCTAAGCCCCAATTAATCAACCCGGGAACAAAGGAAGCAGCAAAGAGTGGAATTGTTTCTAATTTGGGGTTAATGTTGTCTGGAAAATGTTGATTTGAAAAAGGGCTTCCTTTCTCTCTGTCACCCAGATGCAGTGCCTCTTGTATGCAGAAACCTCGTGCTCTGTTGACCTCCGTGGACACACATCGCAATTTTAAATGCCACAAGAAAAAACAAAAGAAAAATAATAATAAATAAACTGAAGTGTAGGTGGTAAACCACATTTCCCACACCAAACAAGGCCTGAGTTTGCTGTGTGAGGTGGCACAGAGGCACACTGGTCACTCCATACAACCAGAGGTTTCCCCAATAAATTCAGTTGGCAGCTCTGACAGCCACCATGGAGAGGAGGGCAGAGGAGACCTGAGTGAACCAGAAGTCAGTTAGACTGTTTTAATGAGTGGAGTGATTACGGCTAAGGCTATCTGTTTTTTAGCCGATGTTCAGACTTTGTGCATCACTCTAACCTTTTTACTATCTCTGTGACAGAGAGTCAAGGTGTGTTGTTGAAAAAAGTCCGTGTTGCAGTTGCTCGGGAGGTGAGAGACGCATTTGCGCTTGCTCTGAATGCTTCTTAATTCTCCTTCTCTCCTGGCCCCCTCTGTGTCTCTGTTTATTTCTTCCCCAACTTATTTAGGGGCAGCGTAGAAGAGATTGATTATGATGGAAAGGAGCCCTCCTATCTTAACAATGCCATTCCTTTCCAGGCACAGCTCTGAGTTCTTGCCCCTCAACCACATGCACAACCCTGCAAGCCCATCCTAGCCATAAAATGCACGCCTTCTGGGCCGAGGCAGTTTATTCAAATTGCCCCTCATTTCTCTATTTCCCCACTAAGCCTCTTAGAAGTAGAGGAGCTTCGCACACTCCTGCAGAAAGCACCAGCATAGGGGAGTGAAGTACCGACTGGGCTGGTAGTTGAAACTTAATTCAGTACCAGCAGGGCCAGCTCTATCATTAGGCAAAATGAGGTGGCTGCCTCAGGCAGCAGATGCTGGAGGGGCAGCATAGGCAGTCTCTCTCTCCCTCCAGCAGCTCCTCCTCCAAAGCTCCCCTGACAATACTGCTCCTTTGGAGGACTTAACAACTGTATGTGTACTGACCCCATGGTCTGTCCTAGTCTCACTAAACTATCCTGCTGCCTCAGGTGTAGTGGAGGAAGTTACTGTGTCAACAGTGTCAGAGTAAGAATCAACTGCTTTGGGGCCCAATTGGATATTTGAATTCAGATATCTGAACATCCCTGGTCTAACATTACAATCAAGGGTAGCCATTGTGGTGCCCTCCACATCTTGCCGTACTACAGCTCCCCTCATCCTTGACCACTGACCATACTGGTTGGGGCTAATGGGAGTAGTAGTCCAACAACATCTGGAGGTCATCACATTGGCTGCCCTTGCTCTCATTACTGTATCAGTCTCTCTGTAAGTCAGTAGTTACCTGATATTACCTTAGAAATATTTTTGTTTCAGCTGTACACTTCAGTTGTTGGGGTTCTTTTTTTTAGAAGTGCCCTTAATTTGTAAATGTAGCAAACATGGTGTCATGGAAGTACACTCACCAATTGGATCAGAATTGGATCAGTTTTTTCCTTGAGAATATGCTTGATAACAAACCCATGTTTGCTTCCTAAATACTGTGTGAAATGGTCCATATATTCTGACATTTTGCTGTCTTTTTTTAGAAAAAGAACAAAAGTTGCATCATGTCGTACAGCCAGAAGCAGTCCACAGTAGCCTTTGGTCAGGCAGTGATTGGGCCTCCTGGTTCAGGGAAAACAACTTACTGTCTTGGCATGCAGGAATTTCTTTCTGC
This sequence comes from Podarcis bocagei, assembly GCF_964188305.1. Classification (NCBI taxonomy): domain Eukaryota; kingdom Metazoa; phylum Chordata; class Lepidosauria; order Squamata; family Lacertidae; genus Podarcis; species Podarcis bocagei. Next base: position 27,368,365 of record NC_138132.1, read on the forward strand.
AGTTGGGCGCAAAGTAGCTGTGGTGAACCTGGACCCAGCCAATGAAGGGATTCCTTACCAGTGCGCTGTGGATATCTCAGAACTTATCACCTTGGCCGATGTAATGGAGAACTTGAAACTGGGACCCAACGGTGGCTTGATCTATTGCATGGAGTATCTGGAGGCCAACCTGGACTGGCTGCAGGAGAAACTGGCCCAGTTTAAGGGGCATTACTTCTTATTTGACTGCCCGGGACAAGTGGAGCTTTGCACCCATCATAGTTCATTGAGAAACATCTTTGCTCAGCTTGCTAAGTGGAACTTCAGGGTATGGTTGGTGAGATGAGGGATGGCAGCTCTCCAAGCATTTGTATCTGGCCCTTGTGGCTCTCCCTGCACTGCACCACCTCTTCTTTAAGCTTCTTTAAGCTTCAGTTTTTGCTTGGCGGCAATGTGCACTTGAATTCTAATAATGTATTACACATGCCTGGAAAGGGAGAGGGTGGGTGAGAGTGTGTTGAAACTAGCCTAATGCACCAAGGTAAAAGTCACACTTGCTGCTTTGTCCACTTTTGTCCCTGGCATGTGACGCCCCAGAAGAGAATGTGACTTTCAGGCTGAAAAAGTTCTCCTGCCCCTGGTGCAGAAAAATAAAACAATGTTAGGTGGTAGAATTTTGCATGGAAAATGGGTATTGGGAGTGAGAGCATCCTTTGGTGCCAAACTGCAAGCCAGATTTGGCTCCAATGCACGTTAGCTCTATGTAGCATAGTAGCCTTTTACAACTCATTTTCATGTGGCAAGCCATTTGAGTGAAATGGTTCAGGCGGTTCAAACTACCCAATTGCAACTCCTTTATTTCTGTGGATTGTATTGATTGGTTAAAATTGCCTGAGCTGAAAGGGGTGGTTGTCATCTGAATAGCTTGGATGCCTCCATGCAGCTATGTTTTTGACTGGCTACCATGCTGTAAAGATTCATGTGTGAATTGGGCTTTAGGATTAAGTGTCCTGGGCTCTTGTATTCCCTATTTCAGTTTTGATGGCCATTTACACCTTATGAAGATTTTTTTAAAAAATCTACCACTCACCATGTCTGGATTTAGCTTCAGCTGGCTTAATTGCATCCAACCTCCTATAGTGTTCAGATTCCAGAGAAGTATCAGGACTAAAGTAGCTGTATCAGATGAAAATGAAAAGGTACAGCTCTCTGATTTTAATGTAATGATGGCACTTGGCTTTAAACCTCTTAATAATCTCACACAGAGACTGTATAGGCATTGATTAGGTGGAGGCAGAAAATGGAACCTCTATGTCAGGAATGAGATAACCCATTCTAGCTGTTCTCTGAACACCACTAGGTTCAACAGACTGGTCACCTCACGGAAAAAAATAATAAATATTAAATAATGATCTCTGGTTGGTTAAGGTGCAGTTGCCTCTTTTTTTTGCTGCTGTCTAGCTGTAGACTAAAGACCATTGTTGGATAACCACCCCCCACCCTACCCTGCTGTTTAGGAAGCTGGATGAAGCGTGGTTTACATGAGGAAGGGCTTTGCTTCAGTGTAGAGCATCTGTTTTGCATGCCAATGGTTGCAGGTTCAATCCTTGGCTTCTCCGGTAGGATCATGTTCCTGCAAGATTCTGGGGTGGGGGGCTTCAATGCAGCTGGTTTATGTGGGCTTTTAGAGGGGAAACAGGGCTATTTCTTTACTTACTCTGTAAGCAACCCAACTTCCACTACAATGGTTTTCCTAAACCGGTACTACTGTCACTATGTAATATTACTTATATTTATCAGTTGCATCAGACAATGATACTTTGGAAGCTTTGGCCCTCCATATGTTGTTGGACTACAAATCCTACCAGCCTCAGCCAGCATGGTCAATAATCAGGGATGTTGAGAGTTGTAGTTCAGCAACTTCTGGAGGACCACACGTTCCCCACCTCTGCCTTAAGCGATTTCTTGTCTCCATTAACTTGTCAGGATGTCCCAGACTTGACACAACACTGATTCTCATCCTTCTCTTGTTTCTTCTTTGCACAGTTGGCAGCTGTCCATTTAGTGGATTCTCATTACTGTACGGACCCCGGCAAGTTCATCTCCATTCTCTGCACTTCCCTCTCCACCATGTTGCACGTAGAGCTACCCCACATCAACATCCTCTCCAAAATGGACCTAATCGAGCAGTATGGGAAACTGGGTGAGAGCCATCAGTAGGAGGTCCTTGAATGAATGGCCACAGGCAAGACGGATGTAACCTTTTACTAAGTGACAGTGAGAAGTTGTGGATAATCAGATCCTGTAGCCTGAGAGAATTATGAACCATAATTCAGTGTTAAAGCACCTGCCCTACATGCTTGGTTGCTACCTTTCCAGGGAAAAGAAACGGAGACAGCAGGTTCTGGAAAAGACAATTGCCCTCTAACCTAGAGCAAGGGAGGGGAGCCTTTTCCAGCTTGAGAGCCACATACCCTTCTAAGCAACCTTCCAGGAGCCACATACTAGTGGTGGTTGGGCAAGAATCACAAGCGAGCAGAGCAAAGAACGTCAATTCTATCTTTGCACCATAGGATTGTTTCTACACATACTTAAATACACCCACCTATCCTCCATCCAGGCAAGCAAGAAGCATTGTCAGAGTTTAAGGGCCCATTCTAGTCAGCCAAAAACACACAAGGAGAGTGCAAAGCAAGGCCATTGAGGGGTGTGGCTGGAGAGAGAATGTGGCCTGGGAGATCCCCAAGGGCTAGATAGGGAGACCTTATTTGATCCCCATACCTGACATTCCCCATGCTTGCCCTAGAGAGAAGCTCCAGTTAGAGAAGACAGCTGTGGGCTAGCCCAGGAGTGCAGAACCTTTGACCCTCCAGATATTGCTGAATTACAACTCCCATCAGTCCTGGCCATTGGCCATGCTTGCTGAGGCTGATGGGAGCTGTAGTTTAGCAGTGTCTCGGGGGCTAAATGTTCCCCACTGTTGGGCTAGATTCTAGTCACTACATTAGAGAAGAGAAACCCGAGACTTTCCAGGTGCTGCTGACTACAGCTCCCATCACCCTTGATCATTGGGCATACAAGCTGGGACTGATGGGAGTTGGGAGTCCAGCAATCTCTGCAGGATCCCAGGTTCCCAAGGTAGCTCTTTATATGTTTAGGAAGCCACTTTTAAAACTTGAGTTTTGGCATTAACAGAAGACTGGGATCTCCAGTGGACTTCCCAACTCTTTAATGGCCTTTAATATATGCATAGCATATCTATTTTAGATTGTAAGCCTATGGGTAGGGAGTGATGTGATTTGGCTTTATCTGCACCTTTTGTTCCTGAATTTGCTAGAGACTTGTCTTTTCTTGTCTTGCAGCCTTCAATCTCGATTATTACACAGAGGTTCTTGATTTGTCCTATCTAGTGGATCACCTGGCTACAGATCCTTTCTTCAAGAACTACCAACACTTGAACAAGAAGCTTGTGGAAGTGATTGAAGACTACAGCTTGGTTTCCTTTGTCCCTCTCAATGTCCAGGTAGCCAAGCCAAATCAGCAGGAAAGTAATAATTGACATTTGGGGAGCAGGCAGCCATTCAGTTTAGGTTCTATTTGGACTACTTCCTTTTCCTGCTGGAAAATGTAAACAGTGTCTTTCAGGATCTGGATTTTATAGGCTTTTCCATTTCAGATATTGGCTGTAATTTGTTGCTGTAGCATTAAATAATAATGTGTTTTATTAAATTACATGAAATAAATGTCTAATATAGTTTAGTGGCTAAGACACTGGACTGGGAAGCCAGGAGTCCTCCAATTCAAATCCTGCCTTTGCCATGAACTCACTTCGTAGATCTAAGCAAGCTTCTGTCTTTCAGACTCAGGATTTTTGTAAAGAAGGAGTGGGAAACCTGTGGCCTTCCAGATGTTGTTGGCCTCTAATTCCCATTAACCTCAGCCAGCATGGCCAATGGTCAGGGGTGGTGGAAGTTGTTTTTCACCAACATCTAGAGGGACATGGGTTCCCCACTTCCACTGTAAAAAGTATTGAGATAATGTTTGTAATTGCCTGCAAATACACAATCCTGTGCCCCGTTACCTGGAAGGAAAGCCCTCTTTCACTCAGTGAAGCTTGCACCTGAGTATCTGATTGTGCTCTAAAGCACTATTTAATAATACTAAGTATTGCTATACACTAAATTTAAAATAGGAAGTTTGCTTAAATTATGTTCCAGAAAGTGAGAAACAGATGATAATTTGGCAATGCATTTGCATATACTAGCCAGATTGGAGAGTGATGCTGAAAGGATCAAAGAGAATTAAAAATATAGAAAGGAGCTGGACTGCTTTTATTTGTCACTAGGAAAGTAAAACTCCCACATGTATTAATATGCTATATAAATGAATATATGTATTTACGCTCAGTTATGCTGAAAAGAAAACATCTGTTAATACAGGAGCTAGGGCATGGAACTAACAGGCAAATGATTTAAAAATACATATAAGGAAGCACCATGTGACATTGCTTATCTGTGAAAGGCATGCCTATATTAGAGCAAGAATCATGGAAGTTTGATGGGGAATCCAGCTAAACTGGAAGTGAACCAAAAAAGTTCTGAAAGGGAAGGGAATATTGAAAGATGATCTTTGGATTGCAGTCTGCTTGTAAGCCAGCTCACATGTTCTTCTTTCATCACCTGATGATTGCGGCATCAAGTGGCAATGTGCATGTGTGAATGAGCTACTAAAATTCAAAATTCACAGGTAGAACTTCCATATCTCATCAGACCCAAACCAGGTGGAGTCCCAAGTGATGAGAAATCACAAGTGGTGAGAAATCAAGTGATGGTACATGCCGTGTGTTAACCGGCCCAGTGAGTAGCATCATGGAACATGAAAGAGAAATTAATTTCAGCCCCTAACGTGTCCATTTTCCTAGGATAAGGAGAGCATGCAGCGTGTGATGCAGGCGGTGGACAAAGCCAATGGCTACTGCTTTGGAGACGCAGAGCACAGAAGCCTTCAAGCCCTGATGTCTGCAGCAGTGGGAGCCGATTTCCACTTCACATCGTATCCTTTTTTATTGTGTTCCCCTTCCCTGCTGCAAAACTGAGTCTTATTTATGCATCCCAAGAAATAATCATCTGGGGAAATCTGCATGCCCATAACTATATTGCAGTTTTGAGGGTCAGTTTACACTACCATTGGCACTGGTAGCTGATCAGATGGAAGTTTTACTTATTTATCTTATTCATTTAACAAATTTATAGTCTGCCTCATAGTATAAAGCTGTTGAAGCACTGTACTGTATAAACCTATGAATCAAACCTGTACAGTGTGCATGAATAAGCCTGTTTCTACAATTCCAGCCCAGTTTCAAAGGTGTGTTGTGATTGTGGAAATAAGCTACATTTGTGTCAATATCGATAGCATTTATTTATTTTTATTTTATTGAAGTAATCGACACTTTCTTACAATCTAATCAAGGCAGTATACAGTATGCAAGATTATAATAAAATCAGTGAAAGCAACATCATTTGAAACTTCACTATAACATCAGTAAATACTGGTTGGTGAAAAAGAAAAAAAATCATGTTGCAAAGGCCTATCTAAGCAAAGCAGGACCTGTATTCAGAAGACATCTGAAAAAAGGTATGGACGATTCCTGATGAACCTCTACTGGCAGGGAGTTCTACAGGCAGGTCCTGTCACACTAAAGGCCCAGTCCCTAAGTAGAGACCAACCGAAACTCAGAGGCATGAGGAGCCAACAGAAGTGCCCCATTGAAGGATCTCAATGATTGAAGTAGAGAGTAAGGAATCAGGCAGTCCTTAAGGGCCTTTTGGACCCACTTTTTTAGGGCTTTGTGAATTAATACATGTAGAACCAATGTAGGTGATACCAGGCTGATATACAGGAGCACCAAGATACACCCACCTACATCCTGCATGTGAGATTGCCAGCGTGGATGCAATCCATAAGCTGTGGTTTATTACTCCATATTCTGCATGTCCGGTCAGATATTAGGCTTTACGAGTAAGTTTCTAACCCTTAGGGCAGTAAGCAGAGCAAAAGCCCAAAGATGATGTAATACTGACTCTCTTTCTCGTAGCTTTTGAAAACAATTTCTTATGAGCTGTGGGCAAACTTTTTACCACTCTTTGATTAAAATCTGAGCACCTCTGGGGTCTGGATAAAATTGTTTTGTGGGCTGGACATAGCCTGAGGGCTGCCGGGTAGCCACCTCTGATCGAGACAAATTGCTTCTCCCACTCTTGTTCCGTGTAGCTCAAATTCCTTTTTGTATTGTTTGCTGCTTCCGATACTGTACCTTTTGGATGGAATGTCCTCACATTAATTGCACTGTCAGCTAGCAGTCAAACAGAGATCTGTGCTCCTTTCTCTCTCACACACACTCTAAGCATCAGCCACCACTTGCTGTTTATTTCCCCTTAACTCACATATAACCAGCACATTAGCAGTCCAGGAGAAGTATGTGCAGCCGCAGGAGAAAACTGTGGAGCAGGAAACCATGGATGTGTAGCATGCCTGCTGCAACTGTCCACGGCAGGTGGACAGCTCCTCCCATCCAAGTTGGCTTCCCATGTGTATTAACCTGAAGCTGAAGAAGTACCCTGCAAGATATGGACTACCAAGATTCAGCTTGTGCCTTTAGGTTCCTCCCACACAATAACTTTCTTTCTGGTGTACTTGGGAGCCTCTGTGCTTGAGACAAAGAGGGGCCTCCCCACCAAAAAAACAAGTTAGCAGTGAGCTGCGGTATGGGCAGTTGCGAGGCACAGAAGATGACCGGTGAAATAGCAAAAGTAATAGAAGTCTGCTACCTGAAAGAAGTTTGCACCAAAGATTGTCAGTGTGACCGTTCTGTTGTTGTTTTATTGAGAAGCATGGGATTCTGTTAACTTTGTAAAATTGCATAGGAGCTTGACTGTCTTCTCTTCTGCGGCCGCCAATGCTCTGCCTCTGTTTGGCATTTCAAAGTGTGGAGATGACAAGCAGTGATGCTGGGCACTAGGGACAGGAGCACCCTCAAAGCCTCCTGACTCCACTTGTTGTGACCCCCCCCCCCCTGTAAATGCCAGGTTTTGGCCTTGGCCTTCTAGGAGAGTCCTTCTGGTGGAGGGACTGCTCAACCCATACACTCTGTTTCAGACTTATGTGTCTATATCCACGTCTGGTATTCTTCTTTTGGTATGAGGATTGCTTTCCTGCCCCACCCACAATAACTGCATGGAAGAGAAACAATATACAGTGGTACCTTGGGTTACGTACGCTTCAGGTTACATACGCTTCAGGTTACAGACTCCACTAACCCAGAAATAGTACCTCGGGTTAAGAACTTTGCTTCAGGATGAGAACAGAAATCGCACAGCAGCGGTGCAGCAGCAGCAGCGGGAGGCCCTATTAGCTAAAGTGGTGCTTCAGGTTAAGAGCAGTTTCAGGTTAAGAATGGACCTCCAGAACGAATTAAGTACTTAACCTGAGGTACCACTGTACACTTAAGACACCTTTAAATATATCATTATTGCTACTACTACTCCTATTTCGTTCAATTTCTTACTCACCCTTTACCATAAGGTCTCAGGGCCAGTTGCAGCCATGTAAAATTTAATATTAACAGCAATTGATAACAAGTTGCAGTCACAGAAATAGAGTGGGTCCTGTAAACATTTCTCAAGTGTCAAAAGGCCAGGGTAAAGAGGGTATACATTTAGCATTCAATGGAAACTATATAATGAAGGAGCCTGACATGCCTATTTTGGGAGGGAATTCTTTAACCTAGGAGCTGCCACAGAATGCGCTCTCTTGAGCTACCACTCCAACCACCAAACATTTGTGTGTGGTAGAATTACCAAGAGGGCTCTGGTGGTATTAATACTCAAAATGGGGTCTGCAGGGAAGCAGACAGTCTTTTAGATATTTGTGGCCTAAATTGTACAGAAGAAGCTTTCATGGAACAGGGAATGTTGGGATGGGAATGAGGGATGGGAACATGGAATGAGGGATGGGAACAGTGAGTTCAGATGGAAAGGAAATAGAATAATGTAAAATAAAATCTCTGACAGTTATAGTAAATTTTACTAGGTAAAGCTTTAAAGAAAGCAAAAAAAAAAAAAAAGCACCATGACCACAGCAATAATTGATTATCAAACTTTGCTAAATCACTTAACACCTATAGTGGGAAAGGAAGCCATTATGACAATTCAAATCACACTGGGCCAGGAAGCTGTTACCAGGATTCAAACTGCAGGTGAAAGAACTGAAATTCTTGATAAGCTGTAATGTGGTTGTTGTATGCTGGTGCCTTCCTTTGGAAATGGTGTAGAGAGAATTCTAGCAGGTGCAGCTTATCTCAGTCCTGCAGCACTAATGGGTATTTTGTGGCACCTGTTAGAATGCCTGTTCTTCATATCAAAGTGATTGAATGGGCATATGTGAGTTATGGTGATCCTGCAAGTGAACAATGGCTGTTTTCTACCTTCTCTGTTGGAGGCAGTATGCCTCTGAATACCAGTTGCTGGGAATCACAGGACTCTGGTCCTGCTTGCTGGCTTCCCATGGGCATCTGGTTGGCTACTGTGAGAACAGGATGTTGGACTTTGGCTTCCTCCAGCAAGGATCTGGCAAGAGTGCTCCTGCCGGAGAAGCATCTCTTCCACTCAACTGAGTACAGCTTTACTGGTGCCACAAGGGGTTGCTGTTGCAAGGAACAGGTAGGAGGACTGCTGGGTGTGCCTAGGACTGAAACTAGTCTCCAGCACAAAACTTTGCGGACAAAGATGGCCTTAGGCTTGTTCTCATGGTCCGTGTCATTATGAATGGGGATCCCTAACAAAAAAAAAGGGAGGGGGAGAAGCAAGCCTGCAGAACTGTCTTGAGTCTTACTTTAAAAAATAAAAATTCGGTTGTTGATGTGTTTGAGACATACACAGCCTGCTGAAATCATTACAATCACGTGTTTTATCATACCTCAGAGTGGAAAGTCAAACACTAAGCATGTAAGAACAGATACATTTGCCTTGCTAGATCTATTCTAACATGGCAGAGGCTGCAGTTTTTACAATCTCTGAGTGTTTGTTGCTGATAAGAGCCCTCTGGTCTCAATGTAGATCTTGGGTATTACTGTGGATATTTTTTAAAGCCTGTATATAATCATTGTTAATGCTGTAAGCAATTTTTAGATCTCTTTATAAGTATTTGCCCAGTCAGTGAATTCTTGTCCTTGACACCAATGAGGTGAAACAGGATTAAGGACATAGTTGCTGAGGTAAACCCAATAGCTTCTCCTCAGGAGAAGCTTCTGGAAATCACTTGGCTTCCCTTTTGTCCTTATGCTTATGATACCTCAGCTCACTAATACGGTCCCAGAATGGCAGGAGGGAATTACTCTTTTCTGTTAACTCACAGCTACTTTACTGTGTGAAAAAGTTGCATAAGAAATTGGGCCTGAGAGGGAAGCGTGGTAAGAAAGCAACTGGCACAAAGAAAGGACATTGAGAGCGGGGGGAGGGATGCTGAAGGAGGCCCTGACAGGAGACATAGCAAGCCAAAGTCTGTAAACCGCCCTGAGGTCTTATGACAAAGGGTGGTATATAAATCAAATCAAATAAAAAAATCAATTTTAAAAAAGCCACAGCCAGTCCAGAAACTCAGAATGGGGAACCTATGGCTGTCCAAATGATTTTAAGCTCCAATTCCCTTTAGGTCCAGCAAGCATGGCCGGTTGTCAGGGATGATGGGAGTTTAGTCCAAAGAAACATCTGGAGCCATGTTCCCCATCCCTGCTGTAAACAATACTGAGTTGGACGGACTAGTAAGTAGTCTGACTTAGTAGGAGGCAACTCCATATTGTGTTCCTGTTCAAGATGACTGCAGCCATCTTGTGCTGCTTTTGTTGGGCCTCCCCAGGATCACACACGGTGTTTCCTTTCCACACCAGTGGCAACTCTTTCTGAGAGGCAGCCTGCATCATCACCACGGAAATGCTGTGCATGATTGAGGCTTCAGGTGGCATACCACCTTACGTTGCATGTCCATGCCCAGGTGTGACAGCACGTGGAAACCTCTTGGCTTGGGAGCCTTATGGGGTGTGGGTGAGCATCAGAGACCAGCCCTCCAGCTCTTCCCAGCCAAGGCTCCCAAAGGTGTTGGCATCATTTGCTGCCGCTGCCTCCTCTGCAAATTTCCCATTTATGGGATTTGCACATTGTTCTATAGACACAGCCCTTGCTTCAGATGGCGCTTTAGATTTCCTCCCCAAGTGCCTTTTATCTCTGCAAGAAGGCCGGGGCTCTTCCCTCTCCCAGCCTCAGCGGCAGGTTCACAGGTGTGATAGGGCAGGGCTGGGCCTCAGTAGCTCTCAGCCTTTGAGCCTCCTCCATGTTTTAGTGAGCTATGCAGGGTATGTGCTGACAGGGCCAGCACGATCATTAGGTGGGGTGAGGCTCCTGGCTCAGACAGTATAAGCACCCTGCCTGCCCCATCACCTCCGCTGCAGTGCTAGTGCCAATTTTGGCCAAGACCACACCAATATTGTGCAACATATATTGCGGCGTGTGTAAGATCTTGCCCAAAATCGATGAGGTCTTGCTCAAAATCGGCGGCAATGCCACCGCCGCTTCTCTAGAGTTGGCAGAGGTGGGCAGCACAAGTGGCAGCAACAGGACAAGGCAGCGGGACACACCACCCCTGTGCACTGGGCTCATCAGCAGCTGATGTGGGCAGTAAAGTAACAGTAGCTGGCAAAGTCAAGGCCTACCCCTTATAAAGACTGAAAGAGCTCAAAGTGGGAGACATGAAATGCAGGAAGCTGCCTTATATTGAGTCAGACCACTGATCCATCCAGCTAGTATTATTCTATACTGACTGGCAGCAGCTGTCTAGGGTTTCAGGCAGGATTCTCTCCCAGCCCTGGAGATTCCAGGGACTGCGCTATGGCCCTTCCCAGCCCTGAAATTGGCTTCCTAGGTTCATCATCCCAGTAGCATATTAATTTAGTAGCAGGCTGGGAAGCACATGAGAAAGGGCCTTTCATGGTGGTGTCCCCACAATTTTGGCACTCTCTTCAAGTTAACATTCATTTGGGCCCATCAGTTCTTTTTGCTGTTGCTTGTCTTTAGGAGAATCTGGAAATCTAATTCAGTATCAGCTATCTGTATGTCTGTATCCACACAGTGCTTCATACTCTGCCTAAGGTTATATTGTTTTAGCTGCCTTTGTAGATTGCTTTGTGGGCTTGGTCCTGAAAAGTGACAAATATATTACTGAAATGAATTAATGAATTAATGAGTTGTAATAGACTCCTATTTCCACCTCACTGCACTTTTAGTGTGTTGTCATTATATTGCTGTTCCTTATCATACTTTGAATGCTGCCACTTGTTTGCCAATGTATTAAAGTTATACGTAGCTAATGTGCTTCAATGCCCTTTAGTGCGGTTCAACTAATTGTGAAATACTAGTGCCTATCCATGGGTTATTATAGTGTAATTAAAGGCTCCTGGAGAAGTGTTTGAAACAAAAAAGGCTTGACAGGATGTTTCAAAGCCGTCACAATGTAAAAAGAAAAGAGTCTCTAAATCAAGACCAAATAACTGGGATCAAAGTTCTGCACTGTGATGAAACTTGCAAGGGAAGCTGTTATAACCTTAATGGCCTCCCAAATCAGTGGTGGCCCAGCACTGGTCAGCCAGTCTTTGTATGTATCACCTCTAAACTATTGCAATGTGGACAAATAAGTAAATTGAAAATGCTTGGAGACTGGGGCTAGAATGGGATATTTGAATCTGCCCCAGATGGAAACAAGGTGGAGCTTTGCAGCTGATTTCCACCTGCTCTTGGCTTCAGTTCCCCAGCGTTCACCCTTCTGTTCCTCCTCTTCCATATCTACCACCCAAGCGGCACTCTTGGAGCAAACAGCTTTGTTTGCAAAGCGGCAGCTGTTTGGTAGCCTGCGTGATGAGATGCCCCGCTCCTCCACCCTACACAAACTGCTTAGTAACGGCTTTTTCAGCAAGCCCAGTCGCCCTGTGGGCCTCTCGAGAGAAGCCGTTAGACCGGCTTTGAGGTTCTGGGTGCCCGTGGCAATTCTAGCGTTTCCTTGGCTTGCTACAGTCTATCTTGCAATTGGGCAACTCTGCTCCAGCTGTTCCCTGTTAACTCATTGAAGGCTCTCAGCATCATAGCTTTTTGAGAATCAACGTACCACCCCAAAGATGAGGCAGCTGCCTTACCCTGAGTCAGTCTAGGATTTCAGACGGGCTCCTCTCCCAGTCCTACCTGCAGATGCTGGGATTTGAGCATGGGAATTTCTGCATGCAAAGCAGATGCTCTATCGCTGAGCTATGGCCCTTCCCAACATTTAATTTCACAGAAATTTAATTTCACATAAAGTAGAGCCATGCTTGTATGCACGCACACCCCAATTCTAATATAGCAATCAGCCCAGCCACCTCCCTTGTTTATAGTTAAAGATATATTTGAGGTGTGTAATCATTTTAACAACAGCTTCAAAGGCTATCGCTGCATTATTTGAAAAGAAAGGCAATGTGCTTGCTGCATTGTACCTTTGTGTCATTGGCGCCATAGAGGCAGGATTTGGGGGCAGAGGTCCAGTGCCCAACTCAGCAGAAGAATCAGGAAGGCCCCTGAATGCAGCAGGCCTCATTTTGATTTAAATATTCAGGCTGTGTGCACCCTACACATTTAAAGCATATACCCCCTGCCCCAAAGAATATTGAGAACTAGAGTTTGTTAAGGATGCTGGGAACTGTAGCTCTGTGAGGGGGACAAGCTGGTCCTGTACAAAAGAGACCGGGCCCACTTGAACCAGAATGGAACAAAATTGTTGGTTTTTTAAAAAAATGTGGCAGAGCAGCTTTTAAACAGATTGCTGGGGGAAAGTTGACAGGACCTGAGCAGTGTCTGGTTCAGGGTAGGTAACCAGGAATTACCGTATTTTTTGCACCATAACACTCACTTTTTTCCTCCTAAAAAGTAAGGGGAAATGTCTGTGCGTGTTATGGAGGGAATGCCTACGGGTGGCATGCCTACGGATTTTCCTCCTCTAAAAACTACGTGCGTGTTATGGTCGGGTGCGTGTTATAGAGCGAAAAATACGGTATATTCAGGGGAGTGAGTGGGTTGTTGCTACTCTCTGTGATTGCTCAAAGTGAGATTGTCCTGTCCCTCCTCTGTAGGAATGGAGGATAAATTTGATTCAGTTCAGATTTAAAAGTAAACTTACCTAATTGGCACTTTCTGAAACAGCACACAAACTAAAACACAGCCATCCTTAAAAATTCACTTTCTCCAATTTTTGAAGTACAGTTCTCCAGCCAAGGAACGTGTACAAAAATGCATATACTATGGGAAAGTGTGCATACAAATGCCTATACAGTCAAACCTCGGGTCTTGAACGGCTCAATTTTCGAATGTTTCAGCTCCCGAACGCTGAAAACCCAGAAGTAAGTGCTCTGGTTTTTAAACGTTTTCGGAACCTGAATGTCTAACGTGGCTTCCTCTTGAGTGCAAGAAGCTCTTGCAACCAATCGGAAGCTGCACCTCGGTTGTCGAACATTTCGGAAGTCGAACGGTCTTCCGGAACAGATTACGTTCAACAACCAAGGTTTGACTGTATTAATAAAAATAACATACAAATGCATGATCAGTGTAGGGTTCAACAGCCTGGTAGAGATAGTGGATAGAACACTGTCATAGAATCATAGAATCATAGAGTTGGAAGAGACCACAAGGGCCATCGAGTCCAACCCCCTGCCAAGCAGGAAACACCAGTCACCTTGTAGAAGACCTTTTTAAAAAACCAGCTTGCTAAGTGGTTGTTGCCTGTAATTCTGTGTGCTGACTGTGGAAGAGAGGGCAAATGATCCACAGCATACATTTAAAGCACATCCAATGCACATTTAAAGCACATGACTTCCCCCAAAGCCCTGGGAACCAGTTTGTTATGGGTACATACTGGGAATTGTAGCTACAGTTCCTAGGAATCTTTGTGGGAAGCCATGTGCTTTAAACATATGTTCGATGTGCTTCAAATATGACTTCCCCTCCTCCATGGCTAGAATGGAAATGTGGGCTACTAGTCTCTTAACCAGCAAATAAAATGTTATGCAGACCTTGTAACTTTTGTGGGTGTATTTTCAAGGGCGATATACATAGGTTAATTAAATAAGACTACTTCTAATTTAATATAATTAACATAAAATTTGCTGTGTGGCCTCCATAGCATGGGATTTAGTAGCAGACAGTTGATGGATCTGAGTGGTGATGATGAGGCAGAAACATTCCAATAGAAATAATTAGAGTTATAAACTTTGGCTTCCAATCATTTTCTTACATCCAATCCTTCTACATTTCTAAATCTTTTTACGCACCCATATATTACACAGTATACAGATATGTTACATGCATGTGTACCTCATCTCTCATCCATCACAATGTTTAAGATCAATGTACGGCCCAAACTGCATGTTAATTTAGACTTTGAACAACAACACATATTTAAGCTGCACCACTTCTGTTTTGAAGGAAAAACAGATTGTGTGTGTGTGTGTGTGTGTGTGTGTGAGAGAGAGAGAGAGAGAGAGAGAGAGAGAGAGAGAGAGAGAGAGAGAAAGTCAAATGGAATCAGAGCCCTGAACCATTTCCCAGTGAACGGCTGGTACTTGTCCCCAAAGCTGCTGTAGATTGCAAGTTATTGTTGCTTAACTCTCACTTTACTTTGTATTTATGTACTTAAACATTGATTTGGTGTTGTTGTTGTTTTGTAGTATTCTGCATTTGTTCAATTGTTGATTTTTGTCATTTGGATTTACTAACATGTATTTTGCATATTTGTATTTTCAACGTTTTTACGTTTTTGAATGTTTGCTGTGAGCTGTTTGGGCACAGTTCACTGTGGAAAAGCACCATATAAGTAAACTCAATCAATCAATCAAATGCCAGCATAGATGGATGGCTCTTCAGTGGGAAACAGGCTTGAGGCCTAGTTCCGATTGGGAGCATGATCCAGATTGGGAACTTGCATGGCTGCTTTCTCCTCAGAATAAAATTGGCATGCTTTTGACTAAACTCCAGCACCAAGTTCAAAAAGCAAGCTTCCATATCTGAAGGGTGTTGTTCTTCTGCTACTGTGGAGCACCTGTATAATGAAAGTTAATCAAGTGTCACTTGTCCTCTGCTACTCTCTCAAGTAGCCAGTCATTTTAATTATTTTTCTGTACAGGCTTTAATATTTTTTAATGTTTTTATATTGCTGTACACACACACACACACACACACACACACCGATATTTTATGAGAGGGAAGTATAGGGATGCTTTTATAAATAATAATTAAATACATGTTATGAACTACTGTAAAGGTCTCCGGACTGCAACTCCCACCATCCCTGACTATTGGCCATGCTGGCTAGGGTTAATGGGAGCTGGAGTCCAACAACAACTACCGTATTTTTCGCCCTATAAGACGCACTTTTTCCCCTCCAAAAATGAAGGGGAAATCTGGGTGCGTCCTATGGGGCGAATGCAGGCTTTCGCTGAAGCCTGGAGAGCGAGAGGGGTCCGTGCGCACCGACCCCTCTCGCTCTCCAGGCTTCAGGAAGCTATCCCAAGTCTTGCAAGCCCGGCGGGATGTCCCGCGGGCTCGCAAGGCTTGCGGGCAGCAGCCTGCACCCAAAAGCTGGGGACAGCGGGGAGGCGCAGAGCCGCCACCCCGCTATTCCCCGACCTGATCTGGAGGCTGGCGGGGGGAGAAGCAAGCCTGCTTCTCCCCCCCCCGCCAGCCCCACAAGCTCGGGGGATAGGGGGATGGCGAAGCGCCGCCATCCCGCTATTCCCCGACCTGATCTGGAGGCTGGGGGTGGGAGAAGCAACCCTGCTTCTCCCCCCCCCCGCCAGCCCCACAAGCTCGGGGAATAGCGGGATGGCGAAGCGCCGCCATCCCGCTATTCCCCGACCTGGAGGCTGGGGGTGGGAGAAGCAAGCCTGCTTCTCCTTCCCGCCAGCCCCACAAGCTCGGGGAATAGCGGGATGGAGGCGCTCCGCCATCCCCCTATTCCCTGACCTGATCTGGAGGCTGGCGGGGGGAGAAGCAAGCCTGCTTCTCCCCCCCCCCCCGCCAGCCCCACAAGCTCGCGGGATAGTGGGCCAAGCTGTCCCTGAAGGCAGAAGAGGGAG
Organism: Podarcis bocagei; assembly: GCF_964188305.1. Lineage (NCBI taxonomy): Eukaryota > Metazoa > Chordata > Lepidosauria > Squamata > Lacertidae > Podarcis > Podarcis bocagei. The sequence goes on from NC_138132.1 coordinate 27,384,542, forward strand.
ACGGAGTGCTCCGTCTCCCTCTTCTAGCTTGGGGATGGCTGCGCAAACCTGGGGGGAAATCAATTTTTTTCCTTTGATTTCCCCCCCCAAAAAAAATAGGTGCGTCCTATGGGCCGGTGCGTCCTATAGGGCGAAAAATACGGTATGTGGCAGGCCAAAGCTTACCCATACTTGTGCAACAAAAGTTCTGCATTTAATGACCAGGGTAAAAGAGGTATGGGGTGACCTTATTTCATTTTCTTTCTTTGTGCTAGTAGCAGACCCATTCTTTGAGGGGGAACCAAATGGTCCCAAAATGGCTCAAGGGGGAGTATAAGCAGGCTTTCCATCCTGTGTGAAAGACAACACAGAATGGTTCTTTGAAGATGCTGTTTGCCATCCGGAGTTTTGTAATTACTTGTTTAAATATAACTTCTTATTCTTATTCTTATTCTTATTCTTTAAAGGGATTTGCTGCCCAATCAGACTTTTTTTTGGTAAAGTGTTTTATTATTGTTTCATTTTATAATGTATATAAAACAAAGGTAACAATTATAACAGATGAAAACTAAGACGTACAAAACTATAAAGCAGACACATAGAATGAGTAGTTGCACATAAGTTAAATAACAAAGTAAAGACTATCATCTTTTATCAGAACATCAAGCATAGTTTTAGATTTCCCAGGATTGTCTTGAAAAATGATGGCATGCCAAATCATATAAAACGTGTCTGGAGGTTCTGGTCCTTGTCGAAATCTCAAATTACGCAGGATTTTCTCTATTATATCTATATTCCAGTGTGAGCGGTAACAAGTGTCCAGTGTGAGATTTTGAGCTGTTTTCCATTGAGTAGTAATTGCTAGGCAAGTGGCACATTTTTAATCTGATAAAAGTGTGTTTAACCAATTAATTAATCAAGAAAATGCTGCAGCCCTAATTCCCCATGACTCACTGGCTGTCAGGAAAGATGCCAACACATTTTAACAAACTCAGAGCTTCATGTTCTCTACAAAGACAGCCTTGGCTGAGCTGGTGTCATAGCTGTCTGGCCTAGATCATACATAGGTCACTCTGGATAACTGATGGGGGGGGGTGCCTATGGAGAGGATCGTACTTTTTTTGCCAGGTGGAGATGGTGAAAAAGCACTTGTGATAGTGACTTCTAAACTGGGAGGAAATTAGAGCATTGCAAGGGTTAAAGTGTGACTCCAGTGACAACTCCAGGGAGGGGACGAGGCTGAGCTGTGCCCTGGGTGTTGCAAACAGGGCAAACAGGTCCAGGTTTACGCAGAGCTGCCTCCCACGACATTACATCAGACAAAAGACTTAAGAGACAGGTGCTCCCATGAAAGAAAGTTGTAACGAAATGCCAAAAGAATCTCCGGTTACATCACTGAAAAGACAGCTCAGCAATCTGGAGCAAGGCATTTAGGTCATCCCTCCAATATGGGTGTGCTGTCTGTAGGACCGCCAGTAAATGAAGGAACGAATCATCCAATCGCAAGCACCTCCTGTGGTGCTGCAGCAAAGAGGACCAAGATGCTGCTTGGCTGAACAAAATGGGGCAAGGGTGGTTCAAAATTTTGCCATAAAAAGGCCTCCCCACCCCACCCCGAGTCAAGAAACAGGCCAAGCTGCTCAAACGTAACGAGGCTTGGGTGAGACATCAAATTCACTTTGCACTTCAGGGTGAAACTACTTAATTCACACTTACAGAAACAATGAGTACCAAAACACAACTGTTTTTCGAAATTTGTCATCCCTGAGGTAATTTGCATCTTTTGAGTTTATTGCCTGAATCGTACTTTCTGGTGTACAAACTGTGCTTTTTCATACCTCATTTATGTCCAGAACGGCCCTTTGAAGTTGCTCAGGCCCCACAAGAGTCACACTTAAAGGCTTCGTGAACAAGAGAGAAAGGAACAGAGAGTTCCTGGGCCCAGTTCACAGATGGCTCCAATAGACAGGCAGGAGCCAACACAGAGCAGGAGTTTGAAGAAAAAGTCCAGGGCCCCAGTCCAAAGCCTGAGCAGGAGGGCTCCCAAATACACAGGGCTCGCTGGCTTATGTTTTGAACAGAAATTACACACATTACCATCTAAGGAGTGATCTGTCTCTCACCTACATGTGCATGCATGCATGCAGCAGCACACACACCCCATTAATCCAAAGGCCATAACTGCACCACCATGCATATAAAGCACTACCACACTACAGTGGTACCTCCGGTTAAGAACTTAATTCGTTCCGGAGGTCTGTTCTTAACCTGAAACCATTCTTAACCTGAAGCACCACTTTAGCTAATGGGGCCTCCCGCTGCCGCCGCCAAGCGATTTCTGTTCTCATCCTGAGGTAAAGTTCTTAACCCAAGGTACTACTTCCGGGTTAGTGGAGTCTGTAACCTGAAGTGTCTGTAACCTGAGGTGTCTGTAACCAGAGGTACCATTATACTTTAAACTGCCATGAGCTTCCACCTAAGAATTATGCAAACTGTAGTTTGTTTAGGGTGCTGAGACTTGTTAAAAAACCCTATCCGCCTCACAGCGCTACAGTTCCTAGAGTGGTTTAACAGTCAATCCCTCTTCGCAGGGCACTTTGAGAAAGGTACCTTCTGTGAGCAGAATAGGGGTCTCTTAACCAGTCTCAGCACCCCTAACAAACCACAGTTCCAGGATTCTTTGGGGAAAGCCATGACTCTTAAGAGTAGCATTATAGTGCTTTAACTATCTAGCATGGATGTGTCCTAAAATTACCTAAGCGCACCACTGCTCAGTATTCATATAACCACATTATACTGAGCCACTGGTTTATGTAGCCAGTACTGACTTCTTGTTTTACTGGCTTTTCATGATCTGGGGCAGAAGCCTTTCTCAGTTCTGCTAGCCAAGATCCTTTCGAACTGGAAAGGTTAGATATTCTGGGCCCTTATTTTGAGAAAGCCAGTATGGTGTAGTAATTAGCACACAGATGGAGAACCTCAGGCCTCCAGACCTTTTTATCTGGCCCTCAAAATTCCCTCTAGTTCTCCCTGGCCATGCCTGCTTCTCCCTAGGCCATGGCCCATACTGCTCCTGCTTTGAACCCTTCATTATTGTTTTAGCCTGGCTGGAATGTGTCATTGAACTCTGATAATGCCTCTTGCTTGTCCGCATGGAGGACAGAGAAGGGTGTGTGGATGTAGAACAGGGGTGGGGAACTTCAGGCATGAGGGCAAATGTGACATTCCAGGCTTCTCAAACTAGCTCTTGGGACCCTTCCCAAGCCATGTCCTTCTATATGCCACCCACCCTCCCCATCCATACCCCTCACTGGACCTGCCCCATTTCTTTAAGAACTTGCCACAGTTTGCTGTGGTCGACACAGTCAAAGGCTTTTGCATAGTCAATGAAGCAGAAGTAGATGTCTTTCTGGAACTCTCTAGCTTTCTCCATAATCCAGCGCATGTTTGCAATTTGGTCTCTGGTTCCTCTGCCCCTTCGAAATCCAGCTTGCACTTCTGGGAGTTCTCGGTCCACATACTGCTTAAGCCTCCCTGCCTTGTAGAATTTTAAGCATAACCTTGCTAGTGTGTGAAATGAGTGCAATTGTGTGGTAGTTGGAGCATTCTTTGGCACTTCCCTTCTTTGGGATTGGGATGTAGACTGATCTTCTCCAATCCTCTGGCCACTGCTGAGTTTTCCAAATTTGCTGGCATATTGAGTATAGCATCTTAACAGCATCATCTTTTTAAATTTTAAATAGTTCAGCTGGAATATCATCACTTCCACTGGCCTTGTTATTAGCAGTGCTTTCTAAGGCCCATTTGACTTCACTCTCCAGGATGTCTGGCTCAAGGTCAGCAACCACACTACCTGGTGTATACGAGACATCCATTTCTTTCTGGTATAGTTCCTCTGTGTATTCTTGCCACCTCTTCTTGATGTCTTCTGCTTCTATTAGGTCCTTTCCACTTTTGTCTTTTATTATGGAAATCTTTGTACGAAATGTTCCATTCATATCTCCAATTTTCTTGAACAGATCTCTAGTTTTTCCCATTCTATTGTTTTTCTCTATTTCTTTGCATTGCTCGTTTAAGAAGGCCTTCTTGTCTCTCCTTGCTATTTTTTGGAAATCTGCATTCAATTTCCTGTATCTTTCACTATCTCCGTCGCATTTTGCTTGTCTTCTCTCCCCCGCTATTTGTAAGGCCTCGTTGGACAGCCACTTTGCTTTCTTGCATTTCCTTTTCATTGGGATGGTTTTAGTTGCTGCCTCTTGTATAATGTTACGAGCCTCCATCCATAGTTCTTCAGGCACTCTGTCCACCAAATCTAAATCCTTAAACCTGTTCCTCACTTCCACTGTGTATTCATAAGGGATTTGACTTAGATTGTATCTTACCGGCCCAGTGGTTTTTCCTACTTTCTTCAGTTTAAGCTTGAATTTTGCTATAAGAAGCTGATGATCTGACCCACAGTCAGCTCCAGGTCTTGTTTTTGCTGACTGTATAGAGCTTCTCCATCTTTGGCTGCAGAGAATATAATCAATCTGATTTCGATGCTGCCCATCTGGTGATGTCCATGTGTAGAGTCGTCTCTTGTGTTGTTGGAAAAGAGTGTTTGTGATGACCAGCTTGTTCTCTTGGCAGAACTCTATTAGCCTTTGCCCTGCTTCGTTTTGAACTCCAAGGCCAAACTTGCCAGTTGTTTCTTTTATCTCTTGACTCCCTACTTTAGCATTCTAATCCCTTTTAATGAGAAGAACATCCTTCTTTGGTGTCATTTCTATAAGGTGTTGTAAGTCTTCACAGAACTGGTCAATTTCAGTTTCTTCAGCACCAGTGGTTGGTGCATAAACTTGGATTACTGTGATGTTAAAAGGGTCTGCCTTGGATTCGTATCGAGAGCATTCTATCATTTTTGAGATTGCATCCCAGTACAGCTTTTGCCACTCTTTTGTTGACTATGAGGGCCACTCCATTTCTTTTACGAGGTTCTTGACCACAGTAGTAGATGTGATGGTCATCCGAAATGAATTCACCCATTCCCGTCCATTTTAGTTCACTGATGCCCAGGATGTCAATATTTATTCTTGCCTTCTCATTTTTGACCACATCCAACTTACCAATGTTCATGGTTCTTACATTCCAGGTTCCTATGCAATATTTTTCTTTACAGCATTGGACTTTCCTTTCGCTTCCAGGCATATGCGCAACTGAGCGTCCTTTCGGCTTTGGCCCAGCCGCTTCATCAGCTCTGAATCTACTTGTACTTGTCCTCCGCTCTTCCTCAGTAGCATGTTGGACGCCTTCCGACCTGAGGGGCTCATCTTCCAGCGTCATAACTTTTATATGCCTGTTGTCTTTGTCCATGGAGTTTTCTTGGCAGGGATACTGGAGTGGCTTGCCGGTTCCTGCTCCAGGTGGATCACGTTTGGTCAAAACTCTCCACTATGACCTGTCCATCTTGGGTGGCCCTGCACGGCATAGCTCATAGCTTCTCTGAGTTATTCAAGCCCCTTCGCCACGGCAAGGCAGTGATCCATGAAGGGGTAATGCAGAAGGAGGAAATGCAGAATATAAATGTAATAAAAATATTCTCCATGCAAAAGCAGTGCTGATCCACACCAGCCTGGCCTCACTCCAACGTCTCTTCCAATGCTTATCCCCTCACAGTGTGACACAGTTCTTGACCCCATTTTCCCCACAAAGTGGGCGTAGAGGCAGGAACATACTCAGCGTCCCTTTCACTATTTTGCTGACTGGGGTTCCATTGTCTAGCCATCATAGCCTTTAGAAATCCCAGACAGGTATTGCTGACTCATAGGCATGCACTGGAATCCAGCATGGAACATGAGGTGTTCTGAAAGATTTCGTAGCAGAAGTATTTGGGACACTGCATGGAAACCCTCTCTGACACAAGCACACCTGCCCCACCCAGTGCTCAAACCCATTTAATCTGTGCCACTCCCGCCCAGAAGGAACAATGGGAGTCACGGTGATTCATTGGATGCCAGGGCCCTTTGAATACCTGCATCACATCAGCTCCACTATTCTCCAACCCAATTACAGGCTTTCTTTGAAGCAAACCCCCTACATTATTTCTTTACTACTACTAGTAGTACTAGTACTAGTACTAGTAGTATACCACCCTTCATCCAATGATAACTGGGAGGTTCACAACATAAAAATACAAGATGAGAACACAAAATATGTAGTAAAACAAAAACAAGCCAAGAACTCACTTCCCGCAAACACATTTGAAAAGCCATAGAATGTAATCACCCCAAAGCCTGGTTAATTATGTGCCTTATCAGTGCTCCTATGTATAAAACAAGTGAAGATGTGAAAGTTGGGCTCATGTTGCAGGCTGGAGATCACAGGTGGACCTCAAGTCCTGACCAGTTGAAGACCACAGGATGAGATTACCTTTGAGATCCCTGTCAACTGAATGATTCTAAAAGTACTGTTGTGCTCAAGTCTTGCTTTCAGGCTTCTCATTGAAGCATTTGGTTGGCCACTGTGAGAACAGGATGCTGAACTAGATGGGCCACTGGCCTGACCCAGCAGGCTCTTATGAACACCATAAAACAAAGAAATAAGTGGTCCAACAGCAGCCCTAACTAGGGATAATGGCCTTGCAGGGACATGGGGACCTCAGGAGAGCCCCATTAAGCTTAGCATTCATTAATCCATTCTGCCTGCACAGCAACTGCCCAGCTCAGAATTTAACGCTGAGTCTGCTCACAGCCACACCCACCTGGCTGGGCTCCTTCCAGACAAATGAACCTGGAATATGGATGGCATAGCCGGCTATGATGATCATGGAATGTGCTGGGATCATCCGTTCCAGCAAGGCACAAACAAGGCAGCTTTGCACCAGGAGATTGGCAATAGATGCCTCTGAGTACACACACTTTGAAGCCACAAACACTTTGAAAGAAAGGTGAAGACTGACAAAGCAGAGTACCAGTTTGGGTGTGGCACAGCAGCCAAGCTCATAGCTGAGCACACACCCAAGGGTAGGCAAGGTGAGCTGGGAGACCTTAATGGCACACCCATTGTGCAGGCACACTTCTGATAAGATCCCGCTGTTAGGAATAAAAGAACACATTCTTTTCTGTTGTTCTGCCCTGTATTCATTGAACGCAGCACTATTTCTGTTTCACTGTAGTTCATCCTCCACCAAAAATAACATTATTTACCTCACTGTTCACTATGGTGAAATTACGTAATTGACAAATTTACGTAATTAATTACATAAATTATCTAAATTATGTTGCTATTGCGTCGCATTGTCATTATGTTATTCCACCCCATTCATTTTAATGCAAAGCAAACACAAAGGGAGGAGGGGTGTAATCAACTACATATCAACCAGTACTGATCATATTCACTGGATTGATTTCCTTTCTTGATATGGGTCAAATAAGTGAACACCAGCAATTTCCGATCCCCTTTCCATTAGAAACCTCAGAGTGATGCTTCCTTGCTTGTGCTTCTGTTTTCCACTACTGGATCACCACCAGCTAAATGATTAGACCAGAAGCATCATATCTGACTGGGAGTACTAAATACCCCCCTTTCCCCCCCTCTTTTACTTGCCCTCCTGTGCATTCAAGCAGCAGGACATACAGAAATCAGGGCTGGGGGGTTTGTGGCTCCCCAGATGTGGTTGGACTCCAGCTCCCATCCACTCTGGCCAACAAGGGCTAGAGGGCCACCAGCTCCCCATCCTTGAATTAAAACTTGACCTATCCCTTTGTTTTCATGCCAGGAACTGGACCGGTTAGGGGTGGGTAAGCTTGGTAGAGTTGTATTATCTGTCTGTCTGTCTGTCTGTCTGTCTGTCTTTCTATCTATCACTAACAACCTGTACAATTTGTGGCCTATGAGGCCAAATGAAGCCTACCAGCTACGGTTGGCAGCTAGGGCTGCCAACTTTTGAACAAGCCTGTGTTGCTGTTTCTTGAATGGCAGCATAGCTTGCAGCAACTGAATGCTTTGCTGCTGGCCACTGGAAGCTCCTCCTGGTGATTTCTGGGCCCAAACTTCTCTTAGAGGCAGAGAAACAGGACAAGCCAGTTTCCCCACCCCCTCTGGTTAACTGGCAATCCTAATAGTAGCCTTCTGGGTGCTTAATAAACCTCCTGCTTTTTTTGCTCCCTGCCTAGGATTGCAAAAACAGCAGTATATTTCTAAATCTGCACTTGGCAGGTGCAAGTACACAGCTGTGATGAGCTTGGTGGGCCAGCAGCTGTGCAGACCCCTCCGTGCAAAGCAGAAATTCAGCAGTTGACATTTTCCCTAACACTGCTGCTTAATTTCTGCTTGTTGTGCAAACACGAGAACACAGGAAGAGCATAAGATTTCTCATTTTTACAAGCCAGACTCTTGCACCCTCAAGCTAAGATTCATTCACTCCAGAGGCGAGAAACCTTTTCCAGCCAGAGGCTGGCCACATTGTCCAGGGTTGGTAGGGTCAGAGGCAAAAGTGAACAGAGCAACAAATGTAAATACCGTACTACCTTTGTACAGTAGGCTATTTTTCATGCACACTGCTCCCTAGCCTCCATACATGCAAGCAGGAGGCATTATCAGAGTCCAAGTACAAACAGACAGAGAAGAAACAGACAGCTGGACAGAAAGCCCACAAGGACACCAGAAGAGCGCTGCTGGATCAGGCCAGTTAGCCCATCTAATTCAGCATCCTGATCTCACAACCAGGTGCCGCTGTGGGAAGCCCGAAAGCAGGACATGAATGAAACTGCACTCTCCCCTTCTGTGGTTTCCAGCAACTGGTATTTGCTGGAAGCATACTGCAGAGAGGAGCATCTGAAAGGCAGAGAGTAACACTGGCCTGGTCACCCACCCAGTTTCGCTGCAGCTGCTGCCTGGGCCTCCCCCCCCCCCCCCCAATGTCGTGGAGCGCCCAGGCTCTGTTCTGCTGGCTTAGACAGTTCATAGCCCTAAGGTGGCATGACTGGATTTGGCTACAATTAATCACTCAAGTTGAAACTAGTGAGAAACCCCAGCACAGCTGAGCTTGCCGAGCTCCACCCAGGAGAAATTAAATGGGACAGGGGCCAGTTCAGGAGCTGCGCAGCTTCCCCGATTCCCAGAGGAATGGAGGAGGTGGGTGTGGAAGCGTTTTGGAATGTGCTAAGTTCTTTGATCCAAGCTGCTTCTTGCTTCAGCCAAGCAAGGGTGCAGTTCTTTGCATTAACCCACCCAGTGCTCCCTGGCTCACTGCTTTCATGATGTATCTTCCAAGTCCATCAGAGTAGGGTGTGTCAAAAGGATTGCCAACTCCTTTCCCGACAGAGGTGCTTGTGCTTTAAAACAGTTGCATGGCTGGAAATAAGCCCTCTGGCTCACAGTGCTGTGTAGCCTGGGGTAGAGACAAGGATTATGAGGGCCTAACTACTTCAGGGTTATTTCAGGCTCCGTTCCTGAATGTTTAGCTTTATTTTAAGAAGCACATCTACTCCGTTTAGGTGTGGCAATACAAGTATGCAAGTTGCATTCTAACCAATTGCCTAGTAAGAAATGATACAATTAAAGTATTTTAGCTGTTTTAGGTTTACCTTCTATTTGTCCTCCAGCTGTTCAGCAATTATTCCCTGGGGCACCTCGCCACAACATTTCTGCCAGGTTAGGTTCCGCTTTCTAGCTCACCACAGCTTCACGATGGAGAAGGCTTCACCTGTTGAATTTCTAATCATATTAGGCAGCTATTCAAGGCATAAGTGCTGGCAAGCCAAAGGAGTTTGAAAAACCTAAATAATTTTGAGTGATGTACAATGTGTTTGTAGGAGGGGGGGAGTTGCATAAAATATGCACATACTCATTTACACGTATAGGTACAGATTTAGAAATATTTAATACAAATAAAAGAGAAATGGTATCCATCTCACCAGAGCCAGTCCACCTATGAGGCAAAGTGAGGCAACTGCTTGTGCCTGATGTAGATCTTCACTCGGCCCTTCTTCCATGGTGCCATTTTGTGGTTCACCTCAGGTGCTAAAATGTATTGGGCCAGCACTGCATCTCCCCATAGTGGGGAAGACTGTGGCCAGATGTGCCTGTCCAGGTACTGCTCGGAACTGATAGACAACTTCAAAGCTCCACCTCCTCTCCCCCTTTCCGTATTTTGTTGTTGTTTAGTTGTTTAGTCATGTCCAACTCTTCATGACCCCATGGACCAGAGCACACCAGGCACTCCTGTTTTCCACTGCCTCCCGCAGTTTGGTCAGACTCATGTCGGTAGCTTTCCTTCTTAGGCGTTCCTTATCTTTCAACAAGACTTGGTCCAGACAACCCTTCAAACAGAGGACTGGACACAAGGTACATGGGCCCCCTCTCCTGATATGCCAGTGATTAGGGTGGGTGAGGAAGCTTTGCCTCCTCAATTTCTTCATGGCATGCAGCTGGTAAAGGTCCAGCAGCAGGAGGGAGGAGTAAGCTGATAACCAGACACTCAAGTTGGAGCTTTTGGGGGATCTATTGGTTTCTTGCTGAAAGCATTATAGACCTGTTCTTTCCTTCTTGTAAGTATTTTCCTCCCTTCCCTCCTCCCAATTAAAACAGGCCCTAGAGCAAATAACCTGCAGCAGTTTCACAAACTACTCCAGAGGTGGAGCTGAACTGACACACTTTGCATTTGTATATCAACTGGGATGTTTGGGGTGTTAATACCTCTGGTGGTGGACATGTCATGCTTCTTCTGGGGTAGTTTTTCCACCTTTGCTTCCACCCTGCACTCGGCTCTTACTTGTGGCTCCTAGAAGCTGTCAGCTTGTGACAGCAGCCACACCCTGGGAAACAGCATTGACTGGCTGACTAAACTAGGTGAGTGTAGCCAATGGGCCTCAAACCCTTGGTCTGTTAGGGTCTTCGCCTGCAGGCCAAAACAGGCTCAAGCGGATTGAGTGGACAAGACCAATAGTGGGTCCAATGGTCAAGAATGTGGTTTCTACATGTGCTGTAGAGGGAAATGAGGGGCAGATGGGGCTTGTCACCCTGGGAAGGTAGCCCATCTAGGAGAAGGAAAACTCTGATCCTAAACTTCTATGGCCTTGCAGCTATACTCATCCATGAGAAAGGCTTTAGGAGTGAACTCTGAGGAAAAATCTATACCCACTGTTTTGCGGAACATCTTTGGGAGAATAAAAGGCTAAGGAGTAAACCCTACACGAATCTGGTGCTCTTAAGAGGGTTGGGTGGCGTCCTGTACACCACCTTATGGCAACTCCTGCAGCCAAGCTGGTGCCAAGTGTATTTCTCTGCTTTCATTTGGACCACATCAGTGAGGTTGAGAGGGGGTGTTATCATCTAGGCAGCCCAGAGCCTCCATACACACTGCCCAGGCTTCCGCCTTGGAGAGGTCACTTCAGTGCTGCTAACACAGGAAAAACAACTTGGGAGGCAGCAGTTACGAGTTACCAGTCTCTGTGATTCTCCAGTGGCTTGACTTTGCCCCTGGAGGTGCACTCCATTGTCTTTCGAGACAGATGGTTGCCAACGATTGACTGGGATCCCCAAAAAACATGCTCAGGGAGAAATGTGGTTCTCAAACAGCAGCCCACTATTTCTCAAATATTGTGTCTCTCAAACCCCACCCCAGACTCCAGGATCAGCCCAAGACATGTTGCTACCTGAGGCAAGGACAAGACGGCACCCCCATCCCCATTCCCCAAGCAGAAGCCACCTGGAACAATAATACAATTTTACTTCAACAGTAGTGACAGGATAGCAGCCACTACTGGCGCTTAGGCAGGAGGCCAGCTTAGGGGGTCCAGGAAAGGCCATGCGACAACATAGGGAAATGGCTGGATGCCTCAGAAAGAACAGCAGGGTGGGACTGCTGTTTTGGCCCTCATCCCCAGCATCAGTTGCCTAAGACAGTCCATTTTGTTAAATGCTCGGGCTGGCCCTCCCTTTATGGCAACCCTTTTTTCGTTTTTAGGCTGGGTACACACAATACATTTAAAGCACATTTCCCTCCCTAAAATCCTGGGAACTGTAGTTTTTTTAAGGCTCCTGGGAATTATTACATGAAATGAACATACTGTATACTGTAATACAGTTTAGCAGCTAAGACACTTTTTCCTGGCATGGAGATCTGCATTGAGAAAATCTGCTTCTACTTCCTGTATGCCATGTGGGCTGTTAACAGGACAGGGGCAGGGCTAGCAAAAAGCTCTAGCACTTTTATGTGGTTGGGAAGTTTGAGTTCAGAGATCCCATCTTCGCTGAGCAGCCCTTGGGCAAGTAGCTGCTTTTTCTCAGCCTTAGTTTCCCTAGCTATAACACATGAATGACGAGATAGAGGATTCCCCAACGGCCCTCATTGGGCTGAGGGGAGGCTAAGTGAGGATGGAGGGTTTCTATGGATCCATCCAGTGCCTTGAGACAATATTTAAATGAATGAGTAAATAGGTTGTGGAGTGCTGTGAAGATCAAAATTGTTCATCAGCTGCTTTGAGATCCTTCCTTCAGCCCCAGCATGATTCCTACCAGTTCAAAGTGCACGGTCAATGATTTTGCTTGGGTAAAGACACCATATCCCACACCTTGTGCTAACTATACTGAAACGTGACCCTTCCTGCCTGGTAGCTGTGGGCCCACGATTAATGCCAAATTATGTACCATCTCTATTAATGCAGTGAGTCAGCAACTATAGCCTTGTGAAATGTTCCCTGCTCATTTTCCCTGGGCAATTAAGTGTGTTTGATGAGCAAGGGCATTCGCCGCTTGAATCAGCCACAAGGATTGGGGGAATGTTGCATCAGCTACTCAGGCTCCTCCTTCTCTTCCTCCAACGAGGCTGGGGGAGTGGTTCTGGTCTAACGTTTGACACTCATGGCTTCTAGAAGCTTACATGTTAGCACGTATATTCTGGTGAACGTCAGAAATTCAGAGGCAAAAGCCTCAGGGAGTGGATCTTATTGGGCACCATTAAGTATGCCGCAGCAGGAGGTCTGAGCTATAGGGCATGATCCTTCAGAAGGTTCTCCTACTTGGGCATGCTTAGGATTGCCATATTTCAAAAAGTAAAAACCAGGACACCCCGAAAGTTGTCGATTGACTTGCCTAAGATCCAGGACAAAGTGCCACCTCCCGGAAATCCCCCCAGACGTCAGTTCCACCTGTTAGATCCTGGTAATGCCTGGGAAAATCTGAACGTATGGCAGCTCTAGGCATATTGTACCCCAACTCTGATTTGTTTGAAGAGGTCTTGTGTAAGAGAAATTCCCGATGGATTGCATCATTATGAGGCACCCTGCTTCCCAGTCCTAAATGATCAAAGGGAAAGGGCTATATCCAATACTAGTCCTACTCAGACCCGACCCATTGCAGTTCATGAACAGGGCTAACTTGGGTCCATTGATTTCAATGGGTCTATTCTGATTAAAACTTAGCTGGCTACAACACTTAGTGAGAATAAAAAAGTCACCCAGAGGAAAATGCAGAGGTGCTTTTATGTGTAGTTTAAAGCAGGGGTGGGGAACCTCAGGCCCAGGGGCCAAATACAGCCCCCCAAGCCTGTCAACCTGGCTCTTGGGACTCTCCCCATGTCACACACCCTTCCACAGCTGTCAAACTTCCCTTTTTTGGGTGGGAAATTCCCTTATTCCAGCGCTGCTTTCCGCTGCTATCCTGGATTGTTAGATTACCCGTAGACTGTCCCCGGGACAGGTGAGGCTGCTGATCCCTTATTTTCAAATCTGAAAGTTGACAGCTATGCACCCTTCCCTACCTGCACTCACTCTCGCCAGACCTGCTTTGCACCTCCCTTGAGTGTGTTTGCCTGGCTGGAAGGTGTCCTTGGGCTCTGATAATGCCTCTCGCTTGCCTGGATGGAGAGGGGTGTGTAAGTGTGCACAGAAACTAGCCTACATATAGAGAAAGGTCAAATTAGTACTCTTTGTTCTGCTGACTTCTGCCTCAGGTCACATCCACTGCCATATATGATCCTTGGATGGTTGCCCAATAATTATCCATTGTCCATATGACATTCTTCTCCAAATCACGGCCTTCCCACACTTTCCCATTCCCTCAATCTGGATTTCTCATACCCTCTCCTTTTCAAAGTATCCCTGGTATGATGAAATCCAGACTGGTGGGGTGGGGTGGGAAAGCAGTGATTTGGATAACATTGGATAATTAATGGAGGTATAGTAAATGGAAAGATGGAAGAACTCTCTACTGGATATAATGTCCCCATGCTGAAATAGTATCATTGATGTAACATGGGTGTTCATTCCATTTATTTTGTTGCTATTTGCTTGGTCTAAGTGCAGAATGTGCATATATGTAAGCTCAGGGAATTGGCCCAGTGATTCTCACAACCCTATAAGGTAGCCAAGGCAGTGAATACGCAAGAATAGCCCTGCTGGACCAGGGCAGTGGCCCATCTAGTCCACCATCCTGTTTCTCACCATGGCCAACCAGGTGCCTGTGGGAAGCCTGCCAGCCGGGCCTGAGTGCTACAGCATTCTACACACTTGTGATTCCCAGCAACCATTGTGGGTCCTGATAGCCTTATCCTCCAAATGTTAAATGTGGGGGGGGGAACAGTTTGTGGGGGGTGGTAAGGAGGGTAGACGGTCCTTGATGGTCTACATGTTTTTGAGTTTGTGCATCAGGAGTGGCAATACATACGAGTGCTGTTTTTAGGCCACCACCCTATTCTGTGCACACTTACCTGGGAATAAGCCCCACTGAAGCCAGTGGGACTTCATTCTGAGTAGACATTTATAGGATTGCGCTGCTCGTTTGAAGTTAGTGTAATCCTTTGGGTAGAGCTCACAATCTATCAACAGCTGAATGTGGGTGAGTGGGGTGGAGAACCCTGCTGGCTTTCATCCCAGATGTCTTGTAAGTGACTGATGCCCTCCCATGCTAAAAGGATGCTTCCCACATTCCTGCAAGTCACTCCCTTGTCCCAGTACCTTGGAGGTGAGAGAGCTAATGCAAGGAGGGAAAGGAAGCTGATAAGTTGTGCCTGGAACAGCAGCAGGTCTTCAGACATACTGGCCTCTAAGGGAAAAGGCTGTAGCTCAGTGGTAGAACATCTGCTTTGGGTGCAGAAGGTCCCTAGATCAATGCCCTGCATCTCCAGACATGGCTGGGAATGTCCCCTTTCTGAAACCCTGGAGGGTTGATGTCAGTCAGTGTGGATGATACTGAGCTAAATGATATAAGGTAGCTTTCTATGTAAGCTGCATGGCCTGCATTGGAGAAGGAGGTCCCAGGTTCAGTCCTTGGCATCTCCAGGGTTGGGGAGGGCTCCCATGTGAAAGCCTGGAGAGCCACTGCTAGCCAGTGTACTGGGACAGCACTGGGCTAGATTAGCCAATAGTCCAGCATGGTATAAGGCAGCTTTCTATGTTCCTCCCCCATGAGCCAAGAGTCCTCTTGCATTAAATGGAGCACAAGAGACAGGCATGTTTTTCTCTGTAAGCATCACTGAAATGAATGGGAGGTGCTATGAAACGAGCAGGTGCAGAGCTGTGCTCTCAGTCAGCTCCCATTCACTTCAGTGAGGATTGCACAACTGATCTTCTTAGTGAATTGTGTGCCTCATGTGCAAAAGAAGCCTGAAAATGTGGAGGGGCCGCACAGCTTATAAATTCGGGATTGGCAGGTTCCCTTTGTGTATGAAAAATGGGCTGGTGTTCTTTGCCAAACATAATTTTCATATTTATAAACTCTGCAAATTCAGTAAATGCATACCAAGTGTTCTGCATCCAAAATTCAATTCCAGTCCACGTCCTTCATTGATGTATTTTTGCTTTTTTGCACCAGGCTGTAGGTCAGGAGTATTGGTGAAGGCAGAAGTGGAATTTTCCACTTCGGTGTTCCCTAACACCAAACTGGTCTGTAAAGGGATACCATGGCCTGCTACTCATCTCAGTGGTGTGTAAGCTGCTGAAAAACCACTCCTTCCTGCACTGAGAAACTCCAGGCTATGCCGGGAAAACGTAAGAACCTGCCTTATACTGAATCAGGCCATTAGTCCGTCTAGTTTTGCATTGTCTGCACCAGGAGTGGGGAACTTGGTAGATATTGTTGGACTCCATTTTCCATCAGCCCTAGCCACCATGGCCAATGATCAGAGATGATGGGAATTGTAGTCAGCGACACCTAGAGGGCCACAGAAGCCCCGAGTTTGGTTTACACTGACTGGCAGTGGCTCTGTAAGGTTTCAGGCAGGAGTCTTTTCCAGTTGTATCCGGAGATGGCAGGGATTGAACCCAAGAGCTTTTGCATGCAATGCACAGCTGTACTACTGAGCTTGGGCCACGTAAAATGCCTGCCAAATCTCTGCTTAAGAAACTGCTTTATAGTGAGCCAAGGCCATTGGGCCATTTGGTTCAGTATTGTCTACACTGACAGGCAGCAAATTTCCAAAGCAGGAAGAGCCAATGTGGTGCCCTTCACATGGTTGGATTCCAACACCCATTAGCCCCAGCTAGCATGGCCAAGTCAAGGATGATGTGAGTTGCTGTCCAGCAACATCTGGAGGGCACTGCATTGGCTAGCTCTGCCCTAGAGTTTCAGAGAGGAGTCTTTCCTGGTCATGCCTGGAGATCAAGCTTCTCATGCCATGCTGCAGGAATCAGCGGCACTGCAGCAGCTCTCAAGGTCCTGGGAAAAGCATTAAGCTACTGAAATGCCACAGGAGACAGCCCCAGCTGCTGGCTGCTTGCAGTCTGAGCCGCACCCTCTCCAGTTTCACTGGAAGTAGAAACTGGCAACACATTGTCAGGTTCCGTGAAAACTAGAAAAATCACTTTTGAGATTTGAGAACAAGAGGTTTGCTCATCCGCCCTGTGATAGAGGCAATGCAGTTTAATAAACCCTTTCTTCCAGAAATAAAGTGGAAGGTTTGGCTTAATTTATTATCAAACATTGATTTTCAAATTGTGTTCCAGGGAATCATGGTGGGATTTGGGGGTGGGTGGGTGGGTTATCAAGGATTCCTTTGTGAGTGCTAATAGCAGATAAGGAGGAATGTGTGGATATCTCAACTTTGGTGTCGTTTAGTTTCTCATTTTTCCAGTCGTTAGTTCAATTCCCTACTTATACACATCAGTTTGCAGTGGTTGGTTTTTTTAAGCCCTCGTGAAAAATTGTCAACATTTTAGTGCAAATTTGGTACCTAATACTGTATGCACATTTATACAAAGCATTTTCTCCAAATATAATGTATTTTTGCAAATATAACTTGCCACAGCAAAATTTGCAGAAGCATGAATTTAAAAGGATGGCTGTGTTTTGGTTCACACATTGTTTCAGAAAGTATAAATTAGGTAAGCTTGCTTTTAAATGTGAATTGGATTGTGTTTCTTCCCCATCCCTACTCATAAGTTCTACAAAATTATTCCTCTTCTGCTGCAAGCTGCAAGTGGAATTGCAGTTGGCCAGCCACACTTTCAGCCCATAAGGATATTGGTTAAACTATTGGTCCCATTCTCATTTTTGTGAGGAGCCAATTGGTTAGGCCAGTGTGTGCCCTGCACCGGAACTCTGGGTTGTCACCAATACTAGTCCTACCTAAATTCACTGAAATCAATACATCTGTAACTTAGGTCCATTAACATCAATGGGTCTACTTTGCCTGGACTAGCATTGGATTCAACCATAAATTCAGACAAAATCTCCCTCCCAGCCTGACCTGGGAATGCCAAGTATTGAACCCAGGACCTTCTGTGCACAACACACATGCTCTGTACCACTGAGCCATGGCCCTACCCTAAGGCATGCGCCCTCCTCACCAATTTTCTGTATGGCAATGGGAGTCCTTGGCACATGAGTCAAGCAGAATGTTTCCCTGAATGTCCAAAGTCTGAAGCAGTTTTTTTGTGGTGTGCGGGGTGGGAGGGATCCCATTGGTGGGATTAGCTCTGTCTCCTCTGTCACCTGAGCTAGGGAGAAACATTTGCAGCAGGTAGTGAGAAGCAAGGGCACACTCTTCTCCTGGGTAGGGAAGCAACAGCAGCCTCCCTTTTCTGCCCAGATCAAAGCCATTCCTGCCCCTGGCTGCCTCTCCCCAGGGTGGTTCTGCAACTCCACCCTGGCCTCTTTCTTTCCCAGATAAGGCCCAACCTCATCTTCAGGTTGCACCACTCTGCCTTCAGGCGTAACCTTTCCTCCCGCCTCCCCCGAAGCTTGCAGGAGCGCCTCAGATTTCAGAGGAGCAGAAAAGCTGCCTTGACGTGCATCAACCTGTCTCCCGCACGCTTTGCTTAGGCTTGCGCATTTCCCGGATCTCCTCTCCCCGTCCCACAGCATGCCAGCAAGAAGGGTTGGGGAACCCTCTGGGTGCCACCCCATTCCCCCTCTTACTGCCCAGGGGGTCTGGGGTGCGGGGAGAAAGAAAGTGAAGACCAGAACTACAAAAGGTAGGTGTGAAAGTGAACTTTTTATTGGGGAAGAAGATTGTAGCAAACCACCTCAGTAACACCATGATAACAAGAGGCCCTCTTGAGATTGCTATTCTTAACCCGCTCAGAATAGTTCCCCCCCATCCTGCCTGCCCCCCGCTACCCTTGAAAAGGCCCACCACCTCCATCTTCTTACATCAGGATGCCCTGAGTGAGAAAACCCAGCAGATTAATTTTTTAAAAAAGGGGGCCGTGAGAAGCAAAGGTGACAACTCTTGCTTAATTCTGTTCAGCTGCTACTTTGGCAACTTTACCACGCAAAACAAAACAAAAAAAATCTTTCTTCCACAGTTAAACACTAAATATATGTATACACACATATACATTCAGATATCTCTGTCCTCCATGACAGGTCAGGAAGACTCTTGTGTTAACCAGGTGCTGACCAGATAGATACAAGAGTTAATACAAAGCAAGGAGCTCTGGGTTGCAGGAAGAGGTCACATACCAGGAAGTACAGAGGCCAGGAAATAGCGATGCCCCTCCAAAAAGCTGCCACACGAGAGTTAGGTAAATGCTGAAGTCCCATTTGCGCATGGATCAGTCCCCTTTTGCTATAAAAATCCAGCTGGAGCTCCCAGGAGCTGGAGAAAATGAATCTTATAAAAATAGGATGGGTTGGGAAAGTGGGACGGGTGGGAGAGAGACAGTGAGGTTGCAGGGGAGACAATGAGTTACCGTCGTTCTGCAGTCTGCAAAGTTCAGTTCTTTGGCTCTTCACCAGCCTCTCCCCCTTCTTCTCCTGAGCACTCTGCGGTCCATAATGTGAGGTTGTCCCTGAGAAGCTGCATGATGAGGGTGCTGTCTTTGTAGGAGTCTTCGCTGAGCGTGTGGAGGTCGCCCATGGCCTCGTCAAAGGTGGTTTTGGCTAGCTTGATGGCCTCTTCTGGGGCATTGGCGATCTCATAGTGGAAGACCGAAAAGTTGAGGGCGAGGCCCAGCCGGATAGGGTTAGTGGGCTGCATCTCCTTCTTGCTGATGTCCATCGCCTCTTGGTAAGCTTTCCGTGCATTGTCGATGATCTGCTTGCGGTCATCCCCAGTTGCCACCTCGGCCAAGTAGCGGAAATAGTCACCTTTCATCTTCAGGTAGAAGACTTTGCTCTCTGGGTCACTGGCTTTCTTGATGAGGTGCTTGTCCAGCAGCCCCAGGACAACGTTGCAGACATCCTTCAGCTCCTTCTCAATCTTCTCCCGGTATTCATTGACCAGCTGGGATTTGTCGTCGCCTTCCTCGGTCTTGTGCTCAATGCTGGAGATGACCCTCCAGGCAGACCTCTGGCAGCCGACCACGTTCTTGTAGGCGACGGAGAGGAGGTTGCGCTCCTCGTTCGAGAGTTCAGCTCCATCCTCCACCACTGCCTTCATGAAGTCGGCCATGTCCTCATAGCGCTCGGCCTGCTCAGCCAGCTTGGCTTTCTGCACCTGGTGGTTCCTGGCCATCGTGGGGGCAACGGAAGGGAGTGCTGGGCAAGGAGAGAGATCAGGCAGCTACTCGAAGAGCCCTCAAGAGTCTCTGCTGAGTTCAGCTGCCGGGATCGGCTTTTGGCTTTGGCGTCTCAGCCTGGAGCAAGAACAAGGCGTGGTGAAGAAGCGCTCAATGAGCTGCCCTTCCCCCACTTCCTTTCCTGCAGCCTCTCCTTAAAAGGAAAGTGGCAGTGATTCACTCTTTGAGCAAGACGGTGAATGAATGCTCACCTGCCCAGGGATGCAGACTGAGAGAGAGAGACAGACAGACAGACAGACAGAGAGACCCTGAGACCTCTTAGGCAAGAGGTCGCTTGTCCTCCTGACAGGCATCATGGACAAAAATGGGCCACAGAGCATGAGCTCAAATAAAAGAGCGTCTCTTCCCCTCCAGGGGGCAGTGCACAAAAACCTAACCTGACCCACAAGTCCCAATCTTAACCCCTGTCCATCCCCAGAATCCTCTAGCCAGTATTTTCCAGGGGATTTCAGTATGCCTACTATTTATCTAATCACATTCATCCTCCCCAAAAATAATGGGAACTGTAGTTTTTCCAAGTGTGCTGGGAATCCTAGACCTGTGAGGGGTAAACTACAGTTCCCAGAATTGTTGTTGTTGTGTGTGCTTTAAATGTGTGGCATCTACACACCCAGTACTGACTATGTGAAATTGCCTCCCTTCCAAACATGGGACCAGTTTATCTGATCAATGGAACAGGACCACAGCGGTTACTGTGGCTGATATACTGTTGCTGTTTTATTGATCTTTTAAACTGGATTTTTATTGTGATTTCATGGCTGCGTGAGCCATTTTAAATTAGAGAGCAGTATATATAGTAAATTATTTTAACAAATAAAGCTTTCCCTGAAATGTACCACAGCAGAGGAGAAGGGTGCATGTTTGGATATCCTGCCATTAAACAAAAGGAATCCCACCCTCCCGCACACAGAAAGCATTAAACTTGGCTTTCTTCCTGACACATAAGTTTGGCATATGTGGGGGGGGGGGTTGTGGGAAAAGAGCAGTATTCAAATATGTGGGGGGAAATAAGCCACCTACAAACTGAAGCGGTACTAACCAGGAACAGCTTTACCATTTAGGAACATAAGACCATTGGAAGGTGCCTTAGGCTGCCTACACACCATACATTTAAAGTACACTGTTCCACCCAAAGAACCGTGGGAACTACATTTTACCTCTTACAGAGATGCAATTCCCAACATCCATAACAAACTAGAGTTCCCAGGATTCTTTGAGACAAGTCACGATACTTGGCTATCTGAAGCAATTTATGTGTGTTCAATATGTGTGTGCAAACTGTGCGCGGCCATGTCGAACACGGACGTGACCCCAAAACGTCACAGAAAGGGACAGGGTTGGGGCTGAACAGGGTGTTTGCAGGCTTTTTCAATGGTGTTTCAAATATATGCAATTTCACTTAAATGCACGGTGGCTTGGAATGTAACCCCTGCATAAATGATAAGTTGCCTGTAACTCAAAATGGCATATTCCCACTAGACACAGATCCCACTGCCACCTGCAAGAATGTGCAGATAGTCAAAGATGGCTATGCTCACCCCGCTTCTCCAGGCTGATGCTCTTTGGAAGAAACTCACTCGATGTCATGGGCCAGGAGTCAGCTTCACCTGCTGAGCAGCAGCCTGAAGGAGCCAAAGGTGAAGTGACTCCACCTGCTGCTGATCAGCCTTCTTGCTCCTGATGAGAACCAGCAGGCTCCAGCTTTCTTAAGCAGGGTTTCCAGCCTTAGTCAGTTGCGGGAAACAACCTTCGTCGTTCCTGGCCTGACCTTTCTGCTTCTTGTGACCTTGGACCCTTGGCTTTCTTGACCCCTGGATTGTTTGACTACGTGAACTAAGATACTCCTGACCTTAGGACTGGACCTTGTATGCAAACTCTGTCTCCAGGCAAGTACCCCCCTGAGACTTGGCTGGCTGGCTGCTTCTTCTGCTGAGCTCTGCCATGACTGGCAGCACAGGACTAAGACACTGGAAGCTTATTGGCAGACTGAGGTTGGTGGGGCACTGTCCCATTTGCCCTAATAGCCCAGCCTCCTAACTGTTCTGTTTTTAACACAGCTGTTCAAGTTTACATAGAGATCCAAGTTCAAGGAACTCTCCATGTGATAGAACACAAATCTCCTTAGCCCAGTGACTTGCAGCTAATAGGAAGACAATAATACAGATAATCACCTAAAGACATCACGATTTAGCTCAAAGGTGTCAAGCTTGTTGGCTGGAGTCGTTTTCTTTTTCTGTGATATCTCCAAGAAGCACCTGCCACACCTAACAGTCACTTTACAGTTTGACAGGGAGGAGTGGACTCCTCTTCGGAGAGGTTCGGATGTGGCATCTGTTCACACATGTTCACACTCGGTGATTGCAACCTCATGTGATGATCGGCATATGTGAATCAGCCATGACAAATCATCACAGGCCAAGGATCTCACACACCTATCTTAGGAAGCTGCTTGTAGTTAATCAAATTATTGGTTAATCTAACCCAGTACTGTCTACTCTGACTGGTAGCAACTGCAGGTGCTGTCAGGGAAGGACTTTGGGACTGAGGTCCAGGGCCCAACTCACCAGGAGGGACCCTCAAATGCAGCAGAATACAGTGGTACCTCGGTTCTCATATGTCTCTGTTGACTAACATTTCAGAACCCAAATGCTGAAAAACTGGAAGTAAATGCTTCTGTTTTCAAACACGCCTTGGAAGTCAAACAGCATCCGCTACGTGTTTTTCCATTTTCTCAGTTGAATTTGCAGACAGCCCTTTGCGCTTCGGTTTTCAAACATTTTGGAATTCAAACGGTCTTTTGGAACAGATTATGTTCAAGAACCAAAGTTCCACTGTAACTGGCTCACTGCATTTTGAGAGAGGCCGTACTCAGATCACTAAGGCTGCATATACACCATACAGTTGTACCCTAGATTGTGAATGACCTGTGAGTCAAACGTTTTGCCTCCCGAACGCCACAAACCCAGAAGTGAGTGTTCCTGTTTGCGAATGTTCTTTGGAACCCAAACGTCTGATGAGGCTTCCACGGCTCCCGATTGGCTGCGTGAGCTTCCTGCAGCCAATCGGAAGCTGTGCTTTTGTTTCTGAACATTTTGGAAGTAGAATGGACTTCCAGTACGGATTCCGTTACACTTCCGAGATACCACTGTATATTTAAAGCACATTCTCTTCCCCACCACAAATGTGGCCTGCCACTGATGCTGCACCACATTTGGCTCAGCGCTCAGCCTCCTCTGCCCCCTTGATATTGGGAGTGGGGCTGAGCCCCCTGCTAAACAATATGGAGGGGGCTGAAGACACATCAGCCCTAAGGAGTTGGTGCCTACGTTGTACAGCATTGCACAGGATTCAGCCATATACAGAGTCTAGCTCCATATACACCAACTGGCTACATAAAGTAAAATATAGTCAGCAGGGGTAGCCAATGTGGTGCCCTCCAGATGCTGATGGACTCCAACTCCCATTAGTACTAGCCAGTATAGCCAATGGCTAGGAATGCTGGGACTTATAGTCCAGCAACATATGGAGAACACCATGTTGACTGATCTACACTAACTGGCAGCATCTCTCCAAGATTTCATACAGGAGTCTTTCACAGACCTGCTTGGGGATGCTGAGGAATGAACCTGGGGCCTTCTATATAGCTACAAAGAGACTCTAATAAACATTACCCATACATTCTCGTCTTTTCTTTACCGTGCTCCGCCTTTGTCTCCATGAAAGTACAGAAAAAGTTTCACTCTCAGAACTAAACCTGTTGCCACTTGCCGAAAGACTTCTCCTTTCTTCTGACACTGCCAAAAAGACAGACGGGAGAAAGCCCAACTGCATGACAAATTCCTTGCACTGCTGAGTGTTTTTTGAGCCTAGGGTGATACATCCCAGGCCAGCATGAGGAGAGGATGGGTGTGGCTGATAGCTCAGTTGCTCCAGCTTGAGAAGGTGAATTGTTCCACCAGGGGTGACTCATTGCTGGTCTACGTTATGTGGTCTGAGCAAAACTCCCTCGTAGCATCTTAGCATGGTGACACAGACCGCACTTTTCTTTTCAACTCAAGCGACTGGGTGGTGCAGGGAGATTCCTAAGGTGAGGGGGGGAAATGGGTCAGGAGCCCCGGAACACACCCAGGCAGCTTCAAGGGCCTTGTAGCAGGATAGTGGCATCGGGTCCATTAGCCCCACCAACTTCCATTCTAGTCTCAGCCAGCCCACGTGCCTGACTTTGTGCAAGCCTAGGGGGTGTCCTCCTCCCCAGCCTCATTTTGCTCTAGCAGAACTCAGCTGGGAGGATGGGGACAAAACCAGAATTAGGTGGCTCTGCCTCTTATTGGCTCTGGTGCCATCTACTGTTTGGGCTCCCCATATTCAGCCCCGGCAATCACAATGGGCACCAACCAGCACTGTAGGAGGGGTGTCCACTTTCAGAGCACTGGAAGGAGAAGGCCTTGTGAATCATTTGGTCCAACCTTTGCTCAAAGCAGGGGATCCAGAGCTAGAGCAGCCTTTTACAGATGGCCAGAGGCAAACCTAGGGTCCCTTGTGCCCTTGGCAAGGAGCTGTATCGGCGCTCCCCCCCCCAAAAAAATCACCTTACTGCAATAGCTGCACTAGAAATTGCTACATTTTATGCGACCCAAGTACTTGAAGCAAGCTTCTCCTGTGTTTGATCTCGCTGTGATGGCGGCATTGCGTCGCCACACACATATACGTCATACACCCCATAGTCTCCAGCTGTCTACCATCATACTGTCTTGCCATTTCTCTTACCCAGGCATAGGCAGACTTGGCCCTCCAGATGTTGTGAGACTATAATTCCCATCATCCCTGACCACTGGTCCTGTTAGCTAGGGTTGATGGGAGCTGTAGTCCCAAAAACATCTGGAGGGCCGAGTTTGCCTATGCCTGCTCTTACCACTCAGCTCCCAGCTCTTATCTAAGCTCACAATCTTTCACAGATAGCTGGAGACAGGTTTCTGGGGTGTTTGGGGGGGCAGTCTTGCCAACCTCTAGGTACAGCTCTGCAGGTGGCTGGTTGCATATCTCCGCAAGGCAGAGCCCATCCGCTCCCAGGTATTGGTTCCATTGGCAATCCGCTCGGCCGAGAGCTTTCTCCTCATGTTCAGTTGAAACCTGCCCTCCCAGTAAGTTGATCTAGGCCTGTCCTCTGTGGCAGCAGGGAACAAGTCTTTGTCCTTTTTTTCAGTATGACAGCATACCAAGTATTTGAAGAGTGCTATATGCTATATGCCAAAACCACCTGAGTCTCCTTCTTTGGAGGTCTTTAAGCAGAGGCTTGACAATCATATGTCAGGAGTGCTCTGATGGTGTTTCCTGCTTGGCAGGGGGTTGGACTCGATGGCCCTTGTGGTCTCTTCCAACTCTATGATTCTATTCTATGATTCTATATGCAGAAGGCCCCAGGTTCAATTTCTGACCCTCTTCAGTTGAAAAAGCAGCAAGTGATGAAGGGGCGGGGGGGGGGAGGGAACACTGCCTGAAAAACTAGAAAGCTGCTGTCAGCCCATATAGATGATGGGTCATGGGTCTGACTCAGATCCATATATTGCTAATTGGTTGTGCAAGGAAGTTGGCCTGTTTTAGGGACAGGGTATTTCCCCAAGATTCCAATCCAAATAAATTAAAACTGTTTGCAAACGGTGAATTATTTCCTCAAGCTAGCAAAGCTATTAGGACTTGGAGGGGCTGCGTTTCTTATCAAGGGTCCCTGTGTTTTCATTGCTTGATTGTACACAGCCTTTTATAGGAAGGGTGGTAATAGAAATGTTATAAAAAGCAATAGCACCGGAAAACAAAATAACCTTGTGGGCGTCTGCTATCAGATTCTGCACTAAGGTGGTTCTTGAGCTACACTTGCAACCTCCTCACATTCCTGCAGGTTCTTAAGGGAGTGTCTTGTATCAGATTGCAGAATCGCAGGACACTTAATTATATGCTTGTGTGGCACTTTTTCATGACAAACACAGTGCTTCTGCTGGCATTAACAATGCCCCCAACGTCTGTGGCTATGTTGGTTTGGGAGGCTGAATTTCCAAGCAGTTTTCTGGCATTGGGGGTGCTGGAATACAATTCCCAGGAGAGAACACAATATAATGAGCATGCGGCTGGTACCATCAGTGCAAATGCGCCGTTGCAAGCCAGGCGAGAACTCTTGGGAAACAGATGAGTGTTTTCTAATCACTCGCCAAGAAAGTTCATGATTCTTGAGTCAGCTCTGAATCTAAGGGGTTTGCCTGCTGCTGGTCAGCATACTGATGTCATGACTAAGCCACCAAGAAGCATTTTCAACTCATACAAGATGGCTATTGCTCACATTCCCAGCAATGGTCAACCTGCTGCTTCCAGAAAGCCTAAAAGCAGGATGTAAAAAAATAAATAAATGGGGGAGGAACCCCAGCAGGTATATTACCTCTGTGTAAAGCGGTTCCATCTTCTCAGGGCTAACAGCAGTCCACATCAGGGAACAATACTTAGCATGTGTAAAGTGCTTTTGAGCATCCAAAGCCTCTAAGGGGAGCCTCTGTGAGGAGCTCACACCCCTCCAGATGTTATTAAACTCCAACTCTTACCAGTCCCAGGCTGCATGGGCAACGCTCAAGGATGGTGGAGAATTGTAATTCAGCTATATCTGGAGTGCAAGAGACTACCCATTCCTGCTGTAAGCTAAGTCAATATCCTAGGGTTGCCATATTTTAAAAAGCACGTATCTCCCCGCAAAAAAGAAAAACTGTCGTTTGTTAAGGATGCTGGGAATTGTAGCTGTCATGCATAAACTATAGTTACCATGATTATTTGGGGGGGGGGTGCTTTAAGAGATAGTAGATGAGAGATTTGAACCTCCATGGACAGTGACTTCCTAAGGCAGAGGAGTAACCTAGAGCCTTTTCGTCTCCTTCCACACACACAGTGTGATGACAGCAGTGACTTAACTGGCAATTATTGTGTGTGAGAGCGAGTGCTTGGTGTCCTTCCAATTAGAGGCCTGAAAGGCTGCCCTAGGGTTGAGATAAATGCTACCAACTGGGCTCTGGCTGGTGCCTATTATCGCTTCAAAACCCACCTGCCCTATGAAACACATGCTTAACCTCAGGCAACCCAAAGTTTGAAATATGCACAAGATTTCTGGCCCACAAACATCCCTCCACTATCCTTGCCACTCCAGCCACCTCTGAGTCATATTTTAAACCGTAAGCAACTTTTACTTTATGCTGTAAATAACTAGATATATGAATGTGCCTGTGTTCTAAACAGTACAGAGCATGTTGCCATCATGAAAGAGAAGTGCCCATGCTGTCTACTTTCCAACCTTGTGCCAGGGCTGTATTTAGGAGTGTCTCCACTCCCATTGTTCAGCCTGGGCAGTGAGGTCCAGCACCAAGGGCCTTCTCGGTAGTGGCGCCCGCCCTCCCACCAGATGTATTTTGTTGGAAGCTGCCCAGAGTGGCTCGGGAAACCTAGCCAGATGAGTGGGGTATTATTATTATTATTATTTTATTTATTTATTTACTCTGCACCAAGAAAAAACAAGGCTACAGCACAAAGGGTGCCAGAACTCTGCATGTTAAAAATAAAAAATGTCAGAACAAAAATATATAGAGAAGGGGGTTCTGAACATAGAAAGCTTGACACAGAATGGTTGTCAAACTTTCCAGTATCCTTACCAGATTTCAGCTCCCCGCAGCCAATTTATATTTTTGCACATACTGTACAGCAACATAAATGCTGCAAAATAAAAAGGTAAAGTAGGCTGTCTGAGTACGTAGAGAGCAGATGCAACCCAGAGCAGCAGTCTTCTTTAACACCTAAGTACTGATTATCTTGGTTCAACATTTAAATAACAATGAAAGAGGGAGATCCGGGTTCCATTCATTGTTCTTGATTATCCAGCCATACATTACAAGAACTGACATTAGTCTTTGTCCTAGAGTCTGAGAAACACTTCTGACTTGATAAGTATGGAGTGACATTGTCTTGCTTGTACCATAAAAATGCTCTATATAGTGTAAAAATCCACCACAGTTGTCAGTTCCTGTACCACGTTTTCTCATTTGTGCAGGAGCCTCTCTACATTGTAGAGTAGGGGTGAGGAACCTGTGAGCCTGCAGATGTTGCTAGACTCTAGCCCCCATCAGCACCAGCCAGCCTGGCCAACGAGCAGGGATGATGGGAGCTGGAGACAGGCAACAGATGGAGGGACACAAGTTCCCCAGCTCTGTGGTACACAATGCAAAGTGTGTGTGTGTGTGTGTGTGTGTGTGAGAGAGAGAGAGAGAGAGAGAGAGAGAGAGAGAGAGAATATCATACAAAGCTGCCTCGTACCAGCTATTTTTATCCATCTAGCCTTTGCAGATTTAAGTCTAAAGAGTTTGCTGTTTGCAACACAGTCCACCATGTCACACCATGTGATTGCAAGATCACAGGCAGAGTTAGGTGTACACAGTACTGCACTGCAACAGTAGTAGGCAGCAAAGAAAAATGGGCAGCCCTGCAAAGAAGATGTTTCCATCAATTAAAACGCAAAAACCAGACAGTCATGGAGTAAGATAGGAGAAATTTTATTGTTACAAAAGTGAAAGGCATAACTGAATTTCAAACCCTACACAACTACACTTAAGGGACCAAAAGGGTTTGGTTTTGCTCTCTGTATAGAGCCACCTGACAACCTCCCTGCTCCTTGGCCCTCACCTACCTGCAAAAGGTGAGGCAAGGCAGAATTCTGTACAGGAACTGTTAGATAAGCACTACAAAATACTGTTAATGGTATATTTATTTATTTTTGGTGTGGAGGATGAAAGAGAGGGAATAGATCTAAAGGAATCCTAAAAACAAGTGAGCTTATTAGCAAGTTAAAATGCCGGAAGGTACAAATTCCTATCTGACTACACCCAAGGAGTGTGCACCTTCCCCCAACACTCAAAAGTTTGAACAAGCAGCTTAGATGTGGGTTTTCTAATCCACAGCCTATGCAAAATCCTGCTTTGCAGGCTGTATCAGCTACATTTGTGCATTTCAGCAGGGGTGACCTGGCTGCGCTCATCCTCATGGGGCAGCCCAAGACAGGGGTTAGGCACAGCATCCTATATAGCAGGGCTGTGTGCCACTCTGTGCTTAAGAAGGTAGAAGAAAAGAAAGTTCTATATCATGAAAAGCTAAATTCCGCAGTGTATAAATTATGCTAGTTGACTTATTTACATAATCACTTAACAAATTTGCATATTTCTGTTTTTTCGCCAGTGATGGGAAGGAGTGAAGGGTGATGTAGAGAACCGAATCTCCACCTTGAGTCATTGGAAATCCAAGTCTGCTACCCTTCTGGCTTTGAAATTTCGGCAGAAACAGCACCTACACATAGTAAGCATATCTTTGTAACAATTAAGGTTTAGAACTTGCCCTTTTTAAAGAAAAAAAGCATATGATTCTCAGGAACAGGAATTCTGCATCCATTACCACATTAAAACAAAATTGTTTTTAATGCTCCTGTGGAACCACATCATATCACACACAGACACACAGAGCCCTGGGTATTGGTTCACAGTTCTAATGCACCACATCGCATTCAAACAGATGCAAGTTTTGACCAACTGCATCAAGTGGGAGCACATTAAACAGCTAGTACAAACACAGCTTAATGGGCCCTGCTCTGCTGCAGCTAAAGACACCACATCAGTTCTTGACATTACAAGCAGATCGGGGTGGAGGGGAGAGAGAAGAGGTGGGTGCCTTCAATTGACTAGAAAAGTAACACAATTATCTCCTACAATCGCTGGAGCCTTGAGACATCTTTTCTGCAGAGCAAGACTAGATAAAAACTCTCCCTGGCCTTTATGTGCTTAGATGGTAGAGTCCATTCCCCCCACCCACAAAAAAATAGGAACTCCCGTTATTGCACTCACAGCAGGTGGCATGTATGGCTTTAAGCTTCGAACCCTACAGACAGCAGGAGCAACCTCTGCCTGAGGGTTTGGAGTAGCTTTTTCCTTGTGCATGTGGCATCTCCCTATCCTTGCTGTGAAACGGGAAGAGATGCAGCGATATATTAAATATAAATAAATAGATAGCCCTGGAGGGTAGAGAGGCACAGGTGGTGGCAATGGCTGTACTTTCAGATATTTGACAGAGCCTCTTGGGGTCGCCTTGGGTTTTGCCACGAGGCGCAGAGGGTCCTCAAAATCTCTTTTGTGCCCCGGACACACTGGATGTTCCCAAGCAGTGCAGGAAGGGGGGGAAAAAGAGAGAGAAAGAGATAGGATTAGTAAAAGGAAACACCAGAGATAGAAAAAAGGATGTTCACAGGAGTAGGTGTGCCTTCAGGCAAGCTAAAGAGGAGGAAGGGGGAAGATCCTGGGAAATTAGTGCAGTTTGGGTAAATGTGGAACAAGTGCCATTCTGGTAAGGATGACTTTATGAATGCCCAGGTGAGAAATGTCAGGAAAAGGAGGCATTGGGTATTTCAGACTACCAAAGAAAGGGATTTCAAAGTGATCCTGATTAGTTAAGTGTAATTACAAAACAAAACAAAAACAAAAAAGGGTTTCTGATTAGTGTTTCATGTGGGCATGCAAGTGTAAGAAAAGGACAGGCAAGGAAAGACCTTCTCATAATGTCTGGATAGCAAAATACAGGCAGAAGCCAAGTGTGTCAGGTTGCCTCCCAAGTCACTTAATTCACTTCCCTTGGCATCTGTTTTAGCTACAGCTTCTGCTGCCACATCAGAAGAGAGAAGTGTCCCAAAGTTCATGGTGCATCTCAGCACTAGAAATAGTGTGGTAAAGGACCGTTTGATTGACCCATTCAGACACATACACGGCCCACTTTCAGCAGGATGGTTAGGAACTTCGTTTCACACTGCCCCCATCATACAATACTGTAAATGCAGCAACAGTCATTAAGTAGGAAATAGCCAATGTGAAGCTGCAGAAGTTGTTGGATTCCAACCTGCCACCGGCATGGTTAATGTTTAGGGGTGATGGGAGCTGCAGTCCAACAGCTGTTGGTGGGCACCACGTTGGCTGCCCCTGGTGTGAAGAGAGGCTTTGCTGGGTTGCTGAGCACTCAGGCTGCGGAGGAACAGATGGAAGCATGTTGCATTTTGCCTGGGATGGGTTCTACTTGGAATTCACCTCCCACCCTTTCCCTAGCAGTGAATGCAGGCAGATGGCTGGACAGCTCAACCCAAGTGCTCAGTCTTCTTCTGCTCTGCCCAGCACTCCAGCAAGGAGAGAACTGTCGCCGCAAGCCCAAAATAAGCAGTTCGCTTTATCAGCTAGCAGAACCCTCATTGCCCCAGCTGCTGCTCCTTTTGCTTGCTCTTGCCAAGGACAAGTGGGCAGCAACAGCTTTCTCCCTTCTGTGTGAGTGATGGGGAGTGGGGAAGGCAAGATGAAGAGAGAGCAAGATATAAGGAAGGTTCTCCAGATTTGTTTTTGCTGATGGGAGACAGGAGAAAGTGAGGTGGGCAAGTGGGTGGTTAACATGCATTTCTTCACCAAGGGTAGCATATAAACTAGGGGTGGGGAACCTGCTTTTCAGCCCTAGGCAAGCTTGAGGGGGCAAATGACAGCAATGAGCAGGGCCAGAAGGAGCAATGAATGTTAATTTTACCTTTGTACAGCAGGCTTGTTTCCACACACACTATCCTTCATCCAGGCAAGTGAAAAAGTATTATCAGAGTTCAAGGCAAAGACACTTAAGGAAGGGTGCAAAGCACTCCTGGCGAGGGGTGGTGTGGTTTGGTAAGAGTCTCAAGAGTCAGACCCCTCTCCCTGCCCATCCCTAATATAAATCAAAGACTTTGGGAAGCTATGACTATTTTTGCCATGGAACAGTCACAACAAGTAAACCTAGAGGCTGGGCAACAGCACCAATTCAAGCCAGGCAAACAGACATTAAAATATGAGACTGCTTGTGAGTGATAATGCTGCTAGATATCTCTTATTCCAGGACATCCATATTTTTAGACCATCTCAAGACCTCAGGCCATCTATCTGTAATATAAGCATTCAGAACTTCCCAAAGTTAAGACAATGAACTTCCATACATCAATATACTCTTTTGAATCAAATGAGAAGCAGAGTTCTGGAACACCTGCACACCTTATTCAACACTGTTGTCAAACAAAGCATCCTCATAATTACTTACCAGCAGGGCACAGACAGATGTGATACGGTTAAGCCTCATTTTGGAGAACGTGAGATGGCAACAAAATGAGAGCACCAGAGAGGGTGGGGGCAACAGCCATTAAAAGAGCAGAGCCAAGATAGCAGATTAGATTCTGGCTTTTCACTAAAAATTTGGGTGTGGATACCCTGCACACCAGCTGGGGTAATGGTTAAGAGACTGGGCTGTAAACCAAGAAGTCCTTGGTTCAATTGTCACCTCGAATGTGAGAGTGGGTCTATTAGGCAAACCACCCACACACAGCCTCTGTCCCACCTGAAATATAGGGAGAAGACTGATCATACAGGGTAGTCATAAGAAAAACAGAGATAATGTGAAGCGCTTCACATACTATATAAAAAGTTATATATAAATGCTAAGTGGTGATATTTTCTACCCTGTCCCCACCTTAACCTGCCATGAACAAAAAGATCCTTTATGAAAACAAGGTAGGTGCAGGCTGATGATCCTGGACATCATCCCTTGTTCTGCCCCCCCTCCATTTTTTTTTGAGCTGATAACCTACTATAAAAATAATAATCTGCTACTAGTTGCAATAAGGAGTTGGCAGTATTGGGACTTGGACCCCACCCCCGGGTCTGGCTTAAGCATCTCCCTGGTCCCAGCTTTTGGGAAATAACTGTGCATGGCATAATCATGACATCTGTTAGGCTCAACCACAATCCTACCTTAATTTATAACTTGATTTACACAAACAAGAGATTTCTGCCTAGTTTTTGACTACTTCATGATAGTAACTAGTACATGGGAGGTATTTTTCATTTTTAGTCCTCCAAGCTATCATACAGAAGTGTAAAGACCTGCCAAAAAAGCTTGTGAAGACATTTCCTGCCTTCTGTGTAGTGTAGTCTCAAAATCCACTGGGGTAAGCCAGGCATCTGGCAGTAGCCCATACATGGCAAGAAACAGATTATGTGTGAAAACATGTTCCCATCACATTGAAAAGATTGCCTGGAAAACTTCCACATGTGTAATGATGGTTTTGGTGCCACAGGGAGTCCTGCCGTGGTAGGTGAGAGTAGAAGGTACCATGAACATCTATCTCATTTGCTCAAGGTTCTCCTAACCTATCCCTCAAGGCTACCTTGCTGTCACACAGGCCTCACAGATCTTCACGTGGCTTAAGCTATTGGTGGGATGGGTTGTAGGGCACACAACAAAATGAGAACAGCCACACAGACTGGAGGGATAGATGGGCTCCAGGCTTGAAGCAATTCATGCGGCAACAATGAGATGATTCACCAGATGAGGGCGAGGGGGAAAAAACCAATGCGTTCTTACCAGCTAACCTTCAGAGAGCAGTGCTAACCCATCCTGTGGGATGGGGTTATCCCATCAGGCAGTGCAAGATATGGCAAAGTCCTGGCAGGCATCCTCCTAGAGAAGACACCAGAGATTATGCACCGTGGCAGTCTCAGGTTTGGGGAAGTAGAATTGGGGGAGGGAAAGGGGAAGAGAGAAAGAAAGAGCATGGGCGCCCTCCATCAGTAGCATAACGTGCTTTGTGCGGGGATTGGCCAGGTTAAGTTATGGCTACTTTGAAACTCTACACTACTAAATCACTGCAATTAACAGTACACAGATCCCCACCCCCCATGTATATCCTCAACCACAATGAGAGCCCTTAGTAGTTGCTTTTATGCCTGCTGGGTTCTAGTGTCAGCATCCAGGCAACCATCTTAACCAGCAGGTGTTCTTCCTCCAGTGATTTGCCCAAGCTCAGCTTCTTGCATAGGAAGGAGCTTGAGCTTGAGCTTCTTAAATCTAGCATTAAGGAAATGCAAACACAAAATCCAAAGCAATTAGCTCTTTAAAAATAATTTTTTTATTACAAAAGCAAATAACAAAAGAAACTCCCCACACAGACGTAACACTGCTACAAGTCCTTGTCCCCTCCCTCCCCACCTGAGCTTTACAAATATGATGGTGTTGGAGGGTGGCATGAGCTCTCCCTCAACAAGAACAGGATCCTTCCCTGATAACTGAATGAGGCCACCCTTCTGTAAATAAGTGGGCAATCTAGGACGAACAATGATTAGTGTGCCTGGCTTATGGAAGCCAGGAATCTTCTCTCCCTCCTGCACTTCTGATTCTGTTCCTGAAATGTTGTACAAGAAATGAGTGTGTTTCCAAATAAGATCAACTCTTGGAAAGCAAAGCTGCTATCTTTTCAGCAGGTAGTTCCAGAAACATTTGGGGCTCCATTGGCCAACCAAAACTGCTTTGCTGGCAAGGCTATCCTTTGGAAATGCACCCTTCACAGATGAGACTGTTAATGTGGCTGCAATGGGAACAGCACAGGCTGACAACATCTCTGGCATGATGCAGGGCACAACTGGGGGGCACTGCTGCCTTCAACATCAAGGTTCATGACTGTTAATATTAACGGATTTGGCACTTGCCTAAGTGGCACATGAGTTCAAGCGCTTGTCCCATGCATCAGCCAGCACAACACTTGGAATAGCCTTTGCAATAGCATCCAGATGTCAGGATGAGGACTAGCTAGGAAACCCATAGTATATTGGGGTCCTATATTTAGCAGAAGAGAATTGCAAGACCTGTCATACCTCCTGAGGGAATAAATCATACTCAGAGGTTCTCCAAGAGGCCGATCAGTTACGAAACCCTTCAGATCTGCACTATGAATAAGCCAAATTTTACCTATCAGAATAAATATACTGGTCAAGCAGCCCTATTATAGAGATGGGTGTCTATCATGTAGTCCAGACACACACCTGATTGAATGGGAAATGGTGTGGAAGTCTTTAGACACCAGCAGAATGTTCTAGTATGGCCCTGGTCCAGTATGTACCTGAGCTTGTCTTAAGTGCAAACCCAAGTTTTAGAAAGGAACGTGATTATATGAGCTTCTTGCTTTCTCATTGTAACTCTCCTGATTTGTCAGGCAAACACATTAGAATGGGACTATGCTGTCTGAACAATCAAAAATAATAAGAAAAGCAAGGGAAGCATAGAACAGAGTTAAGGAACTTGTGGGATAAGGAACCTCTAGGTCCAACTCCTATCAGCCCCAGACAGCCCTATAAATGGTTAGGGATGATAGGAGTTATAGTACAAAAACATCTTGAGGACACACAGTTGGCTACTCCCACCACAATATGTCAGTTAACTCTTACTAATGGAGAGTGGAGGATGCTAATTTCCTCTTCACAAAACACATACCTCTTTACAGGGCTGGGTAATTTGCTGCCCGTCTGAGAAACCCTTACAAGAATCCTCTACATGGCCAGTGGGTGAAGTCTGCCAGGTGCTTGTTTGTTGTAACTGATCGCTCTCAAGGACATTCTGCTGAATGGGGTGGTGCTACTCAAAAGTGCTGATGGATGTAACACATGGCCCTGAACAGAATGAATGACGTTGGAAGGAAAGATCTGACTTATTCACTATCCAACTGCTAACTCAGTCACTAGCTATTAGCACAAATTCCTACAAGGTGACATCAATTATGCAAATTTTTATTTTTAAAAAAATGCAATGTTTGTCCTTTCCTAATTCTCTGTAGATGCAAGGCAGGGAAAGGCATGCTCATGTCCCTTTAATTGTCCCTTTGAGCCCAGAGATCCTACCATGTTTTCCACAAACCCTAGTTTCTGCAGGTCTATAGGGATAAGAAAGGAGAATCTAGTTAGCCGTAATGTGTGCTATGGGCTCCCCATCTTTTCCTATGGACTGGTGAAGTCTAGGAAATAATGGCTTAGAGATCTTTGTGTATGTAAATTACTTGATACAAAAATTTCAACATTGTAATAATAATTATATATCTAACATGGTTCCAAGAACCTGTGACACAGGTTTATGTATAGTAAAAAGTCACTTTTTAAAAAACCCTTAGAAAAACCTACAAAATATGTGCAAAAATATCCAGCAGCTTTTAATAAACACATTTCAAGTATCTAACATATTTTAACCTTCCTATATGCATAAGGACTCAGCAGAACAAGATGGGAGGCACTGCAAGAGGATCTTCAGTAAGAAGAAACATGTTATATTGGTCTTTATGTCACTGGTTAAGAATCGAAGTGAATGGCCTCAACCTCCTACAGGAAACAAGCTTATTTTTGGACAGTGTACGCAGGAAGATATCCCTCCAAATTCCTCTTTGAAAATAGCCTTTGGTCAACAGGTCTCCTGTGTACGGATTTCCTTACCCCTACCCCCACCATAGCTCTCTCACCCATATGCACATCAATGAATTATGTCTCATCTCTATTCACATCACTTAAGAATCTCAGATTGGCTTGCTTCATTTTTTTCCTAACCATTAAACAAAGAACCTCACTGGGCTGTGTTTATCCTCTTGTCACAGCAATCATGCAACTGAAACGAACAAGGACAACTCCTGGTCAGTTCCCAAAGTGAGAAATCATTGTCTGCTGATCAAGCAGATCTGCTCAGGATCTTTCTTAGGGATCTTCAACTGTTTGCACCCCCTTCATTCCCATCGGTGGGAGCCAGGCAAACCAGATCAGCAAGCACCACTTGCTGCTAGGGCATGGAGTGCTGTGTCCTCAAATGGTTCAGCTCTCTGCCTTACAACTTAGGGCAGCACCAATTATCTTTTGTGGTGGGATCCCTTATGCAGAGCGGTCCACCTTACGCAAGAAGCAAGTTCAAAAATAACCCGGAGTATAGCTTCAGGGATGATACCTTGGTTTCCCCCTGCTTCATTGTACTAACTCCATGCAAGTTACTACATCCTTTTCAACCAACCCCTGCAGAAGACCCTCTGAGAATGGATGGCTTTCAAGAAGCTGGCATTTCCCAACCAGAGGCACTCTCTGCTCTAAGCGGCTCCAGTACTCTTTTCCCCCCTGTGAAAAGACGGCCCTGTCTAGAGGCTTAACTGCAGCAGTCCGCAGTGTTCAATTTAAGTTCCACTGTATAAAAATGAAACCAAATAAAAATCAATGCACAAGGCGATGGGATGTGCTTTGAGTAGGAACTTTGGAGGCTCCGCCCTACAAGGCTGTCCTTCCTGGGCCCAGGAAATGGTAAAATGGAGGAGAGGCACCGGCTGGAGGTAGGCATAGGCATAGGACTGCTTAAGGGTTGGCTCATACCATGCTGGCATCGGATTTCGTTCCAAAGGAAGGAATTTCACTCTTAGGAGTGGATGGGGTCCCAGCATCTGCCTGGATAAATCCTCTTCTGTCTATTAGGCTAGAGTGGGGGAAAAGAAAAAGAAGTAACAGGGAGGCCAGTCTGGTAATCAATGCTAAACCAAATGAGCAGCAGCAGCAGCAGCACTTTTTCACCTTGTCAATGCATGTTTGTGGATAAGGTGGGAATTCCAATCTGCATTTGGATCACAAACATGAAATCAGGGGCATCATTTATGCATTAGTGCAAGGGTAGAGAACCTAAATCCCACTTGGTTCAAGTGCACGTCTGAGTTCCTTGCAGGGAACACTCTCATGTCCCCAAGCTCTACATAAAGGAGGAGGGAACTCTTTGTGCATCAGCTGGTGCATAAGTTCAGTCCTGTTGGTCACTCTCTCCTCCTCATGTGCCAAATGTGATGTCATTATGTTGTCAGATAATTGAGAGGTGAGTGGTTCCTTTCAAAGTTGTCCCCTTGGGTGGGGAGATCAAGATTTGCATTATGGATGGCGAAAAGTATGCTTCTTTATTATATTTACTTGCGTTTTCTCTTCCTGGTTTTTGAAACAATGATAAATATATTTAAAAAGGAATGCAAAGGCATGTGGTCAAAAATTTAGGTGAATGTTCATAAAGAAAAACCTTGAATTTTCCCTTCAAGAAGGCCTGAAGCAGATAAATTCCTCCATCCAGGAAGGGATTAGTGAAGAGTCCAAAGCCCATCAAACACTTAGTGTGTCTCTTGCAAGTGGTTTGGATGGTACGGAGTTCTGTCTGTACTGTTGAATCATGGCTAAATTCTGAGTAAGTTTTGTAAAGACCAGACTCCCATATGATGAGAGCAGCTCATTGCCCATTGTAGTTTCAGAGAGGGAACAATGTGGACGTGCTATATATTGAAGACATGAGCTGAGAAATCCAAAATAAAAGTGGCACAAAAAGTAACTGTAAAAAAATAAGCTGAGCTGAAAGAGCTCTTCAACTACAGTGGAACCTTGGCTCCCAAACGCCTTGGGAGCTGAATGTTCTGGCTCCCGAACAAACGAAAACCAGAATTGTTCTGGTTTTCGAACATTCTTTGGAAGCCGAACGCCCGGTGGAAAAGTTATAGCTCACATAGATGTCCAGTTTTTCTCAGGATACCATAGAAACCACTTAACAGAAACAAAAGGTCCTGCCCAAATCATCCTTCTCAAACCCTGTACATGGAAAACCTTTTGCTGACAACTTGTCCTCCTGTCTATGTTTTCATGAATTCCTTCAAGGAGTCATCTCATAAATACCACATGCTAGTGATATAATTGCACTTCATTTTGTCCAATTCTGCCCCCTTGTGACTACATGAAGATTGCTAAATTAGGATTATCAGCGAGGCACCAGGTAGATTAAACTTGGATCTGTAAATACAGAAGAACTGTGTGCTAGACAGACAGGACTGTTACTCAGTGGAGATTTCTCACAGCAGCAATTGTCAAATGTTCATAATATCACTTGCAATTCAGACCACTGCAGATCTGACATCTTTCCAGAGCTGGGCCTGCCATGAGGCTGAGTGGAAAAGCTGCCTGAAGGAGGCAATTTGTGTGTGATATTAAGGGGCAGAGAGAGGAGAGAGAAAGGGGATGAACTTGAATTTCCTGCCTCAAGTGCAAAAATATATCAGGTGAGCTCTGCATCATTCAACATTTAATTTCTTGCTTGCCTTTAGTTTAAGTCTCGTCCCCCAAGCCCTCCCCACCGCCATCTCTTTTAATTTCCTCCTTCTTTCCAAGTCTATGTTTTGCACAGGAGCATGTGTTTCTGTGTTGTTTCAACAGACATGTGTGCACATAATGGTAAGCAAAGGTTCTTGGCTTAACAAATCATATCGTGCATGCAACTTAATCGGTCCTGCTTCACTCCTCTCCTGGCATGAGCAAGTAAACAAACCATGAAGGGGACAGTTTAGTGTTGCATCTGAACCCAGGATCATTGTTTGTTTCATCCTAACAAGCCACCACCAGTAAACCAACAACAAACCATGGTTTAAGGTTGGCGAGCAATCGCTGTTTGTTAGGACAAAACCAACCTCAATGCTGGGTTTAGAGGCAATGCCAAACCATCCCCTTTGTGCTGTGTTTGCATACTCTCACCAGGGGAGGAACGAGGTGGAAGCAATTGATTTGCATGCACTTTGTGCTTAGTATGATTTATTAAGCCAATAACCTCAGCTTTGTGTTATGTGTGAATGTGACCAACCTCTCTCCAAGCTGTAAGGAGGAAGCAGCTATCATTCTGAGCAGTATAGATAGTTTTTGCAGTTAACGTCCCACCTTTGGAAGCACATGCCCATTTCTTCCTTACTAACGGTGATGGACCACCTGTGTGATCCTGACACACTGGTTGTTTCTCCCTTTTGTTCTCCCTACATGCACAGTAGCACAGAGTAGCAGTAGAAGCCAGTCATGGCAGATTACAGCAACATCCCTCTCAACTTTACAATTCGAATGTAGAAGCAAAATTAGGCAAGTTAGCAAGTCCCTGTCTTTTGGGTTTCTGTGATATCTTACCCATCAAATCAATATTGACACACACATCAATTCATACTGCTGTTTAGTATCTATCGCCTAACTTGAACATGATTCAGGAGCAGGTATTCTGGAGCAAGTGCCCTTACCTGGGATAGAATGGTCCACAGAGCACTGCACAGCAGTTGGTGAAGATACTTTTATGGCTGTAGGGGTTGGCAAATTCAGAGCCTCTTTTATTTGACCATGCTCCCTTGAGCTACAATCCAAGAGAGAGACGGTTAGGGAAAGGAAAGGGAGGCAGGAGATAATGAAAATCATGTGTTGGGATGCTCTATAAAATAATTTTGGAGTCATCTTGGAGTCATTCATATATGGTCTGGAGCAGATAGACTACATGAACAAGTTTTGAAGAATCAGTAAATCACAGAAGTGCCAGCACACTTCAGCAATGAAGGAATTTCTGAAGAAAACAACTGTCCACAGAATGCAAAGTGACTGAACTTGCAGCTGCCTTTAGTTAACATGATTAGGTAATTTCTATTATCTATCTGCCTTAGGAGCAAAAAAGATGTGGCCCTCCAGATATTGTTGAACTCTCATCAGCCCCAGACAGCATGGTCAAGGGGTCCAGTTGGAGTCTAGCAACATCTGGATGACCACAAGTTCCGCATCACTCTTCTACAGGAAGGCTGGAAGCAACTGGCACTCCTCAGATGTTGTTGCTACTCCCACCAGGCTAAGTTAATTTCACATGCAATGTTGTTTTCTTAAAACTAGGTCCACCCACCCATTAGCAGACATCACCAGGGGTTTAATCCTGCACTGGCTGTGCTATCCTATTCCCAGCAGGCAGCAGGACTTAATCCCCGCTCAACATCTGAGTGGGGATTAAAGTCTGTGCAAAAACTCCCTTTGAAATAGCCTGTGCCCCCATTTGAGCTTCTGGAGGAACAAATCGGAAAACTGGGGCTGTCTTAAAGCCTTTGGTAAGTCTCCCTCCTGCTTTAAGTTCTTCATCTTGGAGCCTTAGAAAGGGAAGCATGAGGAGACTGGCAAAAAGCTTTGTGAGTCTCCTCCTGCTCCCCTTTTAATCCTCTGAGATTGGGGAGTTAAAGGCAGAAGGAAGACGACTAGCAAACCCTTTACAAATCTCCCTCTTTTAAGAGTCTGAGATAGGGGCTTAGAAGAGAAGAACACAAGTTTTGCAAAGCACCCAGGGATTTTGACAGATGGGTGGCCCCACCAAGTGCTCAGTCATATGACTTCCTATGACTGACAGATGGGTGGGGAAATTTGGACCTTGGGAGCCAAAATGGTTGCATGGGCGATTCAAGTGAAAATTTACAAATTTAAAGATATCAAGTTCAAAGCACACACCATTTATTTGTGAATGTTCCATCACAAACAACTGTATATTTTAATGCTAACAAATCTTCTCACACTAATCCAAAGGATGGGACTTTCAACTGTTTGGTTAGAGGGAAGCAAAGGAGTAGTTTCATGCAAACACTACTCCCTCTCTTGACAAGTTAGTGGCTGAATCTTAAACTTTTGAAGAGGGCTCAAAATGCACAACACAGCAATTGTTTAGTGCATCAACTGAAATGGGGTGTGTGTGTGTGTGTGTGTGTGCGCGTCATTTATACAATACATTTTCTGCTGAAAGTCTCCTACAATCCTTTGACTTTTGCACAATTTATAACATTCAGTGGAGAGCACCATCTGCATTTTTGTATCATCTTAATGTTCTATTATGAAAGTTGGTACATACAGTGGTACCTCGGGTTAAGTACTTAATTCGTTCCGGAGGTCCGTTCTTAACCTGAAACTGTTTTTAACCTGAAGACCACTTTAGCTAATGGGGCCTCCTGCTGCTGCCGCGCTGCCGGAGCACAATTTCTGTTCTCATCCTGAAGCAAAGTTCTTAACCCGAGGTACTATTTCTGGGTTAGCAGAGTCTGTAACCTGAAGCGTATGTAACCTGAAGTGTATGTAACCCGAGGTACCACTGTACTGACAAGCACATAAATCACACAGTGACACTTTGCTATCATAGAGAGCCCTGGTGCTGCATTGTTGCATCATTACCTCTCCACCTTCTTAGATATGCTGGAGATCTAAGAGGCCTTACTCTGTATTCTCCCCATTTACATATATGAAATCTATTGAGGTGCAGAGCAGAGAGTTCCACAATAGAGGAGTGCATGACAATGATTTGTTCCCCATATACTGATTAAAGTCTTACATAATATAGAATTTTATTGTTCTCTTGCAAGCCAGTCTGAACACTTTAAATATAAGAGCAACTAACAAATTCAAATATAAAATAAAAGTCTTTAGAAGCATAAAGGGCTGCTTTGCTCTTATCCCCAGTCATGAATTAGGACTATAACATCATCATCAAATGAGAAGATAGTATAATCAATTAAAAAGTTGTCCTGATGAAATCAGATGGATTTTGTATGAGAATCTGACAGAAATAGTGGATAGCAAGCACCACTTGATTATGGAATTGGTTTAAAACCCTAATAAGGAGTGATTGGGCTTCTATTTGATGAACGGAGATGGAAAAAATATATACTCACATCTTCATTGGTTGTCAAGTTGGAGGCAACTAAGTAAGTGTGAAACCCTGAGAGGCCAAAAATAGACCATACTGAGAAAAAACAGACCACCAATTCCAACACAGTGAGTGAAGAGTCAAGGAAGGAACATCAGTATGTGATTGTGGAGAACCCACTCACCCCAAATAGCCCTAGACAAGCATCTTTTCCTTTAGTTTACCACCCCTCAAACCACTTTCAGCATATTTCTGGAAGGTGGCATGAACAAAAAAACTGGTTGATAATTATCATAAGTAGTTCACTAAAACAAGAAACATACTGTACAAGAGGACCAGGATTCAGTTTCTGATATCTCTAGCTATTTATATGCAATATCAGATACCCAGCTTTTCAGTCCTTTAAAGGATTCAATGATTAGTTAAAGGTACTAGAAATTAGCAGGTTTTTAAAATTTAAAACCCATAAACAAGAAAATGAAACTAACAACAAATGGTGGCAACAAAGTAAAGCTGTACATCATACAGGACAGCCACACAGGCCAGGTTAAAATGAAGATGTAAAACGTCTCCATTTGACACCAAAAAGAAATGAACATGGCACCAGGCAAGCTGCATCAAGGGAAGTCTGATCACAGGGCTGAATATTATTTCTGCTTTGGGCCACTGAGAATTTGTTTTTCAGATTGGGCATTATTGAAAACACTGGGCTACGTAGTCAAATTTTTACAAAATGAAGCCATTCTTTGTTTCAGTCCTAGCTGTTAGGCAGAATTATGTGGACAATTCTGCAAAAGGAAAAAAAGAGATGATTAACAAAGATCGAGCCCCAAAGCAAAAGTTTTATTTGACTGCTAGAAGAAGATTCCCTGTGTGAGTGATCATGAGAGTTTGGCTGTTTCTTGCTTTACCCACTCAGAAAACACATTGAAGGAGGACATTTTAGATTTTAGAATCTGTTATGCTAAACTGGCTTTCTTTGTCCCCAACAAAAAAAGGAGGGGAGGGGGGAAGGAAGGCCGATAGTGAAAGGATATCTTGCTGGTGTTGCTTTCAAAACAGTGAGAAAATCACTTCCCTGGGAGCCTGCAAAGCAAAGCAAAAAGAGGAATGAGTTGAACGAAGCCATTTTATATTTCAAGCATGCAAGAGGTCACGTGACACTGACAGCATACAGAACCCTTCTGGAAGCCCAGGTTCTCAGGAAGACTGAAGCAGTGAGGCAAGTTTTGGGCTATCCTGGATAGGTTTGCCTAAATTTAGCACGATAATGCACGTATGTAAAATGTTGTGT
The DNA here is from genome assembly GCF_964188305.1 of Podarcis bocagei. Classification (NCBI taxonomy): domain Eukaryota; kingdom Metazoa; phylum Chordata; class Lepidosauria; order Squamata; family Lacertidae; genus Podarcis; species Podarcis bocagei. The sequence goes on from NC_138132.1 coordinate 27,428,141, forward strand.
TCTACCAGCTTTTAAATAACACTTTACAGTTGGCTTGGTGTTGTAAATTCTCCCTCCATCCAAAGAGATTGGTGGCATGGTGCATTGAAAAGCATCCTGGCTTGGAAATGTGCTCACCCAGACACCTACAGGGACAGCTGAAGAGCTTCTGGTTCAGAAAGTACTTTATTAAAAGCTATACTTACGCAGGGCAAGATGGGTAATGACACAAGCGAAGATGAAGGCTGTCAGGAAGGAGAGGGAGAGGATGAAGGCATAGAAGTATCGATAATTTCGCTTCCCTACGCAGTTGCCCACCCAGGGACAGTGGTGATCAAACCGTTCTGTGGGGGGAAGGCAACAAGATGATAATATTAGGGTGGTTTACATACCACACACCCAAGGAAAACAAAAGCAAAAGAAGCATAGCAGCACCATGAATTTGTCTAATTCCCTTTTAAGTTGGTGGCCATCGCTACATCCTATGGTAGTTAATTCCATTAATTCCACTTTATATTGTGTTCTATATTCTTTTTTGTCTGTCCTGAATCTTCCAACATTCAGCTTTATTGGATGTCCCACTAGCTCTAGTATTTTGAGGGAGGGAGAAGATGGGAACTCACTCCTGTACTCATTCTCTACGCTATGCATAATTTTAAACATTTCTATCTTTTGCCCCCAAAGTTGACATTTTTTCTAACCTAAAAAGTTGTAAGCATTCCTCTCTGGGCAGTTACTCCAGTTCCTTGATTATTTTGGTTGCCTCTTTCTGCTTCCTTTTTTAACTCTAGAACATCCTTTTTTAGGTGTGGCATCCAGAACTGTACAAAGCATTCCAAGTGGAGTCACACAATAGATTTGTATAGTAGCATTATTATATTGGCAGCTTTATTTTCAGCATTTCAAGTATATTTTCAAGAAAATGCACTGCAAAAAAATAATAATACTGGAGGCCACTCTTAGGACCATGTCCTCTTCTAACATATACATAGTGAGAATAATAACTTGATTTTTTAAAAAAAGAAAAAAGGAGAGGGCTGTGGCCATTTTAAGTCACTTTGTCTGAAATCAATGGATGCTTCTGATTGTATCACACATAACCTTGTTGAGGGCTGACCTTTCGGGGGACATTCAGGTGTTGGCTTGGTTGTGGAAAAGCCAACTGCAAGTCTTCCTTTAGCCATTGTGCCCACTGCGTGGATCTATCCTGTTATAAATTATATTCCTTGTCCTGCAGCACTACCACATCTATATGCATTTAAAGACTCCCAAAGCAAGGATTTGTGGCCTTACTTGTACAAAAACAAGTACACTAGTCATGTTGTAATATCTGGTCCCTGATCCTATATTCCTCACCCTCCTCTCCCTTACGCACACAAAGAATACTGTTTATTTTGTATTTTTATGCTGCAAACTGCCTTGAGATCTTTGGATGAATATAAAACATATGTCTTACTGAAAAGCCTTTGAATGGCTGCTGGCCATAGCCTGCCCAGAACATGGTTGTTCTGTGCTGCCCAGCAACTCAACCTAACATTACACTTCCTTCGAGTTGGTTCTTGTAATTGCTCTCTATAACCTACATGACTATACATGTACTTGGCTGAGGAAGGAAATCTGTTTTCAGACTGAATTCTTGAAGGTATACTCATCAGACTGCCTTAGCATATATAGAAAGAGAACGGGAGAAAGAAACTGCGCAATTCAAGCATCCAGCAATCCATTTCATGACTGATTGTCTCCCAGAGACCTCCCCCTCCCCTGAAGCACTATACATCCTGGCAAGAGTTAACAATGTGGGCGTATCCACAGCTTTTGTTCATGTCTTGATATGCCCTTTAATGTTTATTACAATCCACTGCTAAAGGAAAAATTCACCATTACAAACAGCCCAGGAATGGAAGGCATTTAGGGCTGAATTTTCTTTAAAGCAGAAATATTTTTGCAACTTGCCTGTCCCTTGAATTTTCAGCAAGGTTACATTGCGCTCAATATTGTTGTGTCACCTCTCCATAACTACTTCAACAGATCCTAGCATGTCTAAGAACTTGGCAATCTTTCCCAGGAATATACATCTCCCCTTCTCCAAGAGGATGCTCCCCAAATCAGTGCAATGTGTCAGTTTAAATCCTATATCAAGGAAGCCAATGTTTTGCTTTCAAAATGCATGTATTTTTGTGTATGTGTGTGTTCAGTGAGGGGAGTACTGTCTAGTCACTGCAATTTACATAAAAAAGAACATCATACACCTTAGAAATTCTACAAGTATTGTGTTTCATGTATTCTTCCTCCAAGACACTAGAGAAATGGCTTGGTTAATCTGTTGCATGTACACAAGAGAGAATCCTGGAGCAATTTAGAGCAAGAGATTATTGTTCTTCCAAGACTGAGGCTTTCACGTTTGAAGTCTGGCATTGGGGGGACGGTTACTGAAGCAGCAAAAACAGGAAAATGGAGATGGGAGTACAATAAAAATTGGGGTGGGGAGGCGCAACAGTCAATGAAGCCTATCCGATCTGTTAAGCACAATGAAGCCCATCAACCAGCCAATGGAAGTCCTGACCAGCCCTCTCTTCACTCTGCAAATAGACAATACTTCTCTTCGTATGCCTACCCAGACTCAAATATCATCATTTGGGGCATAGCTGAGATTGATTATGGAAGAGGAGACACATTGCCTCAAATTCACACATTTCTGGCCTTCAGTGAAGCAGGAAGATTAGGTAAGAACTGCAACCCTGACAGCCTGTAAGGCAACTCTTTCTGAACTTACCTACACAGTTGTCACAGACACTGCAGTGGGAGGTCCTGGGAGGACGGAACATTTTGCAAGTATAGCAGTATTTCAACTTCACCATGTATTTATTTATAACAACTTCCATGGTGCGGGCAGGTGGGCGGTAGGTTGAAGTGCCCAGGCTGTCTGCAAAGGCAAAAACATCCACATATTACACTCATCCGAGAAGGGAACACAGGGATGGAGGGAATGTGACCATCTTCTCATTGAGTCCCCTGTCCAAAAGCAGAACTCACAACTCACACACATGCCATCTGAACAATAAAAGGCCACAGGTATGAAACAGAATCCATTTTTGCAGTGCATCTTTTAGAGGCTAATTTTTAAATATGCATTGTTCCTCATGTCTATACAATATTATAACTCATACAAAAAGTGTAGGATTCTGAACAAACAACCCATGTTCAGAACATACACCCTATTTTAAAATGAAAGTTTACTTGAATTAAATATTTAAGAAAAGCCAGAGTAGAAAATAGATGTGTGAATTACTGACCTCAAGACAGAAAGAATCAGACCTTTCTGATTCTCACATGTCTTTCTCTTTAGAAAGATAAACTGGCAGCCTGATCTTGTACAGGATTTCTCTTTGGATTCCTATATCCAGTCCTTACGTTCTATGGTGCTACAAGCCTGGCTGCAACATTCAACAGAACAGGCCCCTGGCTACAGGTAAGAGGCTTTAGAATTGTGGAGATTTTTTTGCAGCTCTGTAGCAAGCAGGTGCTATATTATGGTCTACCACCAACCAAATTTTTGTGGGCCACCTAGTGTCTGCTGGTTGCTTGGATCCTTGCAAAGAATACTGGAATAGGTGGGCCAGCTATGGTCTGATCCAGCAAGAGCACATCTTATGTTCTTAAGCAGGCTTCCACATCTTTGCTTGCTCCACTAATGAGGGCAGCTAGACAGTCCCTACCCCAATAAGCATGATCAGCATCTATCCTAACTTCCAGGCTTTGAAACTACAGAGGTAGGCAGGGATTGTCCCAGCAACTCTACGACAATCCCTGGCTCCCTCTCCAATACCAAGGTTGGCAACAAGACTGGATTCTTTGGCAATTATGTGCCTAAGGTGCCTAAAGCACTTCAGTCATACAGAGCCAAGGGGGCAAGATCCTGTCTGCTTCCTTGCTTCAGAGCTGGAAAGGGAGGTAGGAGGTTTCCTTGGCTGCTACTCGGCAGATGAGCCCCTCTGCCAAACAGCAGCCAAAAGTAACACACTCTCTGCCAGAAAAGAAAGGGGGGTGGCTAATGCTTGATTAAGGTGCATTCCACACATGAAAAAAGGAAGGGGGTTTCATTAGTCAAGCTGGAGGGCACATGCAGGAATACAGTTTTTGTTTCTTGACTACAAGGCCAGCAAAATATTGTGGACCACTGGCAAGTCTGAATAGTAAGGATCACTTACAACAGATTAGTTGTGCCTTAAACTGTTAAGAAATTCTAAGTAGGTACTCTTGCTTTGTAAATTTTGCACACAGTGATGGCTTAAGATGACTCCAGCAAAAAGATGACAATTTGAGCATTTAAGACCTTCAAAGGACCTGATACAATCTGTGGGCATATCTTTGACATTCCTGCTTTAAGTGCTTTCTTTATAGAATTGCTGCTAGTCAAATCTATAATCTGATCCACTGTGAAACATAAAATATGCCAACTTTCTACCTTATCTCCCTCATATCCAAGCACTTCCAGCTAGCATCACACTATCAGGCTGAAGCTAAGTAAACGGGAGAAGCTACTGAACACAGCCTCCAGACATTTTTTCTGTAGTGCTATTGCACAATAATTCTTAGCATGGCAGAAGAGTTCATTTTATTTAGCTGGATTCTCAGTGGCATGCAGCTTCAGTAGTTAAATCTATATTCAGAAAATACAGTTAACATAGAACATAAAATCACAGCCAGAAGCAAATCCAGGCTACTTGGCTATAAACAACTGTACATTTAAAAATCATTTCATCAGCACACCTCCCCTGCAGATCTAAGGAATTGGGAAATAACATATGGAAGAAGTCATTTCCACAGCAACACATGCTTCAGACCACTTACAGCAGTAAAGGTGAATGCCATGCTTTGAACTGAACTCAGAAGCAAATAGGAAAGCATTGCAGTTGGGACAAAATAGGAGTAATATGCATTTACATGTGAGTTAGACTCCAACCAGTATCACAACTCTAAAATGCATCTGGACAATTGACTTTTGTCCCATGTATTTGGTTCCTTACCCTTACAACTCTATTTCCTTCTCCACAACAGCTCCTCATTGTCATTTAAGTTACAGTTCCATATTGCTGGATAAATTGATTTGCAAATAACTGAATTACACTCAAAATGTAGTTCTTTAGATTTTAGTGGGCAAAATGAACAGGGATGACGTTATAATACGCTTCTTTACCAGCTTTCATATAATAAAATCACAAAACAGTTTAAAATATACATTAAACCAATAAATAAAACCAGTTCTAAACAAGCCAATCAATGTCCATCAGACCTGTCAACAAACCTCCAAAAATGTATCTGAAGAGTCAGTAAAGCCACGAGAACAGGTATAGGTATTTGGCTCCTCAATCACAAAGCTTGGGCACAGGGAAAGACTGGTTTAAACTCACACTTCCAATTCCTAATAAATTGGGATCATATGGATTTCGAGTAAGCCATCCTTCCCCTCCTTTTACCAATCCAATGAATTTTAAGATGCAGCATTAAATGCACTTCTGGTGGGAGACTAGATGCTGAATAAAATAGTGACCTTACAATGTTTATATAAGTTATTACTCCATGAAAATTTACTCTAGTGTGCCTGCCCCCAAAAATCAATCAGTTCTGGTGTAACCTCTCCTCTCCAACAACTTTGTAAGCTTCCCTACCTGGTCACCTACAAGTGAACAGCCAGAAACAAATTATGACAGACAGCTAGAAGCTGTTTTCCCTCTGTGCTCTGAATTAGAGAGAGAAAGATTGTTTAACTCACACAAGCTGCCCCTCAAACTGCTTCAGAGGAATGGAATGGCAAAAGGGCTGGGCAATATATCGTCCAAAACCGGTTTGAAGTTCACATTGTGATAATTGTTTCATAATATTTGAGCTGGCAATATATTGTGAATCACAATGTGTATAAGGGCTGGGCGATATCTGGTTTTCAACATCGTGACAACTCACCAGTTAAACATTGCAATAACTCACTAGCTAAACATCGCAATAACTCACCAGCTAAACACTGCAATGTTATCACCAGCTAAACCTCACAATATCACCAGCTAAACATTGCAAACTACCACAATGTCTGAAATAAGGATGGAACTATACAGAGGCAAACAGGACAATATCCTGGCAACTGCTACTAAGGGGTCTAAAATGGATAAATGACAGTATTATCAATCATCACACACTCGGTTTCATCAGTAGGCCAAAATGCATCCCAACAGGACTTTTGGTTTTGGGCTTGGCTACCAAATGGTGGTATTCAGGACAATCCAAAGTACGGCAATGAGTCATTAGTGAATTCAAATAATCTGGGACTGCCAGCAGGCAGGAGGCAGAGGCTAGGAGGCAGAAGCAGCAGTGGCAGAAACAGCTTGCCAAGACCGCAGTACGTGTCGGCAGTAGTAGCGACAACCTGCAAGGCCTTGCGGCGGCAGAATGAACAGTGGCAACTTGCGAGGCCTCACGGTGGCAACAGGAGCTGGGGGCAGTAGCGGTGGTGGCATAAGCAGTGGTGACCTGTGAGGCCTTGTAGCAGTGCTAAGAGTCATGGCAGTAGCGGCAGCACCCTGCGAAGACTCACAACAGCGATGGGAGGCAGTGGCAGTAGCAGCCTGCAAGGACTCATAGCAGTGACGGGAGGTGGCAGCTGTAGCGGCGGCGGCATGCAAAGCCTCAAGGCAGTGACAAAAGGTAGCTGCAATAATGACACCCTGCAAGGCCTCACGGCAGCAACGGAATATAGCTGCAGTAAAGGCGGTGGCCTGCAAGAGAGTGATGGCAGCAGCCTATGAGGCCTTGCAGTGGCGATGGGAAGTGGCAGCAGTAACAGCATTAGCCTGTGAGGCCTCGCAGTGGTGACAGGATTTGGCAGCAGAAGCGGTGGTGGTCTGCGGGTTCTCGCAGCAGAAACCTGCTGGGACTTGCAGCAGTCACAGGAGGTGACGGCAGGAGTGGCATCCTGCGAGGCCTTGCGTCAGTGACAGGAGATGGCAGCAATAGTAGTGGCAGCCTGCGAGGCCTCGCCGTGGTGGCAAGAAGTGGCGGTGGCCAGCAAGTCCTCCTGGTGGTAGTGGGAGTTGGTGGCAGAAGTTGTGGCAGCCTGCCTCAGCGAGGCCTTGCGGGCCACCTGTGCTTCTGCTACTATCTCCTGCCACCACTGCAAGACCTTGCAAGTCGCTGCTACTGCCACCGGCATGACAATGCCTTGCAGGCTGTCACCGCTTCTGCCACTGCTGCAAGGCCTTGCAGACCACCACTACTGCCGCCACCACAAGGCCTAACTGGCTGCCACTGCTTCTGCTGCTGCCGCCCACTGCCATGCCGAGGCTTCACGGGCTGCTGATTATTGTGCCACTGCTGCCAGGCTCTTGCTGCTTCTGTGCCCTCTCTGTTAATAGTTCTGCTGCCATCAGACTGCTGCCTAGCAGCCTGCTTGCAGTCTCAGATTATCTGTATTCACTATAACTCATCACCGTACTTTGGATTGTCCGGAATACCACCATTTTGTAGCCAAGCCCAAAACCAAATGTCTCATTTGGATGCATTTTGGCTTGCCTGCTGCTAAAAGTGACCATGAGGTGATTTATAATATCATCATTTATCAGTTTTAGACCTTTAAGTAGTAGCAGTTGCCAGGACATTGTCCTGTTTGCCTCTGTGTAGTTCCTTATTTCAGATATCATGATATATCGATGTATCTTGAAAATCAGTTATTGCCTAGCCCTAAACAGCAACAATAAATATCTGGCTCAGATGAGGAATTGGCAGAAATGATCTGACAGCTTATCACCACCAAGGCTAAAACACAGGATAAGCTCCAAGTTCAACGCTCACTATGCCTGCATCAGAATTTGTTCCAAGCCACAGTGCAGAAATGAGAAGGCTGGTACAATATTTAAGCTAATAGCAAAGGTTGCAAGGTTTTTAGCTGGGGCAATCAGAATAAGATCCACTATTTGACTATTTATTCAAAATGCTAAAATGTATTTCATATAATTGACTTTTTATTTCTATTTTTTGTATACCATATTGTTGTTTTATTGTTATGGCTGATGCAAATAAAGATTCATTCATATTTAAGCCAATAAATTCGCATCTCTTTTCCTGGTCACTTCATATTTATCTTTTTGACAATTTGGGCGATTTAAATATAATTTGTTGTAGGGACTGGTGTGTATCACTATTCTAGTCTGCCCAGTTTGATATGAAGATGAGTTTACTGAATTAGTTAATGGTGGATTTCATCTACTATTTTTGTACTAATGACATGTTTTTATTCTGTTTGCTGTTGTTATGGAATGTTTGCAGTTGCCCTGAATGTCACTGGCAAAAAAGGAAGCATAGAGATCTTTTAGAAAATCTTGTTTGCTTTAAAAATTAATGAAAAAGTATTCATTTTGCTCTTGGTAACTCTGGACTGACTGCTCACTGAGCCACCATCACAACACATAAAGGATTGCATTTTTTATTAGTAGAAGTCACAACAAAAACAACCCAAGTTTTGCAGTAGGGTAGAGCAGATATCCAACCGGTCAACCGCGATCGACAGGTAGATCCCCGGGAGATGGGTCCGCCCCCCCGCCCCCCTCTATCTGTCGCTCCCTCACGTCTAGTGGGCGGTCGTTTGGCGTCTGCTGCTGGTGATTGGGGATAAAATAGTTTCATTTAGCGCTAGACGCATTAATTAGCAGCCTATTAGGGATTTTTGGCATACTCTCTTTAAAAAAGCTCAGCAACTCTTCTCTCTCCCCTCCAAGAAAAGCTCAACAACTGTGGGGAATCATCCCCAAGAAAAGCTGAACAACTCTGGGCAATCCTCCCCTTCCACCCACCCACCCACCCACCCCACGCACGCTCCTCCTCCATCCAATGACAATGGGTAGATCACTGCCAATTTTTTTTATACTGGGCGTAGGTTGCAGACTCTTGGGGGTTGGACATGCCTGGGGCAGAGGAAACAGAACTATGTTATCTGGCTGAGTCATCTGGGAAATTGGTCATGTTACCTATAAAGGGTTAGATCCAACAGGAAGCTAGAGACATCTGCAATTCCCTTATTTGAAACATTTTAGGACCCAGCTTCCTACTACAATGAATTCACACTCCTAGGTCCCCAGGCTTCATCTCTCTCGGAAAGGCAATGTCACATAGGATGGGCCTGCTGCTCACTGTCACCACGGTTTTTCCCTAGAAAAGGTTTAAGCCATTGGGTCCCTCCAGTGAAGATCTGGCAACTGCTTTGTCTCCCTTCATGATAGCCTCAGACTCAGGAAAATGCTCAAACGAGGATGTTGCATACCATGAGATCACGAGCAGAGCTTTAACATTTTTCCAAGGATGTATAAGAATGACAACTAGAACCTCACCTATCCATTTCTCCAGGTCTGCAGCTTCACTGGGGGTGGCTCTGGGCAGGATACCAGGATCTCTGAAACTGGTCTGCAGCAAACAGCTGATGACAAAGAGGAACAGGATGCCAGCAATGATGGGAATGGCCAAGGTCAGGTTACGAGCCAAGAAGGGACAGCTGAAAAAAAGAACAACACATTTTTGAAGTAGGGCCTCCATTCACCACACAAACACTACACTCGCGGACAGTTTCTTTTAGTTGGCCACTGGAGCCAACAGATCATAACTTCTTCAGATTCCACCTTGCAAAATTCTGTAGATATTTTAGAAGAATATGATTAAGGACCGCTTTGCAAATAAGCTCACAAAAGTTACAAAAATTACTCATCGGCTAAGAAGCAAATTGCCTGTGCATCCATACTCGTTGTGGAGTTGGGACAGAGTGGATGAGGGACAGTTTGATCTAGTGCCCCTTCCCTTTATAGAGTTTCATATGCCTGCCTACATAAAACTCCTGGTCACCTATGCCTGCCAGGCAAATTGCTAAATGCAAGGCTGGATTAAGGGGCAGAGTGGACAGCAATAGCTATCTTATGAGGTAAGAATCATTATATCAGTCATAGCTTATTCCTGGAGTAAATCCTTCCCTACTACACAGTCCTTTTAAAATGTGTTGTTGTTTTTTTGCTGGGGGGAGTTATTGGGTATAGAGCGGTATATAAATTCAATTTTTAAAAAATCTAGTTTTTCCTTAAATCCTGAAGAAAGCAAATCTACAAACTAGAGCTACTTTATTTTCCCCTCCTTTTTTCAACACATCTCCACTAAGTTCTTTCAAGTGTAAGCTTGATACAGTTTCTAAAGACTGTTTAGTCGCAGAGCTGATGCCCTCTTATCTTATTAACCTGCTGTGTATATATCCACTTTTATCATTGTTTTTTATATAATGGATACAGCTCCATTTTTAATGTACAAATAGTTGAATATCTTTTTAGATTTCTATCACAGAGATATTGTGAGGGAGGCCACAGTTATTACGTTTCATTGAAGCAGAACAGGGACTATGAGGTAAGTTACTTGTCAATGGCTAACCGAGTGCCAGTGTGACTGCATGAGACTTGACAATGCCAATATTTGTCTGGATCACACTGGTTCACAATTATTTGGTGTTGGAAAACACAGTGAATCCACTGGTTAGAACAAGCTTCACTGCCTCCAGCAATTTTGGATCACCTTGCTGAAGCACAGCTGTTTCCCCCTTGCTCTTTAACTCAAGGTTGACATGCCACCAGACCCTGTGCCTCCAGCATCTACTCTGAGCTATACAGTTGTACCTTAGTTTCCGAACAGCTTAGTTCTCGAACATTTTGGCTCCTGAATGCCGCTAATCCAGAAGTGACTGTTCTGGTTTGCGAACTATTTTTGGAAGCCGAACATCCAAGAGGGCTTCCATGTCTTCCTATTGGCTGCAGGAGCTTCCTGCAGCCAATCAGAAGCCGTGCTTTTGTTTCCAAGTGTTTTGAAAGTCGAATGGACTTCCAGAACAGATTCTGTTCGACTTCCAAGGTACGACTGTACTCTGGTCCACGAAAGTGGGTGGCCAGATTACCGGAACTGTTGCGTCTGATGTTAACGAAGCCAGATCCAAACAATTTTTTTATAAAAGATCAGTAACTCCATCTGAATCCAGAGGTGGCAATGACATTTGAATCCTTATTTAGGGTTTCAATATATGAGACCACAAGTATAGTCCAAGGACATGTCACCATATCTGGGAGAGGGGGAAATTAGCGAGGGAGAACCTGATCACGCTGGGCCTAGAGTTGTCAAGGGTAACCATGGCATTCTTTTTAAAAAGGAGAAGCAGGGTGGGTGGGAGCTTGATTTGAGAAGTGGGAGTGAGCTGTGTGTCGTGAGGTAAATTAATACTATTTCTGTTCTGTTCTTTTCAGTAAAGAACAGATTTTGAAGGGCTGGGGTTGTTTGGCAGAAAGACAGCCACAAAGGCTGCAGAAGGTGCAGTGAATGAGCTGACACTAAGACTATGGCAGAAGCACAGTTTGTGACAGAGGCTTGTCAACTAGCCAGGGGAAAATGTCCTTGTCTGATCCTGTGTCTTTAAACGGCAGTTTGGTCTGTGAAAATCAACAGGTGAAATTTCACACAGCTTGGTGATCAATATTACCACTTCTTGGCATCTGCCATTTGAAGCATGGCTGCAGAGACCAGCTAAAAGCCCCACAACCCTGCTCAGTGGGGGAAAATTCAGCACAAGCCCTGCTTCCTCTGAAATGTTTATCATGAGCAGGATGCAACATATAACATATGTTTACTAATCCCTACTGATTTTAGTGGATCCCAAGCAGCTACTTAAGCTTATCTATGTAAACAGGGCTGTTTCAAAGGCTAACTAGGATTGATTGATTGATTGATTGATTTTATATATCGCCCTTCATCAAAAGATCTCAGGGCAGTTCACAGAATAAAATACAAGATAAAACACAAGTAAAAAATTGAACCAAAACAACAAAACAACACCCACCCCCCTTTCCCACAGATACATTTGACAGGCTGTAGTATATTAATCAGCCAGGTTGAAGAGGAACGTTTTCCCCTAGTATCTAAAATGTATATACTGAAGGCGTCAAACAAACCCCCCTGGGGAGAGTGTTCCACAAACAGGGAGCCACTACAGAAAAGGCCCATTCTCATGTTGCCACCCTCTGGACCTCAAACGGAGGAGGCACACAAAGAAGGGCTTCAGATGATGAACACAGAGTCCAGGACAGTTTATATAGGGAGAGGCGGTCCAGAAATGGATCATCTCAACAATAATGTATTTATATTTTCATGGATTCTGGAGTAACAGCCTTTGAACCCAGCACACTGGCTGAGGAAGAAGCACGCTTCCCCCTTCATTCCCACCCCTACTACAGATAACCAAAAGCACAAGCCAATGGAAAACAGCACAAAACCCCCCTGCCAGCCAGCATCTTGCAGTCTGCCTTGCAGCCAAGGCAAAAGAAGCATGGATTTCGCTGAACAGTGGGCAGAAAGGGGAAGTGTACACAAGCGAAAGAATGGCAAAGGTCCCTTCTAGCTCCAGCCCTCCAATCTGCAAAACTACATGGCTATGAGTAGAGGAGAGAGCCCCTAGTTATTCCAAGGCACTATTTCACTTTTCAAAATCACATCAACTTTTGATCTAGCAGGGGAGGGGGAGAGAAAATTCCAGAGAGAAAGCTTGTCAATTTAAGGAACAGCATTAATATGTCTTCTGAAGCAAAGTCAGCTTCTGAGAATATAAAGTCAAAGCTGAAGGTGGTTAAGGTTTTCTGTGACTGAATGTAGATTTACAGATGTAGATTTACAGGCAGCTAGGGTACTGCGGCTGGTCTCTGTTTATGTTTAGGTAGTTGACATGTGTGGTGTGGTACAGGATGGCATGGGGCTAGTGCTACTGCATACAATGAGGGAATGCCACAATCACACCAGTACCAAGATCCATCCACAGCGCAGGTCACATGGGCTGGATAAACATATTAAACTGGCCCACAGTTTTGCAGTAGCGAAGACAAAGCTTACAACTCCACTCTCCTAATGGCTGGAACGGAATAACAGGGCCTAGCTGCTAAAACTCCCAAGATTAAATTTCTACCAAAGTCAAGGAGAGCTGGACACGCAAGCAGAGGCTTTAGACAAAACCAGCACTCTGGGGAATGCACCGTTTACATAAGGAAAACACAGAACACCCCCGTCCACTGCAGAAGGACTTTACTATTATAAGCACTGATAATCACACGGACTCCCAACACATACAAAAAAGCTGCCCAAATACTGATACCTAGTCATGAGAGGATTAGAGGAATCTGATGCATCTCCCAAGTTCAGTTGTGAAGCCACACCAGATCAACACTAGTATCATCTGCTGCAGCTGTCCTTTGATTTCCCTTTTGTGCAACCAAGGGCAGAGGGACATGTCATAAGCCCTTCACATACATCCCTGAATCCTCCACTACTTTTCCTTCCCCACAGTGGTGCTAATCACAGTGGTCCGAGAGGGTGTAAGTAACAAAAGATGCCGCCCCTTAAAGGGTTTTTTAACAGGAGAGCCAAATACCATTCTTGGCAAAACACCAGATACCACAACGTGAAGCTGGTACACAGTATGTCCCCCCCCCCCACCCATTCCTGGCTAAAAGCCTCTAGTCAGTGTAAAGAGTCTAACAGAGATGTCTTAATTGCATGTTAGAAGGAGATTAAGAGTTGTTTCTCATGATATGGCAGGCATGTATTTAAGCACTCACCTGTTAGTCATAGACAGCAAGGAACCGGATGCCAGCTCTCAAGCTGCCTACACACTTTGGTGGACATTTACAAGGTTGATATAGAAGCTGCTGGAGAATGCTTATGCATGGCAGCTGAATAGGCTGAATGGTCCCCACACTGCTGCCAAACTCTAGCAGAATGGGAGACAGGCCCTGCAGACCTGATACAAGCTAGCACACCCCAAATGGAGCAATGGAGACAGTTTCAAGCGGTCTCCATGTAGCAGCAGTATCTTGGAAAACTGCCTCAATTCTATGCATTAGCAGGTAAAGGTGAAGGACCCCTGGATAGTTAAGTCCAGTCAAAGGTTGCGGCGCCCATCTTACTTTTCAGGCCAAGGGAGCCGGCGTTTGTCCACAGGCAGCCTTCCAGGTCGTGGCCAGCAAGACTAAACCGCTACCGGTGCACGGAGGACCATGATGAGTGCCAGAGCACATGGAAATGCCATTTACCTTTCCATCGCAGAAGTACCTAATTATCTACTAGATCTGGTATGGCATAAGCTGGTACAGAGCAATGGGAGCTCACTCCATCGCGCAGATTCAAACTGCTGACCTTTCTATCATACTCATTAGCACAACACTGAACACACACATACACACCTGACTCACTTCCACCTGCCTTTGCAAGAGAGCTAGCATGCCTTCAGAAGATCTTGTTTCCTCTCACACAAGCACAGCCCACAAGTGGCTTAGAATATGAACACAAGTCAGACAGGGCTCAGTCAAACGTTCACTTGCATAAACATCCAACTTCATGTATGTAGCTCCTAGTGGCTCTTTGCATTCTCCCTGCCCCATAGACCAGTGTTTCCCAACCACTGTTCCGCGGCACACGAGTGTGCCGCGAGATGTTGCCTGGTGTGCCGCGGGAAAAATTAGAAAGATTTTTTTTTTTAAGTCAAATTTTCGATTGGGGCGCCGTCACTAGATGACCCCTGGGGTTCCCTCCCTCCCTCCCGCTCTGCGCCTCCCTCCTCCTCCTCCTCCTCCTCCGGGGAGGCCCTTCCTGGCTCTCGGCCAAGGCTTGGCGGCTGCCACTCACTCACTCACTCGCTCGCCCACCCGTCCCTCCATCCCTGCACCCGGCCTCTCCCCCTCCGTCCCCAGCGCGGGGGCTGCCGGGATCCGTAGTCCCCTCGCCCTTGGGCTCCGCGCCCGCACGGGGTGCGCGAACTACGTTTCCCAGCGTGGCCTGGCGGGCCGGGCGTTTTGTTTGAAGCGCTCTTCTCCCGGCCATGGAATGAGCGCAGCGGCGGCGGCCGGGCGGGCGGGCAGGGGCTCTTCCGCGCAGACCCCGCGCAGCCTGCCTGCGCCCCCGCGGAGATCGGGCGGCAGGATGGAGCCCGGGGATCCCCGCGGAGGCGGAGCGGCGGAGGCGGAGGCTGCCCCCCAGATAGGGCTGCGTCGGGGGTGTGTGTTATTTTTGCAATGCTGCATCCGCGCCGGAGGGGACGCATCGGACCGCGGGGAGACCCCTTGGCGGGCGTGCAAGGCAATGCATGCGTGCAGGCGTTGCATGGAGTGCAGTGCAATGCAATGGCAACGCGGCGCCCTGCATGCATGCATGCAACTTCCACCGGCGCTCCGGACTTGGCAGGTGAGGGGGGTCCCCAGTGGGCGTCAGAGAGAGCCGGGAGGGCGAAGGGGAGCCGGGGGGGGAGCAGCGCTGCTCCCCGAGCCGAGCCCGGTGGGGAACTTCGGCGTTGTTGCGCCGGGTGTTGGAAGCGGAGGCTGGCGGGGGCCCCTCACCTGCAAAACCTGGTCGCCTCTCATATATTTCGTGCATTGCATTCATCGCCCGCTTTCTCCTCCAAGGAGCTCCCGGGGGCGCGCGTGGTTCTCCCCGTGTTATCCTCGCAACAACAGCCCTGCGAGGTGGGTCAGGCGAGTGGCCCAAGGGAGCACCCAGGGATTGTCCTGGCCAGGTGGGGTGATTTGAACCCTGCTCTCTGCCCGGTCTTCGTCCTCATTTAGCCCCCACATGTGCATGACTGTGCATGACTGAGGTTTTCCCCCCTCGTCTTGGCTATGGTGTGAGTCTGTCCTGTTAATTAATGGGGTTCTGCCTTCGGAGAAGATGAGCCAGCCCTCAAGGAGGTGATTATGTAATTTGCTAGCAATTCATGTCCCTCCCGGCGTGACGCTGCGCGCTGACGTCACGGGGCTGTAATGGTGGTGTGCCTCGAGATTTTTTTCATGAAACAAGTGTGCCTTTGCCCAAAAAAGGTTGGGAAACACTGCCATAGACAATTATGCGTCTTACTCTGCAAGAAGACCACAATGAATCGTACCCTTTCTAATGATGTCTTGCATTTCCACCTAAGCTCTGGAGCAAATTTAAGAAGTGGCAATCTCTCCTATGGTGTCATCTGAAGTTAACTTCTTGAATGTTTGTGCTATTCACTGAAAAACAACTTCTTAAATCATCCCAACCTCAGATCTTACTTTCAATGAGTCAAGTCAGCTTTCTTCACTCATGTTAGCCTAAAATAACCAATGGTGAAAAGATTCATTCAGGTCCATTCATAGGGCACTTGGAAGACAAAGTGGGGAAAGAGAAGCACCGCCCCCTTATTTTCCTATTAGAACAAATGTGCATGCACACATACAGGCTGAGTGAGATGAGAAGCCCAAAGTCTTGCACATTTATTTATTTTAATGATGTACATCTTGCCTTTCATCTTTGGTTATGATCCGTCGTAAAATGCCTTGGAGGATCCTAACAATTCAATACAAAACTGCTAACACCTTGGTGGCATGGGAGAGAGGGGGCTGAGAAAGATGGTGGAGGAAAGGGATGTCAATACCTCTCCCCAGTTTTCTGGTATTCCTAACATTGTGACTGTTCTTATTATGCTTTTTCTTACAATTAAAGCATGCAATGCAGGTTGCCTTCACTAGGCAGTATTTTGATGTGCCTCTTGTGTGGGCTGTGGGCACCAAGCAAAGTTTCTGCATCTTCAGAGGAGAGCTATGCCAGCAGTAAGAATGTAAGAAGAGGCCAAGTGTTACTGGCTCAGCCTCTCTCCACAACACATTATTTTAAGGGCTTTTTATGGGCTACTGCTGCCAATGGGAATCCCACCAGTGGGAGAGAAAGTGAACTCTGCCAGATGTTTCCAGGATGATCTTGTATCAATTGCTTTCTCACACCTAACATATCTCACAATGTTGATGCAAGAATAAATTGGCGGGGTGGGGGGAAGCTACCCTAAGCCCTAAGAAATGTAATAAGGGGGGGGGGGGAATTTAGCGCTTATCCAAAAGCAGGAACTTTATTACAGCAGTGGCACTGGAATCACAAAATTCCCTCCCCTGTTGGGGTCAGAAGTAAGCACACCCTCCCTTTCAAAAGGAGTGTAAAAACCATGCCTATTTCACTGTGCCTTTTCAGTACAGTGGTACCTTGGGTTAAGTACTTAATTCGTTCCGGAGGTCCGTTGTTAACCTGAAACTGTTCTTAACCTGAAGCACCACTTTAGCTAATGGGGCCTCCTGCTGCTGCCACACCACCAGAGCACAATTTCTGTTCTCATCCTGAAACAAAGTTCTTAACCTGAGGTACTATTTCTGGGTTAGCAGAGTCTGTAACCTGAAGCATATGTAACCCGAGGTACCACTGTATTATCTTGTCTTATCAAGTAAAGCTTTGGCACGGTGCCTTCACACAAAACACAGTACTGCAGCGCCTAACAAATATACTGGGGCATACTGGTTTACTGCTCAGAAAACGCCATCAAAAAGTGGCTCCTAAATCTTACCTACATCTACACAAAATAAAAAAATTCCTTCCTGTAGCACCTTAAAGACCAACTAAGTTAGTTCTTGGTATAAGCTTTCGTGCGCATGCACACTTCTTCAGATACCAAGAACTAACTTAGTTGGTCTTTAAGGTGCTACAGGAAGGAATTTTTTTATTTTGACTATGGCAGACCAACACGGCTACCTATCTGTAACTACATCTACACAGACAGTTATATATGTTAAGCTTCTATGGACTAGATACTAGCCTGGCGAAGTGGGGCTCTAGTCCGCAATCCTATGCACCCCTAAAGTGGGCGGAAACACCCACTGAACACAGCGGGACTTTCTAGAGGAAAAGGTTTGATTCCACGCCGCACCTGGCCAGCCTTTCAGTCGCCACAAGGCGCAAACAGGTTACACCCTCTAGCAATTAGCTTAACCTTAAGCTCGGTTGCTGCCGACGGCAATAACGAAAAAGGTTGACTATGTGGAAACACAGGGGCTTGGAAAGGTTGACTATGTGGAGCAGGGCTTGGAAAGCGAGGTCACGGTTTTGCAAGGAAGTAAATAAATGTCAAAAAGCAGGAGGGGCGTTGGGTGTCCCCCCCCCCCCAGCCTGGGCTCCTTCACTCACGGACTCACTCGAAGGCGAAGAAGAGGCCGCTGGTGACCACGATGAGGCCGAGCGTGAGGAGAAAGACGCCGCTGTGCCGGGCTAGCATGAGGCGGCCTCCGCAGTAGAAGCGGTTGCGCCCGGGGAAGACCTCCCACTTGCGGCGGCGCCCGTGCGCCGGGGTGGCGGCGGCGGCTGCTGCCAGGGAAGAGGCTGCCGGCGCCGGAGGCTCCGAGGAAGGAGGAGCGGCCGGGGTGCCCGGCGGGATCTGCCGGTACTCGCATTCCTTCATGGTGATGGCGCCGGCCGGCCTCCCCCGTCCAGACCCCACCGAGCGGCGGCGGCGGCGGCAGCCTCTGGCACAGCCAGGACCGCCCGGCAGGCAGGGAGAGACCCGCTCGGCAGCTCCGTCGCCCCGCCCTCAGCGGCAGCGGCGGAGGGAGAATGAGCCGGCCGGCGGGCGGGCACAGGCACACCCCCCCTGGCCGCCGAGGCCTCCCGCCGCAGCGCCCCCCTCGCGCTCGCCGGCCTGGAGTTCGCGCTGCAGCCGCCGGCCTTGCCTGAGCAGCTCCCGCCGCCTTCCCTCAGGAGGGGGGGAAAGAAGCGCGCACCACGGCCCGCCGCCGCGCAGGCAGCTCCTCCGCTTCTTCACTCCGCCCCGCTCGCCTCCCCTCACCCACCGCGCTGCTCTATACTGAAAACTCCTTTGTCTGCAAGTAAAAGGCCTGTCGGGCCTTCGGCTTCCGAGGGTTCAAGGCTTTTCCCGCTCTCTTTAAATTGAATTCCGCGGGAAGTGACTCTGACCGCGGGGCAGAGTGCCGGCGGCGTCCTTTTGTAAAGATACAAGGCTGGTCTGTTGTTGTTGTTGCATCTACACATCAGTATCCCTTAAATGCTGTTTCCCGCAAGGAACAATCAAGGTCCTTTTGAGCATCTCACAAGCAGGGCATGAAAGCACTGTAACCGGTTTTCTCTGATCGCTGTATGTTCCCAAGAGCATCTGGTTCTCGACTCTCTTAAGGTGGAGGTTCCATTAACTATCATATATAATTTCCCCTACTTCTAAAGATATGGAGAAAAGATCCATTTCAATGGGTCTTCTCTGAGTAAAACTTAGTTAAATGCTACCCTTTACTCCCACACAAGGGAAGCTATATATGTATGTCAGAAAGGTTTATTGTTTATCATGCACTGTTTTAAACATTTTAAACTTACAGAACTTCTTGCCTATTTACTTAGGTAAGCATGTATTGTTTGTCAACAGAATTATGTACTATCCCTTCAAAGCAATATGTTCCCATGAATGAAAATTATGCTGCATCCTGTACAGAAGTCATAATGTATATAAGACAAATATGGTTTGCTGCACTAGTGAAACAAAGATGTGGTTGGAAAAGGGGGGGAAACGTTTTTGTCTCCTGTGCAGTGACTCACCGTCTGCATCTGTGTTGTATTCAGCTGGTAGGTTGCACTTTACATGCTGAATGGGCTACAATATCAAATGGTAATCATACCTGGCTTCCCCTGGCAAAACGCTCTTCATTGTGATGGGTGAGCAGAGGACAGGTTTGAACCCTGCATGCAGCCTTGTCTGAGAGGGACTGCAGTGTGTTTGCTGTGTGTGCAAACATACCACTATGGGATCCCTGTCGAGTCCAGGCACCCCAGTTTACAAACCCATTACAAGTGTTACCACAAAGTATACCACTTAAGTTTTTTCCATAGGCATGAATGGCAACCATTCGCTTACATCAGGTGTAGCCAACATGGTGTCCTCCAGATATGTTGGACTTCAGCTCCCATCATCCCTAACCACTGGCCATGCTGGCTAGGCTGGAAGGACTCTAACATCTTTGCTACCTCTGACATAGATGGTGGAAAGCAATTACACTCCAGGGCACCATGGGGAGCTTAACCTGCTCCTTGTCCCTCCTAATCCAAACCTTTGAAAATCAAGCATATTCTTATCTGCATGTCTTAGCTCCATCTCAGGTTCTGTTTCTTGGTCACACCAGAGTGTTGTTATCCAGTGTTTTATATACATTAGACAAAGTGCATATTTTTAAAAAAAAGTTTCGTGAAAGCTGTTATGTGCAGGCATAAATAGCAGTCTTGTGCCCAATCTATCCCCAACAGCAGCTCATTTTCATGTATACTGAAATTATTTTTTATTAAAATATTTATACCTCATCTTTCTATGGAATAATTGCTACAAGTTACTTACTACAAAACTTAAAATGTAGGATAATAATAATAATAAATTTTTATAAAGTCAAAGAAACAACAGAAAAGGTAACCTTTAAAAATATCATTCCTCAGATAGTCGACAAACCAATTATAAGCTTAGCAGGCCAAGTGCTCTCTGGAAAACAAAAGTTTCCACGAGATGGTGGGAAACCAGCAAGGGGTGAGCCAGATCACCCTCAAAATGTCTAGGTACTGCTCTCCTCTGCATCTACACCAAACACACCTAAGATACAGACAGGATGCAAAGGAGACACACTCCATCAGATTTTTTAAAAAGTATTTTATTGATTTTGATATAAAATTGCAAAAATATGTAACAATGAAGAGACAGTTCATCATATAATGTTGCATAATATAATCAGGTTCAAAGTAGTATAGAGAATTCATTAGCTGATTTTTGTTTCTATTTTATCTGTCAGCCCAAAGTATTTAGGTGTAGTTGACTATGTGTGGCTGGAGCTTTACAAACATTTTTGTCCTTGGTGGTCTGTGTAATGTACCATAAATCCTGAAATTTGTCCAACTCAGTTCCTTTTTGTAGCAACTTTAATCTGTGAGTTAGTTTTTCCATCAGTGCCAGATTCCAAACCTTGTACCAACAAAAAAAGGTTAACGGCAGGGATTTCCAGTTCTTGGTGATCTCTCCAGTTGATCTTAATAAGTAGTTGAGCTCAAATGAGAGATGGCCCTTTGGAAACCCTGGTCCTAAGCTGCTTAGCACTCATAAATGGAGCAGTACTTTGAGTTGGGCCTAGAAAACAGACCAGCAGCTGGTGAAACCCTTGCAACATGGGACCAATGTGCTCTCAATAACTGGCTTAACTATTGTGTTTCAGGCTGACCGAAGTTTATGAGCACTTCAAAGGCAGCCCCATGTAGAACATACTGCAGTAATCCAAATCTTGATGCAACTAAGGCATGTGCTACTGTGACTACATCTCTTCTCTTGAGGAACCTCTGCAGGCACAGCAGCCTAAGGTGTCCTACCCACAGCTGCTGCCTGGAAACCTATGAATCTAGGAGAACTCCAAAGCTGTGAACCTGAGTTTTTAAGGGAAGTGAACCGCCCTCCAAGACAGACTGAACTCTTTTTCCCAGAGTGGTAGCTCTTCTAACCAAGAGCACCTCTATCTGGATTAAGCATCACTTTGTTTGCCCCACCCTATATACCAACAGAAAACTAATCCTGATTGTCATTTCTTATATAACCAAAATAGCACCATGTAAGCACAAGACGGAGATATCAGCAGGTGTGGAAGAACCCAAAGGTTTAAAGGTAAAGGTAAAGGGACCTCTGACCATTAGGTCCAGTCGTGACCGACTCTGGGGTTGTGGCGCTCATCTCGCTCTATAGGCCGAGGGAGCCGCCGTTTGTCCTAGGCTCTGCGGTTTAGCACCATGTAAGCTCAAGACGTGACGCGGGTGGTGCTGTGGGTTAAACCACAGAGCCTAGGACTTGCCGATCAGAAGGTCGGCGGTTCAAATCCCTGTGACGGGGTGAGCTCCCGTTGCTCGGTCCCTGCTCCTGCCAACCTAGCAGTTTGAAAGCACGTCAGTGCAAGTAGATAAATAGGTACTGCTCCGGCGGGAAGGTAAATGGCATTTCCGTGCATTGCTCTGGTTCGCCAGAAACGGCTTAGTCATGCTGGCCATATGACCCGGAAGCTGTACACCGGCTCCCTCGGCCAATAAAGCGAGATGAGCGCCGCAACCCCAGAGTCGGTCACGACTGGACCTAATGGTCAGGGGTCCCCTTTAGTCTTTACCCTAAGCACAAGACGGAGATATCAGCAGGTGTGGAAGAACCCAAAGGTTTACAGAATGACAACTCCACACACTAAAGGTGCGGAGGAATGACAAAAGCCAATTGCGGACTAAGTATGCTCAGTAACTACACAATGCTGAGTGTCTATTGGGAGGAAAAAACAAAACACTTCAATACTCTATCTGGCTTGGCTGGAAGAGAAAGGAATTAGCACATTCTGTTGTCATCAGCACACAGGTGAGCTCCAACTCTCCTGGCAGTTTCATGTAGATGCTGATTAGCTTCAATACTACCAAGGTGGAAAATGTTCAGTTTTTGCTCTAGTCAATCAGCTTACCCAGTTCTACATACTTATGTCCACGGGAAAAAATTGCAGTGAAGGACTAGCCCCAGCATCCAATAGGAAAGTACATATCCCAGAATGCACTTAGTGAGAGTGGTAGTCTGCCTCCAGTTGTACAGAAGTGTGAGCACAGGATTTTCATTTCTGTTCCAGTTAGGAAGAGGGTTTGCCAATGAGGGCTTATCTGAGCGGGGTGTTCCATGCTGTGAAGATTGGCTCCCATTTTGTAGCAAAGGCTCATAGTCATGAAGCAGATGAGCACAGAACCAATAAAGTACTGGAGAAGAGGAGCCCAAAAATCTGGTAAGCACCTATTTTAAAAAAATTGAAGTAGTTATTTCATTGTGCACGTGCCCAAGACCTTTCAACATAATTCCAAGAAGCATAAATCCCCTTTTAAGAAAACGCACAAGATGCAGATGAAGTGGTCTGAACAATTTGCCAGGTTTAGGTCAGGGTCAGCCTCAACATTTAAGATCTTCTGTTCTACCCAGAAAAGAACTAAATACTGTCCTTTCTACGTGTAACTGCATGCCACTTTAAAATTTCTGAATGTTTATCAGTTTATCAAGCCAGCAGCGCTGGGGAACCTCTGGCTCATGGGCCCTAGCAGGCATGGCACATGGCTGGGATCAGGAGCACTGATGGGTGCTGAAAGCAAGTCCATTTGAAGGTGCGCTGCTGACTGGAGCTGAGAGTGTACCTTAAAAGGAGCTTCCTCTCTGTGCAGATTAGCTGATGGGTGCTGAGAGTGAGACCCTTTGAAAACCAATTGCAAAATGGGTTTCTGGATCAAAGCTGTTTGAAAGATGTTTATTATGGAATAAAGATAAATTATTACTCAGTTGGAAGTTTGGTTCTGGCATGTGCCTTCCAGCATGTGCCTTTTCTACTATGCCTCTGACTTCTGAAGCTGCTAACCACCAGGCTCAAAAGCGGAAGTGATTAAGCAAACACATGACAACTCTTGCTGCCAAGAATCTAGGGGAATTCCCTACTTCCCCTTTCTTGTAACTTTCTCTCTTTTAAAGCACTTCCAGGGAACAGGTGATGACCACTGTCTATATGGCAACCCTTTGAACAGAGTTCTCACCAGGACAGCATTATATAAATTTAAAAATCATCATCCCAATAAAAATTATCATCTGGGATTAATGCTAGGAGCCATTGAGCTGCTGCTCCCATAGCTATTAAGATGCTACAATAATTAATAATACTAATTGCATAGTATTTATATAGTGCTTTTCCTGAGCGTTCGAAAGCATTCCACATACATTATTTTAGTAAACCTTACAACAAGTCCTGTAAGGCAGGCTGATATGACCACCCACATATTGCAGACAAGTAGATAAGGATGAGTGAACAGAAGCTTGCCCAAGACTACCCAGTGACTGAAATTTAAAGCAGGAGCATTATGGCACACAATACATAACACTAGTTCTCACTTGGGAGGTGAATACTAACCTTAGCCTGCCCAGCCACTTTTGCTGCACCTTGAGAATAGCAGTCTATCAGAGGAGCCATATTTGGCCAGCTAGCCCATTAGGGAAGAGCAAGAACTTTGCCATAGGTGTAGTTAGTTTGCTGGGAAGAAACCTATTTGGAGACTTCTGTCGGTGATTGGTCATTGCCAGTGAGCCATCCCTATGGGGGCAGCCACTTTTGGTTGTTCCTTTGGGATGTGTTGAGAGTGATGGCACTCCCCAAGGGTGATTGGTAGTAGATCGCCTTGTTTCTAGGTGACAGGCTAGGTGTGTGTGAGAGAGAGAGCTGGTATGGCTTGGAAATGATAGATTGCTGGAAGCTGCATCTGTTGCAAAAGCATGAATACAGCTCACAAACATATCCAGTGTGATTAGTGGGTATTTGGTGTTTTTGCTATTTTATATTATTACATTTCTTTTACATCAATATGCCATGCATTACTTTGGGAGCCTCTGGGCCAAAAATCGTAACAGGGTAGCCTCACCTCCGCTGCATTCATCCCAAACTCTTAAAGCACCCCTTGACCAATGTTCCAATGCTGAACAGCACAGGGACTTTTTAACCTAGTGGCAAGGTAGTCCAACAGCAACCAGCAGGGCCTGCTTTGGTGTAGAAGGGGAGAAACGAATCACCTCTGGAAGTCGAGGCTTCAATACTTCATTCTGCTGCTGCTCCACAACAGAGCATAAGATGGGGCTCATATCACTAGATCCTATGCATGCTTAGTCAGAAAGAAATCCCACTGCCTAAGGCTCCAGCCCCATACACAGTAATCTGCAGATGCACACTAATCTCGGAGTAATCCCTTCTGAAATCTATGGCTTTGCTTCCAAATAAGCACGGACAGAATCAGGCTGCAAATCTAATGAGAGGCACTTCCCCATCTTTAAAGGGTGTATAAATTTCAACTGTGAGGTCAACTGAGGAAGTACCCACACCCTTTTTAGACACAAAGACCACCGTCTGCCCCTTCTGAGAGCATAGCCTATTTTTCTAGCTTCCACCAAGAGGCAGATTTGCACATCAGTGATTATTGGCCTGTCTAAATATCAAGGACAAGGCCAGTTTCCCCTCACCCCAGATTCTAAGTGTTTAAAAAGTTTCAACGATTGGATGTTTATACTTTGGTTGTGTTTTCAGTATGTTCATGTATGTTTATTACTGCATTTTACTTTTGTATTTCATTTTTTTTTTTTTATAAAAATTTTTATTGCGTTTCTTTCCATAGGTAAACAAATTTGTTTGGACAACAATATACAAGAAACATTTTCCATATATATAAAAAAAGAACATAGAAAAAAGAAAAGATCATCACAAAATTTCTTCGACAACTTTTTGGACCTCCTCGCATCCTCTCAGCATTGCGTTCATCATTCTAACCAATTCAGCAATTTATTATCTTATTTCCCGACTTATTATACCTTTGTATTTATTATGTTACCAGTTTCAAAAATTTGTAGTTTAATTTTAACACTCTTAATAAACATAATATTTTGTTTCTAATTTGTCTCATTTTTTCCCATCAATACTTACTTTATCATTTTCTTAAAATAAATTGCAGAAGCATAACGTTTCTTAATCGTGCACAGTCTTAGCACTCAAACAACTTATAATGTTTTTGCAAATAGTCCTTAAATTTTTTCCAGTCCTCCTCCATTGTTTCTTCGCTCAGATCTCGAATTCTGCCGGTCATTTCTGCCAACTCCATGTAGTCCATCAGCTGCGTCTGCCAGTCCTCCAGTGTGGGTAAATCTGGTGTCTTCCAGAACTTTGCGATAAGAATCCTAGCTGCTGTGGTTGCATACATAAACAAGGTTCTGTCCTTCTTTGGCACCTTCCGGTCCACCATGCCCAATAGAAAGGCCTCTGGTTTCTTAGAAAAGGTATATCTAAATACCTTTTTCAACTCATTATGTATCATTTCCCAAAAGGCCTTTACTTTCGGGCAGGTCCACCAGAGGTGAAAGAATGTCCCTTCTGCCTCCTTACATTTCCAACACTTATTATCAGAAAGATGGTATATTTTAGCCAACTTGACTGGGGTCATGTACCACCGGTATACCATTTTCATAATGTTCTCTTTCAAGGCACTACATGCCGTGAATTTCATACCGGTGTTCCATAACCTTTCCCAGTCCTCAGACATGATGTTGTGTCCTACATCCTGTGCCCATTTTATCATAGCAGATTTAACTGTCTCATCCTGGGTGTTCCATTTAAGCAGCAAGTCATACATCCTCGAAAGTACCTTAGTCTTTGGTTCTAGTAACTCCGTCTCCAGTTTCGATTTCTCCAACTGGAAACCCACTTTTTTGTCCATTTTGAATACCTCTTGAATTTGAGCATAGTGTAACCAATCTCGCACCTTACCTCTTAATTTGTCCTGGCTTTGGAGCTTCCAATTGTCTCCAACTCTTTCAATCAGTTCCCAATATTTTGGCCAATAGGCCTCCATATTGGGCTTTTTTTTAGAAATCTTGGCTTCCACAGGTGATAACCACCTCGGGGTCTTGTTTTCTAATAAATCCTTATACTTCATCCAGACGGCAAAAATTGATTTTCTGACAATATGGTTTTTGAACAATTTATGAACCTTCGCCTTGTCATACCACAAGTATGCATGCCAACCATACACATTATCAAACCCCTCCAGATCTAGGACATCGGTGTTTTCCAACAGGAACCAATCCTTCAACCAGCAGAAGGCTGCAGCTTCATAATACAACCTTAAGTCCGGCAGGGCAAACCCCCCTCTTTCTTTTGAGTCGGTTAATATTTTAAATTTTATTCGGGGCTTTTTGCCCTGCCAGACAAACTTAGAAATATCCTTCTGCCATTTTCCAAAACATTCCATTCTGTCCACGACCTGAAGGGTTTGAAATAAAAATAGCATTTTTGGCAAAACACACATCTTTATAGCTGCGATTCGGCCTGACAAGGTAAGTTTCAATCTTGACCAAATATCCAGATCCTTTTTAATTTCCAACCAACATTTTTCATAGTTATCTTTAAAAAGATTTAAATTTTTGGTGGACAAGTATACCCCCAGGTATTTCACTTTTTTAACCACACTTAGCTCTGTCTCTTTCTGATACCCCTCTATCTCTGTAGGTGTCAAATTTTTGACCAAAACCTTAGTTTTTTGTTTGTTTAACTTGAATCCCGCCACCCGACCAAACTCCAGGATAAGTTCCAAAACTCTTTTTGTGCTAGATACTGGCTCCTGTACTGTCAAGACTAGGTCATCTGCAAAGGCTTTCAGTTTGTATTGTTTCGCTCCGACCTCTATACCTTGCACCAACTGGTCCTCCCTAATCATATTCAGCAATACCTCCAGAACAGAGATAAATAGCAGAGGGGATAAAGGGCACCCCTGTCGTGTCCCTTTTTCAATTAGAAGTTCATCCGACACCACATTGTTCACTATCAACTTGGCTTTTTGCTCTAAATAGATTGCTTCTAGTCCATTTTCAAACCCCCGTCCCACTCCCATCCCCTTCAAGTTTTTCTTCATAAACATCCAAGAAATGTTGTCAAATGCTTTCTCCGCATCAATAAAGATTAAGGCAGCCCTTGTATTTCTAATTCTCAACAATTCCAATATATCAATAATGTTCCTGGTGTTATCAGACATGTGTCTACCAGGGAGAAAGCCTGCTTGGTCCTTGTGAATTACTTCGTTCAAAACGTTTTTAAGTCTACTTGCTAAAATGTCTGCAAATATTTTGTAATCCACATTCAGGAGTGAGATGGGACGGTAGTTCTTGAGCTGAGTCTTTTCCTTCTCTGACTTAGGAATCAATGTGATGAATGCTTCTTTCCACGTTTCCGGTGCCCTTCTCCCCTCCATAATCTGGTTGCAAACCTCCAACAACGGTTGTATCAAACAATCCTTCAGAGTCTTATAATATTTGGAGGTGAGACCATCTGGGCCTGGAGATTTGCCAAGTTGCATATTTTGGATGGCACCTTCAATTTCCTGTTGAGTTATTTTACTATTGAGAATTGATCTTTTATCTTGACTTATTTTAGATAGCCCATTTGTCCTCAAGAATTGGTCTATTTCCGATTCTTTCTGAGGCCCCTGTGCATAAAGTTCCTTGAAGTATCTGTGGAAGCACTTTCTTATTTCTTCTGGTTTCTGAACTATTTTTCCTTGAATCTCCAGGTTTGTAACTGTGTTTAACTTTTGTCTTTTTTTCAATTGCCAAGCTAACAACTTTCCACATTTATTTGCTGATTCAAACGATCTTTGCTTCATTTGTTTAATTTTCCACTCAATCTCTTGATTAATCAATTTCGAATATTGTGCTTGATGGAATTTAATCTCTCTTAGCACCTCTTTTGACTTCGGATTAGTTCTCAACTTTTTCTCTCCTTCACTTATTTTCTCAAGAATTTTTTCCTTTTTTCCATTCCAAAATTTTTTCTTTATTGTATTCTGTTGTATCAGAAACCCTCTCATTACAGCTTTGCTTGCGTCCCAGATTATTCTTTTCTCCACCGTAGTGTTCAAATTTATTTCAAAGTAGTCCTTTAGCGTTTTTTGGGCCTTCTTAACAATCTCTTGATCTCTTAGCAAGGTGTCATTCATTCTCCATCTGAAGGATCCAGTTGGGAAAAGTCTCAATTCCATTTTTAAGGCGTTATGGTCGGAGCAGGTTTTTGGGCAGATTTCCACTTTTCTCGTTTTCGGGGCCAGCCCTCTAGATATCCAAATTTGGTCGATTCGTGTCCATGACAAGTGGGCATCAGAAAAAAAGGTACCTTCTTTACCCAAGGGGTTCCTTGTCCTCCAGATGTCAATCAAGTCCATATTGTCTGTCATTTCAAAAAAGGTTTTAGGGAGTCTGCCGTCTGTTGTTAAATTTTGATTTTGAGATTTGTCCATATTTGTAGACACCACCCCATTCATATCTCCCATCACAATAATATTAGAATAGTCCAGGTAGTCCATCATTGTCTCATGCAGCTTCTTATAAAATTCTGATTTTCCATCATTTGGCGCATAAACTCCTAATATCAAAAACTTTTCCCCTTGTGTTTGAATTTCAATTGCGAGAATTCTTCCATGATCATCTTTGAATAAGAATTTTGGTGATAGGTTCTCCTTTGCATAAATTACAACACCTCTTTTTTTGACTTTATCTGATGAGATAAATTCTTGACCAAGTCTTTTATTAATTAATACTTTCCTGTGGAGCCTGGTCACATGTGTTTCTTGAAGGCATATTACATCCAATTGTTCTTTTTTCAAAATATGGAATATCCTCCTTCTTTTTTCCGGAGAATTCCCGCCATTTATGTTCCAGCTAAGTAGCTGCAGAGACATCTTGTTCTATTTTAACCGTTCTTAAGATGGGGTGCCTTCCTTTTGCTCAGATCCCGAGGGTGCAGGCGTTGGTCCGCTTTCAGGCAATATTGGTGCTGGTACAGCTGGAAGCCAATCCACTCCTTTTTGGAGATCTTCTCCGTGGTCGTGAAGGAACTTTTGGTTATCTTCAGGTGTTCTAATTTTAACCTTCCTTTCTTTGTAAGTGAAGGATAGTCCTTGTGGAAACTCCCACCTATAGGGAATTGCGTTGTATCTCAGCAATTTTGCTAGTTCTGAATAGGTGGCTCTAAGATCCAACAGCTGTTTCGGGATATCTCTATAGATTTCCACCCTTTTGTCTTGTATTTCAATTGCTTTTTTGAAATGAAGACCTAGGATCTTATCCCTCTCTTCCTTTGATCTTAAAATTATCAAACAGTCTCTGGATCTATCTTTCTTTACCACTCTTCCCAGTCTATATGCCGAAACAATCTTAAAATCTGTGTCTTCCTTTAACCCCCAGAACTTCGAAAATTCTTGTGTTAAGTATCCAATCAAATCTCCTTGCTCAAGTTCCGGGATGCCTCTCAATTTGATGTTACTCTCGCGATTTTTCAGTTCCACCATTGACAGATAAACTTGTTGTTCACTCACCTGTTTGTGCAGGGGCTTAACTTCTCCTTTTATTTCTTCCACTTCTTTTTGTAGAACTCCCACTTTCTGGATTGCTTCTCCAGCCAATTCCCGATTTTCCGCTGTAGCTCCTTGCAGGTTCTCTATAGCTTGTGTATGCTGGGAAACTTGATCAGTCAATTTTTGAATCGAGGAAGTTGCTTTATCTATCTTCAGAGACTGGTCGTCCACCTTCTGGTTTAGACTTGATAGTTGCTCCAATATTTGTTTAAGTAGTGTATCCGACCCACCTGCTGCCATATCTTCCTCAGTGGACTTCTCAGTTGTTTCCCTTTGTTCCCTTTGGGTCACCAGTACAGCTGGAACCGACGATCGGCGTCCTTGGGTCAATGTTGTTTGTAGAAATTGTGCTGGTTTTCTTTCCTTTTCTTTCTCCTTAGCCTCTTTAGATTCCTTAGCTTTAGATGCTCTTGTTCTCCCTGCACCACTCATTACACATCTGTCAGTGTTCAAGGTCAAATTGTCTATTGTTCCATGGGAAAGACAAGTTCAATTATAAACAACCGGTAAAGTGGAATTCAAAACAAGAGTCAGTTCCCAGGATCTTATAATCCGAAAGCCCTGTAGGGGGAGTGCCACCAAGTTTCAAAGACAAAGAAGGAAGTAGTCCGCCATTAAAGTTCCAGAAATTTTTGGCTCAGTAAGTTCAATATCCAAAAGTCCCTTCAAAAATTCAAAATTCCCCAGAGCACCTTTTAAAGTTCAACAAAGTTTCACAGGGGGTGCTTGCAACAATGTCCCAATCAAACTTTCCTGCTCAAATGTATCAATTATACTCCAGCAAAGTTTTCACAAAATTTGCAACTGTTTCCGCAGTTTAGCACAGTCTCTCTCTCCGGCAGCCCGACGATCTGACTCTTTAAAAATCACCCCGGGGGGGGGAGGTAGGAGGGGACCCCCCGTTACTCGTTCTTTTATGATCAAAGTCCCTTTCCACCTTCAGTTCAACAGTAAAAAAGGCAGATTTAATAGCACGAAAAAGTTAAAGCTTCCCAAAGTCCCGTTTCAAACGCTTCCGCTTTTAAAAACGTTGCTTTGATCTTGTCAGCAATGTCGGAAGACGGACTTCCCTTTTTTTCGTCTCCCGCTTTCAGCCAGATTTACGAAATTATTTGCCAAATTTTAGTCCCCTTTACTCACGGGTATGTTACTTGTAGTTGGTGTTGATTTTAGGAAGAAGGATCAGCGCTCATCTGTAACAGCCGCGCGGCTTCACTTCTGCGGAAAGAGCGATGAACTCACAGCACCGCCACCCCTCCTTCACTCCGGGTCTCCTTACGGGGTCCCTTCTGTGTTTTCGGAGCAGCTTCTGGTGCCCGCCGAGTCCCACGGCCACGGGCTCACTCTACCCGTGGTTTATCTTGATGGGTCGTCGCTATGCCGCAGCGAACGACCCTTTTCCGCAGAGCCCCTCTTCAGAGCTCGAAGAGGACCGCCATTACAGTTTCGCGCCGCCCCCGGAAGTCTCTTTTTACTTTTGTATTTCAATTTTGTAAATCACTTCTCAGTTTTTTGCTGCGGAAAGCAATTCATAACTTTAACAGCTAACTAAAAGTCCACACCCACTCCTTTTTCCATGTACATCTGCACAGCCTAAATAATCCAGCTGCTCCCTTAAAGCAGGGGAATTCACTGTTTCCTCAGGCAACCTAGTTCATCACTGAGGTCTGCTGCCTAGAAGTATGAAGTCTTCTCTTCTGCACAGTTCAAATTTCAGCTGCTGCTATTCAAATACTGTTGATTTCCCTGGGAGGAGAGTACCACCTTTCTTCTTTCACAGTATCCCTTTCCCCCCATATTTGAACTTAAGAATCACTGTTTTTCCAAGCTAGCTGCTTCTAGTTCCTTTGCTTCACTTCTGCTTGGTACTTAACCCAAAGCTAGATTAACTGCTCAGTGGCAAAATGCACAGGAACATAGCAAGCTGTTTTATATCAGGTCAGATTATCATCCATTTAGCCCAGTAGTCTGGCAGCTGTGGCTCTTCAAGGTTTCAGGTCATTTTCATCACCTGCCACTCTTTTAATCTGGATATGTCAAGGACTGAAACATGGACCTCCTCCATGCAGCGCACATGCTCTACCATGACCTAAGGTCTCTCACCCTAATATATGCCAAGTCTATACTAGCATACTTGCCTAGCACATAAAGGGACTTAGGGTTCATCTCTAGTTTAAGGAATGTTAGATTAACAGAGCTAGGAAAGGCCAAAGTCTTGGGGCTATGTGGCAGATTAGTTTTCAGAATAAACACAAAATGAACAAGATGCACACCTTTAAAAGAATTCAAGTCTGAATGTCTTGGGTCAGAGATTGGCTACCACTTCCTGCTGAGCATTCGCTCCTGCATAGTGTGTATCCCTTCGAAGCAGAGGTCAAGGTTTTATGCCAGGCTGGACTGATAACACCATGATATGCTTTTGCTCAGGTTGCCACCACCCCACTATATGACAGCCCTTCAGGAATCTGCAAAACTCACCTGCACATGCATGCAGAAGGTCCCAAACACCAACAGAACTGTTGCGTGGACCATGTAAACAAATGCACCAGGAGAGTAAAAACCAGTAGCTGGCTTGCTCAAGTCCTTTCCATTCATTCCTTCAGTCTTTCTTCTCAGCAGGCCAAGTGTTAGGCAGTGCCAGGGGTTTGCAGTGATGTACCGCCAGGCTGCCCAGGAGCCCAGCACAATGGCGGGTGCAGCTAGCAGGAAGTTGGGGATCTGTCTGGGCTCAAAGTACCTGAGGAAGCCGACATTCCAGTAAGTATCTTGAATGTAAGTGTAGAGCACAGGAAAGTTCCAGGAGCACCATGGTGGTGCCACACCATTTGAGGCTGCTACACGATACCCCTTATGTGCAGCCAGTTGCAACAGTGGGTCTGGCACAGCATACTCAGGGCTAAACGTGGTGTTGCAGAACCGAAGGTATGCCCAGAACTGAAACAAAGCAAATGGCAGGAAAACAGAGGAAGACATCACCACCAGGGAAGCTACCAGGTTTAGGAATTGACCCAAGATCTGTGGCGGCTTTACTCCAGTTCCTGTCCTCGCCTGCAACTGGGAGGCAAAGAGTTTTGTCTGGGAATAGAGGAGGAACCCAGCATTGATCAGTCCGTTGGAACGCACGCCAGCAGCTAGCGAAAAGAGGAGGCTGCTGGCCCAATGCTGCCCTTTCTCTAGCCACCACATGGCACCAAACACTAGGAGGACAAACATGCTTTCTGAATAAGCAGCTGCCATAAAGACGTTTGCAGGGGTGAGGCAGAAGAGGATGGCTGACAGGAACGCCTTCCTGCGGCACTGCAGGACTGCGCAGCTGAGCTTATACAGAGTCCATGCTGCCCAGGCAGAGAACAGACCATTGAGCAGAGCTGCAGAAAGGAGCAGGCGGCTGCGGAGAGATAAGAAGCCTTGGAAGGGCCACAGTACCGTTTCCGCTGCCGCTCGCAGGCTCAAGGGAAACAAGGGGAAGAACGCACAATTGTGCTCATACACGTAGCCGTGCTCAGCTATAAACAAGAAGTGCTCCGCATCCCACCGTGACAGGCCTCCCAGGAGCCATTCCAAGATCCAGTCGCAAAACCCGTACTCAGACAAACGGGGTGGAGAGAAGGCATCAGCAGCATGGTCGGGGATCAGGAGGTTGAAAAGGGCCTGGGAAGAGAGGATAGGAAATGACAGCCAAGTCAGCGTCCTGTCCCCCTCCCTCCCCAAAGCAACATGTTCCCTCCAATTTGGGACCAGAACCTGACCAGGGAATTCAAAGCCTCACAGGAAGTCATCCCCTGCCCCAAACAAGGACTTGAAGGCATTACGTCTGGGTCTGGGGCGATTTCTCATGCATGAGCTGTTTTAGAGGCATTTCTAGTGGGGAAATGGGAGAACGGACAACTTGGGCAAATGCAGCAGTAGGGGAACTTTTTTCTTTAGCCACCAATGTTATTTCCTTAGGGTAGTGTCCAACTAAGTGCTACTCAGAGTAGACCCACTGAAATTAATGAATCTAAGTTAATCATGTCCATTAACTTCCACTTTTCACTCAACAGTAGACCTACTGAAATTAATGGAATTAACTTAGTCACATCATTAATTTCAGTGTATCTACTCTGAGTAAAACTCAAAGGGCCCACTTCAAGTAGGACTAGCATTGGACACAACCCTTAATGTCTTCTAGACTTTCTCCAACAGACTGCAAACTGCATATAATGGATAAGACTAAGGAAGTGAGTTAAGTAAAATAATAATAATAATAATAATAATAATAATAATAATAATAATAATAATAATAATAATAATAATACCCCACCCATCTGGCTGGGTTTCCCGCTGGGTGGCTTACAATGTATCTAAAAACATAATAAAAACATCAATCCTTAAAAAACTTCCCTAAACAGGGCTGCCTTCAGATGTCTTCTAAAAGTCAGATAGTTGTTTATTTCCTTGACATCTGAAGGGAG
This sequence comes from Podarcis bocagei, assembly GCF_964188305.1. NCBI lineage: Eukaryota > Metazoa > Chordata > Lepidosauria > Squamata > Lacertidae > Podarcis > Podarcis bocagei. The sequence goes on from NC_138132.1 coordinate 27,462,463, forward strand.
GGCGTTCTGCAGGGAGGGCACCACTACCAAGAAGGCTGTCTTCTCGGTATCTTGCAATCCTTACAACAACCAAGTAAAGGGTGCCAGTATTACTATCACCATATTGCAGACGTGGGCCTGAAACGACGACTGTTTCATGAGTTCATGGCAGAGGTGGCATCTGAACCAGCAACTTAGCCACTATGCTAAGCCAGCAGTCCTGTATGCCAAGATATAAAGGTGCTCTGGGGGAAAAACAACTGATCAGTGAGCATGCTTTGTACCTCTTGTTAATCTGTGGGAGAAAAGAGCAACATGCCAAAGACCGCAATTTCTAAATGTGCACCGTGATCATCTGCCAAATGAAAAGTCATTCCAAGTTGCCGAGCCAGACGAAGCATACAGAAATGTCAAACTCAGGGGTTTCCTTTGTGCAATCAATCCAATTATGTGTTGGCACACAAGGAACAGAGAGAGCCACACATCTAATGAAATCAAACTCAATAAAGGCAGTCATGCCTTTCCATAAAAAAAACAACCCTGTGACTGTTTGGCTGGCCAGACGACAATACCCAGCCCAAGCTATAAGGGACCAAAAAGGAATTCTCCTGCTAGCAGTCTGTCTGGCATGTACTGTGTGTGTATTTGGCACAGTTCCCAGTGTCAGAACTTACCTATGGCCCTACAAGGAACTTTAGTAGGATCCCATTGTAGCTGTCAAGATGAAACTGCATCCTACCCCAAGTTCTTCTAAGGCTGGAATATGCAACACTCTTTGGCCAGCATACTGTGTTAATATGCCCCATGTACAACACAGGGACATGGGAGGTGGCCTTATAACAGTTTAGCCTATTTGTCCATCTAGCGCTGCACCGTCTACTCTGACTGGCAGTGGCTCTCCAGCAACTTCTAGTTGGTCACTACGTGAAGCAGGACGCTGCATTTAATGGGCTTTGCTCTGATCCAGCAGGGAACTTCCTCAGCCTCTGAGTCATGTGAGTACATGCCATGGATTTCAATCTCCCAAGCTAGCCTCCTGCAACCTAATTTTAAACAAAACTAAACCCAAAGGTTGTAAACCAAAGAGAATAGAGAAGTTAACACCATGATTAAGAACCAGGAAAAAAGTGAAGTGTTTCACTGCCTGCACAAAAGCCACCAGCGACAGTATCAATCTGACTTCTTTTGGGTAGAAATTCCATAGTTGGGAGGCTGCCACAGAATGCATTGTTTCTCTTCCATCTCTCCTCAATTCACGCTCACATAACTGAATTCTTAGTAATGGCTTACTCTGGCTCCAGTTTACCCTGGTTTTCTCATCCTACACAAGTATGAAGACTCAGAACTTGTATGTGCTGTTTGTTTAGTCTTGACTCAAGCCGGCTTCCCCAAGCTTGGTGCCCTCAGCTGCTGCTGACTCCCAACTCCTGTCAGCCCCAACCAGCATAGCCAATGGTCAGGTATAATGGGTTGTAAACCAAAACATCTGAAGGACACCAGGTTGGGGAAGGCTGCCTTAACCCTACAGGCTGTATTTAATTTTGGTTCTAGCCACCCCAAAACCCTAATGCCTTAATCCTAGTGAAGACTCATCTTACACTGCCAATGACATAGGTTAGCTGAATTTCTGGTTGCCATCACTGCAGAGAAATTGGGAGCAAAGTTCCTATCAGCCTGAAAGCAGTGCTTCTGGTTCACAAGTTGGTTGAGAGTTTGTGAGAAAAAGTGGTATCTTTGGCAAAATGCACAGGATGCTCTCTTTTCAGGGCCTCCCTTGCTATTGCAGTAAAAATATGCCTAATTTAAATGTCAAATACCTATTATGTAGACAAAGCTCCTGCAGCTGGCTTCATGTTCCTCTGAGCACAAGAATAGCTGGGGGGGGGGGGAATCTTGCCTGCTCAGAGATTACAAAGGCACAGCTACTAATCTTCAAAAATTCTGCATAGGATTGGCTCTCCAGAACAGAATATGGATTATTGAGAATATTTTGTTTTCATTTTTTAAAGCGTGTAGTCCACATCATGTCTGTGGACTTACATTTGGTTCCCAAACTATTGAGTACGTGATGGAGAGCACACTATTATGCCACAACACGTGAATTCTGTGCATCCAAATAACTAATATGCAGAAGAAGCTTCCTGCTGCATTTCTGTTGGATTCGCTGAGGGAAAGCCATTCGTACTCATACACACTCCAAAAATTACACCTTTTGGGGGAGTTCTAAAATAATTTACATAACTGTCTCAGATGGGGAACTGTAGCAACAGGGCCCAGTCACTATATTTTCTGCACCATTGAAGGACGCTAGCAGACAGAGGAAGCTTCAGCTGCAATGGCTAGAGATGGTCCCAGGGCTCTGCCAAACCAGCTGGACTACCCATCTAAGTTGGTGGCCATCACTACATTGCATGGCAGCAAATGCCTTAGAATAACAAACTATGTGCTGATGAAAAAGTACTTAAAAAAGGTCTCTCTGTTCATTTTCTCCATGCCATGCATAATTTTTATACATTTCTATCATGTCCTCTCCCCTCCTTATTCACCCTTTTTCTAAGCTAAAAAGCTCCAATGCTGAAATCCTTCCTCTTCATGGGATTTGCTACAGCTCCTTGATCATTTTCACAATCCCTTTTTTAATACTTTAGTATCATTGGCATACTTGGGTCAACACACAGCTCACCCCAAACCCTGTATCATTTATGAGCAAGTTAAAAAACAGCAGCCCTGTAATACAGATCCTTGGTGGATCCCACTTGTCCCAAACTCTCTACACTGATCATTCTAACTGGAAATGTTTAGGGTTTTAACCTGCAAATTTCTGGAAGAAAGGCATGTGCTCCAACCCTGAGCTAGGCATGACCCCTCTCTATCTAGAACAGATATACTACCTTTTGAACTTTAAACATATGAAAAAGAACCCAGTATTTATTTCTGATGTCATCTGTCCTGATCTGAGAATGCCAGGTGGGTTATATTTCAGTGATATTGTATATTTCAGTGCTTGGTGTTGGGGGACTTGCCTGGAGGAAAAGAGTGAGCACTCTGCAAAGCACTGCAAACCGAACCACCTCTTGGCAATGAGGGTCTCCTTCCTTCCTCTGCAGCATTCTGACCTTGGAGGTCATCCAATGGGTCACCACTCCCTTCCATGCAGGAAAATCCACAGAGAGATTTTGAAACCTGAAAATCAATAATAATAAATTCAACATCACGCAGATAATACTTGCACCATGTTTGTCACTGGCAGGCAAATAATGGTTTCCACACTCATTCTCTGGACTAAGAGAGCAGGTGTGATATAGTGGCTAGACTTTAACCACTGGGTGATGGAGATACAGGTTCAAATTGCACTCAGCTATGAGGTAGTGGTGGGCAACAACTTGGATGGCTTTAAAATAGGGTTATACAGATTCATGCAGCTTAATGTTATCAATGGCTACAAGCCATGGTGGCTATGTTCTACCTCCACTGCCAAAGGCACCATATGTCTGAATATCAGTAGCTGGGAGTTACAAGTGGGGAGCATTGCTGTTGCTCTCAGGTCCTTCTTCTGGGCTTCCCAGAGGACGCATCTGGTTGGCCCCTGCGATGCTGTACTACGCAGGGTGACCTTGGGGCAGTCCCCATCTCTAGGCTAATAGGGTTGTTAAGACAGATAAAATGGGAGAGCCACATGTGCTGCTTTGAACTCCTTGGAATAAAGATGGGATTTAACTGTAGCTAAAGAAACAAAGCTAACTCTTGACTGCACTACCTAGCCATTTTCCTGGTGGTTATCATTGTGATGTGGTAGGGAATGACATAGTTTAACTGCACGCTTCCTCCATGCACACACACTATCCATCATAATGACAGACATAAACAGGAACCTGTTTACATAAATACCTGTGGGGAATGTCTGGCACTGCCTGGGAATTCTTAGAAACAACAAAAATAAATCATGATTTTTAAATGGATACAGCAATTTGTGTGTTTGGACCCGTCACACTGAAAATTGGACAAAGTCATGCCAAAGTTACATTTGATTCAAAATGGCACTCAATATCCAACACCAACAAAGACAGTTGCCTAACTTGGGAACTCTTGTGCCAAGTTTGGCAATGATATATTTTATTATTATTACTATTTATTATTTATTATATTTATATACCGCTCCTCATCTGAGGATCACAGGATGATTTATTATTATTATTTATTAAATTTGTTTAGAATAGAAATACACAAAAATATATATTGATATGCAGCCAAACCTATAGAGAACAGACACGCAGGTGGATGGATGGACAATCCACTTTCCAAAATATACGAAATATTGTTGCACTCTGAACTGACCAAGACACTGAACAAAACCTGGGGATGTTGAGTTGAAGGGGGTACAGCAATGCAATAGGGGCAGGCTTGACATTCAACGGCTGGAGTCACCAAAGTCAGAGAGGAGGTTTATCCTTCATGCCAGAAGGGGCTACTCAGTGTACCTTTACTTGCCTCTGCATGAATGAACAATTTCCCCATAGAGGTGAATGACGAAATAATGAGTTACACTTAAGAGAAGCAGACCGGGGAGGGGGGGGAGCGCCCGCTGGATCAGAGCAACAATCCATCTAAATCCAGGATCCTGTTTTCTACAGTGACCAACCAGATGCTTCCGGGAAGCTCACCAGCAAAGACAACAGCCCTTCCTGTATGTGCCAGCATCTGGTACTCAGCAGGATCTGTTTAGCTATCATTAGTAAGAGCCACGGAGAGCCCTATCTACTACTGACTGGCATAACTAACTCTGAACAGCAAACTCTATTTAACAGCGTTTTGGTGCTGGGGGCAAAACCTGCCCTCCAGACCAATAACTGGTGATCTGGCCTTCATCTACAAGGAACCCAGAAGTGTGTGTGCAATGTGTCTTTATGTGCAGACACACACTGTACCTCCTCCTCGGGGTTGTTGTAATATACAAACCCTTCTTTCATACCCATCCTATCCCTCATAATGGAAAGAGAGCAGAAACTACCTGTGCATGAAAGAGAAAGGCTTTGTGCAACATGATGAAACAGCTAGAGCTGTCCCCAAGGACAGAAAGACACACCCTCTTGAAAAAAGAAGTAAAACCTCTCACCACATCAGCAAAAGACTATCAAGCAGGCTTGCTTTTCCACCAAGAGTACAGCCAAGCAGTCATCTGTGGCTGAAGCACTACATGAGAAAATCTTTGCGTGTTTTTTTAAAATAAAAAAACTTATGCAAATTTAAGCCTGGCAACATTTCTTATTTCTAGTCAGGTCAATGGTTTCAATAACAAACTACTCCTGTCTAGTCTACCTCCATTTTTATCCCCTCCTGTCAAGAAGAGCATGCAAATCTAAAAAGCCAGACGGCAGGTTTTGTTTTTTTAAATCCTTTAAAATGGAACTATGAAATGGTTTTCAAGTTCTGCACTGTAGCCTAGTTGCCACCAGAGGGCACCAGGCACTCACTGTGTTGGTACCTTTCCACACCTTGCATTGCTGAGGCAATCAAATTATAGATATGTGATAATACAGGATTCCCTGATAAAATCCATGGCAATGCACGCATTGAACTCTTCTATAAAGCAATGATTTAGGCACCTCTCCATGTATTTAGTGTTATCCTGTAGAAAAAGATATTAAAAATAACTCAAGAATTCATTTCTCAATACTGTATACTTCTATTAATAAGTCTAAATAATTCTCTTCACCTGCTCATTTCTTTTGACTAAAGAAAAGATGCAGTTTGTTTCCCCTCCGTTTTGAGTCACTTTAATTTCCTTATTGCAATGCTGTCCCACCCACCACCTTTTTTTGGACACAGTCTCTGCGGAGATTCTTTCTTTAAAAGCAGTTTCCATTTCAACATATACCTGTTTTAATGGAAATGAGTCTTGCTGTTTTTTAAAACATTCCCCACCCCACCCCCCACAAAAACCTACAGAAAGATTTGATTTGTGTATGAATTGTGCATGTTTCTTGACGGCTCTTGGGCTGGAATAAACTTCTGTGCTTTAATAATGATTGGTTTTGACCAGGGTTTTTGTATGGTTTTTTAAAAAAAATGTTTATGTTATGTTCATAGGAGTGGAGAGAGGCTGCATGCACTGCAACTGCTCTGCACAGAAAGGCAAAGCATAATCATGAACATCTTCACCACAGGGCCAGCTCTGGGTGCCTCCATCTTTGGAGGGGAGGTGGGGGTGGCTACCAGGAAGAGTCAGCTCACATCATCTGTGGAACTCTCTCCCCCTGTCCATTTGTCTGGCATAAAATTTGATGGTTTTAAGGCACCAAGGGGGAAGCCTTCTTTGTTTTCCAGTGTTTTAATGGCCTCATTGTATGCTCTTGATTTTATTGCTACTTTTAATAGCTATTAGTTATGTTTCATTGTATTGTTATTTTATTGTATCTCACTTTAAATTATAAACAACTACCTGACTCTCTTGCATTGTTTTTCAAATTTTTATTTTATTGCACTTATTGAAACAAATATCCCTCTAGAAACGGAAAAATGGTTTCTCCCTATTTTGGAACTAGTGAAAAATAGCTGTCTCAGTTTCAGTACATGCTGTTAAGATCTTGGTGTAGTATATATTAATACATTTGGAAGCGAAGAGTCAGGGCCCAGCCAGCATCCATTCACATATATAGTACCACTGGTCCTGTTGCTCCAAATTAAACATTAATTCCTGAGTGGGAGAGTTATTGGATTAACTGGTTCCAATTTAACAGAGTTCTTATGTTCTTATGAGTTTGAAATGTTGCTAAACTAAGGATGCACCACACTTGTGTCAGCCATGCTGCTTTATCTTTGGGGTATAATTTCAAGCATGTCTTTGACTGACATCATTTCAGTGTGATCTCCCAGGCTGACCATAAGCAACTTATGCAATATTGATCACTTATTTTATATTTTCTTTTTAACTCTGCTTCTCAGCCATTCTTTGAAAGCCATGCTCTTTTATATCTCTATTGCATTTTTAATTTACAAAGTGCTTCATACCCTCGGTGACCCTATTAGTCCTGTTTTACAGATGGGAAACGGAGGCTGAAAGTGGTTTTCCCAAAGCACAGACAGTGGCCATGATCCCAAAGAGCAGTAACACAGTGGCCTCCCAGAGCTAATTTTATGACCTATAACACAGAGCAACAGCACAATGTGTGCTGGTGGTTAGCTAAATCTGAATACACTTGCTCCCAACCAGCAGCAAGCAAAAAGGCTGCCACCTGACTACCACTCATCCAGGCAGCTGCTCACATTTCCTGGTGCTTGCTACACCGACACATAATGAAACATGGCCTGTGAACCTCCAGTGCCAGACTCATTATATTCTAATATGTACTAATATGTGAATGCACACTAAGCTGATAATTCAGGTGGCTGGTGGCCAAATCTGAGCCAGAGCGGGGAAAGCGGGGAACTACTAACAAATTAAGAGATATTTTAGCATCATGACTTCTTTGCCAAAGGGAGCTCTCCTTGATGTGCTGTTGAACACAAATTGATTATAAAGCTGTGAAAACAAACTGGCTAAAACCAGGTCAAAAAGCAGATTCATGCAAACAAATCACTTTACCTCCTACAATCAGAGGATCACTTCTTGCTTTCTCATATGATCATTTACACACATTCCTCAAACATTCATTTTTTCAAGGATACACCCAGCACCACAAGAACAGTGGTCCATCTGACTTTCCATATATACCAAGAAACCCTCTAACAAGCAAAAATTGCTTCCCAAGTGTAATGCCCAAGATCTTTTAACAGGGCACCTAACACCTTATACATAAAAAACCTGCACTCCACCTCTGAACTTTGACTTATTCACTCATGCATGGAAACCTGAGAACACAGGAGACCATTATGTACTGAAGTCAGAAGATGAGGGCAATCAAGTCTTCAAAGACTAAATGGAAGCAGAAGAGAAGAAATACCTAGGAGTTGACAGAGTAGAATTCAGAATTGTTCTCCACTCCCCAGACACATCAAGTTGCTTCACTGGCTTCGTACTGTACTTTTCACCACCATCAGGCTTCTATTCCTCCCTATTAATGCGATCCCCCATTCTGATCATACATCTTCTCTTTACTCCAAATCTCTTACTCCTTACATCTACACAAGCTCACCATCTTCTCTTGCCTCCCACGCTTTCTCCCATGTTGCTCTTCAGTTTGGGTCAGCTTCTATTTGCTGTTGCTTCCCAATCTCACCTGCTCTGAAGTTCTTAATGAAAACAGAGTTCTTTAGGAAAGCCTAGCTAACAACCCTAGCTTCATTAAACCTGTCCCTCCACTACTGTGAGTAAAGACAGATTAAGATTTTAAGACTTGACAAAAAAGAAGCTGCTGAGGTACCACTGTATTTAACTCACAGGCATCTGCCTCTAACACAAACTGCAATCCTGGGTTTAGAGCAGACACAGTTCACCATCTGAGGCAAAGCCACTATTATTAATAATTACATTTCTATACTACCCTTCCCTTCATCCAAAGATCAAAGGATGGTTTACAATATAAAAATACATAGCATAACAACAACAATGCCCCCACCCCCCCGTTTTAAAAGGCCATAGACTGTTTAATTAGCCAAAGAAGAGGAATGTTTTTTCCCTGACACCTAAAGCTGCGTAAAGAAGGTGACAGGCAAGCCCCCCTAGGCTAGTTTCTTGGCTAGTGGCATACTGTTGCTTACCAGATGAGGGGTGTAAGCAAGGAAGCAGGGAGGTTGGCATAATGCAAACACATTGGCAGGATCGCTGGACTGTTTGAACCACACCCACCTCCTTGCCACCTTGTCCCTCTCCCTCCCAGAAAACAACAGCAACCCATCTGCCAGGAATCTAGCATAGCAGCTCTGTCCTATCCCACTTTTGGTTTAACAACAAAGGAATGAACCACCAGGAGCTCCCTCAGAATATAACATCTCAGTCACTCTGATTTTCCTCAGGCGCTTCCCCTTTGCTCATTTTTGTATCATCCATCCCTGCATTTTATGTCAAAATGTAAACTGTAAGACACCTAGGTAGAGATAGTGTCATTTTCATAGTGTCTGGCTGGCATAACGTTGAAAGTAGTATCACGACTGTTGAGAGGGAAAGATGAGTGCAATGTAACATAGGCTAGGCTAAGACAGGGTAAACTGGCATAGCTTTGGAGCTGAGCAGGGATCTGAACCTGTTTGAACCTTGAAGCTCACCTTTCTCCCAGCTTAATCTACTCCACAGTGTGGCTGTTAGGATAAAAGGGGTAGCGCCACCCCCAAAGGTCACCCTGAGCTCCTTGGAAGTCATAACTGTGAAAAAAGGAAATGCACCTCCCCTCTCACACAAGCCTTGCATTTAATAACTTGTCTGGTAGCCATAGGCATCCAAGAATTCCAGGATGAATGAGCAAACTGGGAAGAGTACAGACACATCAATCTGTCTTCTCCATCAGCCCACTTAAGTTTCTATGCTAGCTACAGAGGAAGAAAATTCACTTCCTCCATGGTCAGCCCAGAAACAAAGCAGGCTGTTGAGAAGTGAGCCAGTTCACTCTATCCCTTGCCCACTATGATAGAAGGCTTCTTCTTTTTTACCTAGCCAGGTAAAAAGCCAGCAGTTTATATTTCCATACTGGTCACAGAGGAGGGAGCATGGAAGCAAATACTAACCCCTTGGCCTTATTTGCATGTACATCTGATTCAGTCACACATTTGTGAACCCAGGTCAGCAGTAAGAACACAAGAAAAGCCCTGCTGGATCAAGCCAATAGCAGATCTAGTCCAGCATCCTGCTCTCACTGTGGGCAACCAGATGGTTCTGGGAACCCTGCAACAGCAACATGCCCCACCTGCAACTGATATTCAGAGGTATACTGCCTCTAAGAGCGGGGGCAGAACATACCCATTGTGGCTAGTAGCTACTGATCGCTTGACTTTGTATAATTCTCTTTTAAAACCAACACTGCCTCCTGTGGGAATGAGTTCCAGAGTTTAACATAGTCCAACCACTACACCACACTGCCTCTCAAAGGCGGCTTCATATGTTCATAGAAACCTGCTTTGGAGCCCAACAAAAAAAGGGGCAAGCAGTGGTTACTCAGCGGCTATGGCGGGGGCCAGCATGGGGATGAGAGCTAAGAGATGCGGGAGGGGGGAGTCAGGCGTGGGGGGCGTGTCCCCATCTCTCCTTCTGCAGGAAGAAGGGAGCTTATAGGGCAAGCGGCAGCCTATGGGATGAGCCCATGTAAAGAGGCCCTTGTGGGGCGAGCCTCTCAGAGGAGGGTCTGGGAGCCAGACCCCTCTCTCCCTCAGCTGCCGGCCCCCTGGCGACAACCGCTGTTCCTCCTTCTCCCCCCAACCTGAGTGCTCAGCGCGGGGACTCAACGGCTCCATCTCTCTCACACAGTCACAGCCGCTCTTCCTCCCACTTCCGGCCCGCGGCGAACCACTTCCGTTGGCAAGGAAGCCCTTGGCGCCTGCGCAGTAATCCAAGAGCAGCCGCCCTTCCGGCGTCAGAACGTAGGCGAAATCATAGAGAGGGAGGGGGCCGTTAGACTCACCATAGACTTACATCCGGGACTTCCGTGTAAACTTTTTTTTTTTAAAAAAGGCCATAGCAAGTCTATGGTTCTACACTGGAAGCCGCCATTAGCCGCGATTCTCTCCTACATGAGCGCAGGAGTGGCGTCTAGCCCCTGGCATCTCTATGATGGAAGCCCCTATATGCGTTTGTCTTTCACCGGGACCAAATAAAATAGTTTCGGTGTTCTACCGGAAGTGACAATAAGGAGCAGGTTGACACTGTTCTACTTTTTTTAAAAAAATTATGGTAGTTGCCGCCGCTGCCGCCGCCTTGTGAAGCATAGGGAAAGGGCCGCATGCGGAGGACTCGGTCCGTGGGCGAGGGAGGAGGCGCCATCTTTGCTACGGGCAACACGGTTGGTGGGCGCTGCGAAGGCCCACTCAGCGCCAGGCGGTGCCGACTCCTTTAGCTGCGCAGGGTGGGGCTGCCGTGGGCGGAACATGGCTTCCCTCTTCCTGACACATTTATTAAACAAAGTTGCTGTTGTCTCGCAAGAAAAACCTCTCTTTGCTCTCCTTTGTGCCCCGCGACCATTTTCTCCTTTATTATTATCTCCTCCAGAAAATCTAGTTTCTCCCCCTCCTTAATCACTGGTAGCATTTTGCCTCTCGAAGGTGCCTCAAAAGTGTGAGGTGTGCTGAGGCAGTTTCTGCAGACCCAGTACTTTGGAGTTTCTTTAGGTGTGTGCCTGTAGATGCATGCACGTGTATGTGTGTATAATTAATACACGTGTGTGAGTGGGAAAACGCTCACGAATAATTTCCTGGCAGCCAGTCGCTCCTTTGTTTAGCATCATGTTGCAGGCAATGGGACTAGTTCTACGCTGCCCCAATGGTGTGGGTTGTCAACATTTTTTGTTTTAAAAAATCAGGGTGCAGAGGGTATGCAACCTTTCCTTTGTGAAGGAAAACCAGCTTTTGTTACACAAGGGAATCCAAGGATTCTGCTTCAGTACCGAGCTGCTGGCGATTGACATCCACAAGGGAAACTGCAAAGAGATTGTGACAACAACCATCTCGGGGCAGGGAGGAGAGCATAATCTGCATGCATAGAAAGGCAAATTGGACACGGAGGCCTACAGCAAAATGGAATTCCACTCAGCTTCCTACCTAGAAGTGCTTTGGTTTTTGTGTGTGGTAACATTGGAGATATTTATTCTAGCTTTGTTTTTCATTTATTACATTTATATGACCCACCTTTCCCCAAATGAGCTCAAGGCAACATACATAGTCTGCCTCCATTTTATTCTTGCAAGCCTGTGAGGTAGGTTAGAGTTAGACAGCGACTGGTTCAAGGTCATCCAGTGAGCTTCCTGGCAGATTGGAGATTTCAACCATGGTCTTCCCAATTCTTGTAGAATACACTAACCACCACATCACACTGGCTCTCTTTACAATGTGCCTGCTCCAGTAATGAACATGGAGAATTCTAGTGGGCAATTTTCCTTTTTTAAAAGGAGGAATTGGCAGAGAATGAACCTGGGACCTTATACATCATGCAAAGTGCGTGTTAATGACCCATCTTAGTCCTGCATCCTGTTCTGATAGTGTCCAGCCAGATGCACTTGGGAAGGTAAAAGTTACGCTATTGCTTCGCCTCCTTTTGCCTCTGGCCCCATCTATCACTGGTTGTGCCCCCCTGAAGGTAATGCAGTCCTTGTAATGAAAAAGTATGCCACCCCATTATAAACTGTCACAGGGCAACAGAAAGATGACCTCCCATGTGTCCTGTGACTGTTGGCTCAGTACAAGGCTGGGGTTCTCAGAGCACAACTTGGGCCTTTATAAGCAATCAGTGGAGATATATGAACCCCCCTCCCTCCCTCCCTCCTTCCCTTCCTTCCTTCCTTCCTTCCTTCCTTCCTTCTTTCTCTGTGGAGCAACTACCTTTTCCTCATGGTATGCACCGCCTTTTAATTTTTCCATTTGAGTTGCCGCTCCCTGTTCCAACTTAGGATTCTTGCCTCACCTACCTTTGGGACTTTAGAACAAGGATGAACAGAATTCATGCTTGCTGGATCTACTTTGTTTTTTTGCAAGAAACCCGAGATCCACCTACGGAAAGTATGTGCAAAAGGCATTCATACTAACATTAAAGAATTTTGAACCCAGGGATTTGTTTTGAGTACTGGAATGGAATGGAGCTCAGAATCCTTCCACATACAACTCCATTTCTTATTGCCCCCCAGCTCTTTTAATTTTATATTTTAGGGTGGGCTGGCAGAGGGCAGCGATGGGGAGGGATATTGTGGCTGAGACTGTCAAACAATTGAGCATCAGAAATCCTTTCTGATGCAGAAATCTATCCATTTCCGATTTAATTTTTTGTCAGTCTTAAATGGTTTGTCCCATTTCTGCATAGTTCATGTATTTATTTTAACATGAAAATGTATTTTTTGCACACATGTTCATGCACATTTATCTTTATATAATTATTTTTGTATGCCATTTTGCCTAGCAGACACATTTCTGTGCAAGCAATTTTCTCTCATTCATTTTAAACATTTTTGTGGTTGTTTGAGAAGCATATCACAAAATTCAAAGAAGTGCAAATTTCAAAAGACAGTTGCATTGAAGTTCAGGGAGTGCAAATTTGGCACAACGATTTTCTCCCCTACCCTGTCTGTAACTCACCCAAGTCATCTACCAGCAAATCCAGATCAAATTATTGTCTACCCCTGCTTTAGAACATGCCATGGACAGACCCCAGCAATTCTATTCATTAGTTTGCCTGTCTTCAGATCTGGGATGGCGTACACACTCCATACATTTAGCGAGCAACCCCTATGCACAGCAAGTTGACATTCAGCCTGCCAGTGTAAGTCAAGCTAGTATATCAGATCCAAACTCTGTTCAGCAGCAGGGCTGCTGCTGCTGCTCTGCTTAAGCCTGGCAGAGAGAAAACAAGCCTATGAAACAGTTGTCTATGCTGGGTTGCCTGGTCATACAAACAAGCTGAATGCTCTTAGGATCCAGCCTAAGTATCCCACCCCCTCTGGTCCAGCACCTGCTACACCCCCATCATGTCTCTCTTTGGGGATGTACACAAGCCTCATCTTAGCTGGATGCTCACGCCAGTGCATCTTCAGCTGAGCTGAGGTTGAAGATATAATGTTGGCTGTGCTCAGCTGAGCTAGGAATAAGCCAGCTGAGATGGAGATCCACTGCATCCTAAGGTGCTCATTCCAGCAGACCTTGCCATAGGATTTCCCCCTTAAAGAACAGTTAAAGAACATGACTTCCCCCAAAGATTCCCATGAACCATCATAGAGCTAAAATCCCCAGCACCCTTAACATAATTCAATTACCAATATTATTTGGGGGTAAGTTATGTGCTTTAAATGTGTGGTGTACCGTACTGGCCCGAATGTAAGCTGCACTTTTAAAATTGGAGGGGGGGGGTAATAACTGAATATAAGACGCTCCATTCCTTGCTGCTCCTGGCTGCATACTGGGGGGGGGGGTTACCAGCGGTCTTTCCCCTTTCTCGCTCTCTCTCTTCCCACCCTTGGGGGAGAGAATGGGGGACTACGCACAGGGTGGGTGCTGCTTTTCTGCACTCCTGGCGCTGTTTGCCCCAAGCTCCTGGCTGCATACCATAAGGTCACAAATATAAGCCACACTTTAATTTTTCATGGTCAGAATTTTGGGGGAAAGTGAGGCTTCTATTCCAACCAATACGGTATATACTTAGACAAGAAACATTCTAAGAACCAAAAGCTTCCAGGCTGAGAAAGCAGAGTGGAGCTGCCTTTCCTTAAATTTAGGGATACTTGCATTTTTTATAAAGTCACAAGCTTTGAGCTGGCTGAGAGTACATTGGGAAGCAGACAAGTAACATCCTGAGCTATTTCCTCAAAGCAAAATAGACCATGCCAATATGTGAAACTGCAAAGGTTTTACACACAAAAAAACACTTTCCTGTATAGGAAAATGTCATGGATGAAATGGCCCTGAAGAACACCTCATATGATGTACTTAGAGAACTAGATCTGAATGTTGTTACCAGTGGCAAATGGCTGAGGCATTGTGGTCAGTAGATATATCAAGATATCCCACAAATCAGGATGAATTTGTGCAAAAACAGTTTCCTCCCAGTTTAGAATTCAATTTGGCTGCTGCTAGCACAGCAGGTTTACAACACCCATCATCCCTAACCATTGGCAATGCTGGCTGGGGCTGATGGGAGTTGAAGTCCAATACCATCTGGAGGCCTAAAGGTTCCCCAATCCTGATTTAAGACATCTAAAGCTGTACATGACATTTGAGATCAGCTATAAGAAACCTATTTACTGTCCTGTCCATACATGGGCAAAAGAGTGCAAAGACAGGGCCTTCTCAGTGGTGGGACACACTTGGAACTCCCCCCCCCCCACTGGAGAATCATCAGGAACCCTCTTGTCTTGCAAAAAAAAATGGTTAAGATTTTTTAATTTAAGCTAGTTTTTCATCAGTGACCTGTACCTGCAGGGATTTTAGTACCACTTCCTTTTATTTTACCTGTTTTTTATTTTTAATGGATGTATTATTATTTTTAAATGGTTGCATTTTGCTAGATTTTATTTTACTTGGGTTGTTTTTAAATAGAAAAGTGGCTACAAGCATTAAACTAACTTTTTATTCTCCAAGGTTTTTAATGGTGACTAATGGCTGTTCTTATGCCATTACCTTCTTCTCTTCTTAAGATGTTTTAAGGCCATTTTGCTACACCAAGCACCCCCTGGAAACTGCCTTGGATATTTTAACAAAAAAAGTAGCATATAATATTTAATAAACAGAAGTTACTGTTACATAGGCACTTTCCACATAGCATTAGCAACCATCTTCTCCAAGGATTTAAGAGATGATTGCTGTCATTTACACAGAAGAGCAAGTGCCCTTTGCAACTAGTTCACAATTCATATCCATCTCTGAGAACAAGATAATCAAGCATGATCAGATCTAAACATTTTCTTCATAACACAAGTAGGGGACAGGGAGGAACCCCGAGAACAATCCACTGATAACATGATCCACAAGCAGCAATGACAAAAAAAGGACTATGTGGCTATATTCTCTCCTCTTTGCCTTATGATGGTTCTGCAGAACACCATAAGACATTATTTTATTCGTTATCCAAGAGTGGAGGCCTGATATTCTTTTGGCTTCAGGGTTGACTTTGGAAGCTAAGGACACCTTTGTTCTATCAATTCAACTTCCTTTAGTGCCATTTATAATCACATTAAAAATTTCATTGGCTTCAGTACAAAACAATTCAAATGTGGAGATTGGCTCTTCTGTGGCAAAACAGGTGGAAGAGACAAGAAGGTTGCAAAGGTTAAAGGTAAAGGACCCCTGGACAGTTAAGTCCAGTCAAATTCCACTATGGGGTATGGCACTCTGCTTGCAGGCCGAGGGAGCCAGCGTCTGACCACAGACAGCTTTTCTGGGTCATGTGGCCAGCATGACTAAACCACTTCTGGCACATGGAACACCATGACTAGTGCCAGACCGCACTTCTTACTGCAGCAGTACCTACTTATCTACTCGTGCTAGTATGCTTTCAAACTGCTAGGTTGACAGGAGCTGGGACAGAGCAATGGGAGCTCACCCCATCTGCATATTCAAACTGCCAACCTAACGATTGGCAAGCCCAAGAGGCTTGGTGGTTTAGACCACAGTGCCACCCGTGTCCCCATACAAGGTTGGATCCAACATTAGTCATACTCAGTTTAGACCCATTAATGGACATGACAGGTCTATGAATTTCAGTGGGCCTACTCTGAGTAGCTTAGTTGACTACAAAAAGTTGGTGCAGAGCTTACAGTGGAAAACCTAGGAAGTGGAGCACATAAAAGAGACAAGAGTGGTGTAGTGGACAGTGTTGGATGAAAATGAGAAAACCAGAGCTCAAATCCTCTGTTCAGTTATCCTCTGTAGACCCCTGAACTTCACTGCCACTAACATTTGATGGCTTTAAAGAGGAGCAAATTCATGGATGATGTCTTAGTCATAGACTACCGGTTTTGACTGTTTTAGGGAAACTCCCAAGTCCAAAACATGATACCAGTAAATACCAGTTGCTGGGGAACAACAATAGGAGAGAGCTGCTGTTTCCATGCCCAGCTTGTGGGCTTCCCAACAGCATCTGGTTGGCCATTGTTGGATTATTTGATCCAGCAGAGACCTTCTTAACTTCTCTCAGCTGTATCAACTAAATAGGAAAGCTGGTATGCAACTCCCAGAACTCCTGAAAGGGAAGGATGCAAATATAATACATTTTTTTTGTTTTAAGCTAGATTTATCAAGGTCTTAGATATTCAATGAGCTTGAACAATTATCCTCTTTTTTTTGCCTGCAAGGTTTTGTTTTCATCCTCATGAGGTAGGAGGGAAATCTCTCTGCCTCTAAGGTAAGACTATATGGGTTGTAGCCAAGCCAACAAAGTTCTAATCAGAGTAGACACATTGAAACCAATGGGCATATGTTAGTCATGTCCATTCATTTCAATAAGCCTGTTTCTTAGTATGACTAACATTGGATACAACCCTATATTAATTTATTTAGTGACCTATCTTCTTCAGACCACTGTTTCTCAGAGGGGCTAACAATGTAAAATACAAGTAGCTTGGATCAACTAGACTAAGCTAGCTGCACTTAGCCTCTGTTGAAATCTGTGGCACTTTAGCCACAACTTTTAAGTTTTCACATTGATTTCAATAAGGTCCAAATGTGACTAATTTGACAGTTTGGTACCTCTGTGCTATGGCTTTAGTTTAGAAATCAGAAATATGATGACTTGCTCTGTATTGTATTTGTACTCAACCAAATATTTCTAACTATCTGAAATATTTCTAACAGTATTTGAAAATAATCCTTAATTTAACGTGTACACAGAGGTACCAAACTGTCAAATTAGTCACATTTGGACCTTATTGAAATCAATGTGAAAACTTAAAAGTTGTGGCTAAAGTGCCAGATTTCAACAGAGGCTAAGTGCAGCTAGCTTAGTCTAGTTGATCCAAGCTACTTGTATTTTACATTGTTAGCCCCTCTGAGACACAGTGGTCTGAAGATAGGTCACTAAATAAATTAATACAGTGGTGCCCCGCAAGACGAAATTAATTCGTTCCGCAATTTTTGCCGTCTAACGAATTTTTCGTCTTGCGAAGCACGGTTTAAACGGTTTAACAAAGTCGCAAGAAGTTTTCGTCTTGCGAAGCAAGCCCATAGGGAAATTCGTCTTGCGAGGCAAATCGCGAATGAAAAAACCTTTCGTCTAGCGAGTTTTTTGTCTTGTGAGGCATTCGTCTTGCGGGGCACCACTGTATAGGGTTGTATCCAATGTTAGTCATACTAAGAAACATGTACACTGGATGTGGTATTGACAGAATGCTGCAACTGGATAACCCTCATTTATGTTCCAGGTAATAATTTCACGACTGGACCTAACGGTCAGGGGTCCCTTTACCTTTACCTAATACATTGGTACCTCGGGTTACATACGCTTCAGGTTACAGATTCCACTAACCCAGAAATAGTCCCTCGGGTTAAGAACTTTGCTTCGGGATGAGAACAGAAATCGTGCTCCAGCGGTGTGGCAGCAGGAGGAGGTCCCATTAGCTAAAGTGGTGCTTCAGGTTAAGAACAGTTTCAGGTTAAGAACGGACCTCTGGAACGAATTAAATACTTAACCCGAGGTACCACTGTAATTTCTTATTCTAAAGCCTAAGAATTATCTATGCTTGACCACTGATGAAGACTCAAAGCTGAAACATGTCTGTCCAATTAAGCAAAGGAGTACCCATTTTAAATTGGCATGTGCAGAGTACAGGAGTGCTTTAGTAATATGTGTTTGCCGTGTTTATTTAAGGTTATGGAATATTAAATATCTATTATTATGCTTTTATCTCTTTTTCAAGCACTTTATCCTTAACTGTCCTTCCCACCCCACATTGTACACTTGGGTTCCTATGGGAGGAAAAGGGAGGGATATAAATGGAGTATTTATTCTTAATAGTAACTCAATGCAGCACTAAGCAGACTGCAGCATCAGCGCAAACATGTCTGCTTGCCTGAACAACCTGCCCTCTTCTCCCTTCGTGTGCTGTTCTGGGGGTTCTCCTGACCTCCCAAGAAACGTTTTGGGGAAACAAAAGGGGAGGAGGGGGAAAAGCTCCATTACTGTTATGTAGAAGGACAGGTCACAAATTTAGCTACTAATTCGCAAAGCTCTGTTAATACTGGCTTCACAGACTTATGTAAATTTATAGCAGCTTTTAACCTGGAAAAGTGCTTTACTGTATTTCTTGTTGTTCTTTATCATGGGTAGGCAAACTAAAGCTTGAGGGCTGGATCCGGCCCAATCGCCTTCTCAATCCGGCCCACGGACGGTCTTGGAATCAGCGTATTTTTACATGAATAGAATGTGTGCTTTTATTTAAAATGCATCTCTGGGTTATTTGTGGGGCATAGGAATTCGTTCGTTTTTTCCCTTCAAAATATAGTCTGGCCCTCCACAAGGTCTCAGGGACAGTGGACCAGCCCCCTGCTGAAATAGTTTGCAAATCCCTGTTCTTTATGAAAGTTGCTTATTACCATTTCCAACAGGGTCAAAGAAACTGACCTCGTTTCAGAAACACAGAACTAGGAGTGAGGGAGATTTATCCATATATTCTGTATTTTTTACCCGCCACTACCTACCTTTTCAACACCTGTAGATGTCATGAACAGGACTGATTTATAAATTCTTAGCAACATGGCAGGCACACTTTGGGGCCCTCAGGCAGAAGGTGTTTAAAGTTAAGGTAAAAACTCTTCCAAAATCAAAAACTGCTTACTTTTCTAATCTTCAAAGCAACAAATGTTTCCTGATTTCAAAACAGAAATCCCACGTATTTCCCTTTGGAAGTGGGCAGTCTCTTCCTTTAACCCAGGAGTCATTTTTTTTCTTTTTAGAAATACAATTTACATTTATGAAATCAATCCAAATTAGAAGTGTGGATTATCCCACTAGGCGGCCTTTTGGGCCATTCAAAAATGAAAACCCTCACAAACATCTTACCAAGATTTAATGTACATTTATTCTTAACACGTGGAACATATAGTATAAAGATTTCATACTGAATAAATGATATTCATTAAGCCAAAAAAGGAAAAAAGGGAGGAATTTACATCAAGTTTTTTTTTTAGCTACATCGTCTGAAATACAAATATGCAGAATTCATCACTGAAAAATCTCAATTGTGTTTCTTCATCAGGAACTTCAACTGAACCTAGAACTTTTTCACACCTCGATTAGAAAGAAAAACAAAAAACAAAAAAACCCCAGGAAAAATAAAACTATAAGTTGATTGGCTGCTGAGACAGCAATGACTTTATACACAGAGACCTGTACAGCATCCTCCAGAGAGAGAAAGAGAGAGAGAAATAGAGAAAGAGAAAGAAAGAAAGAAAGAAAGAAAGAGAGAGAGAGAGAGAGAGAGAGAGAGATGTCTGGCAAGAGATTAAATAATTGGTGTCTCGCTTTTGCAGGTCATCAACTCGTTTAACTCGTCATACTATAAAGGGGTGCAGGGAGAAGGGGAACAAAACTGCAAGGAGTCTGAGGGCATGTGCAATGTACAACGTCATATATATATACACACGTGGCAGCCATGAGGCTGCAGCTAAAGGTTAAAACCAGTTCTAAGAGGTGATCTCAGGGTTATTCATACAATCAAGGAGGAAGAGAGAAAGAGGTCAGGGTGTTGTAGGTTCACACATGATACTTTGGGGGAAAAGCCTTTTTTTCTCCTCAACATTAACTAAAAACATTTTTAAAAACTACAGCTTGCTGCTGATCCAGCTTTTTTTCTTCTTCAATGTGAGACATTATTACAGTATGTTTACAGTTTAAGGTGTACAGTACATGAAGTTCTACACTCTACTGCACAGGCCTCCATTGGACAAGGTCTGTTAACAACTGGTAGCTTCTTGGTTCCTGCAAGATTGTGAATGTACAACGATAAACCACACAAGAGTTCAGCAGTCACTTTTTTTGTCCTTCAGAGTTTACCATTAAAAACAGTTATGAAAGTAGCGCCTGTTGATGCGGTAACAGGACAAAGTTGTTTTCCCCAAACTCACTGTAAACAACAGCAACTTTGGTTAAAATAAAAAAAGTCTTTTTTTTTTAATGTAGGCAGAACTTTGTCTCCTTGAACAGGGGTTTAGGACAGATCTGAAGGGCAGAGGTGAGGGAAGGGGGAATATCTTTTTCCCCAAGGTAGAAGCAGGACAGCGCAGGGCAGACAGTGGATTCTGAGGTGGTTTTGCATAAATAAAGGGCAACAATCAGTTTCTAAGTCCTCCACTCACACACACGCACACAGGGGGTATAGGCATCCCACGGCTGTCATGACTGGCCAATTAAAAACAGTACATCACAAATAACTTGTGAAACCAACGAGTTCATCAGAGGTGACACGGAGATGTCCAACAGCCGTGACTCATATAACGTGAACTCAGAGTGGTTCTCGTCCACTTTGGCCAGGGCGAGCAGCGCTCGAGCTGCCCGACGCATCATGTCCACACTGGTCGGCTCAAAGGGAGGGTTCTGCATGTGCATCAAACTGGCTTGGCTCTGTTGAAACTGAGTGGCTGCCAGGCTGTCCTCCAAGAAGCCTAACAAGTTGCCAATGCTGCCCTTCTGCACAGCAATGGCTCTAGCTGCCAAGCTGTCGCCCTGCGCCAAGTTGGCCAGTAGTACCACAGCCATCTCCCGACACACCGGGTTCTTTCGGTCACTAAGGAAACGCACCATGGTGCTGTAGAGTTTCTCCAAGCGACTGAAGGGTGGCGTTGCAAGGATCAAATCCACATTGTTATCCTGGATGCTGAGTTTACTGAGGGTTTCCAAAACCAGTCTTTGAGGGGAGAGGACAGCATTAGGCCCCAGGGTTGGAAAAGGATCTTGGGCTTCTGCTGAAGGACACACTGCCCAATGGAGGAGTCCATCTAGGATAGGCAAACAGATGCTCTCAGGGTATGGTGAAAGGTCCAGCTGGCCAGAGATGTTGGCCAATGTGACCAAAGTGTTTTCACGCAGCATCTCCAAGCAGTCCCACCACCACTCCACTTTGTTGCAGCTCACTCCTTGGTCCTGCTCCTCTTCTTTCTCATATGTCAGTGGCGCCTGTTTGCGTTCTGGATGCTTATGATGCAGGAGAATCAGTTTCCCTAAGATCAGCAGCAGACCAGGGTGTTTAGACATCTCAAAGTCATTGCCTGGCACAAATGATAAACTCCTGATGATGTTAGACACACAGACGCAACGTTTAGACAACGAATCCTGCCAGTCTAGAAGTGTGCAGAGGGGCGTCTCGTCTTTACTGTGAGGTTCGTCCTCCAGGATTTGTATGTTTCTGTGGCTCTGAGCTGGACTAATGCCAAATGGGAATTTACCGCTTTCCTTTGCCACCTCCACATTTCTTACTCCCTCCTCCTCTGCCAATGAGCTGGGTCGTGCTGAAAGCATGTCGTCCATGGTAGCCGTTATCCTTTTCTCCGGAGGACTGTCAGATGGAGGGGATACTCCCTCTCGGGTGACTGGGTTGCTCTCAGCTACAGAATGTTTTCGCAAAACAGAGTTGCAAGGAGCTCGCTTGTGAGTCAACGACAGCTCCATTTTGCTTTCAAAGTGGGTCTGAATGTGTTCAGTGGTGTCTCCCCCACCAATCCGCCAGTGCAGCAGCCCGCTCTCAAATTCCTGTACCCGGCCAAGTTTGTCAGAATAATCTACCACAAATGGGTCATTCTTCTGCACTATCTTGACTGGAAGCTTGTCAAATTTACTGACTAGCTTTTCCTCATTGCTCTCAAGAGGCGCTGTGGCTTTATTTGCAAAGGCAGCCTCCTCCTCCCCTTCCTCTTCCTCCTCACAGTTAGGACTCTGTGGCTCCTCTTTATCCCCCTCTTCAGGAGGAGGACTCGAAGATTTGCTGACCCTCTCAGGATCCAATAGTGTTCTTTGTCCTGGATCTCCCACCTCATATTCCTTCAGGATTCCAAATATTTCTATCAGGCATCGTCGGAAATATTCCACTAGTAGCTCCAACAACCCAGGCAGCTGCAAGGGAACAGAACATGAAATAAGAAACTGCAACATTTTCTTGCCCCTGAAGACAACTTTGGCCCAATTCAGACATAATGCCAAATCATAGTTCTTTCTCCCGTTTGTGTCAAAACCACATATTGTCATTACATCCAAACTGGAAAACTGCTTGAAAACCATGCTCAAACCTTTGTTTACAATTCTGGTCTGCACTTGCCCTAGAAACCAGGGTTTTACCATAGTTTGAATGACAAGTGCAAACCATAGTTTGCCAATTCAGACATAATGGAAAAATATGGCTTGCTGCAAACAAACAAGGGAGGGGAACAATCGCAGGACCCAATGGAAAAAGTAAGTGCACAAGTTCTAGGTTCATTCATGTAGCACCAAACCATAGTATTATGTTACATCTGAGCCTAGTTTCAAACCTGTAAGTTGAAATGCATATGCTAAAATATAATCAAAACTTTCAATGTTAGTCTGTTGCACTACAACCAGAATGTCTTGAACAACCTTTAAAGAGTCAACAAATTTAATATAGCTTTTATGAATAAATGCCCTGTATATCAGGACCTCTGATAAAGTGGACTAAGGCTTTTGTGGACTAATGCCCCAAGTAAATTGTTTGGGTCTTTGTATGTATTAACTCACATATCCTAACCCTAGTAGGTCCTGGGCTGCGGTGTTGTTATTGTTGTTTTGTCTTATCCACTCTTCACCATGTTTGTGAACCACCAAGATTGTTTGTGAACCGCCCTGAGACCTCCAGGTATAGGGTGGTGTATAAATTGAAATAATAATAATAATAATAATAATAATAATAATAATAATAATAATAATAATAATAATGCCCCAGCACTTAAAATTTCACCGATAAGAAAAAATTGTGTGCACTTACATCCAACAGTTAACATTCTGCACAGATACAGATACCAGTTAAGTAATGCAAATTTGTCTAGATTTACATACTTTATATAACTTTGTTACTTCTAGTCATACAGAAGGACAAGAAGCAAAGACAGGAAACCATATGGCCTGATTT
Source organism: Podarcis bocagei (assembly GCF_964188305.1). Classification (NCBI taxonomy): domain Eukaryota; kingdom Metazoa; phylum Chordata; class Lepidosauria; order Squamata; family Lacertidae; genus Podarcis; species Podarcis bocagei. The sequence continues at coordinate 27,486,126 of NC_138132.1, forward strand.
CTGGAAGCCCTATCCACCCTCAAAGATATCAAGCCTAATATTTCAGCCCTAAGGACATTAAATGACTCTCAAGATGCTGAATTCCACACTATGCAGAATACACACAGCCCAAACTTTAGTCACATTTCTATGTTAATCTTTTGCTCGTGTCTTTCAATTCCACTTTTAAATTTCAAAGCCCTGTCTCCTGGAGGTGTCAACTCACCTGGCTAAGGTTGAAGGTCATTATGCTGTTGTCATCATACAGCAGAATGTTTATGGTATCCAGCGCCCATGTACTTTCAGCCAATAACCCAGATTTCAGAGACATCATTACTCTCCAAGCTTCAGGTGTTCCTGCAACATAGAAACACATTTGATGCAATTTGAACTCCCAGAATGAAATGAAACCAAACCTGTCCCTGAATCCTGCTTTCTACATTGTACAAGAACCAAAAGCAAGTCACCCAGCCAGGTGGACTAGACTTGAATTCTCAATCCATAAGGAATCACCCTTGCACAAATCTAAGAAAGCTCTTGCATGGCTCCCAATGATTTCCATTAGGTTTGCAAAATTCCCTGTGGATTGCATCCAGCACATGAAGGGATACTAGACATAACCACAGCAACCAAGACCATCTATTTCCAATCTAAGAGTCCTTTCCCTCATAATAATGTAGCACTGAGGAACTCCAGGCCTCCAGGCTTGACAACCCTCATTGGCCCTTCTCTGCCCATGACACACCCCTCATTGGCTCTGCTCTGTGTCCTCCTCTAGTGATCTTACCTGGTTGGAATGTGCCCTTGAATTGTAATAATACCTCTTGCTTGCCTGGATGGAGTGGTGTGTGTCCAACCCCCACCCCCCGGATGTGTGGTCCCTGGAAGATTGCCCACAAGTGAATGCAGCCCCTCAGGCTGTAGGTTCCAAATCCCTGCATGATACACCAAAGGGTGCCTTGTGGTCTGGCACACACCACTCTCCCATCAACTCAAGGGAATGAGAGCTCAATTACCAATATCTTTTGTGGTCAGACGTCGTCTTTGTTTCATCACAGGCTGTGCAGCTTCCACTGATCCAGGTGGGAATGTGATGTCCCGTCGTATCATAGGAGGTTGTACAGCTGCTGGTGTTATATGTGAGGCAGGGACAGGAGGCCCTGCCTTTTGCATCTTCATTCCTGAGTGCAGGAATGGAGATTTACTTGGAGAGGTGCGGTTTTCCACCGGTCTGGGAAGAGGTGCTGGACTAGATACCTGAGGAATGTGATTCTGCATGCTGGGTTGGGTCTGGTAGTTGGGCTGGGGCGGCCTTGTCATTGGGGGCACAGGGGCAGAGGGCCCATAAGGAGGCTGGCGGTTTCCATGAGAAGGCCACGGTCCTTCGTGATTAACCCTCTGATCCGGATGTAGCATTTCATCTGTTCGATTCACTCCGTGATATGCAGGACCCTGGGGTGCAGAACCAGTACTCTGCCGGTTGGGGTAGCTGTAGCTCATCTCGTTACGCCCTTGCCACATGGTGCCTTGCTGTGGGCCCTCTGGAGTGGACTGTATGGGCCCACCCATCATTTGAGGAGCAATATTCTGCTGTGTGCTAGAGCCTGGGGGAGCAGAGACCCTCTCTCTGACAAACTGGAATGGGAACTGGTTCTGTGGCCCAGCAGCAGGTCGGCGATCTGTGGCAGGGTATGTGTTTGGATACTGGTTATAGATTTCCTGCTGTGAAGAAGGCTGAGCAGTTTGCTGCTGGCTTGGTTGTTGGGTTTGTGCCGGAGGCAGCTGCTGTTGAGCCTGTCCCTGGCCTGTGCTGTACGGTACATTGTACAGTTCCCCTTCGTGTCGTTTGGCTGGGGGGCCATAGTTGCCATCCATCGGTCGCTTATAATTCTGGAAAGAAAACAAAAGCTGGCAATTCATAAGTGGCTCTCATTCTAAGAGATTATGGGCAGGAACCTACAGCATTCACAGAACAGCATGAAGTCATCAGTTTCCTCTCATCCTACTCAGAACTGTTCTCTGGTGTACCAGGGTTTGGTACTAGAAGCTTCAAACCTGATTATCTCCTTGTCCAAAATGAACAGCTGTACTCTGTGTACAGAATATGTTGTATAACTGGTTCAGGCTGGAAGAGGTTTTCAATAAAGTACATTGAAAGCTAACCTTATTTTGCCTCCCTCTCTTGCCGTATACAGGACTATATCAAAGCACTTTGGAGATGGCCATGGTTTCCTTTATATACTAGGAGGGGAAAACACAAACACTATCAAGTCTAAGACTGGGGACTGGATGCAATTTAACATGATGCTGGTTTTCATAAGCCTTGCTCACCAGGGCCTACTGTACTTGATCACATCAGTAACTGCAAATTTGACTACAGCCACATGGCTGGCTCCAGACAATAGAAATGATTTGTGGCAAGGGGTCTATGGCAAGATAAGAGTGTGCAGAGTTATGCCAAAAATAAAAAGAGTAAAAGGTGCCCATTGAAAACAGCCGATTAAGCTTCTATAACAGGGCTTTTATTATTAATATTTCAACCTTCAAGTATCCTGCTATGGTAACATTATTAAGGCAAAGCTATAAGAATAATCAAATCCTGGATTTTTTGGTTATAGACCAAGCTTTACAACTGTAAAGACCTTCTCATCCAAGTGAGACATGATTATATTCCAGCTTTGACCTCAAATAAGAAGACAGGAGTCATATATACTGCCAAGACTGAAAGAGAACCCTGTACACAAAATTACACTGTGATTATGTATATTAAGAAATACAGAAACTGAATTCTATACAAAAGGGAGATCTTTCAGGGGTGGACACCTACCCTAAATTTCCTGAACTACGATTTGATTTAGCTCAGCTACATTTTAAGATAATATTTTTGCAGATAAGTTAGAAAGTTAGTTCTCAACTAACAGAAAAGATTCTTTGTTTAGCATGAATATGTTTAAGTTCCCTCTGCAAAATCCACAGCACAATAGAGGCAAAGCCCAATTAAGGCCTGGAGATCTAGAACAAATATGGGAACAGTTCTGGACAACTCAGGTGTGCTTTGGAAGACCACCCCCTTCCCCCTTTCAGCCAGGAAATCCCAGCATTTGTTAAACTAAACCAGTGGCTCTCAAAAATGTTTCTCTGGGCCACACTTTCAGGATAATTTTTTATCATACCACACCAAATTTTTTATTGATAAGAAATACATTGGAAAAGAAGAAACAACTAGCAGTGCTTGATTTAACACAGAACACAACTACTTTATAATACGATCATAGGAAATCAAGAAAGCATAAAACAACACAGCTACATAAGAACATGATATAATTATAAACGAGCCTTTTACATATGTAGCTTAAGTATGTATACAAACTCAATGAGAAGTGTAAGCTTGCTTTTGCAGGGTAATATCAGTTATATTATGTCTAATTTGAGAAAAACAAACTTTCATTTCATTGACAGAATATGCAGAATTGGATAAACTAACAGGGAAAATCAGATATACCAAAGATCAAAAATTTATTAAGGACTGGGAGAAATTTGTGGGTTATCTGGAAAATAACTGTGGTGTAAATACAACGCTAGTGGGGTTCAAAGAGGCGCTGTAAAGATTTAACAAATATTGTTTTGTAGAAATAATGAGGGAAGGGTGGAACAAATGGCAATATGAAAGAATGAAATGTGTACAAAAGGGATAACTACGAATGATTGTTAGCGACGTTGAAGGAAGTCTAAAACGGATATGATTTGTTGTATTATGGATAAAATGTACAATGAGTTGGAAATTAATAAAATTATTTTGCAATGGAAAAAAAGAGAAGTGTAAGCTTGCTTTTGCAGGGTAATATCAGTTATATTATGTCTAATTTGAGAAAAACAAACTTTCATTTCATCAATGCAAAGAAGTGTTTCTCTTTTCCAGGCTTCTTCAACCTTGGCCCTCCAGATGTTTTTGGCCTACAATTCCCATGATCCCTAGCTAGCAGGACCAGTGGTCAGGGATGGTGGGAATTGTAGTCCAAAAACATCTGGAGGGCCAAGGCTGAGGAAGCCTGCATCTTTTTGATCTTTCATATTTGTCAGAGCAGATACTCTGTTCACAACAATATGTTGCAGAGCCAATAATCTTGAATAGAGGCATGGATACGGTTTCTGATTGTAAATCCCCCCCCCAAATATTTTGATACAATACTACACTGAAATATTCAAATGTTAATTTGATTGTCCTTGAATCTTCCCGCCGCACTTGCCATCCTCTCATGCCACTCCTTTTGAGAAACACTGAACTAAACCAGTACTATCCTTCCCTTCTGTGACTGCTCATAGGTCGCAACCACCACAATCTTTTATCAGTTGAATTGCAAAACCTCAGGGAGCTCACCTGCTGTTGTGGCTGATATAGGGTGGTTTGTTGGCTAGGAAAGGGGCTGCTGGAGGATGTACCTTGAGTGGGAAATTGATTGCCATAGGAATCATGTCTGCAGAAAAGATGAAAGTATTAGTTTTCTTCCCAGATGCACAGAACACCATGGAATTCTATTGTGACTGCATTGCTGACACAATAGAGGCATACTGGAACCTACCGCTGCTGTGGCTGCTGAGGATATCGGCTTGGGGAGTACATCCCTGAATCAGGAGTGGAAGGCATGATGTTGGGCTGGGGTGTTCCGGTTCCTAAATTGGTTTCAGGTCCCATTCCAGCTTCAGTCCTGAAGGAAAACACAGCACACCCTCACACTATGAGCAATTCTAGCCCTCATCTACAAAGAAAGAATCTAACACAGGGGTGGGGAGCCTGCAGCCCTCCAGATGTTTTTGGACTCCAAACTCCCATTATCCCCAGTCAGCATGGCCAGGGATGGTGAGAGTTGTAGTCCAACATCTGGAGGGCTACTGTTTCCCCATACTTGACCTAACAGAACAATCACCACTGCAAATAAATATAATGCATGTTACAGAACCAGGGCTCTCTTTGCCTTCTGCAGTTCTGTACAATCTTGTACATTTTGTATAGAATTTTAAATCTCTCATTCCTTGTAGAATTTCTAGTCCTTGTCTGACAAGGTGGGGTGCTGCTCATGCAAGGCTCCATAGTTCAGGAAACAGAGTCCAGCCATCACCTCATCTGTCACATCTTCTAGTCCTGTTCCACTAACACCACAATCCTTCAAAGCCTGTCTTGCCCATATCCAGCCCTCCTGCCACTTACATACTCCTGAAAAACATATTCACCTGTAAACCCAAACCTGAGACACATAAATTCTGTGAAAACTGATATTTCTGGGAGAAAAATGCTGTGTTCATTTAGCAAATATTTGTATAACTGTGATTTGCTTGGTATAGCAGCATAGAGTCTGTATCTGTTTTCATTTTTGAGAACTGCTTTGTTCTGGGGGAAAGGTGGAATGGATGGATAAATCAATCAATCAATAATAGAATCAATGCATCCAGGGTGAATACTCACCTCACTCTCTCATAAGGGCTATAAGGATAATGCTGCCTCTGCCCCATGGCCATATTAGTCATCCCTGGACCTGTAGCACGATTATAAGGATCACCCATACCACTGTTGGGGCCCTGCCCTGAGGACATAAAGGGATCACTTCCTGAAAGTGGAGAAAGGAAACCATCAATCTTCAGCAGGAAGACATGAAGCTATATTGGACATAAAATTAAAGCTATTTTGTTCCAAAGCTCCTTTCATGGGATTAGAGAGTTTAATGGCTCTGTGCTATAGTATGAAAGATAACATCACCTTTTCTCATACTGCCATATGGATCCTTTGTTTCATAGGACATGCGACCCATCATGTCAGAAGTATTCATGCTGGGCTGGTACCCTGGGTTTGGAGTCATGGAGTTCCTCTTCTGGAAAGTAGGATCACTGCCATCGGGAAAGGTGTCCTGAAGGCCTACTGAGTTACTCCTGAGCCAACAAAAGGAGGAACTGTTTTAACATGGAAGTCAATCAATGCCATCTATTAGAAAAGCCACGGCCAGGCACAGCAGCCTTTAGGCATTTGTCAGTAGTAGGAAGTTGACTGTGGAATACCTGATGCCTTGCAAAGGGGGCATTTGACTGTGTGGCGTAGATGCAGGAGTTGGGGGCTTCAAGTCTCCTCCTTCTGCCATGGAGCTACTGGTGGACTGAGGTGTCTGAGGGCCCTGCATGGAGCCTGAACCAGCTGCAAGTAGAGAAGAGAGGCATCAGCTCCATGGTAAATAGAAGCTATTAAGAAAAAACCTTGAAGGATTTTATAGCAATGCAAACTCTCAAAGGTAGTACTTCTTGAACAGGGAAGTGCAACTTCCTGAAATCCTAGGATATATTGGGAGTCAATGGTCATCATTTTTATAACAGAACTTGCTCTTTCCTACACACCATAATGCCTGTGACTATTAACCCAAATTTGCTAGGCTTAACTGAAAAGTGCTGTGAACTAGACCACAAAACAAAGTCTCCTAGGAGAAACAATGTTCTGTACTGCATCTTTAGGCAGGGAGGCAATTCCACATCAGTATGGTCCAGTTTTGCACATGACCAAGAAAGGCATGTTGATGGCAGATTAAACACCTAACTCCTAGTTCAAGCGCCTCAAGTAAAAGGTTCTAAAAGCACAGCACAGGACATCTCCATTGGAGCCTTCCCAGGAAGTCCAAGACAAATTCTTCTATAGAAGGCTAAGGAAAAGGGATCAAGCAGCTACTCTGGACTGTTCGACACAAGACCGCTGGAAACTGTATGAAAATCCAGGTATACAATATCAAAAAGCCAGCTGTGCAGTTTATTGAGTTCTGCTGTTCCAGGCCAACCACAGCCTCTAATGGTGCCATCTCTCAGATTTATACACCCCTAGCAGCTAGCAAAAGCCAAACTCTTAATTAAGGTTTCCATTAGTTACCATTTTCGGCACTGATATCCCTTGCCTCAGCCTTGCAAGTTGATGAGTCATTTCAGCTATTCATTAAAATCCTCTAGAGGTCAGCTACAGGTCATGTTTGTTTACGCCCCACCTTCCTGGCACCCTCTCCCTCTGCTCTGCTGCTCCCTCCCAGTCTGGGGACATCTCCTGAGAAGGAAGGGCAGAGGCAAGCCCAGCAGGGAGCTTCATTCATAACCCCTCCCCTCACACCCTCTCCCCATTCATTAGCCTTTCAGCTCCATTCCGTTCCCCTGGGAATCCAACAAGCAAAGTCGCTGCTGCATTCTAATACACTGACATCAGCAGGAAGAGGTTTCGAGACATTCCCTGTGTCTCTGCCATTTGTTGTTCGTCCCCACCCCCTGCTGTCCCTCCCAACTCACAAATTTACAAACTGCTGGAGGGATGCCAATTCCATACACTGTGAATTCGAGCCTAACTGGCTGCACTTCCCAGGGCACATGTTGCCAGCCATTCATTCATAACCAGGAGCCAAAAAAAGCTGAAAGGGATTGGGGAAGGGAGGGGGAATCGTGGAGGGGAGAGAGAGCGCAAGCTTATGCTGTAGCAGTCCAGGAGGCAGCATCTAACACACAAGACACTACTTGTGCAGCACTGCAAGGAGTTGTTTAGCACCACAAATGCTTTAAGGAGAGTGGCAAAGCAAATCAGGACCTAGCACCACAAACCCACACACAATAAATAGGGGGGGGGGGGTTTGCTGGCTGGAGAACCCTGGCATCTGCCACAAGCGAGCTGTTTGCTGTAACTGCAAGTTTACCCCTTCAGATATACCCCTAAGTGCACAGATCAGCCCCATCCAACCACAGGAACATGGCTTTTTCCAGCCACAAGCATTAGCTTTTCAACAGAATCCAACAGAAACCAAAGCAACACAGGACATTTAGTTAAAAGAGGCCTGCAGGTAAATCAGACAAGAGCTAGTTTTTGGAGCTGTACACCTCTTAAAGGGGTAATAAGTTCTAGAGAGCTAGATATGGTAGCCTCTCACAGCAACTACAAGGAATACTGTGGCACTTTGGAGGTTAACAGCATTATTGCAACGCAAGTGTTTGATGGTTTCCTGTCCCACTACAGTTGTTGGTCAACACAGCAAAAATGAGCTGGTTGTGTTATCACCAATTAATGTACTTGTGAGTTTTTAAATTCATACACAACCTCACCCTTCAAACAAACTTTCCTGGAGAGGCTTTACAATAAAAATGCAATAAGAAGATGTATACAACAAATGCAGCAAATGAAACCTACAACAATTGTTTTTGAGGTGGTGGGTTAGAGATTACGGGTTTTATAGTTCTAGAGCAGACCTATTGTAATTAATGGACCTTAGTTTATAATGTGCATTAATTTCAATTGGTCCACCCTGAACAGGACTACGACTGGATATACCGTATTTTTCACCCCATAGGGCGCACCGCCCCATAGGACGCACCTAGGTTTTTTTTTGGGGGGGGGAAATAAAGGGGAAAAAAATATTCCCCCCCCCAGGCGCGGGGCTGGCATGGGGGAATCCCGAGCTTCCCCCAACCCCAGCCCCGAGAACAGCCTGCTATCCGCAAGCCCGGTGGGAAGTCGCACCGGTTTCCCCAGGCTTGCGGAGAGCTGCGCGAAGCCCGGGTGCGCTCTTCAGCGCGCCCCAGGCTTCGGAATGCATGCAGCTCTGCGCAGCCCTCAGGAGACCGGCACGACTTCGCCCCGGGCTCCCTAGGGCTGCGCGAAGTCCGGGGCTGCAGGCAGCTCTGCGCAGTCCTCGGGAGACCGGCGCGAAGTCGCGCCGGTCTCCCGAGGGTTGCGCAGACCCCTCTCGCTCTCCAGGCTTCAGCAAAAGCCTGCATTCACCCCATGGGATGCACACACATTTCCCCTCCATTTTTGGAGGGGGAAAAGTGCGTCCTATAGGGCGAAAAATACGGTAACCCTATGAAACCGTAATGTTGACAGGCAAAATGACACCTGTATCCCTGATGCCTCCATCACATAATTTGCCACAGGGGCATCCCCTCACTCATGTGGTGTGGGATAGATAGTGTGTCACTTGGATACTCCAAGCAACATGTCACCACACCTTCTCACAACAACAAAAATTACTGTCCAGGAGGTTCAGGTTCAAAAGATGCTGTTGCTATGCATCCCCTCCACTAAATTTACTCAGAATAAGCAGCCACAGTATTTGAATATGAAAAGGATTCACACTGCAGAGAGCAGAAGACTGGAAGCATATCCATTTGCTCAAGAGAAGTGGCACAAAGCAGCAGGAAAAGGGTAGGTACAGATCCTATGATGTCTATCTCAAATTTCCACCATGTCCTCTTCCAGCAATGGATTTCAGACTGGGTCACCAGAAGGGAGCAAGAGCACATCACTACTCTCAGTAATATTTTTACTGAATCCCAGCTAGTGCATTCAGCAACCGAACAGTATTGGACTGCTCAAATATACAGAATGATTCCAAATGAGGGACTATTGTTTTGTGGAATAGTACGTCTTCATTGTACAGCACGGGGGTGAGGAATATGATCTGATCAGAGTTCTAGATCCTGAGTTCTGCCACCTCTGGCTGAGCTACTTTGACAGGCATGCCATCACCATGATATTAGGTGATCCATTTTTCCTTTGCAAGGAGGCTTGGACTCAAGCTGCACAGCAAACGCAGATCCCAGTCAATCCAATTGGGGCTTGAAGTCAATGCCAACCAGCTGATTGTGACTTTAAGCCCCACTTTTAGCAGGGACTGGCTCTGCTTGGGAACTCCCATGTCGAAACAATCCCAGTAGAGCTTGTATTTGCCATCCAATTCAAAATACGATGAATACAAGCCCCATTTGCCAAGGAACAAGAAGGAGCTCATTCAAAGGCTCCTGGTTGTTCCTCTGTAGTATTTATCTACCTCACACATGACATTTACGATGCCAGGTTTGGAGCGAGTGGATGTGGCTTGAGGGAAACAGTCTCACAGGTCAAATTAAGACTCTTGTAGGCACCAATTAGATTTGAGGACCAAAGGTCCCAGGATCAACCTGTGACATGTTTAGTCAAAGGGATCATGTAGCAGGTAATGGGAAAGTTCTCATCTGACATCCTGGAACCACTGCCAGCCAGAGATGACAACACTGGATTTGATGGACAAATCACCTGATCTTATGTAACACAACTCCTAATACATTTTTAGTTGGCTGCTGGATGTCACTCCTATTTGATACGTCAGCCCCCAAAACCTCTGACGTGTCAACTGTTCTCCATCATGCTGCTGTGAAGGAAGTTACTTCAGAATGTAGCTACAGGCATACAGTGCTGCCTTGTCACAATTCTTTAATATGCCCCCCATCGATTTCCACAACCATGATAGTAACACAGTGGCCGTGCTTGCAAGTCATGTTAAACCATGTTTTACTGAGCAGGAAGGAGCCACTATAAGCCTTGGGCTCACATTCCCACCTTCTCCCCCCACATATGGCCAGGAGTATAATAGATGATCAAAGTTCTGAGAAATTTTCATGAAACAAGGATTGGTCAGCATAAGTAAAAAATGAAAGCAAAAGAACTTCAATCACAGCAGTGTTGCCTTAAGAAAAAGCAGTGCTTACCTTTATAGTGAAGGGGTGGGGAAGAAAGAAAAACTTTTTTTTTTACAGTGCCCAATTTGTAGTGGATATTAGTCTTTTTAAAAAAAAATTCAAGTATATGGATTAGAGCTCTTCAAACATTAAGACAGCTAGTATGCTGAAGAACATTAATACAGCAGTAGCAGTGTATTTAAGCCAATTGTTAGTCTTGGTTCCCATTTTTCTCGTACTAGTCCCACCCTTCACTGCAACAATCCCAGGCTGCTGGAAAAGTCACAGTTATGTGGTTTGCAGAGATACAGGACTACTAACAGAAAATAGACATTTAGCACACATATTTGGCCCGTTCAGCTGAGCAGCATGTTGTGATTGTACAGGCAGCTGTGTAACGACACAACATTATACGTAAGAAGTGAATGATATGTTGAAACCAGGTCTTCTCAAGTTCAAGATTAGATACCAAAATTTTTGATCCAAACCATGAACCCATGAGAAATCTACAACGTATCAGCACTAAATCTATCATTCCAGCCTTATAAAGCATACTTTTGGGTTCTAAAAAACAAGGTGTCAAATTTGAGATATACAGCAAGACGTTTTCAAGTCTTAAGCGAACTACAGAAAGAAAAGTCAACTGTCTCTACATCAGTGTACAATCCCAGCATGCCATCCTTTATCTGAAAGAGCTACCCTGCCTGGAGCAGGCAAAAGCCACCTCCAGTTCTCAACGATGCTCTAACACCTTTACAAATGCAGAAAGGCTGCCTAGATAAATCACATTTGTAAATATGCCTTTTAAAAATATATAACTGCCACAGTTCCACATTCTGGTAGAATAAGGACCCTGTTGAGCAACTGTGATATATTGATACAGGGTGTGGCCTACTAGACCCTGATCTGGGCATTACAAGACAGGATGAATTCAACACTTCAGAAGTCAAAGTTGACTCACCTGGAGATGGAGGCTGTATTTTGGGTTGTGACTTCTTTGAATCAGTTGCAAAGATGTCTGGGGGAGGATCTTCTCCTCGCTCAATCTTACACTCAAAGGCATAGAGACACTGGATGTACTGCTTCTTCAGAGAGCTAGCTGCACTGCTGGAGGTACCCACATTCAAATTGGTTGCTAACTCACGCCATTTCTTGTTTTTGTTAACCTGCACAAAGCCAGAAGAGCCAACTTTTAAATCCAAGTCACATCTCCTTTCCAAAGCATGCCACAGGCAAAGTGATACACTTCTCAAGTAGTGTTTAGGAAAGTAAGGAAACTCAAATATAAATCACCAGTTTCCTTCCTCATAACAAAGGATTAAAAAAAAGCAATAAGCAATTTATTGTCCATCTTAGCGAAGCAAATATAAAAACACAAGTTCAAGAGGGGAGGGAGCACTAACAGTAGTATTACCCCAAACTGATGTAGTAATGTGAATAAAAAAACTGAAGCAACCTATCAAGAATTTTGCTTATCCGGGCAGGGAATTTATGAATTAGATGTGGCCTTGTGCATTCCTCCAGGGTTAATAAGATATATAAACATGTGTTGTGTGTAAGACGGACCTGAGAAAGGGAATCTTAACAGATACAAGCTTAAGTTAACTCACTTGAGTCAGCCCTCCAATCTCCTTCACAGAGACATAGAGCCGATACAGGTCTAGGGGTTTCCGGCCCACAGCTGGAAGATTGGTCATGCCCATTGCTTTCTCTTCAGTGAAAGCCAAATAGCGATCTACCCACATCTTTCTTTCTGGCTCACCACCCAGCTCATATAGTTTAGTAATCTTTTCATTTGTAGTAGTAGAGGAGCTGGATTTCTAGAGAAAAAAGAGAGGAAGAAGCAGAGTAGAGAATCACACATTAATTTAAAAGCAATCTGAGAAAAGGTAGGTCTTCGGATATCATCACATAACGCAGGGAGAAAAGCAATGACACCATTCTGATGTAGGCGCAACCACCCTACTTCAGTTTAAGTGCATTGTGGAAATCTAGGTTAACATCAGTTGTACAATAATTACAAACTGGTCCTTTACTGCAAAGATGACATTGACATTGCAGTTTAGTAACATCCAGGTTTCATTACTGCAGTGCATTATATGTACAGCTGTCTCTCTGAAAACTTCACAAGTATTTCAGAATATGATAGCCAGGTCATGAACTAGTCATGAATCTAGCCAGTGTGGTGTAGTGGTTAAGAGTGGTAGTCTCATAATCTGGTGAACCTGGTTTGCGTCCCTGCTCCTCCACATATAGCTCCTGGGTGACCTTGGGCCAGTCACACTTCTCTGAAGTCTCTCAGCCTCACTCACCTCACAGAGTGTTTGTTATGGGGGAGAAGGGGAAAGGAGATTATTAGCAGCTTTGAGACTCCTTAGGGTAGTGATAAAGCGGGATATCAAATCCAAACTCTTCGTCTTCTTTTATCTTTTGGAATCAACACATTACATCCATATTCAAATACCTTTGTGGTCTTCAAGTTTGTTTCTGGGCACAATTCAAAGGGCTGGTCTTAATTTATAAAGCCCTACATCATCTGGCACCATGGTACCCTACGGGCTGCCTGCTCTTATATGAACCTGCACAGCAGCTGAGCCATCAATGAACTTTCTTGGATGTACTCATCTCCAGAGGTTATGCAGGTTGCTACTAGACAGTGGAGCATGGCTAAGGGTTATGCCCAAATGATGCAACTCCACCTGAGGAATATATGTCTAGCCTCTTTTTAAATCTTTTAGACATGAAGTGAAATCTGTCCTGCTCGTCCATGCATTTGTTGATTAATGACTCTGAATTCATATTAATTAGCTTTCTGTTTCCATTATTGTTGTTTTATTGTAGTCTCATTGTTTAATTTGAATTAATCTCAATTTTCTGCTTTATTTGGTGGCTACTAAAAGTGCCATGAATTTTCTTTTTATAATGCTAGTTATTGATGTGCTGATACTGTCTTTGCTGCTTTGTTTACCAATACAGGATTTTGGTTAATTTGTTCGTTTGGTTATTTTTGTCAGCCACTTTGCATAGGGAGGGGGCAGGTTGCAGAAAGGCAGTACAAGAAATAAATAAATAAATAAATAAAATTGCATGTATGCTAAATACAAACTAAAACACTGTAAAAACAAGTCTTAGAAACAAATGTAAAAGAAGTGTTAACCCTAGAAACTATGTTCAAGCAGTACAACTTACGAAATAAAGCTGATTACAGAAGTATGGTGCATCTGAAGATGGCTGAGATCCTATGAAAGTTTAATTTCAGTACAAATGTGCCAGAAAAATGAAGCATAATCATCTAAATTCAAGTCTTGCTGGTTACAGTGATTATGCAACAAGTGAATAGCCAATAAATAAAAAGCCAATATAATGGGCTCCAGTAGAATTTCAGACATTATCTTTATGGGTGTTGAAAGAGTAAGATAATATTTATAAACAAAACGTCACAGGAGTTTTGGGAAAGCTGCAGCCTCATTGAATCCTTACAGAGAAGAAGCCTGGACTCACCAGTGACTTTTCCTTTCATAAACCACAGAGAGGGGTATGCCAAATAGTAAAACTTTCTCAGAATTGTAAGGCATGGCCCTATTTAAGTTGTCCCTCACCCAGCTCCCAGAAGAATCAAGATGCTATGAAGAGCACTCTTCAGTAAACAGATATTGTATGTTTCTGAAATGCAGGCTGCTGAATTATAAGTTCCATACAACAAGGAGAAGGGCCAGCACCTATGGACTGGTGCAGACAAGTACATTCACTGGTATGTCCAACTTCTCTCACAAACATCAGATCTTCTGGCAGTAAAGGAACTAGTTAACATTTCTGGTCTCTCACTGCAAAAAGGCTTGGTAATGAAGAACACCAATCTGGTGTTAAAAGACCAGTCAAAGCAAGTTCAGCAACACTGTGTGAAAATCCAAAAATATTCTGTCTTCGAGCAAAGAAGCAATAATGGAAACAAGTCAATGAAGAGAAACTAGCAACACAACCATTCAGTAAAGAGACAACCAAGGAACTAAGAGATCTGTAGTAGAAGCAGGAGGTTATAGAGATGGTAGAACTTTGTTAAAAAGCATGAAATGTGGATGCAGGTCAGCCCAGTATTATCTGAATGTAGTTGTACACAGGCCAGAAGGAAAACCTCTTGACAATGACAAACTGGCCTGGGGAAGAAGTGAGGATTTGGACAGAACGAGAAGCTCCACTGTTAAGAGTCAGTAAGAGATGTAGGAAACATCAGGGGTGAAAAACGGAACACCCACATCCAGATGTCTCCTAATTCTGTTAGCCAACTTCTCTTTGCAGGAGCAAACTACACACACTATGTCACAGCAATAGTGTGAGACACAGTGCTTGCACAGCTTTGAGTTTTAAAATAGAAAGAAGGGGGTGTTAGTATAACTTTCAAGCAACTGATCAATGATAGTATGCAGATTTTTCCAAGTCTGGAAGCACATGACCTGTTGCCATGCACTTTGAGATGTAAGGATGAATACACTCCCGCCATGTATCAGGCTAGTGGCCAGCATCCAAGCAGCTGTTTTGCTGGTGGCCCCCAAGTTCTGGAATCTGTTACCAATGAACTGTTAAAATCTCTCTCTTCAGGCAAGCCTTTTATTATTAAGATGCTACTTTAATACCAGCTGTCCATTTTTAAATCTGTCACTGTTACAACACTGTATCGTTATTACTGTCATTTTACCAATAACATCTATTTTTCTGGAAGGGTAACCTGCTTTCACAACTATTGTTGAAAATGAATATACAAATCAGATAAATAGTCGCAAGTCTTGGATCAGCATTAGTTAAAGTGAAAGGCATTTCACCAAACAAAGGCAATGAAAGAAGACTTTATGACAAACTAAAGTTAGACAACTAGTGGTCAAAGTTGCTTCCTTTGTCAGGGTCAGAATCCTCAAGATAACTTTGCTGTCTATGCAAGTTCCCAGCCAAAGAAGTTGGTAATCAGTTTTGATAATGTTCCTTTTGGGCTCCTAAGATGTCTCAAGTCAAACCCATATGGCATTCTAGCCGCTACCTAGACAGATTGTTCTTCTCTTACTTTTCTCTCACTGCAGGAAGATTGTACTGCAGAAGAAAAGGCAACAGCTGCCTCACTCCCAGGGAATTATTTCATTTAAGAGACAGGGAAGGTTCATTTGATCCAACATATGAGAGGATCACTCTCCCAAGTGAATTTTAGACTAGTTGAATAAACATGGGGGTTTAATGGGACTAGGCAATGGCCCAACTGTCTGAGCATTAAGAAAATGTAAGCAAAATTTCTTTGTGAAATGTACACTGAATTTTTGTATTAGTCCCTTTCCTTATGGCTCCAACCTCAAGCACTTGGAACTGCAGTGTTTAAAGCAGAAAGCTGTGGGAGGTACCAGGTAATCAAAGTCTAAGAGCAGTTTGAGTTTAAAGGAACCAGGCTTATTTGCCACAGAGTTGAAAACAGACCCTATCTAGCTAAGTAAAGATCAATGAAGCTAACTTGCTTAGCTATGTCAGTATTTTGCTACGAGGAAGTCTGAAGGGAACAAGGAAGACTCTCTGAAGCAGTAACTATGAGGCTCCTTGTTTAGTACTACAACAGCACTACTGTAGTTGTTAGATCTGGACTGAGAAAAAGAACAAAGCTTTATTAAACTGCTCTACTATTCCTTTACTATTCCTCTACTTTGTTGCAATTAAAAATAACAAAGGTATGGGGGGAATCCTGCAAGGCTTTTTGGCACCAGGATGACAACCTCCTGGCCACTGCCCTATTTGATACAATTGACAAATTGAGTTAAGATCCCATATTCAGAGTTATTAACCTTACAAGTAGGTTGCTACTGTAGAACATTGAAGAAGCTAATTCTCTAAGAACCAAATGTCTGGCAGAAGAAAAATATAAAATCACTGCATTTCCCTTATCATCAAAATTAACATTCGAGGGTTAGAATAATCTTTGAGGGAAATATATCTCTATTCCAGATTGGTGAAAGTTGAGGTGCCAATGTAACATGTAATATGAATGAGACATCCTGCATAGAATGTCCAAGGCCACATCTACTTGGGCTGGCGCAGATGTAAAATCAGAATATGAGCAGGCCACAGATACGATGTGCTTCCTATCCCCTTATCTACTCTGGAGCCAACTCTCTCTTTCTTCCTTAACCACAGTTAAAGTGTTTTGGTGACACAAACAGTAACTACAATTTCCACTTAATAAGGATTTCAAACCCTGTTTGCAACAGCTCTTTTTGAATCCCACCCTCTATGATACATCATCAGAAGAAGAACTATACACTAATTCAGGTTGGCACTGAGGGACATATTGGAAATTTTGCCATTTTTTAAAAAACAAAAATAAATAAAAGTTAGAAATCAGGTCCTAAAGACACAGAAGATGCATGAAGCTCGGGGGTCCGAGCATCCACAAATACTTTTTAAAAAAATTTTCACACAGCATTTTGTCATTTAGATCTGAAATATGATTAGTTGCTTCTGCTATTATAATAAACACTGCTACAAAGCTCTCATGGGGGAAGACTGTTGACTCCCATAACCAGAAATACATTTCTGTGCATCTTTGAAAGCTGATCCCACATAACCTGGCATGTGGTTGGCCATTCCACACACTGGAAATATAGACTAAATGTATAAGATGCTCTACTCTTAATTCCACAGAGAATGTCCACTAGTGCAACAGAATGCAAGCAAAGGATAGAATAAAGTAGCTCTAGAGCTCTTCATGCCTTAGGGCCATGATTTATTGGAGGTAAACCCCAGGCAAGAGGTACAATACACATTACTTAATAAAGGAGAATATTACGCAGGCATGGTCTAAGTGTGTTCCAGGCACAATCCAACAAGCTTCAAAGAACCCCATAAATGCTTGTGTTCTCTGAATTTGCACAAACAAGTGCCTCATTTGGCAATCATATGAAGTTGGTAGTGCAGCTCTCTACAAGGAAATGATGTTGTTCAGCAACAATATGGGTGGTAAAACAAGAAAAGTCTCATACTTTCAACATAACCAAATCACATAAGATAGAGTCAAATGCACACTAATAAAATCCAGGCTCACATTTCTTTAAAAACCAGTGCTGACAAACTACCTCCCAATCTCTGCAGCAGCTACAGAAAACTTTTTTTTTTACCTTCGACTTGGATTCAGTTTTGGGGGTTCCATCTGCCTTATTGTTCATTTTGGGAGCTGGTGTTAGTTTAACATCCCCGAGTCCCATCATCTCAGGACTTGCAGCCATCCCTAGAGAGTCAAACACCAACATGAAAATGTTTTTCAGCTTGCCATTCAAAAACACAAAGAACTTGGGCAGAAAGACTGGGTACAGCATCTTACCTGCAGAATTGTTGGCCATATTCCCACCCATTGGATATGGTGGGCCCTGGGGATTGAGCATGCCAGCCATGCTATTTATTCCTTGGCCATAGGGAGGCCCAGTTCCCATCATTCCTCCTTGGTTAATATGGGGGTAACCAGATGGCCTAAAAACAACACAACTATATTAGAAATAGTCAACTGTGTACATTACCAACGAGCACTTGGCTAATAATGTGATTTTTCCTGATTAAATTCCCTACACAAACAGGTAGACTAAAGAGATTATCTTTCTCCATAGTGGGCATTCCTTAGTGTATCTCTGACTTGCTGTGTGGGTGAAAAAGTGAGACTCAGATCTGGGCTATTGAGGCAAGTTCAGCTCTTCTAAGGTTTTGAGGTTTGAGTTCCTTTAGCATCAAGATACAGGTGGCAACCATTTTGTGTTGGGGTTCCATTCCTGGCCCCCATGTGCATTAGTGGAATGCATTAAAGTGCACCCCACCCCATTCCATCCTCATTTTGCCTTCTTCCAGGTTGAAAAGTACCCACCCATTGGCGACCACATCTCAACTGGACACGCCTAAAATTGGCACAGCCCTCTTCCCCAAGCTTCTCAATACTGTGTAAATTGCTCACTGAGTATACATGTTCCAGATGCAACTGAAGCAGAGGCCTTCCCAATACAAGACGAAAGAAACCCACCCCACTTATTTTATTGTCTCTTCCAGGTAACGTTGGACAGCAGAAAAATGAATTCCATTATAATCCAACAGAAGACACTACCCACCCCATCTGCCTTCCCTAACCGCCACTGGTTGTCAGTTTGTTTCCAGACCCAAATTAAGGTCTGATGTTGGTACCATATTGGCCTGAATATAAGCCACACTTTCCCCCAAAAAATTCTGACCGTGAAAAGTTGAAGTGTGGCTTATATTCGCAACCTTACAAAAATGATCCAGTGTGCAGCTAGAAGCACAGCAAAGTGGTGCCCACTCCGCATGCAGTCCCAAGGCTAGGAAGGGAGAGAGCAGGGAAGGGGAAAGGCCGCCGGCAACGCAGCGTGGCTCCCCCACCCCCGCCCAGAATGCAGCCAGGAGCACGAGGCAAACAGTGCCAGGAGCATGGCAAAGCAGTGCCCGCCCCACGCATAGTCCCCCGTCCTCTCCCCCAAGGCTGGGAAGGGAGAAAGCAAGGAAGGAAGTGGCTTTAGGAGGGTACTGACTTTTTTTCTCCCCCCCCCCCACCCTTGACTTGTGGGTTATATTTGGGCCAATATGGTATTTAACCATGACTTAGGCCCCAAATGCATCCCTCCCACAAACCCTCTCTGGTGTTAAGATCAGCAGGAGGGGGGCCGTTGGTAGTTCTGTGCCCTCAGAAGCCTGGAGGATGGTATCCCGTGAGAGAGGCTCATCTGTGGCAGCCCCTAAATTGTGGAATTTCCTCCCCACAAAGATGTGTCTGGCATCTTCATTATGCAGTTTCTGCTGTAAGATGAAGATATACCTCTTTACTCTGGCCTGCGACACTTGATATTATATATACAGATACAGATGTTTAGTTCCACCCTATTCTTGTGACTGTACTTTGTTTTGGAGTGTTTTGGTAATAATTCAGTGCCAGTTTCTGAGACTGCCTTTGCCTTTTCTGTATTGCAAATAGGGTGACTAACAGTATTTTACTCTGGATTTAGGGAAGTCTATTCTGACTTATTTAAAGAGGTATTGTTTTAAAGAGCTGAAATTCTAGGAAATTCTGTTTCAGAGGTAAGGGGTCCCCCATGGCTTACCTATTCTGGATTGAGTTGACGGCAGCAGCATGCATAGCAGCAGCAGCAGCAGCTTCTTGTGCTTTCCTGCCACCTGGTGGAGGACACATCCCAGTCCCTACTTGGGGAGGCATGTTTGCCATGTTGGGTCCATAGGGCCTATTCCCCATGGCAGCATGGCTCAATCCTCTCCCCGGAGGAAGCCCAGGATAGGGTGGTACACCAGTTTGACCATGGATCTGACTCCCTGCTCCCATTGGGTTCATGGTTCCTCCCATTCCTGGGCTTGGGTAATTTGCATTGGGCATAGCATTGTAGTTTGGCTGCCTGGGATATCCACCTACAGAGAAAAGGGGAGCATGATCAGTAAGACTAAAGAATATCCTGGCAATTCTTGCATTTGCATCTTGAGCCTGCATATTACAAGGCAAGCTAAAAGCTGGGAGAATGTTGGCTTCACAAAATAGTGTCCTAATGTTAATCTATTCCACATCAGTACTTTCTTTCTTTCTTTCTTTCTTTCTTTCTTTCTTTCTTTTCTCTCTCTCTCTCTCTCTCTCTCTCTCTCTCTCTCTCTCTCTCACACACACACACACACACTCTCATCACAGCTACATTGCAATATCAACCACAAAGCAGTACACACATTATGTGAAATCTTTCCATGCATCATCCCACCAGAGATCTCATGACTAAGTTAATCAGCTAATCATTGTCAAAGGCTGGACTAATCAATAATGATCCAAATATTAAGATGACTAGTTAAGTTACCAAAACTAACTGTATTGGCCAAGTAAAGTATGGGACACTGATGAAAAAATTAAGGGCTATGAAGTGGAGACAAAGTCACACTTAACCCCCCTCCATTTCCCAAAATTTCTAAATGAATACTGTAGCACACATTATTAAAATCTTCTGTTAAGTGTTTTGTGTTGATACTTAGTTTATGCCTAGACACTCCCAAGTTCAGATTCAGCAATGGTGGCAGAACACACTCACCCTTTACTTTAATCCAATAAACAACATCCATGATAAAAACTGTAAGCACACACTTCGTAGGTCAAGAGACAAGACTGCTCAAGCTTTCTACCCATGTATCTCATTGTCTTAAGCAGGTGTTCTTTATCCAACCACAGAAACAACACATGTTCACTGCTCATGCATTTTATTTGAAACACAAGTGTAATACTCTCACCTTGAGGCCCGTATTGACCCCCCTGAGGTCCATAACTGCCCATGGAATTTTGTTGGTAAGGTCCCATCCCAGCATGCATCTGTCCTCCAGAAGACTGACGTGGAGATAAGGCTGACCCAGGCTGAGGGGAATTATACTGGGGCATCTGTGGAGTCCTCTGTATGTAACCTAATTAATAATGATTTCAAGGGATATTGTTATAAAAGCAGGCTATGCAGATGGAAACACATTTTTAAAAATAATTAGTTCTGGAAATCCTAAATTCTTCATAAATGACATGCCTGGTAAAGTTTTCACATTAATAGCTTGAAAACCTCAATGACAAATTCTCACATGGTAATTCCCTAGTCTTATGATAACTGTGGCACAGCACACTCTTATTTTGTAGCTGTCACTTTGAGGAGTTATTTATGATGACTGCTAAGTTATCTGAACCCACTGAGAATAGTGAGAATGGGGTGGCAAAAATAAAAGAAACATGGTACCCTATTTCAATGAATAAATAGAACAAGCAACAGCCAGCTGTACCACATGCTAATGACAAATTTGCATTGTTCCCACTGATTGCTATAGTTAAGAGGTTACATTTGAGTTTACTGTTGGGCACCTTTGCACCTATTTTGGACTCCCAACTCCCATCAACCCCTGACTGTATGACCAATGATTATGATGATGGGAGTTTGGAAATCGCCAACATCTGGAAGGCATCTGGTTGGGAAAGGCTGTTGTAAGCAATAACCTGAGGTGGAATGGCAAAAGGAAAACAAGTATGGGTGTGTGTGTGTGCCTGTATCTAGCATAATTTGGAGAATGATGCAAACTGCACCATGGCAAAACTAATTTTGTCACAAAAGCATTGTGTATGTTTCTAGTTCACATTCCACATTAAGGACTGTCCCAATTCCCTACTCTAATTCGTAAATCACCAGTTACACCTTTCATGGAAGATTATCCTGTAAAAGCTAGGCATGCGCATCAGGACTGATCCGTGAACCACTGAGATGTTTGCTATATACAAGAAGCCAGGCAAAACAGCGCAACTATCATTGCACACATGCACACACCTCTATCGGGAGTTATGGTTGACTGATTCATGGAGGGATGCAAGATGCTGTCTGATTGGCCACTAGGTGGTCGAGGTGGCATCTGGTTACCTGCACAACAAAGAAAAAATTGATGGTGAAGAACCGCATTTCATCCTACTCCCCACTAAAGCAGCTCAAAAAAGACAAACCTGAAAGTGGTACAAAAAGTGGCAGGGCCAGAGGGGAAAGTAGGTGGAGCTACAGATGTGGCTCTTACCTCTGTAGAGTTACCCCCAAAGTACAGATTTCTATACCCACCACATACTTCATCTAGTTAAGCAAGCAGTATTATCATAGGTGAAGAACTCATTTCAGCCAGGCAAAAGCATTCAAGGAAGCCCCAAAGAAGGCCCAGTGCAGAATGTGGCCTCGGGAGAGTCCCATGTACCAGACAGAGGCTCCTAGAGGCTTGCATTCAGCCAGGCCTGAGGTTCCCCACCCCACTTATAAAGAAAGAGATTTCTGGCTCATAGCTTGCTTTATCCCTTAAAGATGAAAGCATGTAATAAAATGTATTTTATTTATCCATAAAGAATTTTTATTCTCATTCAGAAACAGTGAACCAAACAGGAGAGATAATGAAGTAGACCAAAGTCACCCAGGACATGGGTTCTGAACTCATGTCTCTACCCCCCATTTATTTGTAATGTATTGCTAACATTGATATTCCACCTTTCCTCTACATTGTTCTATACCACCACCACCCTGACTTCTGTTCTTCCTCACAATAACCCTGTGAGGTAGGTTAGGCTGCAAAATAATGAGGTCACTGACCCAAGGTCACCCAGTGAGCTACATGGCTGAATATGGATTTGAACCTGGAGTTCCTCACTCCCAGTCAGACACTCTAACCACCTTCCTAAAATAAGCAGTTTGTTAAAACTAAGAAGGTTGTGCCTGTAAAAAAGAAAGTGTTACCTGGTACTGCAGCAGGAGACAGTGGGCCAGAGCGTGACTGAGCAACACTAGCAGGAGATCCAACTGGTGAAGGGGAAGGTCCTCTGATGCCTGGCAAGTGAGGAGAGGTATGCGGAGAGAAAGGAGACTGAGCAGGGTTACTCTGCTCTCCTTGACTGCTAGAAATCCCTGATGTGCTTACGCCAGGACTCAGTGCTCCTTCTGTACCCATGGGCAGATCGTCTATTGAACCAGAGAGATCCTATAGAGACACACAAAGGAAAGCATGTCACAAGTAGAAGAGAGAAAATGCTACTATACATATATCTACTACAGAATTTATGGGATTTTTCCTTTAGACGAAGACTTAGGTTGCTATCAATAAGGAAGGCTGCAACATAGTACCAGGTAGAAATAAATCCTTTAGATGAGCAATTCCTACAGTTGCAACAGTGACTTATGTGCTACCAAGTGGAACTGGAAATTGTCTGACTGTAACCAGGAGTGATGTAATTTTGAAAAATCTTGGACTACCCTCAAAGGGTGCAAGAGGAGATGCTACAGTCCATCATGCCCAAAATCTCAATGAAACAAACCTAGTGGCATCCTAAAAATAAAGGCAGTATTTCCCGATTCTCAGTTTTGACAAGCCTTTTGTCAATCTAGTGTTCTCCATATTTTTTGGACTACAACTCCCAACAGCCCCAGCAAGCACAGATGCAGTCCAAGACATCTGGAGTTGTAGTAAAAAAATACCCCAAGTCCAAAAGATCTGGAGGCCACCAACTTGACACTGAAAGATCTCATCTTTCATAAATCTGTCAACTTACAGCCATTATACTGCTTTTTACAGAATTACTTACCAACAAGTATGTCTTATGAGCAATAGTACGTCCTGTTAATGTTCAATTTTTACAACTTATTTCTATCAAATCTTCCAACAGAAGCCCCCTAGATTGTTGTCCTAAGTTCCCTACTTGTACTTTGCTTCATCACACCATACTATGTGCAAGGTAATGATAATGTCTCCAGTCTCTTCATCCTGCACAAATGATTCCATAAAGCAAGGCATGCCAATTCAGTTTTGTTTTCAGTTCTATATGAATGTCTCTTCTGTGATGGGTTGACCAGAATGACACAAAACATTTGCGTGATCCACTGGTAGGCAGAACCATCTTATTTTCATTATATTATCTTGCTTCTCAGGATTCATGCATTTTGGCAGCAAGGACTTCATGATGCACTTGAACCACCCATTTTTAATCAATGCACCACAATGAGAATACATAAGCAGGAGAGGGAATGATATGTCTGGCTGCCTTGTTGAAGCACTCTGGTTGAAGGAAAGAGTTATACAGAGCTTTTATTCATTATTTGTTAAAAAGAGCCAACTGAACTCATTATGTGAGAAATGGAGGTTAGGTTTGTAGACAACCTATGGAGCTTGTATGCTATGGGTAGACATGAAGTGCAGAGTACTCTCCTGATCACTGCTACCCCAAGGTAATGCTTTGTTTCTTGAGAAAGCTGAAGGACTAGTACAGAGAGCAGGAGGTGGGAGCAGGGCTTAGAAGGAAAAGGAGAACTGGGCTGTCCAAGTGTCCATGCTGAACTCTCAGAAGACACTTAAGCAGCCTAACTGATGGCTTCTTGCCTACAGAAACACACACACTGAAAGCATGAAAGAAAGCAATTCAGTGTTGTCTAATTCCAAAACACACAAGCAGCTTCCATCACAAATTACGCAGAGTAAAATAATACTGAATTAGCTAACAAAATCCTATGCAATCTCCAGTATCTACACTTCAGATCTTTGCAAATACAGTACAACAAGGCTCTGACTATTAGTTAAAAGGAGGAGAAATAAGTGGTGGCCCTACAAGATACCTAAATTTCACTTAATTGGGGGTCATGCTTGGAGGCTGACTGATCAAACAACTAATGAGTCTAGCAGGCATGTGATGGGAGAAGCGCATCAGAACGAAGCAATACACTGCTCTTCATTGCAATCCATTAAGACAGTTTGGGTGCCACAACAGAATATTTGTTACAGCCATTTGCGTGCAGATCACTTCCTGCAAGACTATGAATGTTATGTTTCTCCAAGGAAAGTACTTGTAATGAAAGATGGGATTGTTCATAAAATTCCTATAAACAGACCTTTTATGAGATCCTATGATCTCTCTACTGATGAGCACATGTATGATGGAAAACAATGCTCTCAGTCTAAACTGAGAAAGCTAAACTTGAAAGCAATATTCAGTCTAGCTTTAGACTCTTAAATGCTCAACATTGGTCTGAAATTATTAAACTGAAGTCAATTTTATAGTATTTCTTAATGGTAAAGGCCTTGTGGCAATTTCATAGTACACAGGGAATTCTACAGTATTTCTTTTGGCCTGCTAATTAAACAGTTAGTTGTTATTCCAATCCAAAGCCCCTGTGGTTGTGCTCCATTTGAAAAGGGCATCAAGGTCTGTCTGAACTGGTCATGAACTGGTGATCTGATTCCAGGGCAGAATTCAGTCTTCTGTCACCACCCAGCTTTGGCTAAAGGAGAGGACAGCAGGGAGACAAATAACAATAATGATAAAAGAACTCCATCGCACTGCAAACTGTGGTAGAGTCAGAGTAGAACCACACAGCTCAGTGCATCTTTCATATGAAAGGCCCACTGAGCTGAATGGGAAGTTGCATACGTGAGATCCCAAGTATCACCTAGCTGAATCTGACTGTATCTGCCTTCTCCAACCTGGTGCTTTTCTTATGTTTTGCACTACAACTCTAACTAGTCACAGTCAAGAAGGCCAGGTCAGGGATAACGGAAGTTACAGTCCAGCTACAGTCTTATTTCCAGCTCTGGATGGTTTGTCAGCTACAGCCCCTTTTGGACAGATTGACTTTGGACACTCTACATTGGGCTGCCCTTGAATATAACTTCTTCATCCCTGTTCTAAAACAGTGACATTGGTCACCAGTTCATTTCTGTGCCCAATTCAATGTGCTCATGCTAATGCGTAAGGCCTTAAACAACCTAGACCCCAAATATGTGTGAGACTGCCTCCTTCCCTACAGATCTTATCAGGTCAGGAGAGTGGGCTCTGGGACCTTCTGGATTAGGACAGATAATAAATTTGATTATGATGATGATAACAATCATCACTTCACTCTCACACACGTTTGCAGGAATTGTTAAAACAACAGTGCCACAAAACCAAGGCAGGGTTTCATACACAAACTTAACAGAATCAAACACATTAGCTATAAACTCAGAATATACACTTTTGACCTAGGAAGAATAAACAGAAACTCACCAATACAATTTAAAATCTTTGAGACCTGAACACACACACACTGTATGTTACTTTAAACTCCACTTGCAACATTTAATACTGATTTCTTTTTTGAAGGAGGTTCTACTCATTTACATGCTCATATAATGATGACCACAAAGGCCTAACTGTGTATGAAAGACCTGTGTGGAAAAATTGATTAATGGTTTTTTATTTTACACACTTACAAGACCATAGAAGTTATTAAATAGTTACTAGTAGATATTTGGAGACATGAAATTTATGTCTGCCTGAAATTTTACTTTTGGGGGTTATGGGGAGATTTTTTAAAATAAAAATTCAGCTCATCCAAGTAGGGAAATTGTTTTACTGGATCATTTTGAGCAGTGTTCGAAATTAGCCAGGAATGTTTTATGACTGACGTGGATCCAACTGTGACCGCCATGTGGAGATCTCAGGGTGCCAGGTTAGAGACTGGGGAAAGGGAAATGTCACTTAGAGAAGGATTTGAAATATTTTCCTTGAAGCTTGAATTTATTTTGTTCTGGATGGTTTTAGTTGATGTTTTAATGTGTTGTAAACTGCTTTGATATTTGTTCTGCAAAATATAAAGCGGTATAGAAATGATGTTGATGATGATTTCAATTGCAAAACACACAAACAAAAAAGCCCCCAGCGCCTAGATATTCCATTGTGGCGACTGTAACCTAGGTTTAAGGTGCCATTTGGAGATTAGTTTATACAGTATATCAAAGCTTCTAACACTGATTTTGAGATATGACACAGTACTGCTTTCCCAAATGTTGCTGGACACCTATCACTCCCAGTCAACATGGCAAACAGTAGTAATGATGATAACTGTAGTCCACAACATCTGGAGGGCCCCATATTGCTATACAGTGAAAAATATCCCAAAGCTTAAGCTATGTGATTCTTAGGGCCAAGTGCTCAAGGGCTGCTTCAGTCATGCTATGGTGAACTGTATTGCACAGATCAGAATATATAGGGTGAGTCTTTTAAAAGAGGCCCCGTGGAACATGTGTACTCTGTATCCACAGGGCCTCTTTTGAAGGACTCACCCTGTATAAGCAGTAATAATCCCTTCCAACCTTTTAAGATCTATGGATGGCTCTTTTTTGGTTACATCTGGAGTTGACACTCTGATTCCCAGAAATATTTTGAGATGCACTAGATGAACTTGTTATACTTTTAAACAAGTTCTGGTATAATAAAATATTTGTTCTGGAACATTTACGAAGAGGCCCTCCTCTCCCCACAAAACATCTGAAATATGATCTTCAAGGGAGATTTGCAAAGCTTCCTTCTCCTCAACCACCAATTCCTGGTCTGACAAGAACAATAAAAAGACAGGGGTGCCAATACCAGGAAATCCCATTTGGATTGCATTCATTTAAGAAAGGTCTGAATAGCAAAACAGAAAGGGAGCCAAGGACATTTTCATTCATCTTAAACAGAAAGCCTATTCACATATTGCCCTGCACTTCCAAACACATGAGTGATGAACTACTTGTATACATCAGCACCTTAACATTCAGGTTGACTGAGACAATTTAAGGGAAACCATTCTGTTTTATAGGAAGGGACTTCTCTGGTGGAGTTACAGCCATAAGCTCAAACCATGTGAGCATCATTTCACACAAGCAGTTATCTGGGTAGATGTGGTGATCATGCCACATGGGTAACATGTGAAATCAGCCCTACGGGAAATTAATCTATGGACAAAGATGAACTTTCATTGACACTTGGCATCAGCAATGCCTCCTCCAGTCGGGCTTTCTATTGAAATCTTGGGAGAGCAGTGATGTTACAAACTATGGAAATAAGAATATATACAAATGTTGCTTCCTAAGGTTTTTCTTTTAAAATCGCGGGGAATGAACACCGTTTGTGTATGTGTCTGCTGATTAATAGTTTCCATTTTATGAAGTTTGTGGTCACTTTTAGATTATTAACATCTAGAATGACTTTTCAATTGGGGCCACAAGAGTGTCATAAAAACTTATGGAACCTGTAAATGATAATTGCCATAAAAGTTCAGAAAGAAAAGAAAAGAAAAGAAAAGAAAAGAAAAGAAAAGAAAAGAAAAGAAAAGAAGGGGAGGGACAATGTATTGCAGGTCATCAGAAGTAGTAAAAGATTTAAATTCAAATATATGTTTCCAGGGAAGTAAACCGGTGGAGCAGTTTAAAGGTCCTTTTACAGAGCAACTCTGAACAATGCTAAACAAAGCACTCTTCCCTCCTTTTCTCAATACAGCCAATAAAGCAAGGGAAAACAGGAGGTGCAAATCAACAGCAGTAACTCTGCCAGCATGAAGGAAATGTCTTGGTCTGGAGAATTTCCTCACGTGTTTCCAATGTGTTTTTTATGCATTTTATTGCTCATCTGCCATGCAGATCAAAAATGTTGGAGGGATTCCAAGTATTTCACACAGAATCTCACACTCCAGGCTGGCTGCAACCCCAAAGCCTCTGTTTCTTCACTTGAAATACTGCCCAGTGTTATTTTGGGATGTGACCTGATAGCGGAAGCCCACAGGGACTCCGAAACTATAACTGTTCCAGCTGTGATTGGTTGCCCAATTCAACCTTATGCCAGCAGGAGTTTGTTCGTGCTGCTGGTGAATAGGGAATCAGCCGCTAACACCACCTTTTCATACCAAAACAAAACTATGGCTGAAATCAAACAGCCCTCAAAAGGGAGGGGTAAGTAAGGCTGCCTCAAAGATGAAAATGGAATTCCTAGTACAGCCAAACACAAAAGAGCTAGATAGTTTTGACTCAGAATATACCTGCAGTACTTATTATTCTGAATTAAAAGGTGTCAGATTTTGTTAAGAATATTAGACTAATAATATTCTTAGTATCTGGGCTGATTTTTGGCCCCAAGCTGCTTTAACAGTAGAGTTACTACTCTAACAGCACATATTCCAGTACTATTTTCCCATCTCTGGGCATTACAAAAAGACTCTCAAGGTTCCCAGCACTCTCAATAAGGGATGAATGTGTGCATGCTGTGCCACAACTAATAGGGTCCATTGCAACAGTATCAAATTCATATATTTTTAAAGTCCAGTTTAAAATGTTAAATACAAAATACTGGGAAATATGTTCATTTTCCCAACTTCTTTATTTTGCACAAACAACATATTTGTTGATTGCTATTTGGGAGTGAGCATCTAAATATGCCTGCTTGCAGCTGCAACCTACTAGCATCTCAGGTCTGTAGACATTACCTATGGGAGAGAGTAGGGTTCAATTTAACTTTACAAATACAACAGGATTCCAAGGAGTAATAAGGTTGTACAGAATTTGGGTTTAATGACCACAAAACATTTCATTCTTGTAAGAATGGATTAGTGCTCACAGTTCCTCCTATTATGGCATAGATGTCACTGTACTTTTAACTGCATGCTCCAAAAAGTCTTTCTTATGAGGTTTTGCAACATGGTGGTAAAGGCTTTGGTAATGACTGGCTAATTTGCTCTATTGTCACACAGGTGGAAAAGGGACAACGGTCCCCATCTACCATTGGCTAAGCTACTGATAATTATAAAAGAGGAACACAAAGACTTTCACAAAAGGAGGGGGGAACCACAGGCCTAGGAATATAGGAGAAAGGAGCCTGAAATGAAGGTTTGGATTTGGAAGAGGGAAAGAGAAGGCTGAAGAAATCTGATAGAAAGAAAACTGAGGTAAAATTATATAATGAAACCACCGAACAGGACCTACAAAGTATTCACATGTCAGAAAAAAATTAGCTACAAGTGTTCCCAAACAGTATAGGATGGTATAGAATAGGTGCTCAGTGGTGCAGAATTAATGACATACGACCCTGACATTTGCACCTATTCAAAACTGTTCCCTCACCTTTTAAGTTATATGGTTCATGCAAGGCAGGTGTTTTTAAGCAGGTTTCTACATTTTCCATCTCCACAGCAAGCTAGCCATCACCCTTTGGAGAGCACAATGAGTGATGAATGATGAGATTTCCTCCAAACCTTGATGCTGCAAAGGTGGACTGAGATCACCCAGGCAGTTGTGCAGTGATTTCCCCTCAGATCCAAACACAGGAGGACAGGCTGGGGGTTGGTTGGCAACTGTGTCAAATACCTTGGGCACACAGAGCCAATATGGCAAGCATATCTCTCTCATTCCTACTCTGAAGCATAAGAGAAGTGGCAGGGAGCCTCCTTGGCTGCTGTTTGGCAGAGGCACTCTGGAATTGTTCACTGAACAGTAGATAAGACAGCACACTCCATGGCTCTTTCCTGAAGGAAAGGGTAGTGGGAGGGTTCTCTTGACAGCTGCTTGGAAGTGAATGGAGCACCACTGCCAAGCATTTGCCAAGCTGGCAGGAAAGGGGGAGGGTGATCCCAATTTCTGGCTTGACTACCAAGGCCAGCCATAACATGCAAACCTTTGACTGTATGAAAATGTTTGGAAATGTTTTGTATCAAAACTTGGCGACACACTTTTTCTAATGATTCTAGCTCTATTGCATAAGCATAAACTTGCTATGAAGATGATCATGGGTGACTAACATATACTGTAGTGTCCTCCATACATTGCTGAACTATAATAACTCCAACCAGCTCTACTGGTTAGGAATGATGGGTACTGTAGCTCTAAAACATATTGAAGTCACAACACTGGATATCCCTAGAGTAGATCAAGTCAACTTTTCTCATCTACAAGAGGCTATCATAAAGAAAAGCACTCCTATTCACAGCAACCAGAGGCTCATCCAATGTTTTCAAATTTTGTGTGTTCTCCTAGAGTGCAGGTGTACAAGCATGAGAGGGCCACTCAGATAGATACCTTGTAAAACACTCTTCAAGTGGAGTTCAGATCAGAAATGTTATGGTTTAAAAATCAGAATCAGCATTTCTATTTGCAAATTAACTGCTGGGGAACTTATTTTTTTTATTTTAGGTAGCGGTGGAACTTGGTACAACCTAAAACATTATTACGTATTACAAATGAAATGATGCTGACTGATATGGGGATGCTTTTTTGCATATTAGATCGAAGGAGGAAATCCAAGATGTATTTTCAAACTGAAATTAATAAAAATAATAGCAAGTTTAAAAGCTAAACACTTTCCATAGCTTTAATAAAAAAGGCAAAACTTTGCACCTAGGAATGGCGTTTGAAAATGAGTACTAGCAATGGTGCCCACCAACAATTGATTGTACAATCTGTATTATGGTTTTGGCCGATTTCTAACTTCATTTGAAAGAGCTAGTGTTCATAATTATAAAGATACCGTATTTTTTGCACCATAACACTCACTTTTTCCTCCTAAAAAGTAAGGGGAAATGTCTGTGCGTGTTATGGAGGGAATGCCTACGGGTGGCATGCCTACGGATTTTCCTCCTCTAAAAACTATGTGTGTGTTATGGTCGAGTGCGTGTTATAGAGCGAAAAATACGGTACCTGCAACAGCAGAAACAGATGAGAAATGAGGCAGAACACAAAAATATAAACATATCCAAAGTTATTTTAAGTCATGATTTTCAAGCTCATGCAGGAAAATAATTCTCTAGTTTCAAATGAATAATTTCCAAATTAGGATAAACCTATACTGAGAAGTTTGGGACGCGGGTGGCGCTGTGGGTAAAACCTCAGTGCCTAGGACTTGCCGATCGCATGGTCGGCGGTTCGAATCCCCGTGGCGGTGTGTGGTACCGTCGTTCGGTCCCAGCACCTGCCAACCTAGCAGTTCGAAAGCACCTCCGGGTGCAAGTAGATAAATAGGGACCGCTTACCAGCGGAAAGGTAGACGCCGTTCTGTGTGCTGCGCTGGCTCGCCAGATGCAGCTTGTCACGCTGGCCACGTGACCCGGAAGTGTCTGCGGACAGCGCTGGCTCCCAGCCTATAGAGTGAGATGAGCGCACAACCCTAGAGTCTGGCAAGACTGGCCCGTATGGGCAGGGGTACCTTTACCTTTACCTTTACCTTTATACTGAGAAGTTTAGTCTTGTATCCACCAAATTTGCTCATAGAAAAATGATCAAACACAAGTAAAAACTGAGACAGCTTGGGTTGATTACTTGTACAAGTGGTACCTCGGTTTACAAACTTAATCCATTCTGGAAGTCCATTTTTTAACTGAAACTGTTCTTAAACTGAGGCACACTTTCCCTAATGAGGCCTCCCGCCGCTAGTGCCCTTCCACTGTTCGAATTCCGTTCTTAGACTGAGGTAAAGTTCGCAAACCGGGACACTACTTCCGGTTTTGCAGAGTTCGTAAACCAAATCATTCAGAAACAGGACTGTTAGTAAACCAAGGTACCACTGTATTGCAAATGATATGGGGTGTGTGTGTATGTAAAACATCCTGAAGGTCCCAGGCCTCAGAGAAGTTAGGCTGGCCTCAACTAGAGCCAGGGCTTTCTCGGCTGCGGCTCCAGTCTGGTGGAACGCTCTGTCACAAGAGACTAGGGCCCTGCGGGACCTGACATCTTTCCGCAAGGCCTGCAAGACAGAGTTGTTCCACCAGGCCTTTGGTCAGGGCCCAGCCTGACTCCCTCCTCTGGCAACCTGCACAGAATTTTGCTTAACGGTTGCCATTAATTTGATTTTAATTAATTTTTATAATGAAATGTTTTTAGAATGTTGGATTATTTGATTGTTTGATTATTTGATTGTTGTTAGCCGCCCTGAGCCCGGCTTCGGCTGGAGAGGGCGGGATAGAAATAAAATTTATGATTATTATTATTGTTGTTGGTGTTGGTGTGTGTGTGTGTGTGTGTGCGTTTGCGTGCGCGCCAATTCTCCTTGATCTCTCAGTGGCTTTTGATACCAACCACCATCTGGATCAGATCTCTGGACTGGGAGTTGGGGGCATCGTGTTCCTCTCCTATCTGCAAGACCATTTCCATAAAAGAGCATGCGGTGACTCATGCCTAACACTTTGGTAACTGAATTGTGAGGTCCCATAGGGTTCTAATCCACCCCCGATAGATATAAGAAGCCTATGGGGATCTGGGGATCTGGTGCCTGGTGTCATCAATACGTGGATGACACCTAGGCTCTGCTTTTTTATTCCATCTGAACCAGATGAAGTTGTATCAGTGCTGAACTGTTTCCTAGATACAATGATGGGCTGGAGGGTTAATAAACTGAAGCTGAATCCTGACAAAATGGGGGTGCTCTTGCTAGGTCTTCCTTATATACAAGAACTGGGTGTATGGCCTATTTTCAACAGAGATGGAACCAGCACCGACACTTGAGACACAAACTATGGTTAGTGTGCCAGCTGTGGTCATTCGTAGATCAGGACAACTTTGCCACAAGTCCCTGTAGCCTCATGTTTGGATGTCTGCAACACTGTCCCTGAATGAAGTCTGGAGATCACAGCTAGTGCAGAAATGCTGCTGCCTGATGGGTGCTTCTGCATGCACTAGTTACCTGTATACTACCAGGTCAAATTCAACATTTTAATGTCAGTATTTAAAGACCTGGCCTTATCCCACACCATCAGTCTCCGACCTTGGGGTCGATTGTGGCAGGGGGCAGTGTTTTGCTCCAACAGTGGTCTTGGTCCACTATACAGTAATGTGCTAAGAGAGCTTGCTGGAGTGCCCATTGCTTAAAAGCATATCATGATGGTATATTTGACGAAAGGCAGTTACAAATAGGAGAAAGGCTTGGGTAAAACAAATATTCATGAAAGCAATATACAAAATTATGTAGCTTCAAATTAGTGTTTGTCTTGTACTATTTGTTTTCTTCTATAGTCAGCAATCTATCTACTTTAATCTATACCTGGTGGCCCCAACATTATGTGTCCTTTAAAAAAGAACAAGGGTTATCAGGGAGGTCCCTTTTTGTTTTTGGGGTGTTCTATGCTTCTTGGAGGATGTTACTTGCTTTTTTGTCTGTGTTCTATTTGTTTTGTGGTATGTATAGGAGCTTTGGCTGTTTTGGGATTGAGCATCCTCAGTCTTCCTTCTTTGTGTTGGGTATTTTGTGCTGCCCCCAATAATTTCTTAGCTTTTCAACTGTGTTTGGGGACCCCTGTACATCATACAACTCCCATTTGCAAAGGCAATTACATCTTTTTCATCTCTTCACAAAAGCTTTTCATATTTTGTACACCAACACTTGTGAGTGTGTAGACACGTATATACAGACTATATCACATGTGCAATTTCCCAATGTATTCCAATAAGAGTTAAGCCACAAACCGTGTGCAAGCAAGTATGAAGTTGGTCACATTTTTGAGCTCCTCCTTAAAATATATACAGTTTCCTTTGGAAGTTTAAAAAAAGGATCCTTAGGTTCTGAATGCAAAGTAATAATGCACTGAGAACTCCTTGCCCATTGTGGCAGCATCTCTATCTACTTTATATATGCATTAAATTGCCTGCCTGCCTTCTTTCCTTCCTTCTTTCTTTTTAAAAAGGACACAAATGATAAGGGGCATTTGAATTCAGTTTTTCTTCTTTGATAGAGGGAACTTCATTTCTCCTCCCAATAGGAGTTTACTGCTGCTCTACAGCAGTATATATGATTCAGGATGGAAACCAGAATATAGACTGTTTTTAGGCTGAAAAATGAAGCAAAATCTCCTTCTATTCAGGGTTTAAGACAAAACTGTTAAGAGCTGCTTGCTGCATCTGCAGTGCAGGGAAGAAGGGCTTGGAAAGGAGGCTCTGTGGAGGAGGAGCCTGGTGTGTATATGTGTCGAGAAATTTCACTCCAATTACAAAAATTAACCCATCTAAGCAAGTTATTGTGGGGGGGGGGAGAGAAAGAACAGGCTCTTCAGCTATTTTGGTGAAACTAGGGACAGAAAAGGGAAGGGAGAAGAGCTGCTGGTTTTACCACACTCCTTCAACTGAAGACCTTGAAAAAGAAAGAGGGGGGAGAGGGAGAGACAGCATTGCTACTGCAGCAGCCATTGATTTTTCAGAGGTCGATACTCCACTCCCACAGATCTGCTCAGTAGGCGCGTTAATCACATCCACTGCTTCTGCTCAACACCATTCCACCTCTCCTCTCCCTTTCCTCCCTCCCCAGTTCTTTTTTTTAAAAAAGAAATACCTATTAAAATATATCCTCAAAGCACCAGCAGTAAGTAGAGGCTGATCAGTCTCATGTCCTTTCCCTTCCTTTTTAAAGGGGAACACTAAGCTTGTGGTTGAAGGCTCAAAGTAAAGAGGAAAAAAGCACCATGATTCATGCACTCAACAAGATGTCGCTGGAGGAAAAACCCACCATGCAGGAGAGCCAGTATTATTCTCCTCCTCCTCCTCCTCCTCCTCCTTCTCCTCCTCCTGGGGGAATGCTGGATATGGATCTCTTCCTCAAGCAGCCACCCCCCCCCCAAAAGCTTGTTTCTGCTTACCCCTTCAAGGAGCCCTCCATTTAAAAAAGCTGCTTGCAAAATACTGGGCAAGGCAACAAGCAGCAGTGTTGGAAATTCTCAGCTTCCTGGCTCTGTTTTGCCAGGGCTGGTTAAGAATGTGGGGCTGGCACCAGCACCAACTAAGCTGGTTTCTTGTGACATTCTAAGAAAGCCTGCCAAGAGTGACCCTGGTTTTCCCCAACTCAAAGTCACTGTTTGCTACCTCCTGCGGTGGCAACTGCTCTTCCTCTCAAAAGGTTGGAGCTACTGCAACTCACCACAAAGGAAGTAGAGGCTAGCTCAGTCTGGACAGGCTGCTTGAACTACTGTTGTCTGACAACAAGCCTTATGGCACCCTGAAGACTAATGTGGTATAAACTTTCATGGATTACATACAGTCCACTACATCAGATGCACAAAATGTTGGCAAGTTTACATGTGGGGGGATGTTAGAACAATTAAGTCAAAAGGAAATTAAACGGACTGTTGAAAATTGTGTTAATGCTTAAAACTGAAAATAATGACCATTCATAAAACAGTGTTGATAATACAAAAAGCTTCACATTGATATTTGTGGAATAAAAACCCACTATCTGGATTTGAGGTCACAGGCAACAGAATGGAACTTCTTGATTATCCCACTTTTGGCTGGAAGATGACTAGGGATCCAGTTGCTTGCTCTTTCCTTCAGGCCTACAGCAATCTCACTATCCCTAATCCATGCACAACTTCTGGGATCAGGTGATGGGGCGGGGGGAAGAGAGCAACCATGCTCATACTCACAGCAGTATGCACGTCAGGGTCTCACTCACTTCACAGACAGACTTTACCAGTGTTCCCTAACCTGGTGCCCTCCAGGTGTCCCATGGTCAGGGATGCCAGCCTGCCAAATGGGCAGGGATGATGGGAGATGCAGTCCAAAACATTTAAAGGGGAAAAGCATTGGTCTTGGATAAGGCACCTCTCAAACTGAAAGCCACATCCTACCATTCAACGTAGTTTAAATTGCAGGAAAAAACCAATGTCATTTTAGTATAGGAACAAACCACAAAACAAACCTCCTTTCTCAAGAGAATTTAGGAGGACAGAGGAGCCCAGACTATCCACAGACCAATGACATGGAGGACAACAATGAGGCTCCAACACAAAGGTGAAAAACCATTTTCAGCCCAATGCTATGGAAGGTAAAACCCAAGCCTCAGAAAAATTCCCACCAAACTCTTCTTAATGCAGTTTATAGCATACTTTATTGGTGGCCAGTTATGAGCCCGTCAAGGTGCTCACATGCTTAAAGCCCTAAATGACCCAAGTACCTGAAAGATTGCCTCCTCTGTGGCAGCCCCTAAGTTGTAAAACTTCCTCTCCACGGAGGTGGGTCTGGCCTTTATAAAAGGAGTTTCCGGCAAATGCTGGACACCCCTCTTTACTTTGGTTTTTTATACTTGAGGTGTATCTTTTTTGGACCCACTTGATTGCCTGCTGTTTCAAACTGTTAATAATATTGTGCTTTAATGTTGTCACCTTACGAGTGAACAGCACATTAATAAGAGTAAGGATAAATCAAATATACTGTGAATAAAGGTTGGAGAAGAGATGGGAAATGAAGTCCTTCCCAGTTCTCTTGTCCACTGTGCTACTGTGACCCATCTTTGTAGCGTGTACTGGGCGTTGTCAGGGGAAAAACAAGGGGTTGGATTAAATATTGCCAGTCATACCACAAAGCATGATTTGAGACTTTAATTCCCACCTTCCCTGATCATGGGCATTGACACTGGATGGAGCAAATAAGAATATTGGTGCGAAACATCTGTATGGCACCAGGTTGTGGACAGCTGCTATAAAGTCATGATATTGCTGCATGACAATTGATGCTTGAGTGTGCTGGTGTTAGTGAAGCATTCCAGGAATGTGACATAACTGAGTTCTTTATCTTGTCAGGGTATGGATTTCAGAGGTGTGAGAAAATCCACACAGGTAGAAGATTCATCAAGGTAGTCTGCTTTAGAGATTTAACTTTGGATTCCACAATGTTCAGCAAAGTTAACTAATTCTGTAGGCTCTCCCAATATGACCCTGTTGGTGCAAAGCTTCAGTTGCACTTGATAATCAATTAATCAATTTCTTCTGGGTGAGGCCAGAACTCTAGGGCAGGAATAGGGAACCTGTGGCCCTCCGTGTGTTGTTGGACTACAGCTCCCATTATTCCAATTGCTGGGGCTAATGCGAGTTGAGGTAGAAACAACATATGGAGGACTACAGGATCTTCATGTCTACTATATGTTTTAACATCATATATGCAAAGCCACTTTGGAAGATTAACTGTTGTTTTGGAGTAAAGTCACAGTATTCTGATGACACCTAATACTACTTTTTATTTATGGAAATATTTAGGTGAGCAAGTGCCTGGGCACCATTACAAGTTAGAAGGGGGCTAACGAACATACTGAAGGACAAATTGATGATGCTTACCCAAGAAGGAGAGTTTCAAGGTATTGCCTGTTGCTAACTGGGTAACAGTCCCTTTGAGGAGATCATACACCTTCCTGCTTCATTGGTCAAATTCACAGCACTTACTGCCAAACTCACTGAAACCTCTTCTCTTTGATCACGATCTAGTTTTCACTGGCATACAATCCAATTAAGTTTCCGCATGAGGTTTTTTGGGGGGAGTGGAGGTTGGGAGTAGAATTTGTTCCACTTGCATAATGGCTTTGTTGCATACAACCCTGTGTTTGGAATACAGCGACAGTCTACGCTGGGCAGTGCTTGGAAATGGTTTGGAAACTTCATCTGGGACTGACCATATGACTTCTGATACAGCACAGCAGCACTGCTTGCCTATTAATTTGGGGCTCTGTTCAAGATGATGACCCTAACCTTTAAAGCCCTTAATGGCTTTGGTCCTAATTACCTTAATGAGGAAATAAGACAAAGGAGAAAACCCACTCCAAGGTCAGCCACGGGGGGGGGGGGGGCTTCTTTCATATGCAAACAGACTTTTTAGAAGTGGTGGAACTTGTGGTTCTAGTTCAAAAAAACAAGACAGATCCTGAAAGTCTGAAGTCTAAACCACCCTGTTCTTCAAACTGTTTTTCATATGCAACCGACTGGTCTCCTCTTTGTGTAGTTTCCGCTGTCAGGTAAGCTTCTCCTTTTGCCAAAGGTATTTGTTGAAGTTCAGAGTTTGCTGATCTTTTGTTAAACACTGCTGTTTACCATTTTTTTGGATGGTTTTTTTGGGAGGGAGGGGGGAGGTTTTAATTACTAAAGTAAAGGATCCCTGGACAGTTAAGTCCAGCCAAAGGCGACTACAGGGTTGTGGCGCTCATCTCGCTTTCAGGCCGAGGGAGCCGGTGTTTGTCCGTAGACAGGTTTCCGGGTCATGTGGCCAGCATGACTAAACTGCTTCTGGCGCAACGGAACACTGTGACAGAAACCAGAGCGCATGGAAACACCGTTTACCTTCCTGCCACAGCAGTACCTATTTATCTACTTGCACTGGCGTGCTTTTGAACTGCTAGGTTGACAGGAGCTGGGACGGAGCAACGGGAGCTCACCCCGTCGCGGGGAATCGAAACGCCGACCTTCCGATCAGCAAGCCCAAGAGGCTCAGTGGTTTAGACCACAGTGCCACCCGTGTCCTAGAAAACAACAGAACTTTATAAATACAGAACTTACCTAGAAAACAACAGAACTTTATAAATGCAAGTTATAATTACGGGAACAGCTGGTGTTGCACTTATTTTAAATACAACATCCCTTATTTGATTTTTACTATATATAAAACAACTTTTATTTTAAATGCAGGGACTTGTGAAAATAAGGAGGGGGAAAATTAGATTCAGAGGAAGTGCTCCCTCTCACAGTTCAAGACCGCAATACCTCATATAAACCAACCCAAACCCTGCAATCATTGTCTCAGGTCCTTGTGTGCCTCCTCTATGAGGGTGGCAACACAAGAAAGGCCCTTTTCTGCAATGGCTCCCCATTTGTGGACTCGCCAGTCGCTTTCAATATATATCTTTAGGTGCCAGGCAAAAACATTTCTCTTCAACCTGGCATCCAGCTGATTAACATTCTATTGCTTTTAAAATGTTTTCTAAATGTGGGTTATTGGTTTGTTTTTGTGGTGTGTGTGTGTGGATATATAGTTTTTGTGTTGGGTTTTTTTTTTTTTGTATTTTTCAGGTGTGAACCGCCCTGTGCTCTTGGATGAAGGGTGGTATACAAATTTAATAAATAATAATAATGGCTTAAATGATTGGGTGTTAGTTGTGGTTGGTAAAGACTTGTATATGTTCTCTTAAGGAAAATTACTCATCCATCACCCACCCTACAAATCTTCACAAATATAGCAATATGAAACTACCAGCTGGCAGTTTGACCCATATTTGAAGTTCAGGAGAGGTTTGGGAGCAATCATTCCACCCTCCCCACACCTCAATATTTTTCTGTAAGAGTATGAGTCTCCACCCTCTCCCTTCCCCATTTGTGGCTGCACATGTATACCTGCTTAACAGTTTTGTTAATACAGGGAGTGTTCTTTATGGTGGCTGAACTACTGTGTACTAATGTTCTTTCCCTCTATACTATCCCATCTGAAAATATGCAAACCCTTCTACCGACTAGCCCTTATTATCAGAGGTCATTAACTAGAAGTGAATTGTATGCATATACAGTGGTACCTCGGGTTAAGTACTTAATTTGTTCCAGAGGTCCGTTCTTAATCTGAAACTGTTCTTAACCTGAAGCACCACTTTAGCTAATGGGGCCTCCTGCTGCTGCCGCGCTGCCGGAGCACGATTTCTGTTCTCATCCTGAAGCAATGTTATTAACCTGAGGTACTATTTCTGGGTTAGCGGAGTCTGTAATCTGAAGCGTATGTAACCTGAAGCATATGTAACCTGAGGTACCACTGTACCATAAACTGTAATTTTATTTCAAAACAACCATCAAGAAAACTGAGTAAGACCGTTTACTTGAAGGTAAGGGGCCAACAGGCCTGAATCAAGCACATTGGTAATGAATA
Organism: Podarcis bocagei; assembly: GCF_964188305.1. Lineage (NCBI taxonomy): Eukaryota > Metazoa > Chordata > Lepidosauria > Squamata > Lacertidae > Podarcis > Podarcis bocagei. The sequence continues at coordinate 27,526,572 of NC_138132.1, forward strand.
CAGCTCCTGCTGGAGTACAGGGTTGGACAGCATCATATCATCAACAATAATGAACCAACATGCCCCACAACCATACAAATCCTGTTTGGATACAAGCCCAGAGGTAGCCCTGGATGTTGTCAATGCAATTACACAGGGTGCTCTCTCAAGTGAAGCCATGGTACAGCCAAACATTCCAGGAATTAAGTAGTGGTAGTTGCTGAACAATCAGTGTTTCAAATCAGGTGGGATAAATATTATAGGTCTAAGCAAAATCACAGTGCTTAGGTATTTAGAGGACAAAGTGTGAAGTCATGTGGGTGGGCTCAGTGAATTATCCTGGTCAAAAACAGAACTGTGTTTCTTGAGACAAATCGATCTTAGTTCTGGTAGGCAGTTAACAGTTTCTAGGTCCTGAACTGTGTTTTTGGTGGGTGATATGGTGGTCATGCAATAGAAGATCACTGATTCAGTTTAAGTGCAGGGTTTGCTTAATTCAAATAAAACCTAGCTATTTTTTAATGAGAGCTTACGTCTGAGGTTTATTAAATATAACTCCAAATTAGAATATTCAGAGATGACTTTAAAACAATGTAATTCTTTTCCATAATATTTTACACATCACTCTTCCTCCCACCTTCACTGTTTTTGGTTTCTCTCTCTCTCTCTCTACATAGTTAAAATACATTGATTTAGTTTATTCATTTGAAGCAATTGCAATTGCAATTGTGGTTCTTCCAATTCAGTGGTTATACAAGATTAAGAAACCGCCACTCTTGGGAATCCAAGATCAGAACTGGGTATCCTCTAGCAATTTTCTGATTAAAAACCAGCCTGTCCTGCTTACAGAAGCTAGGCTCAAAGCAGAACAAGAAAGAAATGGCAGCACTGTTTAAAGCGCACGTGCCTGTTCTCTAAATCTGCTCCTTTCCAAGTCGCAGCTGGCTTCATATTTCAGTTAATTTTCTAACCGAAATTGTTCCTTAAAAAACAAAAAGCTTCCATCAGGGGAATCTGTAACGTATACAGGCAGGAAGCCGTGCTGAGCCACCAATGACTAGAATAGAAACAGGAAACGGGCCCTGGATCGAGCATAGAGCGATCTGCTGCAAACACAGCCTCCTGCACGAAGCACAGGGACAGCAAACTGCATCAGTGGCTCAGAGCAACATGATTTATAAGGCAGGCGCTGATTGGCTGCCTCTTCGAAGAGAATCAAGCACACAGCATTCCGTGCTGCATGGCCGTGACTGACACAGCAGTGGGGGTGGGGAATTTCCTTGCCAGCACCAGGTTAGACTGGCTTAGTTCAGAGGTGGGAGCGCCACATGGACAAATAGCAGATCAGTTCCAAGAAGCGAGTCATACTTATGTCACTGGAATGACACAAAAAATTCCCAGCAAGAGACTTGGTAATGGTGTTAGAACACATTGTTCGAATGTTTATAAAAGGCTCAAAGGTCTCGGGCTCTTTGAGTGGGGGGAAGATGTGGGTAATCACGTGCAGAGTTTGTTTTGCTATTAGTCTTTCCATGCAAATGAGCAGAGTCATTTAACAGCCAGGCTTTATAGGAACCTTTCTGCCAGAACAAATTTGGGAGGCACTGATCCTTCAAATGCCATATGGATCTCTGGCACTGTTGTACTCTGGGACCATTTACAGCAATGCCTAGACAAGTTATAATTAGCAAGCAAATATTATTTTCCCATGAATTTACAAATTGCTGGGCCCTGTTCCACACCACAAAAAGAGGGGAAGGAGTCACAAACGCCAAGACCAAGAGAACAAATTTCAGGCAGAAACTTCAAAACAGGTGATAGCATCTAGCTCAGCAAAATTTAAGCAAGTGCAGCCCCCCAAATCATCATCTTGCCCCACCGCTATATGAAACCTGCTCAGTAGAGCCCATTTTATGGGCTACAACTGTAGTGAAAGGAATGTTTGCTCTTTTTGCTTTACTTTCAGCTTCTGAGGATCGTTATACATTTGGGGCACTGTGGGGTGGGGGTAGAGAGAAGCTGGCAGAACCACAAATGAAGAAATGTCTTCTGCACATCAGATAACCTGAGCAATCAACGCAATTCATAGCTCAATAACACACAAATACAGATGTATTCAACCACAACGTAATGTATTAGTACTCGTTACACTCAGCAGAATGCCTGGGTATCAACATACCTACATAAACACAACTTATGCTAATACCTCTGTGTTGCAAAATTGGCTGTCCCTCTTAGGAGCACTGGGTCTGAAGTAGTATGGGACCCATAATTTTTATTCAATAAATCTTCACACATAAAATACAATTTGTTTGTTACAGAACCATTAGTGTCAGTGCTTCTGTGCTAATTCTCTTCTATATAACAATAAGTTGTAATTGGTACTGTTGACATTATGCTTGGTACCCAAAGGCCAATCTGGATAGATTTCTAATCTTTGGACTTGAATTTGAGGCACATAAATTCCTGATCATTATGCACTAGAATAACTGGTGATAAAAAATTAGAGCTATTTATGACTAGAAGTGGATATGTACTTTCAGAAGTAGGTTTATGTCCATGATAATGTTCAAGGTATGGCAATTGTAGATTATGGTGCTAGATGAAGAACAAACTTCTTGTTACATTCTCTTTTTTAAAAAGTTCAAGTATTGAGTCCCTATGACAGCAAAGACCAGATGGGAAGTGCTTGAGCAATGCTTGGTGAAATCTCAGAAGCTATGAGGATGGGTGAAATGGTTTGTCAGCTTCCAGGAAGAAGCTGTCTTGACTTGCTCCCATCAGCCAGGACAATCCCTTCAGCTGTTTTGTTTCACTTTCCGTGTAACATGGATTGTTGTTATGTATAAACCGCAGATCATGATTCAAAACACTGGCCATTATGGATTACAGTTTGGTTTATTTAGAAATGGACCAGAGTTCATTTTAAACCACAATCTCTGTTTTGCATAGAACAGCAAGCAAGTTGACATGGAAAGTGAAACTAAATTCTGTTGATGTCATCCTCACAGGCATGGGCAATGAATCCTTCCTGCTCATGCTTATAGTGCTTAAGTCATGGTTTAGTCAAATGCAAAACAGGTCTATGTGTAACATGCTCTGAGGATTCCTTTTTTAACACAGAGTAACACACATGGCAGCTAAAGTCACAATGAAAAGCCCGTGTTCGTTAGGAAGGTAACTAACAGGGTATTACTATTATTATTAGACATATTTATTGCACCATAATCCTTTCTCTGAAGGAATTTCCATAAAAGAGAAAATATAGTTTGATTAGGGTTGGAATGAGATAAACAGACCTACTGACCTCTATCTGTAGTCATATCTTCCATCAAGCCAAGACTGCCTTTTGTAGGTAGCAGCCTACCTTATTTCGTCATGATGTCATCCAAATGCAAAGGCTGGAGTGAAGCTTTACACAGGAAACTGCCTTACACAAAGTCAAACCATTGATCCATCTAGTATTTTCCACGCTGATTGGCAGTGGCTTTCCAGAGTCTGAGGCAAATGTCTTTCACAACACTTTTAAAGTGGAGATTCTAGAGCAGGGGTGAGGAAACTACAATTGTCCAGAAACTTTTGGGAGGCAACTCAATGACCACTGCCCATGTTGGCTGTGGCAGGTGTGACTTGGGAGTCCAATAACATCTGGAAGAGCACTGGTTCCTTATCTCTGTACTAGAAATTTAATCTGGAACTTTCCATATGTACAACAAGTGCTCTGGTATTGAGATATAGCCGTGCCTTGCTCCTAGTCCTGTAGGAGTCAGGACCATCATCACCCTAATTTTAGGAACCTGCTCTACTATTGTTAACTGCATTTGTAAACTGGCTTTTTCTTCTTCTTTCTTCACAGATGCTGCAAAATTCCATGATATAATATTTGAAACGCTTCAGGACAACATAGTGTCCTCTAGGTATTAATGGATTTAAACTCCTATCAGCTCCAGCCAGCAGAGCCATAGGCCTAGGTAGTAGGAGTTGTAGTCCAACAACATCTGGAGGGTACCACATTGGCTTTTATCTTTGAAAACAAGGGCTAACCAAAGTTAAGTTTTCACATTCTAAATGTTACTCATATAGATTTATATTTCTATACTAGTCAGTGATTCAGAATTTGATTTCAGTATTATTGATTGCAGTTCTCAATAAATACTTTAAATATGCAAAATGCACACCAAAGGAAGGGCACATATTTACTTTCATTCTCATCTAGCTTTGTCCCCTCTTTCTTCCCCACGGTCTCGCTCCCTTCCTCCTCCTCCAATCCTTTAGGCCCCTTATTTCTGTCCTTGCTTCAAGATACGCACTGTTCTGCTTCCAGATAAGAACTATGTTGGTCTTTGGATGACACATTTGACACCCTCTCAGCTTCCCAGTGGTACCTTTTCCAGCAGCGTGGACAAAATGATTCCTGAGCAGACCACAGCTATACGAATTCAGAGTTTATATAGCATTTGATTTATCAACTGACTGACCATTTTTGATCAAGCAAGACTTGCTTGGACTGTTATTCATTTTGAATCCTTTTTAAAATTGTCTATGCAACCAAGGGTGGTTATGTGCATATGCACACAGTCACAATTTGCTTAACATGGTTAAGCAATTGGAAGAAGGCCACAGATCACTTAGCCACTCCCCACACCACCCACTCCTTTCTGGAATACAAATTCCTCCTGCCTTGTACTGCTGTTCAGCATTGTATCAGCACAAATGATCATCATGGCTTGTATAGCACAGTGGCTAAGAGTCTGAGGGGTGAATTCTAAAGCCTGTGGTTCAGATCTTGCCTCTGCTAGATGGCCTTAAGCAACTCACTTTCAGCCTAAGCTTCCCACCCAAATATGATGATAATACTACAGTTTTCAGAGGGTTGTTGCAAGGGATTACAACAAGATAACATGAAACACTTTAAACACCCTGAAGCACAGTAAGTGCTGTTATTATTTATTGTTGTGAAGCTGCCTAAAATACACTAAAAACAGTGGATTAAAAAGGAGCACACACCTGATCTTTGAAGCTATAATCATGTTTACCGTTAGTTTCAAGTTCTGATTAAGTGGAAGGCTGATTAAGTGGTTAGCACACAGTCAGAAGCATCCCATCATACAGTCTAAGCAACCCACAGTTCATTTGGCATAGCCAGACAGTATATATCAGGCTGTCAAAATGCCACGCCGCACAGTATCACGGAAGTGGAGTGAGTTTAGCCAGCTAAGGAAACATGAAAACAAGGTCAACTTATTGCTGTAATGAACACCTCAAGAAGGGTAGTCCTCTGCACAAGTTAGATCGTGGCAATAAAATAACACTACCAACTTAGTGTCTGATCATTTGTGTTAGAGGTGAGGGGAGTGTTAACCTGCCAATTAAAAGTGTATTTCTTGGAAGCAAAGTGAAACATTTTTATCAAATTCTGAGCTGTGGCAAAGTTCATTGAGCCTAAGTAACACTGTAACCCTATGAATTTAGGGAGTTGCTAATACTGAATCTTGCTCTATACTGTCTACACTGACTGGCAGCAGCTCGCCACGTTTTCAGCCAACCAGCCTCTCCCAACCCGACCTGAACATGCTATGGCTTAAACCAGGAACTGTCAAGATGCAAAGCACATGTTCTACCTGAGCTATAGCCCTGTTTCCATTTCTCCCACTATTTTACTGTGCACATACTGCTAACAAATGATATAGTCACTTAAGAGGGAACACTTCTTAGTAAAGAAAAATAATGGTTGTATTCTACAAACCTTTACTCAGAGTAGACCTATTGAAATTATTGGCCCTAAGTTGGTCAAGTCCATTACTTTCAATGGGTCTGCCTTGAGTAAGAGTTAGCTGGATATACCCTTAAGCTATTCCTTTTAAGTTAGGGCACCTAGGCAGCCTTCTATTAAATGCAGTCCTGTGTGCCAAGTTGCAGGAGAAGAAGTTTTGTAAAAGTACCATTCATGACAACAAAACTTGCTGGCAGGTCACTTTATATAGGTTGGATTGCTGACCCACTCCCTCAAAAGTCACTCTTTGAAAAACCATTGCTTTAAACACAAGTAACTTAATACAGAATGCCTTAGAGAAATTCCAAAGTTGTCAAGATGAAGTAAAAGGTGTATAAAGCAAAAGAAAAAGAAAAAGAAAAGAAAAAAAGGAAGTTCCAGTCACAACTATGAAACTGTATCTCAGTCTTCACCTATAGTTTCTTGAATTGCTGGAATACAGCTTCCCACAAGTATACACCAACAACAGCTCTGCCTACTTTTTTAGGCCAGGGATGAGGAACCTGTGCCCCTCCAGACATTGTGGGACTCAAAACTCCCACTGTCCCTCACCACTGACAATGCTGGCTGGGAAAGATGGAAGTTTAGCTCTTTAAATGCATACAGTCCTCCCATTCCAAATAAAGAAAAGGGTGAGGGGCTGGGGAGGAGTCAAAAGTGAACATTTCTTTCAACCACCATTCACTGAAATCCCCCAACTTCATCCAGCCCTGTTCTCTACTGAACTATTCGCCATCACTACTGCCATCTTAAGGAGGAGGCCATCTTAACTATGTGCATTTTATTACTAGCATTCAGAGCTGTACATGCAGCTGCTTCTCAATCCAAAATGTTGTAGAAGCAATACAAAAGTGATCTAATTCCCATTTTAGACTGTGTACAATACATTAGACAAATTCAATGGATGGAGTTCAATGTAGCGCTAAGTGGGATATGTGAACAGGAAACAAGGTCCTCTCAACCCAACAGGTCTCTCCCCCACTTTTTCTGCACCCACCCTCGCCCTCTGGTGTTCCCCGAACCCTTCAGAGCAGACTCAGGTGGCGCAGGGGAGTGCACAGGAAAAGGAGAGGGGGAAAGTCTCAATGCACATGTGGAATTTGTTCCATGCACACAACAACTTTGGTTTTTTTATATAGACACCTGTCTAGATTGGAGAAGGGATGGGGTGCATTCATGCCCCTGAACAGCAAATTCCCAAGTTTCCCCCTGGTACTGCTGAAAGAACAAGCAACATTTCTATCTGCACACCGAGGGCTCAGAAAACCAATCTATTTATATAAAGATGTGGTAGTGTGGGAGAAATGTTCCTTTGTACATAATGTATATGAAACAGGCAGATGCGAACTTGGCCATGACAAAGGATTTCTGGATTATGTGGTGGCCTTCAGGTACTCAATTTAGAAAAGTAGCCTTAAGTTAGAGGGCCATGCCCCAACCTCAGGCATGTCACAACAGCAGCAGCATTTTTTTTGTTTGTTCCTTTCTAGGTTAAAATGTTAAGAAAATGGTGGAAAGAGAAAGAGGCAGAGAGAAAGCCCAGTTTTCCAGCTGCAATCTGGAAAGGAAGCTGGCCACATCAGCAGTAGTCTGCAGAGGCACCCAAAGGTAGAACCCCAACCTTTTCCTAGACAGCAAGAGGTAAAGGCTGGGACTCTTTTGGAAGGTAAGCAGAAGAAGTTCAAGGGCCTTGGCTTCCCAGAATCAAAACAAGCACTTGTGCTCCTTTGTCTAGCAGCAAATTTGAATTTGGAAGGCTTGGGCTGGCAGGGTTCTCACAGTTGTACTAGACTTTCAAGAGCCTCTAATGCCCAACACAATTATGGGATCCTGCCAATCCCCTTTCCAGCACCAAAATTAGAGGAGTGGGGGACACGGGCAGGGGGCTGTCCCAGACCTCTCAGAGGTGCAGTATTAGGACAGACACCAACAGCCCAATATTATGCATTTCTACACAGAGGTGAGTCCCACTGAATTCAGTGTCATTTACATCAGGCAAGCATGCACAGAACTGCAGTGATCTGAAAGTATGTCCTACTCAACACAATGAGACTGAGTGGACATGCATATGACTGCTCTGGAGGAGCAGAGACCTGGTACCCAGATGTTTTGGTTTGGACACACTTTCTTGTGCCAATTAGTTGTCACAAATGTAAAGAGACTGCAGATTACCAAGCTAGAGAACGCAAGAGGCTGCTAAGCTTAGTCAAAACAAGCAGCTGTCTATCAACCCAGAATCCACCAAGCCAGCAAAACTAACCCTTTAAGTCACAAAAATGTGAAATACCCCTACTTTGTTCTGAAAAGAAATCACCGCACTAAAGATAGTAACTAATTTCAACAAGTGACAAACCATCAACTGAAAGAATTTGCGGAAACAGCACCACTACACTACTAAATGAAACTTCTATCTTGCATTCCAATTCAACATCAGAACTTATTCTGTCACTTAAGAATTAACAGCTAACATCAAAACCTAGAGGAAGTCCACATTGTCTAGTCCAGCCTTTCCCAACCCCATGCCCGCCACCAAACTTTTTGGACTACAACTCTTATTTGCCACAGCAAACATGGCTGGTAGTCAGAGCTGATGGATGCTGTAGCTCAAAGTATCTAGAGGGCATCAGATTGAATAAGGCTGATCTAGTCAAATAAAATACAGTTTCGGAAGAACTATGTGAAAGGAAACTACTCATTACAAGAAGCAATATTTCCTAAAAGAAGTGGTGGTAACACTGAACATGTTATCATATCAGAAAGCATGAATCTACTCTGCAACTTTCATTAGTTCAGAAGGAGGGGAGAAACACACACTGCATTCTGTTACATATATTAAATATAACTTTTTATTGAACTGTTGTGCGTCAACTTCCTCTTCAGAAAGTAATCTAATAAATCCTAGAAATATTTAAAACATGCAGTTTCTGCCATCCATTTAACCTCTTCTGCATTTTGCTCAAGCAACTGCATATTTGAGAGCACTCAGAGCTCTGAAAGCCAAATAGCACTCCAGCACAAGAAGAAGTAACAAATTCTAGGTCAGCAGCTCAAACTCTCCTTTGAGCCTGCTGGGGGCAGTCTCTTGAGGAGAGACCTGGCACTGGGCCAATGCACTAAACAGTTTTCCCAAACACTACGAAAAGGCTGTCCTTTCAGGAACAGGGAAAAGCTATACATATGAAGTCATTAGCCTACTAATTATTCTCAATGAGACACAGAAGATACAGCAACAGCCATAAATAGTTAGCAGTATGTATGATCCTTTACATCTCCAGCTACAGCACTGCTTGGCACCAACAGTGAATTGGACCACCACTAAAACTTGAATCCCACAGCCTTATCACACTCGGACTAAAACTAAAAGAATATTGATAAATGACTGATAAATGGCTAGAGGACACAGAGTATAGAAGCAATAGATGACCAAGATTTGATGGTAGAATATGGTTTCTCTCTTCTGCAGAGTATCAGGGCAGCTTTGTTGACTTCATCTTCTACTGGTTGGTTTCACAGCAGCAATAAATCTAAACTGACACCAAAATGTCCGTACCTATAACATAGTAACTAACACAGTAACAAGTTCCACTAGAGTATAGCAGGTGTTGATGTGTAATGAAGTAAGAGATTTTACCACATACAGTGGTGCCTCGCAAGACGAAATTAATCCGTTCCACGAGTCTCTTCGTCTTGCGAAGCACGGCTATTAGCGGCTTAGCGGCTATTAACGGCTTAGCGGCTTTAAGAAAAAGGAAACAAACTCGCAAGCGTCTTGCGGAACGACTCAAAAAACGGAAAACTCTTTCGTCTAGCGAGTTTTTCGTCTTGCGAGGCATTCGTCTTGCGGGGCACCACTGTATAATCTGTAAATTTCAGGCTTAATTCTATAGCCCAAGTAGAAATTTGATTTATATTCTGGTATGGTACAGGGTGTTGTTTTCAGAATTCCACATTATTATTTTTAATCCATTTCCAACAAGTCCCCCCTGCTGCAAGTGGGTGCCCAAATGTTGTTGGCTTTAATAAATACATGGTCCTATTTTTTATTTCCAACGAGAACATGTGCTATGCATATTAAATAGCTTGCAGTGCTTCCAATAACTTAAACCCAAGCCATTTATAAGATGGGACCTTTGACTCACCGGCAAGCTAGAGGGTCTGGACTGAAGATTCAAATTCACATCATCTTGCCCTTTACTGGAAGCCATTGAGGCAGCCGATGATGCCTGGGACCCAAACGAGTCTTGTGATAACTCCTGAAATGCAAGAGATCAATCCAATGAACAAAAGAGAAGAGATCTTGGAAATGGAAAAAGAATCCCTATTTTATCCTCACCCTGGCTCACAGCATTAGCCCTGTTCTATCAACACACACTGTTCCAACCAACTGCCCCATATGATGTCTCTAGTTTCAATGGTGTGGAGTCTGAATCATGAAAGGGGGGGGGGCGCAGAGCCAGGATCCCAGACCCCTTTGAATGCGGTGCAGCTGCTCTGTGTTTTCATCTGGAGCAGGCTTCTCTCCCTCCTCTCTCTTCCTGTGAGACTAAAAAACCCCTACTCATAATGGGAGGGGGAGGTAGAACAGAGAAGTCGTCTAGGGCCAGGAAGATTGTGCCTGTCAGCTCCTGAAGGGCCCATTAACAGGCATGAGAAAGTCACATCCATTAATCTGCCACCTTTTGTCTCTAGCCCCACCCATCATTGGTGTGCAGTTCCCTATGAGAGAATGTGGGTCTTGGGAGTGAAAAAAAGGTTACCCACCCCGAGGTAGTCCCAAAGGATGGAGATGGAAATGAACACCCACCCAAGCCCCTTGCTGGATATCCCAGATGTGTAGGGGCTCTTGGGTAGCTGTTCCCCTCTCTGTGTCTCTGGCAAAGAGATGGGGGTAATGCATAGGCTGGCAGCCCCCACAAGCACTCTGCCATTTCTTGTGCTTAGGAACAAAATAGGTGCTCAGACAGTTAGCTCCCCATTAGCCCTTCTCCTTCTCCCTGCCAATGAGGCAAATTTCAGGCAGCACTGCTGCCCACATCTTTCTATGCCTATGGCCTTAAGCTGAAAGCATAGAAAGCCTTAAAGAAGACCACTGCCTCAGTAATGCATCACGGAGAAAAAATGCTATGCTGAGGCATTATCCATGCTCAGTTCTGCCTATGTCTTCCAAGGTCAGCAGGCATGGTGCTACAGGATCTGCCATGACTTAAACAAGCTGCACACAGGGAAGGGGCTCAAAGCTCCTTAGGCTGCTATTTCATTTCCCTTCAATATAGTTTTACAGAGGCCAAAGAAAATACCCTCATTGCTGGTCTCAATCCCATCATTAATTACCTCTCCCCACTGTCCTTCATACTTGTTCCTGGCCTAAAGGTTGAGAAGGGAATTCTCTCTCCACTTTTAAGGTGCTTGGCACATGGATTCTAGCTTTGATCTATTCTTCATCCAGTTGCTTAAATATACATTTTGTATTACCCTGTCCTATATTTGATAGCCACACTGTGATATATTGGTTAGTGTGTTCAAACCCCACTCCACCCCAACTTTGAAGATCATTGTGGCCTTGGGCCAGTCACTATCTCTCAGTCTAACCTGTTGTCATGGGGTGGGGAAGAAAGAAGAGACACACACCTCCTTGACCTCTTTGGAGGAAAGGAAGGATATAAAATGTAACAGAAGTATCTAATTCAGGTCACTTATGTGCTGTGGCTTCCCACCTACTTGGCAACTCCCTGTTTTGCAGTCACAGATAGGCAAAAGAAGGTTCTTTTTATTGAACTTCCTGGTGGGCAGCTGTAGATGGCTAATGAGAACATTCAGCTTGCCGGGTCACAAGTTGTGCATGCCTGACCCAATTTGTATTTACGAGCCAACAACACTTTATGATTTTCCACACCTGAGTGGTCACTTGCTCCCTAACAGAGCTGCAATTATCCTTATTTCTTCCTTTAAAAGCATAAAGAACCTTACCCAAGGTGTAAAAGGCTACAGCACAACCAAATCAGTTTGTGTCACTCTGTAATTTTTCCAAGAGACACAACACTGCTTTGTGCTGGCACTTGACATCCAAGAACAGGTCTGCAGCAGCACCTGGAAGAAGTCTTACCTGTGGAGGTGGGAAGCGCTGCTGAGAATATGCCGACTGCTGCTGCGACTGAGATTGAGGGTAAGATGCAGACTGTTGAGAAAGCGCCGAGGTTGCAGACTGCTGAGCTTGCTGCTGCTGGTAGGGTGACTGTGACTGCTGCTGGGAGTAGGGAGGCTGACTCTGTGGATGCTGCTGGGCAGCCGCTGACTGCTGAGGGTACGGAGATGGAGACTGCTGATGTGGTGGCTGCGACTGCTGCTGGGAGTATGGGGGCTGGGATGACTGGAGCTGCGGAGGCTGAGACTGAGTTTGCTGTTGCTGATAAGAAGGCTGGGCGTGAGGGGTCTGAGATGGCGGCTGTTGGGCATAAGAAGGCTGCTGCTGCTGCTGGGGATGAGGACTCTGCTGGTTGTAATAGGGAGTCTGGCTCTGCTGCCCATATCCACTAGGTCCCTGCTGTCCGTAAGGAGGGATCTATGCAAGGAAGAAAGAGAAAATGTAGGTGGAGACAGGGACGTAGGAAGGGGGTTGCCCTGGGTGCCATCATGGAGGGGGGGTGACAAATTATCAAGGAACAATTACTGCCCTACTAGGGCGGTTCCTAATTTTTTTTTTGAAAATGCCTGCTCCAAAGGTCTTAGCAAAGGTCTTATCTTACTACGCTAGGGATTATATAGTTTTATATGAAATTTCAGGCATATCAGTTAACATCTTGACCCTCCTCCACAAAAATAGCTGTTTACTTGGCAGTTTTCCTATGTCGTGAAGGCTGAAATTTCAATTTAGTGAAGCAGGGTCAAGATATTAACTGATATGCATGAAATTTCAGATATAGCTATATAATCCCTAGTTTAGTAAGATAAGACCTTTGGAGCAGGCATTTTCAAAAAAATGTTTTTTTATGAACAGCCCTACTGCCCTACCCTCCGCTGGGCTTCCCGGATCCTGGAAAGTCAGCCTATAGAATAACAGTGGTAACAATACATTGAAGACAAGTAAATATTTGGGGGGGGGGGAATCCCAGAGCCCTAGCGCCACCATCTCAAAGAGGATAAAATGGGTGGACTTTGGTACTCTTTTGTCCTGTCCTCCCCCAATGTCTTTCTCTCTATTTGAGCTGGCTCCCTGCCTGTTACGTTACATGCGGGGAAACCTGTGTGGGGATCCTCTCTGTGTAAAGTCTTCAAGCTGTTCCTGCACACGCCTGACAAATCTGCCCCATTGTCAAAATTTATCTTTTCCCCCACCTCCAGTCTCTGTTGCTGTGTGTCCTGGCTAAGGGGAAAAACAGAAGACGGATGGCCATCGGTCAGGGATGGTCTAGTTGAGATTCCTGCATTGCCCCAGGGTTTGGCTAGATGACCCTCAGGGGTCCCTTCCAACTCTACAATTCTCTGGTGCAGGCTTGTGCAGAGTTTTAGGTACAAGTTGGATGCAAGGGGTGCATAGGATTGCAGCCCATCTTATGCATCATCAGCTTGGGAATAAGTCCCACTAATCATGATGAGACTAGATTGCTGCTGTGCAGTCCTGTTTTTTAAATAAATGTTTTCCTTTTCAGATAATAAAGAGCATGGTGAAATCACAATAAATAAAACCTCCCCTTCAGTAGTTTCAAGCACTACTACAGGTTCCACATAATATCTGTACTGAATTGTTTACTGTGACAGCACCTGCACTTTGGAACTCCCTGCCTATTGCAATAAAGCACGTGCCTTTGCTACTCTTTTTGGACACCTGCTAAAAGCATTCTTCTTTAGGCAAGAATACCTAGATGCTTAGGAAGCTGAAGTAATTTTAATCTTAATATTTTAGCTTTTGTATGTTCTAAAGTAGGATTGTTAATTTTTCTTGATTTTACTGCTGTGTTTTTGTTTTGTTTTTTGGTAAACCACTTTGCAGGTTTTTTAAAATAAATTTTATTAAATAAACAAACAATAAATATAAATATAAATAAAATAACACAAGCCTAAACACAATCCATTCTATACATTTAAGTATTTGTCCACAGTCGCCTACCTGTTATCAGAGGCCCAGAATCCACATTCCTTTGTAAGAAAATATGAAATGATGTAAAACCATTTTTGGAGGCAAAAAATAAAAAAGGGGGGGGTTGACAAGAAATTTTCCACACCGGGTACCACCTGACCTTCCTACGCCTCTGGGTGGAGATCCAAACAAAGTGCAAAGATGCAGCCAGAAAATCTAATGCTACCCAGAAGGTTTAGGAACCTTCTGTAAAGAACCTCTTTGCTGCTGCAGCTGGTTAAAGTATACTCAACAATAAATAACACACTTTTTTGCTTATCTTGTGGCAACACTTCATCACACAAGTACTTCAGGCATTCTTGCCCATTACACTGGCATTTGGCCACTACACACAAACAGTAATTCTATGCATTTCAGATTTTTAACATCAATCCGCAATTCACTTCTCTTTACCTGCTGTGCATAAGAGACGGTGCCCATTGCAGTTTGTGTCCTGCTCAGAGTTCCCATTGGGTATCTCTGGGGAGTCTGAGGCCCATACGACTGTCCTGGATATCCGTGGCCCTGCTGTTGCCCTGACTGAGGTCCCTGCTGTTGTGAGTATGGGTTGTTTCCTCCATAAGGCTGAGGTCTCATCTTTCCCATCTGATCCATTGGGCTGGATGGCTAGGAAAGAAAATTGTAAGATTTATTTTAAATAGCAATTTGATATTTTGTAACTATATAAATGTTACAGTCTTACTCATGAAAGGCAGACTCATCAGTAAAAAACAACAACATATAGACAAGACAAAAGTCAAATACATTTCACTTAAAGTTGCCAACATATAAAATTATCCATGAAGAAAATGAAAATTCTCAGTCAACTAAGGCATAGGCATCATATTGTAGGTCACTACACAGTCCAAGGAAACTTCACCCCTCTAGAGTAAGTCACCTATTCCAAAATTTTATAGATGTTATTAGCATTAGACCAGTAGACAAGTGCCTGCAAGTTAAACAAACAGCTTTTAGGAGAACAGATTAACACTCATTACTTTCCTCACATTTGAGTTCAAATATAGTTAGTATGATGCCACGTAGTTTGACAAAAAACAAAGCTTCAATTTCCAAAGCACCCAAAATGCCATATTTATATAAGTGTCATTGATATTCTTTTCTTGAGGCAGACATGCATCTACTTTCTGAGTGTTAACCATGTTTATCTTGACTAAAAAAAAGTGGGACCACCTCTGCCAACACTCTCTTGTTTTTGTTCTGCCTGAAAAAGCAGTATGTAATATTGAAATCCATATACACCAGCAAGTTCTGGTTTGAAAGGGCCAAGGGTCTGAAAGACTCCCAAATAGTAAAAGGTTTGGGTTTGTAATCACAGTAATAAAACATGGTGCCCCCTTCACAAATCTTTCATTACAGCCCACCGTTTTATACCAGTTACCCTATTCTCAAAAATTCCACTTAAACTTTGAATTGGGTATTTATCAGTGAATGTTGATGTGAGGAACAGCTGCCAGAGTTGAATACAGGGAATGATATTATACAAGAGACAGAAGCTGTTACTGGCAGGAAAAAAAGTGATACTGGCTCATTTGCAAGAATACATCAGGATAAATAAGGAAATACCAAACCCTGACTGAAAAGCGCTGGAGATTCTCTTCTGGACTGACACAGGGGAAATCCTTTCAAAAGGAAACCACAGGAATAGATTATCATGATTGCACTTCAAAAGCTGAAGGTCCTTCCACAGACATACATAACAGAGAAAGCGCTACTCCTTGATCATTGAAACCCCAACCCCCTGCTTGCAACTCACCTACATTCAAAGAAATGAGAAGCAATCTCAAAATTGCCAATTCCATAGCACTTTTCCCAAAACCCACATCTGTACAAAGTGAGAAGCCTGATCACCATACAGATATTTACAGTTACTCTCCTTGCACTTTTATTTTGAATAGACAATTAGCAATACAACAGACTTCAATAGCTACTGGCCTAATTGGTCCCAATTCAGAATTCTCACCTCCAAACAGCCAGAGTATCAAATACAATAGCTTTCCTACAAGGGTATTACTAAAGCAGTACTGCGGAGAATGTAATTAACCTATGAAATGCCACTTTGCTCTCAGGTACAAGAGAGTCTAAATACTTTAGAAGCAGAATTAACACCTTTCCCCAATAATGCACTTGTAAAACATGTAAATAGAGCATGAGCAGTGTACTGTAAGTTATTTCTGTGTGAAGAGCAACTCTTCCCAAAATTTCTTAGTCCAACTTTATGACAATTAAACATACATGAGGTAACTGGAAATCTGATTTAAAACCACATAGCATATTCATTCCCCATCTGCGGTGACCTGCTCATACACAAATACCACTATGCATAGGACTGAAATCTTTTGAAACATGTGTTAGCAGTGACAGGCAAAGAGCTTAAAGATTCTGTTCTTTGGCCCTCTTTGAGCAAGACCCACACCTTCCCAATTCCCACCTCTCTCACCTTCTACCTAGACCAGGGGTCCTCAAACTTTTTAAACAGGGGGCCAGTTCACTGTCCCTCAGACACTGTTGAGGGCTAGACTAATAATAGCCAGGATAGACACACAACAGGCGCTATCAGTAATAATATAAGTTACCTATACCTCACCTTTATACTTCATTTCTTCTGGGTTATTTTTGACCACAATTTACATGGAGAGTCCCTTGTACAATAAACTGTTGTGATTGAGACTTCTCTTCTTGCTAATTCTATCTGCATTTGTTGCCTGTGTTTTTGGTGCTTCCCTAACTTTTAAGGCTGCCAAGGCCGCCACATGAGGCCCGTGTGCACAACAGGCCGTCGAGGCAGCCAGCCTGAGGGGAAGGGAGGAGGGGAAGGGCTGGCATGGAAGGGGTTCCTTCGCAACTGTCCCACCCTCCGGTGGCTTAAAGGGACAGCATGCCATTATCAAGCAGCCAAAGCCGGTGGTAGCAACCATGTTACCAGGGCTACACACATGTTACACACACACACTTTTACCTCAAGGCTCTTCCCGCCTGGCCACTTCCGAGCCTCAGGCCTTGCGGGCGGGCCAGCTTCAGGACCCTGGTGGGCCGGATCTGGCCTCAGACCGTAGTTTGAGGGCCCCTGGCCTAGACCCAAGGATAGTCAGTTGCTTCCTGGCTAAATGAAATATGTTTCAGCCACAGAACTAACAATGCTGTCAACTTTTCAGGGATCAGAAAACAATTGTTTCCTGGATAAAGAAAGCTTGCTATGACAATGCCATAAATCTGGTTTCTGATAGCAAAAGAAAGCAAGGAGGCCTTTTGTTCAAGGTTATTATAAAATTTCATGTCCTCACTGTTTACGATTTCCCCCATCATGTATCTATATACCTGAAATTCAGGGTAATTTACTTTTGTGCATTTGATGAATCGAAGAATTTTAGAGTTGAAAGGGATCCCAAGGGCCATGTAGTCCAACCCACTGTAATGCAGGAATTACAGCTAAAGAATCATTGACGGATGTTTTCCAACCTCATTAAAAAACCTCTGATAGAGAGTCCACACCTTCCAGGATAGTCCATTTCATGGCCAAACAGCTCTTACTGTGAGAAAGTTCTTCCTAATATTTAGTCAGAATCTCCTTTGTTGCATTTGAATCAACTGCTTCAGGTTCTACTCTCGGAAGTCCACAAAATCTTATGCCATAATAAATTTGTTAAGTCTTTTAAGGTGTACAAGACCCTTCTTTGTTCTTGCTACCGTAACACAGCTATCCCTCTGGAAATTGTTACAAGGTTATCATAGTTAATTGTAGAAATGAAGGCAAAAGGCAAAGGACTTTTTAAAAAGACTGTATATGTGTTGAGCAGAAGTAGAAATCAGATTCCTTGGATTATGGAGAAAATGAAAACCCCACCTTAGGTCTGGAATTCATTCCTGACCAGATTTGTCATCTGATTTATTATAATAATAATAAAAAAGTCTTGCTGGCTCTTTAACGGAGAGAAGCCCTAATTGATTCCCACAGTAATTAACCTGCATTTTACCTCAGAGTGTGCTAGTTAAGGAAGTCAGCACAGCTATTTATAACTCATCTCAAATTGAGGGCAGACTGCCTAAAATCTAACACATCCCAGCTGTACTCCTGTTTGAACTGGGGCCAAGGGAATTTTTTAAAGCAATCTTGGCACTGAATGAATGACACCAACACTATGAGAGCTCGAGTGGTTGTGTTGTGGTGACGTAGCAGCGGAGGTGGAATGGGAAGGGGGGCAGTGTACTGTAATCCCTCTCCAGAGTGCTCTTAGTTCATAGGCCCCAACCCTCCGTCCCTGTACAGTAAAGCCAGGAACCACCCACTGAGAGCTAAACACAGGAAATGTGTTTTCCTCAAATGTCTTGAAGTGAGAAGCACATGGCTAATTTGCATAAAAGCAAGCCACACCACCCCCGCCAGGAAGGTTAGTGCTGGCTCGTAATCTCTGACCAGGAGGCTGGCTGCTGGAGAGAACTTGGACCTGTGCCTGATAACCCAGAAAGAGTGGAGAGAACAGATGGGTAAGGACCCCAGCAGCAACAGCAACGGGTCACGTGACTCTCCACATGGCCTTGAAAGCACAAACTATTGTTTGGCCAACGGGGCTGCTGTACAAAAGACAGCAAAAATGCTTCCTATGCAGTTCAAGGAGAAGCAGCAGCTGCTCCGGTGGCGGCTTCTATTGGACCCTGCCACACTCAAGCTAGCTAGCAGAGAGGACAGAGACCACTGAACCCCTGGGACTTGGAAGCCACCAAACAGACGAAAGCTCTCACCAACAAAACACATATTTAATGCAGCTGGGCAAATGCACAGATGCAGCCTCCATCAGCTCCCCACAGCTGAACGCAGATGGGATCACGGGCCAAAGAAAGAAATTAGTTTTCTGTTCCATGTTAGGGCGGGGGGGGTGTTGTCTTCCCTGTGCTGTAAACACCACACTATTTCAAGTCAACAAAGGCACTCTCCTGAGATGCGGACAACTGACCAGGCAAAGTTTTAGGTACACATTGCTGAGTTTAAATATGAAAATAGCTTTAATCAGGGGAGTTATTGTTTCAGCAAAGGGCTACTAGCTCTTTGTTTTTAGGAGCAATTTAATAGTTTCAGCATTAGCTGAAATGTTGGTGGCATTCGAATGTACAGTGGTACCTCGGTTTTCGAACGTAATCAGTTCCAGAAGACCATTTGGCTTCCGAAACATTTGGAAATTGAGGCGCAAAGGACCGCCTGCAATTTCCATTGAGGAAATCGGAAACATGCAGCGGAAGCCATTCAACTTCCGAGGTGCATTCAAAAATGGAAGCACTTACCTCTGGGTTTTCAGCATTGAAAACCAAAACATTTGGCTTCTGAGACGCTCAAAACCGAGGTACCTCTGTAACACTTTTAGAATATGCTACAGCAAGCCTTAGGCCTGCACGCTCCCCCTTCCCTGCTTTTTTCTTCAGCATGGCCATGATATCAGAAGCTTCCACAGTGGTACCTCGGGTTAAGAACTTAATTCGTTCTGGAGGTCTGTTCTTAACCTGAAACTGTTCTTAACCTGAGGTACCACTTTACCTAATGGGGCCTCCCGCTGCCACACAATTTCTGTTCTCATCCTGAAGCAAAGTTCTTAACCCGAGGCACTATTTCTGGGTTAGCAGAGTCTGTAACCTAAAGCGTATGTAACCCAAGGTACCAGTGTACTTTCCTTTCAGATTAACCATTGTTTAGTGTTACAACCCTAATCACGAATTTATGAAGCTTCTTTGTTTCAACAAGACATAGTTAAGATTAACCACAGTTTGTCCAAATTTGATCATCTTGACAAATTAAGATTAATCTAAAAACAGAAGTGAAAGCTTCCAAACTTCTCTTTGGTCACACTGAAGGGGGGGTGCAGGAGAAAGCACAAACCTAAGTCTCATGCTGACTCACCCGCCTAAACACTAGTCTATGGTATATCGCTATATCCGAGTGAGTCCATGAAGAGTCATGCTTCTAGGAAAGCAAATGTATTTTTGCTTGGCTCTAAAACTTGTCGTTCTCTCACTTAGCTGCAACAAATATAGTACTGAGTAACAAGGGGCTATATCAGCTTAGGTAAAGGTAAAGGGACCCCTGACCATTAGGTCCAGTCGTGGCCGAATCTGGGGTTGCGGTGCTCATCTCACTCTATTGGCCGAGGGAGCTGGCGTACAGCTTCCGGGTCATGTGGCCAGCATGACTAAGCCGCTTCTGGCAAACCAGAGCAGCGCACGGAAACACCATTTACCTTCCCACCAGAGTGGTACCTATTTATCTACTTGCACTTTGATGTGCTTTCGAACTGCTAGGTTGGCAGGAGCAGGGACCGAGCAACGGGAGCTCACCCTATCACGGGGATTCGAACTGCCGACCTTCTGATCGGCAGGTCCTAGGCTCTGTGGTTTAACCCACAGTGCCTTAACCGTTGCTAAAGGCACTACTTGCTGAAGGTATCTCTAGTTAAATCAAGTTGTTCCCCAACAGTTCACATGCCTTTATATTGCTCTGTGAGATCAGGAACTGCTTATTTGGAATTTCCCAAAGAGGACCACATACATGCAGGAAGAACCAATGTTAGAAACTGGGATAGAAAAGGTGGGAGCCAAAACAGAATGTTTAGTTGCCCGGGGGGGGGGGGGTAGGCAACACTTTTTATTTATTATTTTTATTAGCATGAATTAATATACAGTTCACCTAAGTGACACATTTTATTTTGGTGTTTACAATAAAATGTTTAGCCTGGAGAAGAGGAGGTTAAGGGGTGATATGATAGCCATGTTCAAATATATAAAAGGATGTCACATAGAGGAGGGAGAAAGGTTGTTTTCTGCTGCTCCAGAGAAGCGGACACGGAGCAATGGATCCAAACTACAAGAAAGAAGATTCCACCTAAACATTAGGAAGAACTTCCTGACAGTAAGAGCTGTTCGACAGTGGAATTTGCTGCCAAGGAGTGTGGTGGAGTCTCCTTCTTTGGAGGTCTTTAAGCAGAGGATTGACAACCATATGTCAGGAGTGCTCTGATGGTGTTTCCTGCTTGGCAGGGGGTTGGACTCGATGGCCCTTGTGGTCTCTTCCAACTCTATGATTCTATGATTCTAAAATATTGGTACCATACTTCAGTTTTCAAAACACTTTCTTTATTGTTAACTCCTTAACACATAGTCTATTCTTAAGATATATGTTGATACTTCCCATCACATACATTCCAGTAATCCTTGAGTGTCAGCCAGGCACAAAAAATGGCACCCAGACTTTTTGAGGTGCTCGCAAATGGTGAGTCTTTAGGCACAAAATGAGCCTGGGGCTATGCTAATTTCGAACCCTGGGAAAAACACATCAAATTCCAATGAAGAGAGACAATACATCCTTTAAAAAATATTTTCCCACAGCAGAATCCTCAAGGGGAAGATCTCTCCAGAGTCTGGCAGACACAAGTCAGGTGTTGGGTCAAGGTAACCTCTTTTACGATTCATGGCTGAGGTTTCAAACCAAGTCTAACACACTCCTCCTTAAATCCACTTCCAGCCACTCTGAAGATTGGAGAAGGGACCCACATAAGAATATTTGGGGGCGGGGGGGGGGAGAGGCATGGTTTGTTTTTTGCAGTCTTCAGATGAGGACTAGACCATATGGAAAATGAACAAGATTTCACCTGGATTTATACTCACGAGTGTGATGACAGTACGGGGGGGGGGGGCCACTGGAAGAATCTACAGTACATCCAATTTATCCAAGAAAGTAACTTAATTAAAATTTTATAGAATATGTCATTAGTGTCTTGTGCAGCCTACAATGCAGCTTTTTTTAAACTGTTGTTAGTACAGAATCAGGAAATTGTAGTTATTCCAGATTAATATGCCCAAAATACAAAGGTATGGGTTTGGGGTACTCCTTTTATTTGATGCTCTTTTTGGAATGATTAATTGCCTCCATTTTTAAAAGGCAAAAAAATACACTTGAAATAACCCACGGGAATCAAAACAGCAGCAAAAAAGTGGGAAACACCCATTATGCTTTTTGAATTTTAATGTGCTGACAATATACACAATTCATTTTCAGCTTTCTGAACTTGTAAAAAAAAAAGGTGCCTAGACATTCCCTTGCGGAGCCAGTAAGTAGGTTTTTATGGGGCCATTTGGCGAATAGCTTTTATTTCTGGGTTTCTAACGCTGCTTTCCACATGGCTGCTTAGCATGTATGTCTTTATATGTATGAACCTGTAGCCAATTGGTTCCTGTGGTAATTGGAAGCCCTAACACTTTAGACCCACCCAAATCCCATCTTCGGGTTAATCTCACAACTATAAGTATTTTCAAGTTTTCTTGTTTGTCACAAAGCCTTAAGTTGTGTCCACCCAGCACCGCCTATATGGGAAAGACTGACCACAGCTCGCAAGTATTAATTGGCAACATTGCTAGTATTGCACTGAAGTGGCAGACTTTGGGCTTTCAAATTTCAGCAGCACCCTGTGCAACGCCAAATTCTGGCACCCCCACACCTCTCACCTTCTGTTCTAAGGCATTGTTGTGGGGGGGGGGCCTGTAGCAGCCTTTTGGCTCAGTGCAGATGAACCAGTCATACTCCCCTAAATCTGTCTATGTGCACTGCACCTATGAGAACATAGGAACGATCTGTTGGGTCAAGCCAGCGGCCCATCAACTCCAGTATTTTGTTCTCAGAGGGGCCAACCAGTTAAATATGGGACGCTTACAAGCAGGACTTGAGCACAACAGCACTCTCCCTTCCTGTGGCTTCCAGCAACTGGTATTCAAAGCATGCAACCTCCAAAAGTGGAAGTAGCTACAAGCAACTCTTACCAAGGTGGGCACTTGTAAAAAGGTATAACTTCCAAGCCATGCTACCAGTACCACTTGTCTATAGCAGTGCTTGTAGGACAAATAGGCAAGACTAGGTAGAATTAACTGAGTGTAAGCTTTTGGGGGAGACCTCTCTTTTGTTACTGTGAAAAGCACCACACACATTAACTAGGCATATAATACTTGGCCATGCTCTGTAGGCATTCCCTTCAAGCAAACTGAGCCAAGCCATGCCAGGCACAGTTCTATTTATTGTATGCGGGGATACAGCTTCACACAACTATGACATGCGGGTGGGATTTCTCCAGATAGTAGCACTGGAAAGTAGGCAATGATTCTGCAGTATTTCTCAATCAGGGATGGATTTGCCTATTTCCATCCCATGTCACTTTCACAGTTGATCACCACTAATTCCACTTTGTCCTGTTTCTATATTATTTTTAAAAATAATAATAAAAACCCACATTTATATGTGTTTTGATTGTATTTGTACTTCAAAATATGCATTGGGCAGAAAACGGTGTCACAATATTTGAAGTTGTGTAAAATTCAGTGGGCAGCTAGGTAAATCTACACATTGATCCAGCATCTCTACTGTCAGAAACAGCACGAGTTCTTTAAAGGATTAATAGAAGTGACAGTATGATATCTAAATATGGGGTGAAAGAAAGAAAAGAACAAGAACCAAATATACTTCAGATACAGTATAGGTTAGAAATATGAAGTCATAAATACTAGAGCTATTTTCACACCAAACCCCAATTTTAAAGCTCTTATTTAAGTCTTATTTGAAAATGCATTTCTCCTCCCTCATACAGAAGAGAATGCCTCTTCTAAGATTGTGCATATCGCCTGTGGTTAAGTACCTGAATTAGAAAACTCAGTTTAAAAGGAATTCACTAATTAAACAGAGGAGCCTTTTTAAAAAAACAATTTTTTTCATCTAACCAGTTAACTGATTAAAATAAACTGAAATGAATTAAGTAATAATGAATTAACATCAGCTAGATCGCTCTGGTATCAGACACATTTTTCCTTTACTAATGTTGTACGTTTCAAGAGGACTAAAGACAAAGAATTATGATTGCCACTAGTGATAAAAGGAGATACTGGATGTGAATAGCCTCTCTTACAGGAACTAGTATCAGAAGCATCACACCAATGTGTCTTGATTGTGCTAATGGCTCCCCTCCCCACCCCCCACTTGTAGTATGAGGCTTTCCCATAAACTGCAGTAGCTGTAATTGCTGCTGTCATGCCTGAATAACACAAACTACCAACGTTGTTGTTAATGTACACACACACACACACACACACACACACACACACTGTAAGGAATGAAAGTTAACAGAAAACCATTTCTGAGCTATAGCCTATCCAACCAGAAGTTTGTTGATAACATACGTAGAGTCCTTTTGCAAGTCCTTCCTGTCTAATGAATAAGTCTGGGATAGCTGTCTAGACACACAATAAAAGATGATTAACAAAAAAGGCATTTCACATGGCTATAGCTGAACTTCAACCAGATTTCAAGACCATAATGAAATACAGAAGTATGGTAGTTCAACCAGTCTACTTTACAGCCCAAGCAGCATAACAATTCACTTAAGTTATATGAAGCCCCTCCTGTTCCAAGTTGATTCAGCTCAACATCTAGTTGTGTTATGTTTTTTATCAGGTGATATCCAACAATAGCCATACACAGAGTAGATCCAATAAAATCAATGGCTCTACACGTGAGTATGACTGGGTTAGATATATACAGCTAATCCCAAAGAAGCCACCACATTTTTAAAAAGAGGAGAAAAATCACAGTGAAGCAGTGGAGACCCAAAGGTGCTAAGAGCTAAGATGAGTAATGTGGCTGTGGATCCACTGGAGGCACTCAGCAACCTGGGAGTAGAACATCAAAGATAGGACTGTACACTATTAGCATGATTACAGGAGTAAATAGGCCGGCAGTACAGTGGGGTAGGGGACAAGGAATATAAGGCCTTTTAGTGGAGTCTAAAAAAATCAGTTGGCAGAAGTGACAGTTCACACATGGCTTTTAAGAAATCTGAAGTTCCCAAAAGGAACAAGAAGTGCCCTACTGGGTCAGGTCAGTAGCCATATAGTCAAGCATCCTCTTCTCACAGTGGTCAACCAGATGCCTATGGGAAGCCTGAAAGCAGGACATGAGTGCAAAAGCACTGTCCCCTCTTGAGATTCCCAGCAACCTGTATTCAGAAACATACTGCCATAGGCAGTGGAGGTCAAGCAGAACTATCATGGCTGGTAGGAAAGAAAAAGGTGGAGGGTCATCTGTGACAGTCACAGCAACAGTCAGGAAAAAATCCAAACCAGAAAGGTCACACAAGCAATACTTAAGAGAGGATGAGATTAAGAGTGGCAATAGGTGAGGAAGTCATTCCAAAGGATGGAAATCAAGTTGGAGGGAAGGTAACAAGAGGCTGCTCAGTCACAGACAATCACAATTGAAATGCTGAAGCCACCAAGGAGCTCTGTGAAAACATTTAAGAGAAAGGCAGCATACCAAGTATCAAGGACTGAAATAAAGAAAGAGAAGGGGAGTCATGAGGCCAATACAACCAATGCAGAGATGCAAAAGGGAAGTGGAGATCTACAAAAAGCAGCTTAATGGTTGAGAAACAATGGAAGGGTAGACACCTGGGAGCATTTAGCCAATGCTCTCACCATGTTTGGGGGGGGCAGTATACCTATGAGAAAACTAAAAACAAAGAATGACAGCAATTTTTGCAGGGTGAGGAAAAAGGGGGGACTCTAGATAGAGCAAAGTCTTGAAGAAATCATGGGTTGGAGGAAATAACTGCTTTTGGGGCAACTCAATTCCAGCAGCAGCAGCAGCAAAGAATCCAGATGGCAGCTAGGGAAGAAGGATGGTTGGCTGCTGTGGTGCTAAGAGACAAATTAGCAGAATACCAAAGGTAAGAATTAGGACACATATAGTGAAGGACTTTGAGAATGGAGAGGAATACAATGCAGTGTCAGGGAAATGGGAGCCCTAAGGAATTAAATCCTCCTTCTGTAGCATGCAAGCTACCTCACTGGGTGAGGGGCCGGCCACAAGGGACAAGGGCTAGAGTCTCATTCCCACCTTCCAGCAAAAGCAATTTCCCAACCTTTATATCAATGTTTTAGCAACAGTCATCTGAACTGAAGTTCCCCCTTGAACTTAGTTGATGCTGAGCCAACCCAGCTCCCTCGGCCTTGTCTTGCAGGGCATGTATTCCATACTATCAAAGTCCTTTAGTTTTCATGCTACTGGTCCCCAGTGGAAACTCAAAATTGTCCCTGATGCCCAGACTGCCATCAAGGACAGACATCAGTCACATTAAGGCAGAACGGAAACAGAGTACTACACACCAAGGCCAAAACTGTGTCAACTAGTGCTAATACCCTACACACTCAAAGCACCATCTCCTTGTAGATATAAAATAGTTTACTATTAAGGCCCTACTCAAGGGTTCCCAAAGTCTGAATCCTGCCCTCCTTCCTTCACTCTTTTCATTCACATCCAAACAAAAGCAGGTCCAGGGGGAAAAAACAACAAAAAGCAACTAACTGCTATCATTAATGGACTGTGTATTTGTAAAACACTATTATACAGCCTCACAGTCTTTACTAACTTTTTCATTAAAAGTTACTACCCATTGAGCTCCTTACTATTTACAGTTCAAGCTCAAATCAGCTTTGCTCCATTCTGAGTAGACCCAGGTTAGTCATGCCTATTAATGTAAATGGGTATACTCTGAGTAGGGATAGCACTCAATACAACCCAGTTGTTTTGTATCAGATAATCCAACTTGGGGTCAAATATATATCCAACACACCTGCAAGTGTAACAACTAGTGCCAACTCAGCTGATTTAACTCCAATATCCTATGGGCTTGGCATATGCTGCTTTTGTAAAATTTCACATGGAATAAATTTTCAGTGACATGAGGCGAGCCAGAATATTGCAGTGGTTACACTGTCAGACTAGCTCTTACAAGACCAGGGTTCAAATCCCAATTTTGTCATGAATCTCACTGAATTGTCTTCGGCAGGTCAGTCTCTTAGCCCAACAGGGTTATTGAATGGGTAAAAAAGAGAAAGGAGGAGAACCCTGTATGCTGTACTGAGCTCCTAGCAGGAAAGGCAGGATGCAAGCAATGTAAACTACAGTATAAACAAAACCAAAAGCCTTCTCCGTGTGTTTTAAAATGCCATATTATAGCAAAAGCTTCTATTTGTGGCAAGAAGCGCACACCAACCATCTACATGTCAGTTCAGATGGATTAATTGGACTGCTTATAAAAGCAAAGTTAGCAACACCAGGAGTTGTTCAGCAAGGAGAGGGATCCCTGGCTACAGATGAACAGATACTGAAATTCATATTACGCTAATGCCAGGGGGAAAGGAGGAACAGCCGATGCTGCAAACCTTCCAGTAGGATAAGAACAAGTATAGCAGGAAACCATAATACTAGGAGGCAGAGCCAATTTCAATTCTTATGATGATAGCAAATCGTGAAGCAGAGCTCTCTGGATGATTTTCAAACGCCATGGGTCACATCTAGTAACAGTTTCACTAGATAGAAGAAAAGGACAACTTCAGGTTGAGGTCGTCACACCAGACACTCATCAAAGCATAACTCTGTGGGCAACTTTCAGTACTTCTATCAAGTTTGCATACACACAGCATTTCATTGTTTCTTACAACAACCATGCAAGTTAGGCCATTATTCCAATACTCAGACAGCAGGAGTTGCTTGCCTAAGACTGCCCAGCAGGATCAGGGCCACATGAAGTACAGTAGTGGCCTCCAGTTTTCAATTCAAACTCTTGTAGCCAATATAGTTACACATTTGGAATGTAAAGAAATGTAATTGTTTACAATTCTGTTCTTTGTAGTTACTTTCGAGGCAGCAAGCAGAGCAAAAACATTTTGTTTTTATTAGCCAATCACATGCTTCAAAAAAGCCTCAGGGCAGCTTTATGTACGTGTGTGTGTGTGTGTGTGTGTGTGTAGCATTTTACATTGCACAATCAAAATTTCATTGTAAGAGTGTTTTGCATATTATTTTGGTATTGTGTTAAGGGATGCCATTGTTAGATACTTTTGAATGAAAAGCAGGGTACAAAATGTTAAACTGAAATGGAATTAATCTTATTACATCAATCAGCATTTTGAAATCAGGTTTTCACTCCTGTAGCCAGTGGCTACAAAGAAGAACAATCACAGCAAACCACCACAAACAACTAAAACCCCACCCTCTCCATTTTCATAGAATCATAGAGTTGGAATAGACCACAAGGGCCATCGAGTCCAACCCCCTGCCACTTTGCTAAGATAATGTATGTTCCACGTGATCAGTTAAGATGAAACTTTAAAGTGAAGTTTTTTTAAAAAAAAGTGAATACAGTGGTACCTCTGGTTATGAACGGAATCTTTTCCAGAGGTCTGATCGTAACCAGAAACCGCTCATAACCTGAGGCACCACTAGTGAAAGTACGCCTCCCGCTGCACACGTGCCTCCGGTGCACGATTTCCGCTCACATCCCAGGGCAAAGTTCGCAACCCGGAGCGGCTACGTCCGGGTTACCAGAGCTCATAACCCGCAGCGTGTGCAACCAGAGGCATTCGCAACCAAAGGCACCACTGTAGATGAAGTGCCCTTTTATGTGAGAGAGCAAATCAAACAAAATTTGAGGCCTATAGAAATAAATTAGCACCTCCTAGAACAATATAGTGGTACCTCTAGTTACGAACTTAATTCATTCTGGAGGTCCGTTCTTAACCTGAAACTGTTCTTAACTAGGTGTGCTTTCGCTAATGGGGCCTCTTGCTGCCGCTGCGTTGCCGGCACACGATTTCCGTTCTCATCCTGGAGCAAAGTTCTCAACTTGAGGTAACTCTTCCAGGTTAGTGGAGTTTGTAACCTGAAGCATTTGTAACTTGAGGCGTTTATAACTCGAGGTACCACTGTACTTTGTTCT
The DNA here is from genome assembly GCF_964188305.1 of Podarcis bocagei. Classification (NCBI taxonomy): domain Eukaryota; kingdom Metazoa; phylum Chordata; class Lepidosauria; order Squamata; family Lacertidae; genus Podarcis; species Podarcis bocagei. The sequence goes on from NC_138132.1 coordinate 27,555,253, forward strand.
AGGGCATGGACAGCCAACATGGTACCCCTCCAGATGTTGGACTAAAAGTCCTAGCAACACTGCCAATTGTCGGGGGTGGGATTTGTAATACAACAACAACTGGATGGCACCAAGTTGGTTATCCCTGTTTTACAGGATGTGATGTCATTCCCATACTATATCACTGCAAGATACGGCACAACCATGCACAGATATTAACTATGCTAGGGTATGGGGAAAGAATTTCTCACTACAGAATCAGGAGTCATTTCTCAAGCTTTTCCTCTAGTAGCAAACAAGAGCTAAGTACCACTACTGTTGAGCCAGTATGTTCCAGTCAAAGAGCCGAAGACTTGGATTCTACTGCTGCTAAGAACTCACCTAAGTGTTCTGGGACAAATCTCACTCTGATAAAATGAAAATGATAAAGTGGACTACTATGAAGACAGAAGAGATAGAAACACTAAAGTACTCTGCACGGACAGATCCTTAACAAGGCACTGCAAGACCTGCAGACTACGTGACAAATCAGACATCACCCAATACTACAAAGCTCGTAGAAATATTTCCCATATTGACTAATTCAGAGGCAAACACCTTTTAATAGTTAAGATTTCTTTTCTAGGGAAAGACAGGTCTTCTAGAGATTCCACAGTGAGGCCACTGTTAAGCTTGGTATTCCTGTTTAATTATTTACATCAAGTTAATAAACGCCAGTTATTTCTCTTATACCATCAAGTTAATAAATACCAGTTATTTAGTCCTCCAGCCATCTGGCCTAAATTCACCAACCTTCATTCAGGAAGCATGACTTGCAACATGAAGTATGAACGAAGCCCACTGCATACAGTTGGACTTTCTCCATTATACAACTCAGATGCTGTTAGAACATCTTCAACAACAACTTTGGGTGTATTTAGGCCCCAGTCACCCCATGACAACCAACCAAATTCTTACTTGTCGGGGGACATCTCATGATGTATACTCCTAGCACCTCCTCTGTCCACCCAATGAAGCAGGCTCTTGTATACAAAGGCTCATGCTACAGTAAGTTAGCCTTTAACTGAGCCACTGTACTCAGTTTATACAAGTCAAAAAGAGTAGCTGAAACTAGGACTGAGATACTCTCAGCTAGAAGCAAAGTGTTCTGTATTAAGCTTTCTGCAGACAACTACAAGATGTATTCACCAAGCAATGCCTTCCACCCCCACCATGTCAGTGGAAAGGAAAATATTTGCCTTGTTTGGTTAAATGTTATAAATATGGCACAGTTCATCCCAAAATCATCCCCTCTATTTCCAGTGTTTGGTGGGGAGTGCCTATGTAGTCACAAACACCCCCCTCTTGTGGGGGAGGGGTTGCTATCAGCAGGCTAGTGCAAACCTTGAGGCCTGAGGAAGTGCCAAAAGGAAAAAAAAATGAGAACCCCCCCCCACAGAGGAAGAACTCCCAAAACAACCCAATGTGGACCAACCATGATCAGTCAGAATGTCAAATGTTCAAGAAATGGGGATAGAAAATTGAATGGGAATGAAGTACTATGGAGAAGGGCATGGCTGGCAACCTGAAGAGGAATACTCTACACTGCAACTTTTTGTTACAGGCCACACTTGTACTGAATACTAGCAGGGAGTGCTGGGGCTCCCGGGGAATTTTTAGAAACCAAAAACTATTTTGAGTTTGTTTGTTTTTTTAAAGTGTAATTTGTGAGTTTGGGCATGCCATTCCAAAAAGTGAGTAAAGTCACACCAATTCCACATTTCAGTCTGCCATATTGAATCAAAGTGGCACCTGGCATCCAAACATTGACTAAAATCATCACTCACACCCTGAACTCTCAAGCCAGGTTTGGTGACAATATCTTAGGAGGTGGTCAAACCTATGCCCCAAAATGAGCAGTCACACAAAGTCATGTTTCGGTCCGCCATCTTGATCCAAAAAGGTGATGGCACCTAAACATCAACATAGGACCCCACGCCCACCTCAGAAACCCTTGTGCCAAGTTTGGCGATGGTATCTCGAGAGGTGGCTGAACCTATGCCAACAACTGGGCGAAGTCACACTGAATGTACATTTCAAACTGCCATCTTGATTCAAAATGGTGACCAAAGTCCAAATGCTGACGAAGACCAGTGTCCCTGCCTTCAGAACCCTCAAGCACGATTTGGCAACTATATTTAGGAAGCATCCAAAACTACAGAGAACAAATGGAAAAACAAATCACTTTCCGAAATATACAATAGATAAATATGTGGATGGAGCTACAACCTGGCATAGCATCACAGGCACAGGAATCCAACCCCCATCTCCAAGGAAGGCAGAGCCTGATAATGTTCAAATTTTATTTTTATGTCCTTTTATCTGAGATAATTGCAAAGTTTAACCAATTTTGAATATTTTCAAAGTTCCACCTGACAACCACAAGCGTACTTCTCTTTTCATGGGGAAACACTGCCCTGCCAAATGAATTTTGCTTCTGGAAAGTTTGGAACATCTGCATGACAATCCTATGAATAGTTGCCAGGAAATGGTCCCAAGGAATTCAAAGGTACCTGCCTCCTAGTAACTGCAATCTTGGTATTCAAATAAATGGCCATGCTCCGTGTGGCCAATCTGTTTTGCAACATGTACTAATGAACCTCGAAACAAATGGTGAATGAAAGTTAAGTACATTTATCATATAATATTAATATTGAATTTAACTAAGAAATTCAACCTAGTAAAAGTGAACTTGAGAGGACAATATACTTTCACCGTGTGGAAAGTATGAAGCATTTTATGTTTTTCCAAGCCAGTGTTCACTCCTTAGCAGTCATACAGACCATTTCTTTCATCTCTGTTAATTCCTTCCACTCCATGAACCTCCTAGGAAAGAATCAATATGAACTTATGGAGGTAATCTGTACAAAGAAAAGATTGGCAGACCCCACCCCTACCCCAATTCAGCAGGCAGTACCATGGCTGAACACCTCTGCTCACTCAAGAGAGAGCAAATAATTTGACAGTGGCTGCTATTATGCTTGGTGAACATATTAATATTGAAGTTGTTGGAGGACAGGACTTGTCACATATTTGGCAAGAAGCTCCTACAGCACTAACATATAATACACTTCGCTAGATCACTGGCAACTTCCTAAACTACTATCTAGGTTCTTCAAAGCACCAACTAACACCTTCATATCTGAATTTCAGACAACCAAGTATAACCTGCCAACAAATCATAAATAAAAAGGTCCAACTGCTAAAACACCATCACTGGACTTGGATTAAACTCCAAACATATGTCTGTGTGCATCTTAAGTTCCCCAACAGGGAAATTTGTATACTGAATCACATGGTTATTGGGAAGGAATATATTGAAATCACACAGCTTGAATATGTTCTCAAATATCTTCCAAAGAAACTAGATGTTTTCTTAAGATTACTGCACAATTTCACTCAGGAGCACTTGATTCCTCTAGAAGCAATGCTACAATTGTTACCAAAGTTGCCTCACTAAACTGCTGAGCAATGCCAAGACCTGCAAGTCCAGGTGCATAAAGAAATATGAATCCCTCCCCAACACATACCTAATTATATCACATGGGCAGATCACTATACCTTTTTGTAACAAGCAATACATTAATCCCAAGAGAAGCAGTTCTTCCTGTTCTAGCCTTGTTGGTGCTTATTCCACCCTCTGTGTGCCTCATAAGGCAAGTTTGGGCATTATTACTTTAAACACAGAGCATAAAGAAAGAAATGCACGAAGGAGGAATGACCTTGTAGTTCAGGCGCAGGACTAGAAATCAAAGGCCTAGCTTCTGTCCCTAGTTGTTGGAACAGACACACCACCATTTTGGGAAAGCTAAAGCTTCTTTTTATATAGAAGTAGCATGCAAGAAGAACATTAAAAACAGAAACAAATAATGTCTAATACAGAATAAGCTTTCACTGGCAAAAAAAGCCACTAACCAAATGTTTCTATGTTAATTAAGTTTCACAATTGAATTAACAGATTTGTAACTTTGGAAGAGCTGCACTGTTCAGCACTATGAAAAGTACTGGAAAGAGAATGCTGAATCTAGGTCTGCTGTGGGGGGAAACGTTCTTTTCATTGCTGTCCAGCCCATCATAAGCACAGCACAACAATTAAATAGTCACTTGATGATACAAAATGAAGGGGGTAGTAAGAAAGATACAAAACAACATACATTCATGTTTAAACAAATGAAAAGTCATAATATATACCTGGAAGGCTTAGTTTTCCCACAAAACTGTCCAATGTGTTTTCAGGTTATACAAGTGGACCTGCAATAAAATGTTGCAGTGCGGAGTACTCCTGTTCAGTATACCAGCCAACGAGCTTTGTCTATTTCTGGGATACTTCATTCTATTCCCACACTTTTCTATTGACCTTCCTCCACGCCATAACTGTTAATCAGCATTTCTTGCCCATTGAGCATACTCAGTCCTGAATGGCCTATTCGTTACTGGGGCTTCACATCCCCCCACTTTTAGGACACCGATTCTATTAAGGTTTAATTGAACCTGCAGATAGCACACTCCCTCCTCGTGCAAGAATGTGTTGTTTTCACTGCACAGGGATCCACTCACCTCTAAATTTGGGAGATTAGGGGAATGGCACACACATACAATGCTTGTAACTGTTCTCAAGCTGTTCAAAATATGGATTTTATGATAGCAAAGCACCTAGATGTCTATGCCACCTCCCATTTTACTTTTACCTAATATGTATGTACAGCAACAGTTTCTATGACAAGGTGGTTAATAATTTTTCTCTCCTAATATTTAAAATCTTTTATTGCCGTTGTTGCTTTAGTTACAATTTGTACCTATATGTTTATGGGGGGGAAAGAGAATTTCAAAGAACATTTATCAACTACTTTTTTTTTTTTGCCTTAAGAGCGATATACAGGTAAACAAGGAATATAGTGTTCCCTCCTGTTCTGGATGGGTTGCATTTCTCCTTAAGCAATAGACTCACAACTTTAGTGTACCTACTGGTCTGATTCATATTTTAGATGTTCACACAGTATCAATGGCATAAAGTACCTTTCACGAGCTTTGATTAAAATGCCAATTTTGATCCCTCTTGTACAGGATCACATGCTTCCGGTCACAACTGCATATGGGTCTGCCTTTGAAGGCAAATTTTAAACATCAGCAGATGCAAGATATAGCGTTGATTCCAATGCTAGTCCTACTCAAAGAAGACCCCTTGAAATTAGCTGACACAACCAGCTTAGGTTCATTAATTTTGATAGGTCTACTCTTGAGAAGACCTTAGTTGGCTACACCCCACAGCAGCTAATTATTACTTGGAACTAGCCACAGGGAACAGCATGCTATTGTTAAAAAACAGCTCCACTGGCATCCACTGTGTGTCTGGGCACTATGCAAAGCATGGGTCCTAAGGTTTAAAGCCCTAAATGGCTTGGGCTCAGGGTACTCCTTGTTCCTACATAAATGTACCTGTGTGTTGGGCTCATCAGTGAAAGCATACAGGTGCTTCTGTTTTCGGATGGAGAGGGCCTTATCTATTTATAGAACACTCACACCTCAGAGGGGTCTGCCTACCATTAGAACAGCTCTTTTCTCTACAACTTTTCAATTAAGAGCAAGGATGTTGTACTGCCTCTCCATAAATTTTTGAAGCTACTGAAGTCTATTCTTACTTTTTCTATTTTATTGTGATCGTATGGGTTCTTGATTGTTCATGATGTTCTTTGAAAGCCACCTGGTGAATAGGGCTGGGCGATGTTGCGTTTTCAACAACATGATGTATCACTAACTAGGTTTACCGCAATGTTAAAAGAAGCTACACTGGCCCCTGCCCCCAGCTGAGCAAGCTCCAATGTCCCTGCCACTCACACGCAAGCGGCAGGGACCTGGGGCTCCTTTTTGAGGCTCCCTCTGTCTTCACCAGCGTGGGAGGTGGGTGAGCTACCCCACTCCCCGAAGACAGACCAAGTGGCAGTAGCCAATTGCACAGAGCCTGTCAGACTCCATGTGTCTGACATCCTTCTCTTTTGCCCATGCAGGCGCACTGCCTCTTTCCTCGCTCCCCAGCTGAGCAGCTATGGAAGCAGGAGCAGGGTTAGGGCTCTCAGAGCTGGGGAGCAGGGGCTTCACGCTCCCCAGCTGAGCAGCCATGACCCCACTTCTACTTGCATACAATATTGATATATCACCCAGGCCTACATGTGAATGTAATGTATCAATAGTAAGCCTGGACATGGATACTTCAAATAAAAATAAACCTGCTAACAAATACACTGCCCATTCACATTCAAATCATTTTACAGGATTAAAAATAAACTGCCTTCTCTCCCACCTCCCATTCTTAGCAGATTTCATTAAAGTACAACTAGTACACATGAGTTCACAACACAGATTGACCAAATATGAAATCTACGACCATATTTTGCCATTACAAATGCAGGAAAATGGAACCACATTGGTGAGTGGGTTGTATCAAATTACAAGAAAAAGTTCAAACACCTGCCATCATATAGAAAATTGATTTTTAGTCTATGGCTTGGGTCATATTTCAAGGGTCATTCACTCAAAATGATCAGCATCGTAAGATGGAGCTAGTTAACAATGAACACACATCTGTGAAATGCTTCTCTAAAGCCAGCATAAGCAATTTTAATGAAAGTGAAGCACCAAGAGAATAAGCTTGTCAGCAAAGATAGCCCAAACCAGCAGATGCTGGGGGTCTATTGTAGAGATCCTTGAGGTACTGCATCTATCAGAGCGAAAATGGAAAGATGGGAACATAGATCTGACCAAGAATGGCAATTAGGTATGCTTTTGCATGCTCCACCCTATTGACCTCAAATGCAACCCCCAAAGAGTTATATATTTCATTCCTTCAAAGTGAAATGAATTCCTAACTGCATGGTGTCTCTCTGGCTGTAATACAATTGGGCTGGGGGATGAAGAAATTAGAAAGGTACTTTTCCAGCCTTTCAAACAAGTCAAAAAAGTTGCCAGCCTACATAAGTCATTTGTTGCCTTAAAAAAATATCCAATCACCTTCCAGGTTCACAACATGGTCACCCAGAAGTCCATTCTTATTTGGTATAGCAGGTGAGCAGCTATTTAGAAACCTGGTTGCTGTTGTTGTTTCACAAATATAAATAAATCTTAAAAGACTGAAGTTCACCTATTTAGAATGAAAGCGAACAATGTTATTGATCAAGTGCAGACGTAGTGTTGTTTCCTAACCATGGCTCAGAATGAAAGCATACCACAGACTCTTCTCCCTGCACCCTATTGCCATTAATTTATTCCTCCCATTGGTTACAATTTCTCTCACCACAGGTTTAATGTATGTACCATGGTTAGGTCCAAAATAGGAAAGAGGGAAAGAATGGCTTCACATTTGAAATTTTGTAGCACACTACAGTGGTGCCCCGCAAGACAAATGCCTCGCAAGACAAAAAACTCGCTAGACGAAAGGGTTTTTCAGTTTTGCGTTCCTTCGCTAGATGAATTTCCCTATGGGCTTGCTTCGCAAGACGAAAACGTCTTGCGCTTTTTTCTTAAAGCCGCTTGAAGAGGCGCAGTTGCGACGGACCGTGCTTCGCAAGACGAAAAACATCGCAAGACGAAAAGACTCGCGGAACGAATTATTTTTGTCTTGCGAGGCACCACTGTACTCATTTGCCAACCATTACCTTAGCCAGTAAAGCGAGAAGAGCGCGCAACCCCAGAGTCGTCCGCAACTGGACCTAACAGTCAGGGGTCCCTTTACCTTTACCTTTTAAAGAACACAGGAACATTGCAATCTTAACATTTTTACCAGAACACTGACTGTCAACTCAAAAGTTCTTAAAGCTGGAGCCTCCTCTCTAGTTAGAATATGCCTAATTTCTCATTTGAATCAAAGAAGCTTTAAAAATTCAGGCAGTTTCCTCTTCATATTCACATTTTAAAAGCTCCTGGTGCCAGAAAGATCCCTCCCTACAGGGCACAATTTGTGAATGAACTATTACAATATTACTACTCAACATTAAGCCAAAAAAAAAAAAAAAGACAGTTGAAATGACAGTGGAAAGAGACCAATTAGTTTAGAACATTGGCAGGAGATTCTGACCAGAAATGGTTCATAAAGCAACAGTCCCATTGGCTCCACAGTACATAACTTGATTAAGAACCTTGGCATAATATTATTACTATACAAGTTATTGTACAAATTAGCAAAGGGGGGTTTAGCCATCCCCAGCAGTAAACTCAGCATTTGAAGGGCAATACAACTGGACTTCACTGCATTTTACCCTCAAGACGCACAAGCTTTAATTCAGGGGTAGGCAACACTTCAATCTACAGACTTAGAAACCACCTTTCCAAAACAAGAGTGCCCGCCCTCATGCACAAGAACAAGATGATATGATTCAAGAACCAGAAACAAAAGCCAGATTAAAAGCTGTTCAATTTAAAAACAAAAAAGCCCAAACTCTGGTGCATCAAGAGAAGACAATTCTCTGTGAACAGATTTAGAATGTAGACACTGTGGCACTATGGCAAATCACAGTGTTACCAACCATACATAAAAAGCTTATACACCATCGTTTAGGCTTTCTGATGCACAGCAAGCAAACCATGACTTAGATCTCCTACTCTACATTCGTTTTCCATCTGCCCAGCACTCTGCTTCTTAAGTTCCTAAATTGTCTCTCTTCCCCATGCTGGAGCATCTGAAGTAGAGCAACAGGCCTAAACGTGGCTTGTGAATTCAGACATAACAAACCACAATTATTATGGACACTAGTTTGTAACTGCGGATTCAAACTGTGGATTATGATCCTCACTTACAAACTATACCTTGCAAGGTGGTGCATGTTCAGAGGTAATGGCACCAGCAAAGTACACATAGAACAACTTAATGTGAAAAATAAAAACCAAATATGTGAAAGAATAAACCCAACAACGTGAGCATATCATTAATACAGAAACAACTAAAAAAGCCTCCTTAAACACTGCCTTATGCACTAGCTTAAAAGGAAGCAGTAAGGGGGCGTAACACACCACTCTCAGGCAGCCGTTTCTGCAATCTTTACAAAGTGTGGTTTAATGTTAAGTTTGAATGCAGACTGTGGGATCTAAACATGCAATGGATTGACATTTCACACATCCATGAAAACTGTATATATAATCATAGAATTGCAGTGTTGGAAGAGATCCTGAGGATCATCTAGTCCAATCCCCTGTAATGCAGAAATATGCAGCTGACCCATACAGGGATCGAACCTGCAACCTTGGCATCATCAGCACCATGCTCTAACCAACTGAGTTTTCTAGTCTCTGCTAATCTCCATGGTATGGTGATAAAGTTTATATTTGATACAACTTTCCAGGACTATAGTATTTTCATTTGCATCATTAGAAGACAAGACAGGCTTCCCACACCTATATAGGAGCCAATTTCCCCCAGGAGGACACATGACCAAGTTATGGATGTGCAGCGCATTTTTCTTATTTTGAACTATGACCTTGCACTGAAGAGTTCTGCAGGTTCAACTAACTGGGATAATTTTCAAAGCAGTGTTGTTTTGTCAGCATCTTCCTTAGTAACTATCTTTTCTCAAGCCAGGAATGTCTACAGAGTTACAACACCCAACAATTTAATTCTGGCACCTGGGAACATCAAATGATTTTCCTGACCTGCTTGCTTACCTCCTCTAGCTTTTGTGAAAAAACATATGCAGAACCAAATATACAGATATATTCCTGAGGCAACTAGGCCACATTTCCCCAACATTTTGTTATTGTGTGGAATGGCTCACTGGTCCCATGTTACTTTATACAAAGCCTCACATAATCTAAGATATACAGTACTCAGTAGACAGCACAGCAGTTAGGACACAGCTTCTGATTCCAAGGTATCACAGCAACACTTAGCACCAATTTAATTGAAAGCGCTCTAGCCTGAACACCTACACTCGAATAGCAATAGTACAGACCAAAGATAGATGCCAGAATGTATCTTTTTGTAAGTATGCCATTATTTTTAAAACCGAGTTCAGGAAAAACTGCTTGATGAGAACACAGCTTCACTGAAGTTTGCAAAGAGGTGATCACTTAAAGTTCCAAATTTCACTTTTGCTGCTATATAAAGGTCAAACAGTCAGTTTTGGAAGATCAATTTGCATTCCTTCATTTAGAAAACATTGAAGGGGTAGTAGGTATTGCAGTATGATGAACATTAACCAGTCAACTGGTCTCAAAGTTCCTCACTTTCTCTAGATACACTACAGAGTCTATGCCAGTCACTCGGAATTCATCAGGAACTCTCTAGATCAGTGTTTCCCAAACTTTTTTGGGCAACGGCACACCTGTTTACTGAAAAAAAATCTCGCGGCACACCACCATTAAAGCCCCGCCCCGTGACGTCAGCGCGCAGCGTCACGCCAGGAGGGACGCACAAAAGTGAAAGTTTTTCCCCTCCCCCTTGCCGGGGAACCTCCAAGCTTTGGGGGTGGGAGGAGGCAGCAGAGCGAGGGCAGCTGAGGCGGCGGCGGCTGTTGTGGTGGTGGCGGCGATAGCGGGCGGAGGAGGGGGCGGCGGCGGGAGTTGCTGCTGCTGTTGTTGCTGCTGCTGCCCGGACATGCCGGCCTCCTCCTCCTCCGCTGTCTCGCGCTCCTTCCTTTTGCACGCGCTGCCCCGCCGCTCGGCACCACCACCGCGGAGCCGCCCCCGGCTCGACGCGGATCCTCGCCGCCGCCGCCTCTCATCGCCCGACTCGCCCGCCTCCCTCCCACGGCACACCAGCCGATGTCTCACGGCACACTAGTGTGCCACGGAACACCGGTTGGGAAACACTGCTCTAGATTTCCACTCTATTATACTTCAAGCAGAAAATCTGTTTCCTTTACTCACTTTGATTTCCCATTCAGAAACATCATAACAGGCAGTATGTATCTATATCAACCTCAGCAGCAGGCACAAATACCACATATTTATTTCCATGAAAAAGGTATTCCTCAAGTACACATTTTGTGGAGGTTCTCTCATCTTGCTGTTTTCAGAGTTTATTTAATTTTAAATATATACTAACCTTCTACGTAATGCTGAACAGATAAACTGTGATACTGCTACAACAGTTGCACCCAAGGGACTAACAGCACATGCTTAGATTCCCTTGAGTCCAAATGAATCTTACTCCCTATCAAGTGTTTTTAGGATTGCAGCCCAAGTCGGATGTAGCAATTATCAAATCAAATCATGCAACAGTGTTAAGCAGAAAACAAAAATTAGGCTGTATATACATCATACACTTAAAAGTACACAACTTCCGCCAAGGAATCCTGGGAACTGTGGTTTACTCCTCACAGAGCTACAATTCCCAGCGCCCCTAACAAATAACTCCCCAGGCTTATTTGGGAGAAGCTGTGTGCTTTAAATGTACGGTATGTATACAGCCTTAATGTATTTCATTTCTGATCTTATTTTGCATTCTTCCCTCTGTACCCCAGACTTGGAACAAAGATTCATGCAAGGTCCAAAAACCAACATTGACCCAAAACCTTACAAAACTTGCACACCTTCAAGAAATTTTTCAAGCTCACTTGTATGCGTCAAACTAACCTAGCCACCAAGATAGGGAAGAGAAGGAACTCATCCCTAACTCTATAGATTGTTTTTCTACCACCCATCCAGTAACTGTCTAAGGCACTAGTCTTAAACTGGGAGGTCGCAGCCTAATCCAACCTAATCCAAAGTAGGTTGTAACAGTATTACCACTATAAAAATATAGTGTAAAGGATTAAGAAATGGGTCCCCAAATGCATGTTTGGGTTTAAAATGGGCCCAGGGTCTGAAAATGTTTAAGATGCCTGGTTCAGTATGTACACCATTTCTTCCCTCTCTAATCCCCACTCAAAAGATGCCAACATGCATACTGATAGGAAGTTGGTTTAAAAAGAGAACCATTTTGACTTATAAATTTCAGCTTCTACTATCTATCCACTAATTCCAGATATTGACACATTAATAGCTTCACACCTAAATGCCTATCATTAAACCAGTGGTTTTCAACCAGCGTGCCGTGGCACCCTGGGGTGCCTTGAATGATGGCTGGCAACACTGGCTTTGTCCCTTTTTCCTTCCCTCCCTCCTCTAATGCCCTCTTGTGCCTCTGCCTGCCAAAGGCTTGCACAGCTGTTTGTTGCAGAAGCCCTGGCTACAAGCTCCCCAGGTGAATGGTGCCTCTGGGGCTGGCAAAGGGGTGTTTCTCAGGCCTCTGTGGGGCAGGGGCAGGAGGCACTTCTCTTTGGGGCAGGTGGGGCAGCTCAGAGACCAGGGGCGGCTGCCCAGAGGACTCCCAAAGAGAGGGGAGAGGAGGCTGAAGGAACACTCAAGGGAGCGTGTTTTAAAAAGGTTAAGAGCTCTGCCAGCTCTGCAAGCATGGGGTGACATAACTGGGCTCCTGACCCACAGGAGTGCTGCAGAAAGAATGTAGTTCATCAAGGCAGCCATAGACTCAAAAAGGTTGAAAACCACCGCCTTAAACAATCAAGACTGGTTTTAACCATGAATGAGAAACAGGACTGCTACAGAGTAACCAGACCTTCTCTAATAAAATGTGGTCTGCAATGTAATGTGTGAACAAGCCTTGTCTATATAATATAGAGGGCCTCTTCACATATTTCAATGTTTAGGATACATCCAAATGTGAATCCTTAAAAGTGCAAACTGTAACTGAAATTAATAGGCCTCACTCAAGAACTTCAGGCTGCTAAGACTGACTGCAGACTCCCTACTAAGTGTACCAGGCTTTGCTGGCCTGTAGCATGTGAATTAGCCCTACAAAACATCCTCAGAGGCTCAACCCAGCACACAAATAATCACTGTATCCTGTGTTGTGCAAAATGCCCAGAAACTTTTAAAAATACTACTTGAGTTGAATTAGTTCAATAGCCAGAATCTCTCTCATGGTCAGTATCTTTCATTTTTCTTTCCCTCCAGAGTCATGTTCTAGTAGAGTGGATGCTGTGGACGCTCGGGTTGCAAACGTGATCCATGCAGGAGGCACTTCCGCAACCCACAGCATTCGCAACCCGCAGCGCCACATCTGCGCGTGTGCGGGTTGCGATTCAGCGCTTCTACACATGCGTCAAAACCTGGAAGTAACCCGTTCCGGTACTTCCGGGTTCGGCGTGGTGTGCAACCCGAAAACGTGCAACCTGAAGTCTGTAACCCAAGGTATGACTGTATTGCAAGCTCCTTGGGATGGAGACCATTCTTCTACCTGCTCCTCTAGAAGTGCCAGTACTATAAAGATCTTAACAATTTTAAAAAATGAGCTGAAGAAAGCACACAAGTAAGAAACGTAACAAATTTTTTTTTTAAATGCTTATAAAGGTAAAGGGATTTGAGCATAATTAAGAATTGTCCTTACCACAGTAATTAAAGAACACAATTAAATCAAACTTTGTTCTAGGGGTTAGTTTACAGAAAAATTGGGAAACTTTAAACTATAATCTGAACAAGTCCTGACCTAGAACCTTGAAGATGACTAGGGAGGACCAAGAAAGAATACTGGTCTCTCATCAGTTCAATATATCAGATTTACATTATGGACTTCTAAAACCAGAGACATCATCCATCACATAACTTGTGAAATGACTTCATTTTTAAAATTCCAAATTTGCTTAAGATACTAAATACTTATTTAATGAACTATGTTATATCCAGGAAAATATCAAGAGTTTCTATGTTCTTCTGTTCATTACCCAATATTGTTGCAGCCAATACAGCCTGGATAGCTCAGTTGGTTAGAGTGCAGTGCTGATAGTGGCAAGGTTGCAGGTTTGATCCCTGTAAGGGACAGCTGCATATTCCTGCAGGGGGGTTGGACTAGATGACCCTCAGGGTCCCTTCCAACTCTGCAATTCTATGATTCTGATGCCAAAATCAGCTAGCAGAGGGAGGAGTAACTGAACATTGCACTGGATTATTATGAAGAACTTTTACAGGAACAACTAAAAGATGGATAGTTTGAAATCACTCTTACTTATTTTCCCATCTTTCTCTTTATTCTGTTATTTTTATCTCTCCGTCTGCTTGCTTTTCTGTTCATTCTCTTTCTTTCTTATTTCTTGTTTTGTTTCTGGTGTTTTTTTTGTATGTTGAAAAGTCTTTAAATTATATTAAATGCAAACTTTCAACTCTTTCCCCCCTAAGAAAATTGTGCTATTTTATTGCCTTTGAGAATAAAATGACAATTCTGAAAATATTAAATTACAACATTTGCAGCATTTCTGGTTCTGTAGCTGGTATTTTACTATAATGGTCAATTTCTACTAGAAACAGATGAACACTTAAAACTAGGGAAATCACTTATACCCAGGAAAGTCACAAAACCAAAAACATATTGGTTTGACAGAAAAGCATCCACACACACACACACCCCATTGTTGCTTCAGCCCTATAGAATCTACTCCAGGCTGCATAAGGCTTAACAAGCAAAATAAATCCAAGGTACAACAAAATGCCATTGCTCCCTCTTTTGTTTCAGGCACAATGCATCGAGGGCAGCGTCTGTGGATCTGCTCCTGCTGAACCTCCTCAAGGTCACAGCCAATTTCAGCTGTGGAATTAAAAAAAAAAAAAAGGCAGAAAGTGGCAGTGGGTTATGGCTGGTAGAAAAAGCAGAGTGTAAAAGTTTATGAGCTCATCAGGATTGTTGTACCATTACATCAGAGGCAATTATAAATGGCCAAGAGCAGGAGATGGGGAGCCAATCAGATCACAGATAGGATGTCAACCTAAGACCAACTGTCTCCTGGCTTTGACAGAAGGATTTTACCTCCATAATTCAAATCCCAAACCAAAGCAATCTGCACTTACTACTCCAATCACTGAACTGTTTACCAGCACTTCCAAGCAGGAGCTCAAGGCACTAGGCTATCTAAAAAGGCTGCTCAGAAAATGGCTTCAGCTAGCCTGGACAAGATGAGGGTGTCAGAGCAGGTCACTTGCCCTCTTCTTACCCCCTAGAAGCACAGGAACAGCTCAATTCAACCCACACCAAGAGAGGAAAAAGGAGCCGCAAAGGAGTGGAGCACAGTAGAGCTGAACAGCAGCAATCTGCTCAGCACACCCTCTTTTTTCCAACCCAGCAACATGGAGCTATTTTTGCCACCCCAACCCCTCCCTCCCCAGAGGTGGTGGTGGCAAGCCTTACCCCCACCCCACCCCACCCCAGGACCCCCCTAAAGGCTCCCAGCCGGGACAGGAAAGGGGGAAAGGAGAAGGGCTCTCTCCAAGAGAGCTTACACAAAGGCTGGGAAAGGGAGGAAGGGAAGGCAGAGAGGCAGCCATTTTAGAGACAGAGGAAAGAGACAGACAATGGCAGCTCCCTAGTAATGTGGGCCCGAAGACGACCACAGAAAGCTTGTCACGTTAAAGGACACCCCAACCTCGACCTCGGGTGCGCTCCCCTCCTGCCCTTGCCCTCCCACGGCCAGAGGCGTCCTCAAGCCCCTTCCCTCACCTGCGCCCAGCTGACCACCCAACCCCCAGCCCATGTGCGCCCGCTGCCCCGGTCCTCTTTCCCCGCCCTCCCGGTGCCTTTTTACCTGCTGAGTCCGGGTGAGCGGCTGTCCCCCTCCAGCGCTGCTGCTCCCGGGGCTCATGGGCGCGTGGTGACTCCTTTGTTGGCCTCCCGTGGCTGCCGCCGCCCAGCCTTGGCTGGTGCCCCCAGTGTACTGGGAGGCAATGTCCGCTGCTGCCGGGGCCTTGGCCGTCGCTCCCCCATCCTGGGGCCCGCTCCCGTAGTCGGCCCCGGGATACCCTTGATAGCCCCGAGCCGAGCTTGGGGAGGTGAGCAGCTGGTTGAGGGTGGGGGTGGAAGTGGGCTGCGGGGTGGCGCCCCCGCCGCTGCCACCTCCTGCGCTTCCTCCTGCGCCGACGGCGGCGGCCGAGGGCCCCATGGCCCCGAAACGCTGCTGCTGGAATGCCGAAGCTGGAGGTTTGGCCCCGGCTTGCGCGGGGCTCTGAGCGTTTCCCCGAGGGGAGCTCAGGGCGTAGGCCTGAGAGGGAGGCGGGTAGGCGCCAGCGCTGCGCCCGGCTGTAGGGTAGTAGTTGTTGTACTGGTGATTGGAGAAGCCGTGCTCCGAACTGCCGCCGCCGTGGGAGTTCTGGGGAGGGGGCGGCCCCTGGGGGCCCCCGGTGGGCCCCGAATACGGCTGCTCCAGGCCCCCGCTCTGCAGCGCTGCCATGCCAGGGCTTTGTTGTCCGCCATGTTGGTGGAAGGCAGCGGCCGCGGCGACGGCCGCAGCAGCCTGGGCGCCTCGACCGTAGGGCTGCCCGAAACCGTAGGCTGGCGGGGGCAAGGCGGCCGGATGAGTAGGGGGAGGCTGCTGCTGCTGTTGCTGCTGCGGCGGTTGTTGCTGCGGCGTCCCCACCCCGTCGCTGCTGTTGCTGCCGCCACTAACACCGCCGCCACCACCGCCGGGCGGCTCCGGGAGGTTATTGTTCAGTGTGGCGACGGGCCTAGGGCCCGGGTTCCCGTTGGAGCTCTTCAGGTCGGGCTCGGCCCCTGCGCCCCCGCCATTGCTTTCGGCCCCGTCCTGCAGCTCCTTTCCCGGGGGACCTTCACTTTCCGACTGCTTCTCTCCGCCGCGCTCTGCCGCCGCCGCCGCCTCGCCCCCCGCCTCCTCCGACGAACAATCCCGCTGCTGCACCTCCGCTTTCTTCAGCTCGGATGGAGCCGGGGCACCCAAGCTGCTCGCGGCGGCGGGGGCCACCTGAGCGGCCATGATCCCCCCTCCCCACCCAGCCAGCCCCCCTCCCCCGCCTCCTCCTCCCCCGACCTACTCCCTGCTTGGCCGGCCGGCCGGCACAAGGCCTCACCGCTCCTCTCCTCCTCCTCCTCCTCCTCCGCGCTCAGGCGGCGGTGGGATCCTCGGGACAACGGGGTCTCATTCCTCCCCCGGCGCGGCGAGCGAGGCGCGGCGAGCTCCGGCGGGCTGGACGCGGGTGCGAGGGGCCTGGCCCCACTGTGCCTCCTCGCTCAGTTGCAGCCGGCGGAGAAAGGGGGAGGAGGAGGAAAGGGGGAGGGGGGCAGGACGGGGCTCCCGGTGTGGGAGAGGAGGAAGGGAAGGGGGACACGGCGGACGAGGGAGGATCGGACGGACCCCCGTTCTCGGAGCCGGGCGGTGCGGCCGGAGAGGCTAGACTAGGCGAGCCGAGTGGCGGCAGCTTCCGACTCTCGTCCGCCGAGTCCTGCTCACTCCGACACGAGGCTCAGCACTGCCATTTTACCCAGCGCCGAGGCAGCCTGCCAAACCCGGACTGGAATATGGCCCGGACTGGAGCTTTCTTCCCCTCCCCCCTCACAAAGGAGGAGCTGCCAGGCCCTGGACGCTTTCAACTCAGCAAGGCTGAAGCTTGAAGCTAACAGCAGCCTGCCGCTCGCAAAATCCGCCACGGATCGGCGGCAAAGGGAGCCGAGCTCAGCCTCTGAGCCACAAAAGGAAGCTTCTCTGCTGACAAAACACAAGGCGGGTTGGAGGAAGCTAGGTGAACAGAACTGCTCGCAAAGCCCCATTCCCGCCAGTTCTCAGAAGCCTCGCAAGCGAATGCTCCGGTGCTTCCTCTCATTTGCTCAGGGCACAAAGACTCCCGCAACCAAGAAAGGCCAGGACTCGTGCCTTTAAGGGCAGAAGGGATTAACGAGGCACCGCATTGAGGGACTGGTAGAAGGGCAACTCGAATAGATCAAAACTTCAAGGAGGATATCCCAAGAGCAATCGTGGAAAATTCACACCACTCCAACTGTTATTACCAATAATGTAGGCTGTTCAGTTTAATACTTTTTAACCAGGACAATTTTATGCATTTTCACACTTCATGCAGTCCGGACATCAAACACGCAGTTCCAAGGATACTTAATTGGGCTAAATCCCACTTAACTCTGGGGGACTTACTTCTGCATAAACATTCTTAAGAGTTGTGTTGCAAGAAATCCATTGCAGCAAAATCCATTATCCCACTAGCCGTTCTATGACAATGGTTAGTTACTTTGTTCAAGCAAAACTAGTGAACTAAATTCTCTATGAATTACTGTTTAGGGTTGCAGGGAATTCAGGAGCATGCTCTAGCCATAAGCTTTCATCAGTAACATGTGAGACCAGAAGTGTGCACCCAAACCCCTGCCATGTTGCAATGGATTGCAGGGTGCAGAGCTCTGATGCCATGCTGCCTTAGCAGTGCCAGATGTAGTATGCAAGGTTCACAGCTAGTCTCTTGTTGAGTACAAGGTGTGTACCCTACCACTCAAAACGAGATCTGGTAAATCTAAACATCTACTAGGTGCCTTCATCATCCAGATTATATTAGGCCAACAGCAGAAGTATGCAAGGTACACCTCACCAGAGCAATATGTGTAGTAAAAACAAATTCAGATAGCTCAGGTAAGCATACAAGGGCCATAAAAGGAAAGACCAAAGTGTACCACATGAAAACAGGCTAACCAGCCAAGCTGACAGGTGAAATTCCTTACTACAGAAACCACAATAAAACTTGACAGGAAAGCAGAAATCCATACATCAAGTCTTCTCAGCACTCTACAAATCCACTCACCCAATAACCTCTTCAAGTTAACCCACATTAATTGGAGTTAGATATCTCCAGTTATGACTTCATATGAAGAACAGTAAACAATCTTGAAACACTAAAGTATTACACAGCACGCTTCATGCAGTTAACCAGTTCAAGTTAAAGCTTAGGTTTTTTATCCCATGGTTGATTCAGGAAGATAGTACAATTATTTACTAGAAGACTACTACTTAGTTTTTGCTGTACCTTTTTGGAGAGTTGTAGCCTACTTCAGTATTTACTGTCTTTATTCATAGTTGGGTTTATCGGCCACACATTGGGTATAATAATTCCAACTATATGTTTATTCTTGTACCTAGGACCTTTAATCCAAACTCACTCCTCCTTTTTAAGCTAATAAGCCAATAACCACACTGGGTGAATTCTTCACTTCAGTTTTAGTAGACCAGAATTGGACACAGCTCAAAGAAGTCCTTAAGACTTCCCTATATGTGCACAACACTATCCTGAATTTTCATTTGCCTTGTGGTCACATCACATTATTGGCCCCATCATTTTAGGTTCAACCAAGGCTGCTACTTCCACCCCTTCCTTCCATGCAGGAACAGGAGTTCATAACCTCCAAGAACAACAACAACAAAGAAACAAAAAGTTCACAAACGAATGAGGCATTGGCTTAGGGGAGGAGGACACGGAAGGATGCTTGCTAGTGTTTTGTGTGGTTTTTGTTTTTAACACCATGAAAACACTCATGCCTGAGTGGGACAGCAGGTGAGTGCTCAACCTCTAAACAAAACAGATGCATGAAAAAATAAATGCTACAAAATGCCACAGGCATGGGGCTGGAGGCAGGACTTATAGTGTTCTTTTTCAACTTGTAATGATAGCCATCAATGTGATGGCTTGAAAAAAACACTAGACAAATTCATGGAGGATAAGGCTATCAATACCTACTAGCCATGATGGGTCTACCTCTAGGTGATGGGAATCAAAAGTGGGGGGAGTGCTGTTGCTTGCATGCTTTCCATAGGTATTTGGTTAGCCATTGTGAGAACAGCAAAAAGTCTTAAAAATAAACTTTGGTTACTTTTCATAATTAACAAGAAGAAAGTCCAGATTGAGACAACAGCCTAAACCAAACCTTGACTTAGCTCAGGGTGGCACAGAAGTAATCAACATCAGAGAGGAGCAAAGTGGCTGGCTACAGGTTCCACTCTCATGTTCTACACACTCATATACCCGGTAGTTCTGGTAAGCCATAGCTTGGCTTACTGTGATATGCAAACCAGGCCATAGTGTAGTTTGATTCATAAAATATATGTTTATCAAGCATTCATAATGCAAGGCAATATTTTGTAGCAGGGGCACTGACTTGCCCCCCACATTGGGGGGGCATCATTTGATGCATCCCACCCAGCGCATGAGTGATTACGCACCAGGCTGCACAGGTGTCCTGCCTCCGCGATGTGGCATCAGGCGGAGAGGAGGATTGCAGCGCTGGGCTCCCTGCAGGGGCAAAACAGGCAGAGGGTGATCTTTGCCCTTGCTCATCCTAGCCCCCTCCCATCTCCAGGGTGGGGGCTGGGGTGTGCGGAGGGCACCTGGCGGCAGCAGGGGATGTCGACTCCCTCAATATTGGGGGTCTGGGCCCCCTGATTCAAAATATTGAGGGGGATGGAACTCCTAGCGCCCCTATACCCAGCACCAGTACAGTCGTACCTCGGCTTACATATCCCTCTGGTTACATAAACTTCGGGATGCGTAGGTGGCAAACCCAGAAGTATATTTCCAGGTTTTTGTTGCATGTGCATGTGCAGAAGCACTCTACCGCCATGTACGCATGTGCAGAAGCGTTCCCTCCGGTTGTGGAAACCTCAGGATCCGACCAGAGCTCCAGAACAGATCCCGTCCACAACTGGAAGTACCCCTGTATTTTGTAGTTACCTTTCTTATTTTTGAGTTTCAGCAACTACAATTTTTTTTTACAATTTCCCTGTTACCCTAACATTAGAGTAACTGAAAATCTGCTCTTACTTCACTTAAGCTTCTAGTATGTAAAAAATATGAAGTGGTATTCCAACCGTCCTCTCAAAATACATCTAACTACAGCTCTTTCTCATTTTCAGATATTTTGGACAGAATAGATAGCACCTCCCTTCCCCTCCCGTTCCCACCCCAATATCTTCCAGTTGACAAATGCTTCCCTGATAGACATGCTTCTTCAGTAATTAATTTTCAATACATGCTTTCCAACATGGACATGCACAGGATAGATGTTCCGCAAAAACCTAGGTGTTTCCTAGATGTATAGCCAATGGCTTTTTCCTAATTACTGAGCCATAGGTCAACGCTGAAGCACATGTTTTACATTGAAAAGTTCCTGGGTTCAATCGCTGGCATTTCCTGGTGTAGGGCTGGGAAGACTCCAGTTTGAAACCCTGGAACAGACATAGGCAAACTCGGCCCTCCAGATGTTTTGGAACTACAATTCCCATCATCCCTGACCACTGGTCCTGTTAGCTAGGGGTGATGGGAGTTGTAGTCCCAAACATCTGGATGGCTGAGTTTGCCTATGCCTGCCCTGGAATGATACTGCTAATCAGTTAAGACAATACTGAATGAGATGGACCAATGGTTTTACATGGTATAAGACAGTTTCCTATGTTCCATTTGGACAACCCACTGCTCATTTTTAATTAGGACTGCAACCTTTACTCAGATACATTAAGTAATTACCTACTTTGGCTAGAAAGGCACCCACCATTAATCACTCTCACACAGGAATGGAACACCTCTTCCATATGCATTCATGAGCATAACATATTTCTCTTCAAAACCATTGTTTTATTCATATACAAATTAAGGTAGATTTAAAAACTAGATTACCACTCTTATCATTACTCAACAGCACAATCCTAACCATGGTCTACTCAGAGGCTGCAATCCTAACCACACTTACCTGAGAGCAAGCCCCATTAAATTCAATAGGACTTGCTTCTAAGTGGGCATGGATAGGATTGTGCTGTAAGATTTCTCTAATTCGGTGACACTTCTAACACCACCTGATCAAGCTACTGTTCTAAAGTACAATAGCTTTGCTCTTTTAAGGGCATCATCTATCTAATAATTACACTGTAGCAGTGATCTAAAGAGTCTGCAAGATATACACATACTCATGCATACTTACTATCTTCCATGGTATCTTCGTGATGGATGATCATTGTTGTGAGCTGCTTTGAGAGCCAATCTTGGCTGAAAAGCTGGTTATAAATATAGGAAAGAAAATAATGTGTAAATATGCTGTTTTCGTACATTTATGGCATGTTCAAGGTTCCACAGTGGGAGTAACATAAAATTCAGAACAAAACATTTAAACCATATGTGCTACATCTGGTATATCTGCATAATAGAATAGATCCCATAGGGAGTTCCATCCATAGCAGAAAACTGGGATGTAAGTCATCAAAGGTCAATATGCAGTGATTCTGACTCCACATTGCAAGCTGTAAGACAGCACAGACCTTTTGCTATAAAGGCAGATTCTACAAAATAAGTAAAATAAATAAAATTATAGAAAAGGGATTTTAAAAATGAAACAGTTATGACTATGTTCAAACATTTGTGCTCACAAAGATGCCAGTCAGCATCAGCCACTCAGTATGTTGAGTTCCGTACAAATCTTGGAAAATGCAACCCTTGATTTGAGAAGTAAAAATACTGAAGCATTCTATTTATTCGAAACACTGGGATTTGAAAAAAATGGTTCTCTGTGGCACAGTGGGTCAGTGCATTTGGCTGTTAACCAGAAGACTGGGGGTTCAAGGCCCCCCCCCCCGTTGGCAGGATTCCTGCATTGCAGGGGGTTGAACTAGATGACCCTCAGGATCCCTTCCAACTCACCAATTCTATGATTCTGTGACCATTTATTTCATTCAACCAATCCTCTTCCCCAAACCTAATAATCTTACAGAATGAGTACTATTATGTCTGCTGTTACTACTAAATATGTATTTTGTTTCAGCAGAAAGCTAGATTCTGGTACAAGAACACATAGTAGCACGGCGTCTGCTTAGAAGGCTTAAAACATTTACTTGACAATAAACTTAGCAGATTCAATTGTATTTGCTTCCAAGAGTGGACTTAGAATCACAGTGTTGGCAACATGAATCAAGGTGAAGATTTGATCAAAAGCAATAGGACAGAAGCAAGCTGATAAAAGACAGAAATACAAACTGGGAGCTTTTTCAAATCTTGGAAACTCCTTTAAATATACAGTAGTTGATTTCAATGAGATAGTGTGAGGGAAGGAGTTTTGTTTTGTTCTTAGAGGAAGGTGTGGCAAAAGCCAGAAAAGTGGAATGAGAGAGGGCTGTCATCAACTGAATTTGCATAGAGCAAAGATAAGGGTATGGATGGTAGGCTAAGCCTAGAAGTCAAATTGTGTGAGCTCATGACTGCAGATCATAATTTAGCATGGTATCACTTCCCACTTTAATGAGGTCTATAATACTGCATGTGAAGATTTAATTCAAATTTGGTGCAATCAGATCTAAAAGATAGTGACTGGCTCAAGGTCACCCAGTCAGTTTCATAACTGAGTGGAGAACCCCAGTCTCTTTGTCTATGTCCTAGCCCGACATTCTAACCACTATACCACATTGTTTTTTTGAGGGGAAAGGAAGATAAGAAGGTTTCTTATACTATGCTAGATCATTGGGCCATTGAGCGCAACACTGTCTACACCAGTGGCCTTCTACCTCTTTGGATGTAGAATATATTTTGGTACCCATTTCTTATATCTCAACAACAACATTGTGCTGCTGTTGTGACATACCTTAAGTCAGGCTGTGATCCAGTAATAGGGCCTGATCTACCTGTTAGAGAAAAATGACAATGACTGGCAGCAGCTCTTCAGGTCTCAGAAAGGGATTGAAGGTGCTAGGGATTGACTCTGGGGCCTTAGGCATGGAAAGGGTTTTTTTTCCCCTCAGCGATGCCCTATTTTGTGTTGTATTTTAACTTTGTGCTTATTATTTTATATTGCTGCAAACAGTGCTGATGAATGACAGCTTATGCCTACTGTATTTTAATTAAAAAAAACACCATAACATAACTAGAAGCTTAAGGAGGAAGGCAGAAGGCAGAGACCACAGAGAGCCAGCTCCTCCTTTCTTAGCAGGACAGTTGGTCACAAACGTGGTGCACTTTCCCCCCCTTGTCTTCTTGTTATTTACTGAGCACATGGCCTCCACAGCAGTGCCAGTTCCTACTTGCTTTGCTATCATGGTTCAGCTAACTTAAGTCTCCCAGATGGCAGTACAGACCACCACCACTAGGTTGGCTGCTATTAAGTGGAGTTTCATGAAAGTAGTCCTGCCATTTAACATAGTACCAAGGCAGTTTAGGAAACCTGGTATAGATTAGGATGCTAAAAAAGAGGGGAATAGGGTTTCTCTCATAAAAAAAAAAAACCTGTTCTGCCAACTGTGTGATGGCAAATGTGGACTGAATCGTTGACATGGAAACAGGATTGGGACACGCTGTCTCCCTCATGCAGTGCACATACACACACATACCCCTTATCATTATCCCTGGCCCCTAAGCAGTCTGCAAACATGGCATGGAGTGATCTTCAGGAACAGGATAACATTTCAACAATAATTGCTTCCAAGGTTGAAAGCAACAACAGAGGAGGAAAGGAAAGAAAATATAAGACAAATACTGACTAAAATGCACAGCATTCTGATATACCACAGGACCAAGAACAGGAGATCCATCTATTATTTATAATTAATAGAGTGAGTTACAAGCTGTGGAATGGAGTCAAAAGAGGGTTGGGTTACTTTGCAGAATAAGCCAAGTGGATACTAAGTAGTTTTGAAGCTACATTATAAATATGCAATGCCTTAGATGTATGCCGTTACCTACTTTTTGTGCATCATCTCCTATACAGTAATACAGTTCTTACGAGTACTAGGAGAGATCCTATAATACAGTTCTTATGAGTACTAGGAGAGATCAAAATAATTTCCAAATAAAATAGATTATGTTGAATTCCTGATTGTATAACAAAAGCTGCAATATTTGTGCTGAAATTGTTATTCGGTACCACCAAGATCTATCAACCTTCCTACTCTCCCCCACTCCCAGTACTGACAGAACATGAAGAGAAAATGTTATAGCAAAAACTGATGTGGAGTTTGAGCATTTGCTGAACACAAGCTGCAACGCTCAAAGAGTGGCATGGATTTTAAATGTGAGCATACTCTTCATTAAAGTTAACAACATGGTTCTCAGAAATGTAACATGTTAAGAACTCAGCAGGTTGCTAAACCTTGGCGCTAATGTCTGATTATAATTTTACAGTGAGTTCCAAAACTTTGAGCTGCATATTAAAAGACAAGAAAGTGGACTGAATCTGAGTCAAGGAAATCTATTATTTTACCAGTCCTAGCCTGTGAAATGCAAAATATGAACTGGATCTAAGTAGAGTCAGATGGAGCGGAGCATGCGGCACATTCAGTTCCTGTAATATAATTCTCAACCTGCAGGGGCTCAAAAGGGGAATGCAAACTGAAGAAGCTTGAAAAGTATGAGTACAGGCACTGCCAAGTGTATGATTTGGGTTTTAAGCTTCAGTGTGCTTGTTTTGTGACCTCTGCACATTCATAATAATGTAGAATAATATAAATGCAAAAGTGAGTAATCCAGCATCTAGTTCTAGTGATGCTGAACTTAGAATGAACAAGAACAGGGAGAAGAGGCAACTCTTGTCATTTTATAGTATGGTAAACACAGAACCAAGATCAGACCAGTGAGATATTCTGAATTTTAAAAACCCATCTAGCTTTAATGGCCAATTAAAAATAAATCTTGTTTTATTACCAGTACACACAGAGGCAAACACAACAGTCCCTAGATATAAACCTCTCTACTATAACTGATGGTGAGTATATATCAACAATTCATGTGTGATAACACTGGCTACAGGTTTATGAAACCCCTGTCCCACATCAGGAATTTAACAATGTGATTTCTAAAAGTCTTGTTTGAGTCTAGAAGTTATCCTAATTACTTCATACTTGAGGAGGTATACTTCAACATCCATTCATTCATACCTATTTGTCTCCACCTATAGAATGTTATTTATAGCCTAACCCTTAACGTTTATCAGGACCCAGTATTTCCTTTGCAAAGTACAATTGTCACTGTATTTAAGTTCTTAGAAAGCAGAACTAGCATTCAGGGCCAGCATTAGCACACAGCAACCTCAGTCAGCTGCTGGGCCCTAGCACCCAGTCAACCTTCCTCCCAGCACTGACAACTGTCCCCACCACCCCAACACCACCCCCACCACACATCAGGAGGCAATGTGAACATTTTTGGAAGCTGAATGTCCAACGTGGTTTCCATGGTTTCCGATTGAGTGCAGGAAGCTCCTGCAGCTAATCAGAAGCCGCACCTTGGTTTTCAAACCATTCCAGGGGTCGAACGGACACCCGGAACAGATTAAGTTTGACACCCAAGGTACCACTGTATATGCCGCTTTACAGATTACAAGAGTCAGGTCCTTGTCCCAAAGAGCTCACAATATAAAATTCAACTCAAAAGTAACAGCAGATTGAAGATGGCAGTAAGCAGGGAAAGAATAAGCAGTTGCTTCAGTTGCAAGTGCTTAGGCTCAGCTACAGGTTTATCCAGAAATATGTGCTCAAAACTACATTAAGCATGGGTAAGCCTTTTTGGTTCAAATACCACCTTCAAATCTCAGGTCAGGTTCAAATCTGAAGCTCACTGGATGACTTAGGTTCAGTCACGAGTTCTCAACCTAACCTACCTCACCTCACACAGTTGTTGTGATGCTCAAATAGGGAGGAAAACCATGCATGTTACCCTTTGCTCACTGATAGGAAGAGTGGGATATAAATGTCATAAAATAAATATTGTTAAGCAGAGTCGAGACTAATGGGAAAAGCCAACACAGAGACTGTGTTTTTAAGGTTCTATTTGCCACATCTAAATCTATATGCTGAGAGGAGATTTTAAAAGTCCCCCCTCCATGTTACAAGAAGCAACTAAGGAAGGCCTGTTCTTCTGCACTGGAGGTGGTGATTCGGGGAGCACCTAACAAATTAGAACAAGTTATGACATCACATCATACCACCCCCTTCTTCTCTAATAATTATTGTCAACTGAGTATCAGATCTGGATAACAGCAGGTTGGTTCATTTGGTTTCCTTCTTCAGTAGTGCTTTCGAAGCACTGTGTATAAACAGATCCATTTGAACAGAATACAATGAGGAAAAAGCCCAACCTACACCACATACTGTGTTCTCATAAACAACATTTATTGTATTTTACCCCACACACATATCTAATACACCATGACACATATGATATACATGCACAAATAGAACTGCAGTCATCCAAAAGACAATAGTTGCTTAAGGAACCATCTAATAAACATAGAGGAGAATGCTGCCTACTTTGCAGAAAGAGAACAACTGTGTCTGAAACTAGCTTGAAAAGCCAGACCATTTCTTTTAGAAGCTCTTCATCCTTTCCCATCTAAAATGTATACAGCAGAGGTGGGGAACCTGTGGCCTTTCAAAGGCAGGAGCCTGAGAGAGGAACAACTGGAGAAAGAATGGGTAGTGAGAAGTGCACATGAATTTTAAGACTGCAGGTTCTATTTGATGGGAAAGGTGTGACAGAAAGAACGGGGTGGGGGTGGGGAGGACTATGAGGGAGAAATTTGATCCAGTTCTCATTTAAAGGTAACTCTACCTAAACTGCATTTCCTGAAACAGTATGTGACTCAAAATACAGACATACTTAGAAATTAATACTTCTCTGAATTTTGTAATGCAGTTCTCCAACCAAATAATGTGCACAAAAAGCATATACTAGGGGGAAGTGTGCATAAATGCATATATTAGTGAAAATAACAATAAAAATACATTATAGTAGGGGAAATTGCTTGTGTGGTTTAATTCATATTTGTTTGTCTATTCAGTATATATTTGGGCACCTCTTAAGCATCACCAAATTTGGCACGATGGTTTCTGTGCTCAAGGAGCAAGTTTTCATCTAAAGGACTTATCCACATCTCTGTTTGTCCCATCACTTCCCTCCAATAAAACCTGCGGTTTAGCACTGAATAGGAACAAATGGCAACTAGGTTTTCTGCAGATTGCCATTTATTCCGATTTAGATCTAAAGAGCAGGTTTTCAAGGGGAAAGCAGTGGGACAAAGGCCATGATTGGACCCATACTCATAAAGCACGGAACAAGTGGAGAAACTGCTCAGATCTAAGTTTAATGCAATTTTGAATGGCCAACTAATCTTTTCAATGTACACTGATATTCTCTGTACAGTGGTACCTCAGTTTAAGAACTTAATTCATTCTGGAGGTCCATTCTTAACCTGAATCTGTTCTTAACCTGAGGTACCACTTTAGCTAATGGGGCCTCCCGCTGCTGCAGCACAATTTCTGTTCTCATCCTGAAGCAAAGTTCTTAACCCGGGGTACTATTTCTGGGTTAGCGGAGTCTGTAACCTGAAGCATCTGTAACCTGAAGTGTCTGTAACCCGAGATACCACTGTACTGATTTTTTGCTTCTCAGAATTCCTGGCAAAATCACATGCAAAAATGTGTACATAAAGAGAAATGCACATGGAAATGCTGGTGAATTTCATGAAGACACACACACACACACACACACACACACACACACACACACACATATATGTATGAGAGAAACTGATGAGGAAATGTGGAGAACCAAACTAAAGATTGGAAAAACAAGAAGGAAAAACATGAAACAGAGAAAACCTGAAATTGACATTTTCACCCATTCCTAAAACTCCACCAAAAACTCCACTGCCTTCAAATTTGCTGTTCCCATGTTTCAGTGGCTCTTCATAGAAATAAAGGTTACTGACCCCTGACCTAGGCAGATACTGGAACACATGTGGCAGCTGCACACAAGCCCAAAGGCTCACAATTTAAACTGCAACATCTCCCCAGCTCCTTTTACCACCTTTGTTTTGTAAGCCTTAGTGGCCTATACAGTACTGGTGAATGGTGACTTGGCCACCATTATACACTCCTTGTTAACCTCTAAGTTAAACTAATATAACACACTGTATGTACAACTGTCTTTGAAAGCTGTCCAAAAACATCAGTTGGTTAGTACGTCAGTCAGTCAGTCAGTCAGTCAGTCAGTCAGTCAAAGGAAGTAGATAACATTTGTGATGAAAGAACTCCACTGGATTCTGGGGTCAACTCACACTACTAGTTTTTATTTTGAGGCCCTAAAATGGATTGGGTTCAGAATATATGAGAAAATGCCCCCTATATGTTAATGTCACTTTATAGGACTCAGATTCCCCCTCTTTAACTGTAATGGGTATAATGAGTCAGTTCTTCCGGGTGACGGCACCCTGATTATGGAACTCCCTCTCCCAGGAGGCCAAACAATTTTGCTCCCTGTACTACTTTAAAAAGATTACTGAATATGGTATAGCTTAAAGGCACTGTATTGGACTTATACCACCTGAAGGGCTTTAGGATTTGGTGGAAGCCCCCCTACACTAGCCAGATACACCACCACCATGACAGATGCACTAGCAGAACCAATGGCAGACCTTGGGGTCTCAAATTTCAGTGATGCCCTATGTGATGCCAAAATTCAGCACCAACCCCACCTCTCACCTTCCATTATACATCGTAGCTGTGGCACCCCCAGCAGCGCCCCCGAGGCTCTGTGAATTTCAAAATTAACACTTCTCTAAATTCTGCAATACAGTTTTGTAGCCAAGTACTGGTAACTGAACTTAAGATCTGGAAACTGAGAAACTGAAAGAAACAAAACTAACAGATTCACCCATCTCTAGTCAGAACAGAGCACCCCACATAGATAAACAAGGGAAAGCGGAACACACACTGTAATATACAACTGCTGCAACTGTCTCCTATCTCTCTTTCTCTCTCTCCCACATACCCACCCACCCACCCTTTTTTCTCATATGTGACTACTAGGTTTTGTTTGAACTCCCCCCCCCAATGGAGTAGAAAGTAGTGTCCCACACAGGAGATGCACTCATCCACACATGCAGTTAAGGTCTCTGCAGCAAAGACCAGGTGCTCCACTGTCACTGCTGGAACTTTTTGCCTTAGAATCAAAGAATTGTAGAGTTGGAAGGCACCCCAAGGGCCATCTAGTCCAACTCCCTGCAATGCAGGAATCCCAGCTAAAGCATCCATGATAGATGGCCATTCAATCTCTGCTTAAAAACCTACAAGGAAGGAAAGTCCTATGATCCTTGTTGGATCATAGACCAGCATGTAGCAGAACAAAAAGTCACTGGACACACAGTGTTTCATTTTCAAACCCACAAAAGGGAGAGGGAAAACTCATAGTTACTGCAATGGGGAGGTTGAGGCGTGAGCACTGGCAGAGTACCCAAGTATCACCATTCAGTTTAAGCTCACTCTCTCAGAATCACCTACTGTGTGTCCAGGTTCAGGACAGCTGCTGATTGCTACTCATTGTTGTCTCTCCCTCTCCCCACAGGTCCCACTCACTGCTATTTTTATAGAAAAAGATGTGCCGGAACTCACCATGAACACCTCCCTTGTTCTCTTAGAATGGCAATGGCGCCCACCTAAAAGGTGCCAGAACTGAGTTTCATTGAGTTACGGCTGAAAAAAAGCCCTGGTCCCACTCCCATAGGTAGACAATCCTCCCCAAATCTTGTTCTATGCAGATAATGAATAAGGATGCTCCTGGCTTTTCCTGTGGGGCTAACCTACTTGGTCCAGGAAAAGTGCTGTGCTGCTGAAAGCTCCAGGACAGTTATGATACATGCAAATTCTAAATGAGCTGGTGCCATAAGGGACAAGCTGCCCTGCTGTCTATAAAGTCACTGTCCAAAGCAAAAGAGCCATGCTGGAGTGATACTGTTGCAACCCCATTTCAGGATCTACTGCATTTTGGGTGCTGATCAGTAAACGCTTTGATTTGTTTTTTAGGGAGTAATAGATAGGGATCACTTTCCCATATCCTAGTGTGATATTACTTCAGATGAACTCAGGATGGGATTGAGAGGAAGGGCATGTAGGGTGCTTGACGGGTTCAGGACAAGAATAGAGCCCTCTCCTCTCTCTGCTCACTAAAATTTCTTGGAATATAATAGGTCAGGCCTCTCAAAATACACAAGTAGGGTGGGTACTCCTGCCAGAGCATATTAGGTAGTCAGTTGAGGATGATGGGGAGGGAGAAAGATGAGGAAGGAGAGGCAAGGGAAGCCCCACATGCAGCATAGTGCAGTAATCCTATAATGAATTAACCAATACATGAACTACTGTGGCCAAGCTTTCCCCGACTGGGAATTGTTGCAGCTGTTGTACCAGTCACTGAGGCTGCCTGGGTCTCCAGTGAAAAAGCTGGATCCAAAAGCACCCCCAGCCTGTGAACCTGCTCCTTCAAGGGCAGTGCAACCCTATCCAGGTTAGGCAATTGACCTATTTATCAGACACAAGAACCACTCTCCCACATTGCCTCCATCTTGCCAGGATTAAAGCTCAGCTTATTTTCCCCTCATCCATCTCACCACTGTATCCAAGCACTGGTCAAGGGACTTTCCCCAATTCAGATGCTATAGAGCAGGCACATCCAACTTCCAAGAGACTGCGATCTACTCCCACTGTAAAAAAAACAACTGGCAGGGATCTACCCATCAAAGTTGAGCTTTTTTGGAGAGGAGGATGAGCCGAAGTTGTTGAGCTTTAATTGGGGGAGGGGGTCAACCAGTAGATTGCAATCAACCTGTTGGACACCTCTGCTATAGAGAAATAAAGCTGAGGGTTATTGGTTAATGACAGCAACCTTAACCAATCCCAGTGGCTTCATAGATAGCACTAGAGATAAGATAGCATAGCTGTCAAGGGACAAAAAAGCACTCATATAATGCTTTTGTCTGGACATGATCCTGAAGGTACAATTGGAACCAATTTAACACAGTGCCTTCAGTTCCCATTCCCCCAGAGCTGATCCAGGTGAATGTATCAAAAGTCAATGAAAGATCAAGAAGAAGGAGCAAGGTCACACTCTCCCATCCCACTCTCTTCAATGGCCATCAATCAGGGTGACCACGGCTGACTCAATCTCCCTTTGTTGCCACTCCTGACTCCTCCCTTTGGCTTTTTCTCTAAAGCAGAGGTTTTCAACCTTTTTAAGTCCACAGCTCCCTTAACCAACTACATTCTTTCTGTGGCACTTCTGTGGGACTCAGGAGTCCAGCTATGTCACCCCTTGCTTGCACAGCTGGCAGCCTCTCACCCTTTTTTGAACACCCTCCCAGCCTCCTTTCCTTTCCCCTCTCCTTGGGAGTCCTCCGGACAGCTGCTTCTGCCATCCCTGGTCTCTGAGCTGCCCCAGCTTGGGGAGCTTGTAGCCTGGGCTGTTGCAACAAACAGCCATGCAAGCCTTTGGGAAGCAGAGATACAAGAGAGCATCAGAGGAGGGAGGGAAAGAAAGAGGGACAGAGGCCAGTGTTGCACATGGCACCCCTGACCATTATTCAAGGCACAGTGGCACGGCACACTGGTTGAAAACCAGTGCTCTAAAGAGTCTCCCTCCCCCCTTTCTTAGATGGACTTTAAACCCTCATTCCAAGAAGACATTGTGTGCTCTGTGCAGGTCTCCTGCCCAATGAGCTAGGTGAGAGCTGTGCTGTGTAGGCTCCCTTTCCTCCCCAATGTATGTGTTGTGTTCCAAAATAAGGACTGTGTGCAACATAAAGGAATTTGAACCTTTACTGAAGGAATGCCTAGGAACCAGCAGAAGAGTTGTTGCTGACTGAGCCACTGGAGATGATGGAGTGCAAACAGTGTGAGTGGTATCCAATGCAGCAAAGTTTGCATGTTGTGTGTGTGGTGGTGCAGGGGCATGTACTGGGAACATCTTCCCTTTGCCGTGAGTTCACTAGATATGGGTGTTGTTATGACCACAGTCCCTGATTGAGGGACTCTGGCAGTGGTTCCAAGGATGCTTAGGCATGTCTGTTGTTTTGCTACCACTTTTGTATTTTCTACTTGTGCGTCATCCCATCCCAGGCTGAGCATGTATTGGATATGGCAGCTGATCTGCTAGCATAACAGTAGTATCCCTCCAGTCCAAGCTTAATATGAATATAGGATTGCTATGTCCAGAGTTTATCCTGGTTATCAGCTAGAAAGTCAATATTTATTATAGATAGATGTCCGCCTAGTTATTTTGAAGAATTTTATATTGAGCCTTTCTGACAACCATTCAGATTGGCTTGGATGCAGCTTTGCTGACAGATGGGAGGATGTAAGCTGGACACAATCTAAAGGCCCATTGCTAAACCTTGCCTTCAATTAAGTGAATTTAGTGCCTATACTAGTTCCTTAATCTCAAGCTGAGCATACCACTTTTAGGATCCCAACATGAGAAATTGTCTCTGTTGGTACATGCATTATAGTGCCCATAACACTTGCATAACCACTTTCTAGGCAACACTTCAAATCACAATAACTGGACTAGATAGAAAAATAACTGCATCTTCACAGTAATACAACAAAATGACTTCCTTGAGAACAATGCCTGGATATTGTGCCATATTTGTGCTTATAAAGCCAATAGTCTGGAAGTAATAAGAAGAAAAATAATTTATAAAGTACTTTAAAGTGTTCAGAGTCCTTCAACATTCAGTACCTTGTTGTAAGCCTCAAACAACCTTTAAGGCAGGCCTGTACAGTCATCATACAGGTTGTGGGGCTTACTGATTTATTTTATTTACATTCCACCTTTCTTCCAAAGAGCTCAAGGCACTGTGCATGGCCCTCTCCTATATTTTATCATCACACAAAACTCTGTGATGCACTAGGTTAGGCCGAGATTTTGTGACTGGCCCACAGTGATATGGTTGGGATTTGAACTTGGGTTCTCCAGTTCTACTCCAACATTCAAACCACTGCATCACAGGGTGGGCTTGTGAAAGTGTACACAATGAAAGTGGGTAAAATTTGAAAACCAAGGACTTCCTGGTTCTTAGGGCAGTCACAGTCAAAGCTATTATCAACATCTTATTCTGTGTTATTTACTGAAACTATGGGTCTTTGCACATTTGATAGGAAAAGCTTGTGAAGGCTGAAGCAAAACTATAACAGAGGAATGAAATTTGTTATCAGTACCTTATATGTGAAAATTCTCAATTAAGTGCCCCTGAATGATCAATGTTTTCTTTTTCTTTTCTTTTTTTTAAAACCCTCTATTCTTCTTTATCATTCTCTCTTGTATTTGATCAGTTTAATATTATATATTTACTGTCAGCAATAAAACCCACTGACTAATGGAGCTTATTCCTAAATATGCGGGAGTAGCACTGGAGTATGAGGTTGCTTTTGCCCACAAGGCTTAATCTGATTTATAACACAAATGCAAACCATAGATTGGCCATGATGTACATTTCAAATTTAAACATGTGTCCTCCTCATACAGTTTCTGTTCTGAATTAATAAGATTAAAACACAGCACAAACAGCAAAAAAGAACAAAGTTATTTACAGTGCAGTTTTCTGCATGTCTACTTGCCCCACTATGTTCAATATAGTATTTACTCCCAGCAAAGTGTGCATGGGATTGCAATGGGTATCATGTTTGAGAATGCCAATCTTGATAACATCTGATGTACAAGAGAATTCATATTCATCTGTATACCACAGTTACATTTCATTTACATTAAAATAATTAAAAAATAAAATCTGGATATAGCCTTTGTTTCAAGACAAAAGAAAATATCACATATTTTGTTCTGGATCTTAAAATGTTCGTTCTATACTTAAAGCATGCAAATGTATACAGAAGCCTCTGTTCGAAGCTGCTTTTTTTTTTTTTAAACAGAGCCCAGATGCTGGTCAGGATTAAGGTTACACCAAACACATTCTACCCTGCCATTTTCCAAACAAAATGAAACAGACAGAAAATATGGACAAGGAGCTAATAGGAATGGAGTATTACTAAGAAGAGAAATCCTGCTTTCTTTCACCAATGATACAATCCTAAGAATACTTACTATGATATGAAAGCCAGTAAATTTGGTAGGACTTACTTCTAAGTAAACATGTTTAGACTGTGCACTAGGAGAGAGCACTTGGATTCAGGAGAAACAATAATAAATGTTATGCAAATTTATCAGCTTTGAGGAATTGTGACTGTATTCCCTACCCTTCTTGATCTTTCAAGATATGGCAGTGTATGTTAGCTAAACATCTGCCATTGTTTCAATTTTAAAGCCCATTATTAGGAAGTACCGGTATAAAAATGTTATAAAACTCACTACATATGCACAAACTGAAGGACAAAATGTTTGAAATTACACATACACAATATACAGAACAATATGGGGAAGGGTTGATAAAAGATTCTAAGCACAAAATAGGTTGCCAGATCTACACCCTGAAAGAGTTCTTGTAGGAAGGTGGAACTACACACCACCTTGCCAAACATGTGTTCCCAAAACCACATTTGCTAAGGTGACACAAAGGTGGGGGCATGAGCGTAGGCAAGGTTTTTGTTAGGAGGCGCAGGTGTTTTGTTAGGGGGTCAGAACCTCAGTTAGCTATGTCTTTTTATTTATTTAGGGGGGACCCTGCCCCTTCCTGCTATGCCCATGGATGTGGGGTTTGGTTGGTGAATCAACAGATGGGAGGAGGAAGTGTTTTTACTCATGTACTTCAATCCTGCTGCCAAATAGCCTGAGAGACTGCTTTTACCCTAGTGGGGCTTTATTCTGGGTTATAACAAGAGAACAACAGGCTAAACATTGCTTGTAGGGGGTTTGCAAGGTAAAATCAGCAAGCAAGAGAAAAAGGTTAAGCACTCCTTCCTGCCCATCAATCCTTCATTTCAAAAGTCTCTGCAGCTCTTGCATCATTAGCATTATGGAACAAGACGAGGTCTCTCCTCAACAGCTGTGATATTAGGAGAAATTGTAAAATGCTCCCTTCTATTTATTTTGATTTTAAAATTGCTATATTCAAGGCAGCTTACAATTGAATATAAACAATGCAACTCTGAAAGGAAGTGTGAGCATTCTTAGTGACTTGACATCAGGGCCAGCTCTACCATATGGTATTAAGGCAACTACCACTCAATTGTGGATACAGTTAAATAATTACATACTATGTTTATAACTCTCATCAACCCCAGCCAGCATGGCTTAGGGTCAGGGATGAAAGGCATTGTAGTCTAGCAAGATCTGGAGTGCTACAGGTTAGCTACCTCTCATTTATAAACAAAGTGATGTAAAACTGTATTATTTTGGTATTATAAGCTATCTTTTTGTATTTAAGGTATTAAAATTGATGTGTAAACAAATTTCACTTTGTCACACCAACATTTGGGGTTGTGTGCACCTTCAGTGTTAGTTGAGAAATCAGCATAGTACAGAATGCCAAATTCTGTATTTTTCACCCAAGAACCGAATGCTATGGTGTATATGGCAGCCCAATGGAAAATTATGAATAATCAAGGTTTATGTTTTGGCTAATTGTATAGCTACTGAAACCAGTAAGGTTCTGCCCTTGATATGTTGCTTATTCCCTGGAGTTCACTAGATTTTTCATAGTTACATTGCCATCAGACAGGTAAATAGAACAAACTTTTCATAGCCTTTGATGGTGGTAAACACTAGCTTTTGCTAAATATATGGTAATAATATTTTGCTTTTTAGAGATAGCTTGTTTTGAGCATTTGTAGTTTTGCGGTAGCAGAAGCATGTAGCTGTGTCAGAATTTTCCTTAGAGAGAAAGTATTTATAACACTGGGGGAAATATTGGGAGTGTACAATAACGTGCAAGAAAAAATCTTATGTTCTGTATACATTATTAGCTCCTAGCCATATGGGAAAACACTAATCTGAAGTTTACTATTTCTGTGGTGCATTAATGCTCTGATATTGTTCTTATACTCCAGGATTGTCCACTCTAAGTCAACAGCTGACATGTAGTATCCATACTGTAAGCTCCATTAGATAATATCTTTGCATAGTGCAAGTGGTTCCAGTTTAAAGTGGGGGAAAGCTTCCTAGAAATCTAGCAAATACAACAATATGATGCACTGGAAATATTGCTGGCCTCACACTTGCTCAGCCACCATAGCAGAGAAATTATTTTACATTTTGGCCAGGAGTGCTTGTGGCTCTTGAGGTTAGTGTAGGATATTAGATGAGAATTGGTAGCCATGTTTGGCAGAGCCTCTAAGTATGAGGGAGTAGACATAACAATTTACCCATTATTTTACTTAAACCGCTTTGTAAGGTTCACTTGAAAAGTGGCATAAATTGTCAATGTAGATGAATAAACTAACAAATATGTCAGCAGGACCTGGGTGGGTAACATTCATCTAACTAAATGTATAGAACTAGTGTGCAGGTCAGAGCAGAAATACTTTATAAACATGGTGACAAGTACACATAAGTGTATTTGACATGTATCAAAATTAATACGTACGGGCCAAACTGATTGCCTTTGAGTCTTTTCCAATTTGTTCCTTCTGTTACATGATGTGGAAGATGACAGTGCATCAATTGGTCTATTTCCACCTGATTTGCTCTTTTAATGCTGTTTTGTTCCTTGTGCAGTTATAAATTTGTGCCACAGTGCTGCTTTAGAACGGTGAAGATACCCAAATTGAGCATTTATCCTAAGGCTAAAATATAATATGCCAACCTTCAAGCTTTAGGATTCCTTTAACTTTACTTATTATGTGTGATATCCAACTAAGTCAAACTTAACTAATTGTTAAGTCCACTGATTTCACTGAGCCTACTCTATGACTAAATTCTAGGGTCATTTAAAAGCTAAAATCAAATCAAAATAAAACAATTAACACAAACACAGATAAAAACAGAAAAATCTAAAATCATCAGAAAAAAATCAGCTGAGATAAAACAAACTGAATTTAAAAGTCTAAGAAAATTAAGAAAATCTTCACCTGGTGCCAGAACAAAAGCAAGGTAGGCATCAAATGATACCACCATTGAAAAGCCTTTCTCCCCAGTAGTCATTACTGTATCTCAGGTTGTAGCAACAAATGGAATAGGGCCTCTATTGCAGTGTTTCCCAACCACTGTTCCGCGGCACACTAGTGTGCCGCGAGATGTTGCCTGGTGTGCCGCGAGATGTTGCCTGGAGGGAGGCGGGCGAGTCGGGCGGCGAGAGGCGGGGCGGCGGCGAGGAGAGGCCACCCAGCACGGGGCTCTCGCCGTCTGCCTGCCTGGCTGCCTGCGAGCTCGGCGGGCAGCGCCTCCGTCCACAGCGCCCGCCTCGCGGCTCTCATTCCCTGCCCCTGCCAAAGCTCACCCAGCCAAGCCGCGCTCTCCTTCCTGCCTCGCTTTGCTGCCTCCTCCCCCCCACCCCCAAAGCTTGGAGGTTCCCCGGCAAGGGGGAGGGGGAAAAAATGAAACTTACACTTTCGTGCGTCCCTCCCGGCGTGACGCTGCGCGCTGACGTCACAGGGCTGTAATGGTGGTGTGCCTCGAGATTTTTTACATCAAACAAGTGTGCCTTTGCCCAAAAAAGGTTGGGAAACACTGCTCTATTGAACATCTTATGTTACTTCCAGACAACCTGTTTACTAAGCACTCATCCTAATTTGTTTGCAGGGTGATAGACAACTTCAGCTATTTATTGAGCATTTATCTGTTTTTGGGGATGTTAGAGGACTCTGCATTAAGCAAGTATTATCATACACTTTCCAGTGCATTTTTCTGTCATTTTCCTTATATCAAAAAGTTTGATCTTTTAGAGGAGCAGATTTGTTGTGCAAGAGCTCTGAATCAATTTTTCATTGAGCAGCCTGAATTTGCCAATATGTGATTGAATCCCACCCAAAATAGTCACAGTCTGGAAGTGCCCTTAGTGTAAGGGTAGGCTCATATGGAAACTGGTAGTCTATCAGGTACTCTGACTCCAAGCCTTGAAGAGCCATATTTATAAAAATGTCACTTTGAATTGGGCCTGGAAGTAGACTGGAAACCCATGCAATTGACAGCGCACCTGCATTATATGGTCAACAGGCCTTGTCCCTTTAACAGTAGATGAGGGAAGTTTGGCACACACAGTTTTTCAAATTCCTGTAGTACTGAGACATGACAAACTACACCTACTGGAATACCTACATAGTTGTTAAAGATACAGAAGCCCTGATGCTGAAAGGCTGGCCATCCCTGATTTCTGAGAATACTAGAATCATAGAATCATAGAATCATAGAGTTGGAAGAGACCACAAGGGCCATCGAGTCCAACCCCCTGCCAAGCAGGAAACACCATCAGAGCACTCCTGACATATGGTTGTCAAGCCTCTGCTTAAAGACCTCCAAAGTAGGAGACTCCACCACACTCCTTGGCAGCAAATTCCACTGTCGAACAGCTCTTACTGTCAGGAAGTTCTTCCTAATGTTCAGGTGGAATCTTCTTTCTTGTAGTTTGGCTCCATTGCTCCGTGTCTGCTTCTCTGGAGCAGCAGAAAACAACCTTTCTCCCTCCTCTATGTGACATCCTTTTATATATTTGAACATGGCTATCATATCACCCCTTAACCTCCTCTTCTCCAGGCTAAACATGCCCAGCTCCCTTAGCCGTTCCTCATAAGGCATCGTTTCCAGGCCTTTGACCATTTTGGTTGCCCTCCTCTGGACACGTTCCAGTTTATCAGTGTCCTTCTTGAATTGTGGTGCCCAGAACTGGACACAGTACTCCAGGTGAGGTCTGACCAGAGCAGAATACAGTGGCACTATTACTTCCCTTGATCTAGATGCTATACTCCTATTGATGAGGCCCAGAATTGCATTGGCTTTTTTAGCTGCCGCGTCACACTGTTGGCTCATGTCAAGTTTGTGGTCAACCAAGACTCCTAGATCCTTTTCACATGTACTGCTCTCAAGCCAGGTGTCACCCATCTTGTATTTGTGCCTCTCATTTTTTTTGCCCAAGTGCAATACTTTACATTTCTCCCTGTTAAAATTCATCTTGTTTGTTTTGGCCCAGTTTTCTAATCTGTCAAGGTCATTTTGAAGTGTGATCCTGTCCTCTGGGGTGTTAGCCACCCCTCCCAGTTTGGTGTCATCTGCAAATTTGATCAGGATGCCCTTGAGTTCATCATCCAAGTCGTTGATAAAGATGTTGAATAAGACCGGGCCCAAGACAGAACCCTGTGGCACCCCACTAGTCACTCTTCTCCAGGATGAAGAGGAACCATTGATGAGCACCCTTTGGGTTCGGTCAGTCAGCCAGTTACAAATCCACTGAGTGGTAGCATAGTCAAGACCGCATTTTACCAGCTTCTTTACAAGAATATCATGGGGCACCTTGTCAAATGCCTTGCTGAAATCAAGGTAGGCTATATCCACTGAGTTCCCTTCATCTACCAGGCTTGTAATTCTGTCAAAAAATGAGATCAGGTTAGTCTGACATGACTTATTTTTCAGAAATCCATGCTGACTATTGGTGATCACAGCATTCCTTTCTAGGTGCTCACAGACTGTTTTCTTAATGATCTGCTCCAGAATCTTCCCTGGTATTGATGTCAGACTGACTGGGCGGTAATTATTTGGGTCCTCTCTTTTCCCCTTTTTGAAAATAGGGACAACATTTGCCCTCCTCCAGTCTGCCGGGACTTCGCCTGTTCTCCAGGAATTCTCAAAGATGACTGCCAGTGGTTCTGAGATCACATCTGCCAGTTCTTTTAATACTCTTGGATGCAGTTCATCTGGCCCTGGAGACTTGAATACATCTAAACTAGCCAAGTATTCTTGTACTATCTCCTTAGTTATTCTGGGCTGTGTTTCCTTTGCTGAATCATTTGCTCCAAATTCTTCAGGTCGGGCATTGTTTTCTTTATCGGAGAAGACTGAGGCAAAGAAGGCATTGAGGAGTTCAGCCCTTTCTGTGTCCCCTGTTTGCATTTCACCATCTTCTCCTCTGAGTGACCCCACTGTTTCTTTGTTCTTCCTTTTGCTACGAACATACCCATAAAAGCCTTTTTTGTTGCTTTTAACCTCTCTAGCAAGCCTGAGTTCATTCTGTGCTTTAGCTTTTCTGACTTTGTGTCTACACGTGCTGGCTATTTGTTTGAATTCCTCTTTGGTGGTTTCCCCCCTTTTCCATTTTTTGTACACATCCTTTTTTAATCTTAACTCAGTTAAAAGTTCTTTAGATAGCCACCCTGGCTTCTTTAGGCACCTTCCATGTTTCCGTCTCATTGTTATTGCCTGACATTGTGCTTTTATTATCTGCCTCTTAACAAACTCCCAGCCATCATGAACTCCCTTTCCTTTTAGTATTACTGTCCATGGGATCTCACCCAGCACTTCCCTAAGTTTTATGAAGTCGGCTTTCTTAAAGTCAAGAAATTGAGTCCTAGTATGCTTGGCTGCTCCTTTCCGCTGTATAGTAAACTTCAGAAGAGCATGATCACTCGCGCCTAATGATCCTTCCACTTCTACCCCACTAACCAGCTCATCAACATTGGTTAGGACCAGATCTAAAATGGCTGTTCCTCTTGTTGCTTCTCCCACTTTCTGGACAATGAAGTTGTCTGCAAGGCCAGTGAGGAATCTGTTTGACCTTATGCTCTTGGCTGAGTTTGACATCCAACAAATATCCGGGTAATTGAAGTCCCCCATTACTACTATCTCCCTTCCTTTTGCATGCTTGGCCATCTGTTCCAGGAAGGCATCATCTATGTCCTCCGTTTGGCTTGGGGATCTATAGTAAACTCCCACAATGAGGTCTCTGTTATTCTTCTCTCCCTTAATTTTGACCCAAATGCTCTCACTTTGGCTTTGAGGTTCTAAATCTTGGATCTCTTCACAGGTATACACATCCCTGACATATAACGCCACTCCTCCTCCTTTTTTGTCTGGTCTGTTTCTCCGAAATAGATTGTATCCCCCCATTATTACATTCCAATCGTGGGACTTATCCCACCAGGTTTCAGTGATGCCTATTATGTCATATTTAGTTTGCTGTACCAAGAGCTCAAGCTCATCTTGTTTATTTCCCATGCTTTGCGCATTAGTGTACAGACATTGAAGTCCATTAATCATTCCCCCATGTCTCTTATTTAAGGATTTTTTCCTCCCACCACTAGGTCTGCGTGCTGTTTGCTCCATTTGGTCTATGACATAGAACCATCTAGAACTACTAGACAAGAACCATCCTGGCAAAAACCACCTTCTGATACAGGATAATCCAGGGTTGGTCTGTGTTTATACAGGATAATCTGTTTAAACACTGGTATAATTTCTCATTCAGTAATTATTAAAGAAGTTAATGGTCAGAAACAATGTGGTACAAGCCCTATGAATCAATGGAGTGCACGCTGGAGCTTCAGTAAGCTTCAGTGTGAACAAACAATTTCTCTGCCATGTTCCTTATTTGTATACGTCATCTATAGTTGGTATTGGCATTAAGTTCAGTACTCCACATTTGGACATCAGTTTGTGAATAAAAAGTCCTCATGAAAATTCATCAGTGAATTTCTACTAATATACACATTTTTACAAACCAAATTTCCATACTATAATACACTTTTGCATCACTAATATATGCATTTAATGCACACTACCCTAGCATATGGATTTTTGTACACATTACATGGCTGGAGAACTGCATTGCAAAATTTAGAGAAGTGTGAATTTTGAAGGATGGCTGTGTTTTGGTTTGCATATTATTTTGGAAAGTGTGAATTAGATAGGTTTGCCTTTAAATGCAAACTGAATCAAATTTCTATCCCATCCCTATTCTACAGACATTCCAAGCTGACAGAAATAAAACTGCATATTTATAGTGGAATATATTTCAGTTATTAAATGGTTGAGAAAGACCAGGATTCAGAAGAATGTATAGAATCAGTTTGGCTATTTTCTGGCTGAAGTTAAACACAACCAAGAAACATAGGGTTAAAATGCAGCTGGAAAGGTTTGAACTGGATATTGGGAAGAAGAACAATGGAACACTGGTATAGCATCGTCATTTTTGGATTAAATAAAAATTTTAAAATTTAAATATTACTTTTACTTTTAACAAATAAATTTGGTTTAAAAGTACATGCAGTGATTGACAGTCTTCCATTTCAGACATTATGGAAAACAGAGATTTAACAAGTCAGGAAAGAAGCTCCAAAGCTTCGTAAGGGAAGAAGTGAAAAGAAAGTCTAGGACCAGGGTATTTGAAGGACTGCCTACTCCCATTGAACTTGCTTGGTTGCTTAGATGAAAATCAGCAGCCACTCACTAGGTACTACCTATACATGTCTACAAAGAAGTAACTTTCACTGAATGCAGTGGTACTTGCTATAAGATAAGCAGGTATAGCAGGGGTGGGGAACCTCAAGCTTTGTGGACAGATATGGCCTTCCAAGCCTCTCTATTCAGTTCTCAAAACTCTTCCAAGGCCACATCCCTCATCAACACTGCTCTGCACTCTCCTTCATACTTTTTCCCAGATGGAATGTGTCCTTGTGCTATGATACTACTTATTGTTTGCATACACAGAGGATGAAGATATGCAAGTTGTGTAGTTTGGCTGGAATATACCCATTGTACAAAAGCTAACATTCACATCTGTTGCTCTGCCCAGCTCTGCTTATGGCCTAACCCACCTCTGGCATGTGGCCCCTAGAAGGCAGCCCAAGAGGGAATAGGTCCTTCTGTCTGAAAAAAGGTTCCCCAACCTCAAGTATTTCAGTGTTAATTATTTTAAATTATGTTGTAAGCTGCCTTGGAAATGTTATTGTGAACAGCAGAGAAAATGTGTTTTTTCAAAACAGAAACCTAACAAACCCTGTTTCAGATGTTTCATTAATAATATTTGATTTTATATCCATCATGGAATTTTGATTATTTGTTCATTAATATCAGTACTAATTTCTGTATATTTAAAGTAAATATATAATTTGCCTTTATTTAGCAGTTACTAAAATGTTCAGTTAATAAGGATATGAAACTGTTTAATTGTGAAACAAATTAATATAGTTAAGGTCTATTGTTTTAAGTTGCAACATCATTCCAAATGCAATGCAGAGGGTCTATTTCTTCATAAATCAACATATTTCAATAGTTATATCTTCCAGAAAGAATGCCTTCCTTCAGAAAGTAAAGAATGTATAAATGGTGAATCTCATTTAAATCAATTATTTAATTTGGTTTGATTTAAATTAATCTACCTTGTAACAAACCAACAATATGAAGTAACATGGCACAAACGAAGGGACCCTGCAAAGGAAAACCAAAATATAAATGATTCTCTCCCTTCCAAAAGCCAATCAGGTCACAAGAGTGCAAAGAAGCATAAAATACACAGTGAGTAGAAGCTAGGCTGACCTATCCTTAGAATACAAGCATGCTCAGCAAATTCTCTGTGTCAGACTGTACTTGGAGAACTACAGTGATCCTTCCTCTAGACAGGTCTGAGGCTGGACAGCTTAAGAAACCTAAGACTTCCTCA
The DNA here is from genome assembly GCF_964188305.1 of Podarcis bocagei. Lineage (NCBI taxonomy): Eukaryota > Metazoa > Chordata > Lepidosauria > Squamata > Lacertidae > Podarcis > Podarcis bocagei. Next base: position 27,599,348 of record NC_138132.1, read on the forward strand.
GGCTCAGGCAAATGATGCCCAAATTCAGTGTAATGTTATACCATATTCACTGTTATTTTTTTATTTCCCTTCATACAAATCAGCTTGCCTGAATAGCCATATACTGTTCTTCCTATAACATGGAAAAAACGGGCTCATGCTTATTATGTATATTCATTTGGGTATTCGTTATGATTGAATGAGAGATTTATTTTCTTTCTTTCATGCAATATCAGGCATTCTCAAGGCTTCAGCCACCAGCTCTGTGCAACAGGGATCACTGGAATACTGCAGGGAAAGGGCTCAATAATTAAGAGAATTACGGTATGAAGTCAGCTACCCCATCCAGTTCACACGCAATGTTAAACTGTTAGTTTGGTAGTTTGGTGTAATGCACACTGGCATTTTGCTCTCCCCTACCACTTCTGACTGTGCCATATGGGGGAAGAAACAAGCCAATCTGGTTTATCGTGACGTGAACCCAGGTTCATTGTTTATTTCTCTTCAAACAAACCATGAGTATAAGCCAAGTTTTGTTTTAAACTTACTGCTTGTGGTTTGATTGGAGGAAACAAATCATGAGCCTGTGTTTGCATGTCATTACATGCCAGGCTCTTTCTGACTTGTTTCCTTCCCCACGCAGTACAGTCAAGAGCAGGAGAAGAGCAAGCAGCTTGCGCATGTTAAACCATACTTTATTTTAAACTATGGTTTAATGCTTGTCAACAAGGCCCCTGGCAGGCAATCCATACTTTAGCAGATACTTCAGATGATCAGGTATCCTCTAAACATGAGGTTGCATGCTCTTTAAGCTTGCACACCTATACCTACTTATTTAGGAGTAAGACCCATTGAACTCAATATAACTTGACACAATACATTATTTTTGGCTATTAGACTTAAAAACAGAAATACAAAAATGACTATAATTATAAGCAGAGTTCAAAACACCAACAAAGTATGATAAACACAACTCGAGCAAGAAATAAGGTGTTAAATGTGATTATGTGACAGTACAGGAGCTGTAGTTTCTGTGAGAGAGGCAAGTGATTGTCAACAGATAAATTTTAGTATTGTACTCTCCCAAAATTGCACTCCCAAAATTCTTTGAGGAGGGGGAGCCAACAAACACAGACAAGCAGCTCTACACCATGGTTTGTTTCCTGTAGTCTGGAAACTCAAACCATGGTTTGGCAAACTATCCAACCTGAACCAATGTGCTCATTTATGTTGAAAATAATTGCTATTAATAAGCCATGCATAACATGGTCCTCATACATGTATACAAGTAATTTATAAAATGTAATGTAGTGTTACTTACATTTATTACAGTGGTACCTCAGGTTACATACACTTCAGGTTACATATGCTTCAGGTTACAGACTCCGCTAACCCAGAAATAGTGCTTCAGGTTAAGAACAGAAATCGTTCTCCGGCTGTGCGGCAGCAGCAGGAGGCCCCATTAGCTAAAGTAGTACTTCAGGTTAAGAACAGTTTCAGGTTAAGAACGGACCTCCGGAACGAATTAAGTACTTAACCCGAGGTACCACAGTATTTATTTTTGCTTTGCTTTTACTCTTTATTTTCTTTTCATTCCACATAGATTGGTGGATTCCTCCTTCAAACTTTTTCAGAATTGTATCCATTTATGCATACATTGTATCTTCCATTTCCATTTGATTGCTACACTTTTCTAGTCAGCTGGATATTTTTATTCACTCCTCTTTATCCTTTATTCTGTTATCCTCCTGCTTCTCAACTTTCTCCATGTTCATTTGCTTTTATTCAATTCTCACTTTGCTACCTCCTCAAATGAAGCTTTCTTTGAGGAAACCAGAAGGCTCACCTATTTTCTTATTAGCTTATATTTTGCTTTGACTCCTGAGTTCTTTAATCTGCTTTCCCTGACCTCTTTTCTAATATTTGCTTCCTCAAACCCTAGATATTTCAACATATTAGGAAATGATGAATGGTTGTAGAGGGTCAGATATACAGTGGTACCTCAGTTTTTGAACACCTCCATAGTCGAACGCTTCGGAACTCGAACATCGAAAACACGGAAGTGCCTTGGTTTTTGAACATACCTTGGAAGTTGAACAGGAAACACGGCTTCCGTTTTGAGTTTTCCGTATTGAGGCTTCCATTTTGAGGCTTCCACTTTTGGTTTTCAGTTTTCGAGGTACCACTGTAATGACGTGTAGATATAAGAAGTGGCCAATTTTAAAAATGTAAAATATAATCAATCTTGATGAAACCAACAGGTCAGTGATCTTGATTTTAGAAGATTCAAGCTGTAGTCCTAAACACACTACGCTGATTCACACAAAACAATCATGGTATTGCAGACAAACACAAGCAAAGTATCTCACTCACGCACTCCCCACTCCTCCACCTTCTTTCATGTAGCTAGGAGGAAGACCTCTGCCAATATTACTTTCCATTTCAAATAATCTCAGCTTAGTTATGAACAAACCAGGAATCCTGGTTTAAAACCAACAATGGTTACTCAAACAAACCAGATTCATAACCTATGGTTTAAAGTTGGCTCATCTGCAATTAATTATTATTTGCTTTAACCAAGATTCTTGGCTTCCATATAACTTTAAGCCAAGATGTGTTGATACTGAAAGTAATCACAGATGAAGCCCTCTTGGCTGCATGGGTGGATGAGGGGTGAAGGGCGAACATGTGAGCCTAATGCTTGATTTGGGCTCCATATAGCACTAAACCATACAAAAACCAATTCATTATATAGTTCCCATTGAGCCCCTTAGAATTATCTCCAAGTAAATATACATAGGATTGTACTGTCAGAAAGTATCCAAAATGTTGTGCTATAAAGCATGGTATATACATCCTCCATGTGCTCATCCTTTTATTGTACATAATGAATAAATGTATTGTTTGCTAAACAAGCTTAAAATTGAAAGGTGTATATCAGAAAAGGTGGCCAAGAAGTTGATATGGGCCTTAAAAATGTGTAAGAACCACTCAAGCTAAATACACCTGTAGAATTTTGCATCTATATTAGAAATGTAATGCAGTTTCTAAATATAATATCAAACTCATATAGCCTCAGCAGAATCAATAAGCAATTGGAAAATACCAGCTTTACCACAGATCTGACAAAAGAACACTACTCACTGTTACACTAGGGGCAATTAATACCCTTTTGGCATCCTTTTATTTTTAACTATGCTCTTAATTCTCCATGGAGCACATATAACCTTTCTGATGTAATGGGTAGTACAGTGGTACCTCGGGTTAAGAACTTAATTCATTCTGGAGGTCCGTTCTTAACCTGAAACTGTTCTTAACCTGAGGTACCACTTTAGCTAATGGGGCCTCCCGCTGCCACCGCACGATTTCTGTTCTCATCCTGAAACAAAGTTCTTAACCCGAGATACTATTTCTGGGTTAGCGGAGTCTGTAACCTGAAGCGTCTGTAACCTGAGGTACCACTGTGTAGGGTAGTTATACTGAAATATATATTATATATATTGGGCAGAAATTGCCACATCTGATTAAGGTAGCTATGGTCTTGAGTTCATGGAGATGCTAGCAAGAGTTGATAGCTAATTCAAGAAAGTGTATGTAAACATATTAAACTGCGCTTCTGAAATGATACAGGGTTGTTTCATCCTAGCCTTTTATACTTTGAAACATGGTCCCACCCCACCCATCCCTTTACTAACCTTTGTGAGATGCATTGGTCTTGCATTCGCAGTTGGGGCAGTAGATCGAGAGTTTCTGTTGAGTTTTTGTACGTGGAGTCCTGAAGCAGAGGACCTATGAAGATGCTGAGAAGTGTTAGCATCTGTACTTCCTACTTCATTCTCAGTCTTGCTGTTTTTGTAATATGCCCCCTCATTGTGCAAAGCACCCTTTTACTATAACACCTGTCATCAGAGTTCCCTTTGTGTGTACATCATGAGGTGAGAGTTATAGCCTCATGTGGCATGTACAGTCATATGAGTGATGGGCTTCCTGTCAGCAGTTTATTTACCAATATTGGTATGCTGTGATTGGATTTAGTTAGTCCAACTCCTCTATTCCATAGTGGCAGTGTGGGTGGAGTGAGAAGAAGTAAGGCAGGCAGTGTGTGTTGTGTCTCTATTGAGTTCAATACAAGCATATTGCTATGCCACCTCTTTTGTAGACATAACAATATGATAGTGTACAGGATAGTGTAGGAGATATGTAAGGGATGTCAGGTTTCAAAGTCACCCCTCTCCTAGCATATGCACAGTGCTGCTCCTTTTTTGTTCCTCTGCTTGTTGACTTGTACTGGCAGTGGGGACACACCGGCATCATATTGTATGGCTGGTGTATTCCTAGTGATCTAACAGTGTAGAATTTCTGAGGGTGGGATATCTCCAAGACTTAAACTAAATCATAAGGTGCTAAATTTACAGTAACTAATGGAAATTTAGCATAGTAATTGTGCCCCAAGGCATTATTTCTTCTATTGTTTAATTGCATAGCAATTTTCAATTTCACTTCAGACTAAAAAGGCCAAAGTCAGACACTATATCTGTGGTCTCCATAATGGCATCCTGATACCTTCAGGCACCCCCATGTCCATCTACCCCTCCCATGTATTTATTTATTTATTTGATTTTGGGGGTTTTTTTGTTGTTTGGTTGAGGCGGGTTGTCTGGGTTTGGGAATGCTGACAGTTTTTTTAAAAAGTGTTTTATTTGGGTTTTTGGCAGCTATTTTGCCCATTGTTTTGGCCACAATAGTTTTGTAGCTTTTCAGATGTGCTGCTAGCTCCAAAGATTGTGGACACTGCATTAGATTCTAACAAGCATCACAAACATCACCTCCACCATCAAATGATAATATATAGATGCAAACAAGTAGCCCAGGTCCAAATGACCAAGCAACACTGGTCATGCCCTGACTTATACTCACTGTTTACACCTGCTTCACCCCTTCCCTTACACAAACAGATAAAACTAACCAGGAAGAGCTTGTTTATCATACTCTCCAAACGCAGGATCCTGATTTGTTGTTTCCAAAGGAGCCAGAGTTTCTTGCTTGTTTGGAAGCAACAGCTGGGTTCCCTGTTTGGCATATCAGAGTAAGCTAGCCCTTCCTTGTTAGTTTCCATGCTTGCAGGAAGAGAGGTGTAAATGGGCTGCATACACCAGCATGCTGCTTGTTGATAGTAAGAGGCAACAGAAAGATTAAGCTTGTTTAATCATTTGAAAAAGACATATCAACAATTGGAAAATATTGATTCTATTATGAATTACCTGAATATGGATGCATTGTAATTGCAACAGTAGTTCAATAAAGATCTATAAAAGTCTGTTTCCCATGTTATTGTTTCTGCTTTCCTGTTAAGAGAAGGGAAACTCATGTTTATCACTGCCCTATTTAAAAATTGTTTTTCCTAATAAATTTACATCCCTGATAAAGACTGTCTATTACCATATTCAACTTTCAGTCTTACATCGCATGCACACACACACACATACATACCTGTTACTAACACACTCACATTCTCCTTCCTGTTTAACTGTTTCCCCAATGCTGTTATAAGGTCACTCTTCCTCCTAACTTCTTCCTACCACCTCAACATGCAGCTGATGTGTTTCTCCTTTACGTCTCCTCTCGTCTGCAAATTGGGGAGGGTGTCTCCTAATCTGGAGCCCTACACAGTCTTCTTAACCTACTATAACTGGGAGAGAAGATAGGGCACAAGCAAATTTCTATTAAGCCACCTGTTCATATGTGCATGTCTTTGTACTTCTTTAAATTGCCTTAAAGGAGCACTTCATCTGCATGTGAGCTGCATTTAACTCTCAGTTAAGGGTTTTGTCTCTCCTGTCCTAAAAAAACGAAAAAAATCTTCTAAAATGTTTATTATAGCACACTACTTGTTTTTACAACACATTTCACCTTGACATCTAAGCACAATAGTAAAAATGTATCAGAATACATTAAAAGTGTGAGTGCTCTGCAATAAGCTGAAGGATATTTTGTTTTGCTTGCTCACTTCTCTCTCTCTCTCTCTCTCTCTCTCTCTCTCTCTCTCTCTCTCTCTCTGCAAAGGAACACATTTTTCAAAATACAAGCCTTTGGCATTACTCTTGGCTGGATCTCTTCCAGCAAGAAATGCCATGAATAAGATGCTGTCATGATGGGACACTATAATATAAGCATCTTGGAGTTTGCAAACAATGTATTAATATAAATTAGTTAAAAAATAAAATTGGTATTTTTAAAATCAATTAAAAACCTCTGTACTGCATCATACTTTTATCTGAGGATAAAGACCCTATATATCTTCTCTGATATGCACATTTACTCAGAAGGAAGACACACTGTGTTCAATAAGCTTCCTCCATCAGTGTGTTTAGGCCTTGCCTTGGATTTCTAGACTGCATTTAATGACTGTCTATATTATAGTGATCTTCTACAGTGCCTATTCCCTCAGGCATTTGATAAATACTGCACATGATTATTAACTCAAAGTGCTTCACAAACATTAACTAGTACTCACAAAGGGGTTTTTTGTGGGAAAATGGTAAGTTAAACAAACTCTAAAAATGCTTATTCATATATTGAGAACCTTCCTTTTCAGAATTGTAACACTCACGTATAACACTGGTATATAAAAAATATTTGTAAGGAGTGATTATAAATCAGGCATCATAACACTTTGTTGGGAGTGAGCCTACATATATATGACTAGAGGGTGTGTTATTATCTATTTATTACAGGTGGCATCAACTACTCTAGAGATATAGGACTTTACTTGCATCTGATTAAGTAGGCTCTGGTCCACAAAAGCTTATTAAATAATGCATTTGTTAGTCATTTTTGCTGCAACAAACACAGCTACAGCTCTGGAATAGATTAGTATTATTGATAATCTTTAGCCTGATCTATGAGACTGGCAAATTCATCTCTCTGTCCATTTCATGAAGAAGTGTCAGAGACTGATTAGACGCAAAGGAGTAGTGGGAACCCTCAAGGGAAGAAGACTCAGAGCCCAGGGAGTGTTCATAGGACAAGACTGAGTCGTCAGAGAGAGAAGACTGGGGGCAGGTGTTGGAAGCTAAAGAGGTAACAGGGCTCAGTGAATAGGGAGAGTCTGCGGCAGAGAACAGTCCAGACTCAGAGGCAGAAACTCAAACAGGAGAAGAGGGAGGCCAAGAGGCAGAGAAGAATCAGGCTGGTGAAGAAGCACAGGTATCTCTCTATCCTGTTGAGGCAAGCTCCTCTCACTCCTGGTCTCCCAGGAGCAGGAGAGGCATAAAGTGGGAGAAGCAAAGTCTGTTTGGAGATAACCCTGGAGAGGGGGGGACTTAGGCAGCTATGGGAGGGGGCAGGGATATTAAGTCTCCACAACTGCTTCATAGGGACAAGGACCTAGCAAAGAGTTGCTGTGCTCATTAGGGCTGGGCACTCCTGCACAGATTCCTTTTTTCCTAATAAAGACTTATTTCCACCTCCTTGGTGTGCTTTACTGCTGGCTCGCTCCTGACAATGAGTTTTGGGATGGTTGGAGAGAATATGCATCAGATTCTCCAGTCATTTTTTTAGTGTAACAAATACAGGGACTTTGCCACAGGCCATTGCTGTAATTATTTCTTGTCTTTCCTCAAGCCCCATCATTTTTTCAAAAGCAGCTGAAGAATCCAATGTAAGGGCATCTCCACCCCAGCTACATCTCCTCTTGTCACGCCCTTTTTGGACATTTATGCTGACATAGATAGCTGAACCACAAATTTGCTCATACAGATGTGAGCATCTCAGAGAATGTGTTATCAGAAGCATTTTACAGAGGAGTCCTATACATGTTTCTTTATAAGGAAGTCCCATTACAGTGGACGCTTGGGTTGCGAACGTGATCCTTGCAGGATGCACGTTCGCAACCCACAGCGTTCACAACCCGCAGCGGCGTGTCTGCACATGGGCGGGTTGCAATTCAACGCTTCTGCGCATGCGTGACTGCCGAAACCCGGAAGTAACCTGTTCCAGTACTTCTGGATTTCGGCGGTCCGTAACCCGAAAAAACGGAACCTGAAGCGTCTGTAACCCAAGGTATGACTGTATGTCAGTGCAATGTATTCCCAAAGTCCCAGGTCAGTATTCTGCAACCTTATTCCCAAGTTAAGTGGATAGCCTCAATGATCAACAAGGGGTATAGGGAAAACACATTGGTAACTCTGTGTGTGTGTGTGTGAATAAAAATAAGAAGTGTGCAATTAAAATGCTTGGCGTGTGCAATTCCTGCCTGGGAGCTGAATGCCTGGCACTGCTGTTGCCACTGCTGCCTCCCAAGTTGAGTTAGGTTCACCTTTGGCCAGTCTCTGTCAGACCACGGAAGCTGGGGGTAGCTTCTTCCCAGGCCCTTGTTTGGTGGTATAAGGAGGCACTTCTCTTTAGAATGGGGGCCACTCAGAGACCAGGGGTGGTGGCAGCTGCTGCCCAAAGGACTCCCAAGGAGAGAGGAGAGGAGAGGAGGCACAAAGAATGCAGTTGGTTACGGGAGCCTTGGACACAAAAAGGTTGAAAACCTCCAGGTTAAAGAGACACTTTGCAATCCAGAAAAATGACAAAGATTTTACTTTTTTAAAAGGGCACTAATCAAGCATCTGAAGAACTATGCAGTAACTGAATATTTGAGGATGATAATAATAAGAAAAATAAAGAAGTATCAGTGCCCATTAAATGTACAGAGATACCACAGGTTAAGTACTTAATTTGTTCCGGAGGTCCGTTCTTAACCAGAAACTGTTCTTAACCTGAAGCACCACTTTAGCTAATGGGGCCTCCTGCTGCCGCTGGAGCACGATTTCTGTTCTCATCCTGAAGCATAGTTCTTAACCCGAGGTACTATTTCTGGGTTAGCAGAGTCGTAACCTGAAGCATATGGAACCTGAAGCGTATGGAACCCGAGGTACCACTCTAAATAGAAGTGAAATGCAGGCAGTTCTGTTTTTGTTTTCTGTTGAGCTGAGTAGTTGGGCTGTGTGTGTCAGTCAGATGCGACAACAAAGCTGGCTGTGGGTTTTGTAATTAGATAGGGCTGTGTATATAGGTTTTGACTGGTAGAGAGAATATATATAAAAAGCTGGGGGGGGGGGCCATCAGAGCTTCCTGTATTCCCCTCTCTTCAGTGTTAACAGGAGAGATGCAAGTTATGGGAGCCTTGAGGGGGGATGGGGTAATGGAGGGGGCGGGGAAACCAGAGCAAGGCCTGAGAATTCTCATCAGTCCTCTGCTCTATTCAGCAGCTCTAACAGGAGGATGCGAAGCCTTTGTAGCTACAAATGGGATAAGAAAAACAGCAAGAATAAGCTTGAGAATACTTAGGATTTTGCCCTCTTTCTCAGGGTTAATAGGTACACTGGGTAACTGAGATGTAGAAATTGAATCAGTAGAAAACAAGTCTTCAGAATGATCACTGTTTTTGCCCCTGTCTCCCAGCTAGCTTAATTGGAGGATGCGAAGCTCTGGTAGAAATCCAGAGTGAGGATTTGCAGAGTGTACTGCAAAGTAAAATGTGCAAGAAGCCCGGCCAGATTCTGAATTTTCTTTATCTGGGAAAGAGACTCAGGATTATCATTCCATGTGGGTGGGAATAACATACCCAGTGGAAAGGGGTAATGAGAAAACTATTTCCTTTGGAAAGACAGATCATTTAAAACCCCATTTTTTAAAAATAAGCTGGTTTAAAGGCCGAAAAAGTGTGCTATATGCTGTAGTTCTGCCAGAATGTGATTTCCACAAAGGAAGAAACCTATGTAACTGTATACTGACTGTTTGACAAAGCAAGACTTCTCTGGATTTGATTTTGGTGGAAAAAATGCCATAGAAGTAGAGCTCAGAACTTCTCTTTTGCAGAATCAATGGGAATGAAGGTGCATTAGGAACGATTCTGTCAGTTGCCCAATTAACCGCTCTGCAGCCCTATTTAAAAACAATACTTTTAGAAATTGTAAGCCATGTGTTAATTGACATATATTTTAGGAGAGGAAAGCCTGGGGGGTACAGTCATCCCCTAAAAGTTTTTCATCTGGTCTCCTGCATATCCTCTGATCCCAAAGACACTCACTGCTACTTACTCCCAAGTTGAGTCACAAGCAAAAGGCTTTCTAACCTACTCTCTGTCAGCATATACAGCAAAGGCGGCTTTGGCATGGCCCTCTGCTTATTATACACCTTGGTGACTCTCTTCTACGAGCAAGCCAAGATATTGGGAAATGGTAGAGAGCCTCCGAGATGCCTAAGGAAAGGGCTCTGCCAAAGCTGCTGTTGTAGTTTGTACTGTGGAGACATTTTTAAAAGAGCCCTTTGCCTCCATCTAAGCTAGGCCTGTCCGAAGTCCATTTTGGGGGCTTAATCCAGCCCACGGGTCAGTTTAATACGGCCCCTGTGGCAGTTTCTATTTTGGGGTAAAATCCAAAAAAAACCTCAACATCTTCAAGCCTAACAGAAGCTCAACAACTCCAACCCTTAGAAAAGCTCAACAACTTTGGTCGGGCCCCACGGCCCTTCACTTCATCAAATCTGGCACTCTCTGAAAAAAGTTTGGACACCCCTGATAAGCCCTCGGCCATGAGTCCATCAGCAGAGCAATGTCACTGGCTCTCTGTTGAAAGCTGGCCCAAGTTTTACAAATCTTGTTGCCTGCCCAAGTTCTAGTTAGCACTTCCTCCTGAAATATCCACCAACTTTTCAAATCCCCCTTTCCCTTCAGTATTTCCTCTTAAATCCTTCACTCTTGTCAGAATGAGAGCTCAGAACCAGATGCAACACAGCGAGAAATGAATGTCTGAATTGGAAGCAGCACCACTAGCTTCTTCCTATGATTCCTATGTCCTTCCTGTCCATATTTTCTGCAAATTAATCACCAAAGGCTGCCGATTCCTTTGTTCTTAACCCACCCACCCCTATCTCATCTACAAGCAGGGTCTTTCCCGCTTTCCAACTTTGCTCCCCATCTCCCTGCTTCACTCCAGTCCTGCTTTCAATTCTGCGACGTCATCACTATTTCAGAGGACAAATTTGCTGCTCTAGTTATATCTGTACACTTGAGGGAAAGATCCACAGAAATGAAGGAATATTTCCCTTAATCCTGAGGGTGTCTACAACGAAACATTTTCTCTCTCTAAAAAATGTTGTGACCGCAGGCACAGCTTCAGGGCTGTTGTCAGGGCAGGGCTTTGGAGCCAAAGTTTAGGGCAATGTGCAGGAGATGCCCCCCACAAATGGAGCAGTACTGGCTTATCACAGTTTTGAAGGTCTTATAGTCCAGTGTCTGCTGTTATTTATTTAATTTCTATATCACCCTTCTTCTAAGGACCACAGGGTAGTTTATAAAAACCCAAGTGCACAGCTTCCAGGGAGCTCTGTACTTAATAGGATGGTTTTCATAGGTCAGAGAATGCTTTATAAAACATAAAGGGGCAATTCTTAACTCATTTGGGCTCTTGATATTGCTGAAGTGTTTTATGAAGTGAATTCTAGGATTCACTGCGGGGTGTGTGTGGGGGGGTTGTTGCCTTATTTTCAAAAGCCACACTCTTGTGCGGCAATAATTGGGGAAGGGGTGAAAACGCGCGTGTGTGTGTGTGTGTCCCCAGGTATTTATTTCGCCGCAAACGTCCGTGTTAGGTTGGGCAACAGAAATCTGAGGCGGGTGCCCCGTGACTGAAAACTGGGGCGCCCTCAATGTGTGCGTCGGGTGGGGTGGGGGGTTGTCTGGCTGAAACTGGCACATACACACGGCTTGCGAGGAGGACTAAATGAAAGGCAGGGAGCAGGCGCCCCCTTTACTCTGTGTAAAGAGGACAGGCTCGAAGCTCCCAGGCTCGGCAGAGCTTGGCGCCTCTGAAACTCAGTGAGAAGCGCCCCCGGCTAGGGAGTGCGGGTGGGGGAGGGAAAGGCTGTTCCCAGCTCCGAACCGCGTTTTCCCGCTCACTCCCCTCCCCTCTCGCTAAACGAGATATTCGGCTCTCTCACTCCGTCGTTTGTCGACTGTATGCCGCCGCCGCGGCCGGGACTCGTTCCTCCCGCTTCACACACAGCATATTTACACGCACAACTTCGTTTTTCACGCCGGCCGAAGCGTCCTTCAAATCCCAGAACGCGCCGGGCTTGTTTTTCGCTCGTCCTAACCCTCGCAAGGGGATGAGAAAGCGAGGGCTCGCGGCAGTGAGACCGGGGGGACTACTTGACGTGGTTGCCACAGTCTCGGCGGAGGGGTTTTAGCGAGAGAGAGCGGCTGAGCGATACTGCGGCTCTGCTCAGCGCTTCCTGGAAACTCCCGCTTAGGAGCGGGTGGGGCGGCCAGGAGGGGGGCGGGGAGCACGTCCTACACTGTGAGGGGAATGGGCGGGTAGTCAGTCAGTCAGGTAAAAAGCGAGCCTGAGCCCAGAGGGCAGCGCAAGAGTACAGAACTGAAAAGTAATCGTCACAGGGGCACCACATACAGCGCTCACTGTCTGAACAACAACAAAAAAGACCACAAAACCCGCACATTTTAAAGGGGGTACAGATGTACACTTGACCTAAAAAGAGAGAGAGCAGAGGCGTTTGGTATCTGTCGTCCAAACATGAACACAAAAGACACCCCCTTCATAAGGGAAAAAAATTGTCATCCGTTTACAGAACACAGCAGGGGGGAAGGGCAGAAGACCCCAATAACACTTTTTTTAAAAAGTCAAGGGGCGCAGAAGCACTTCTCCCAAGCGGAACCCCAAACCCCGAAATTGGGGTGGGGCGAAACGAGGAACCTTTGTTGTCCACGGAAAAAAGCCCACTCCTTCCAATCACAATTTAAAAACAACAACCCCATGGGCGCGTGTATTCTCACAACTCAAAAACACGGGGGCGAGTGAGGGAGGGGTGAACCCCGAATCGTGGGATAGTGGAGCGCCTTCTCTGAAGGCGAGGGGGCGCCCAGACCACTAAAATCTAAGGCAGGTCGGCTTTTGCTTACTTCCAAACAAGGAAAATCTAACTTTTCCATGGGGGGGGGGTGTGTGTGTGTGTGTGTGTGTGTGTGTGTGTGTGTGTGTGTGTGTGTGTGTGTGTGTTTCTGAGTCTGCTGTAGCTTGCGCCACTATCCCAAATGGAGAGTTAATTAACCCCCCCCCACCCCCCAAAAAATCTGTAAAGCGCACAGCAGCAGTCATCCCCACCTCTCCATACTCCTACAGATTTAGAAAGGGCTAGAATAAGGGGCAAACCCGGTTCGGTGTGTGTCCCCCCTCCCCACTTTATCTCCCTTTATTTATTTTTGCTACTAGTGTGCCTCCCCCCCCCCCAATCCCCACACACTCCTCTTTCTCAGTCTCCTTTCTGAGACCTTCAATTTATCCCATCACCAAGCTGCATGTCAGCTGGGAGGTGGGGAACAGGCTCCATAGCAAGCTGCTGCTACAGCAGCATCGCAGAGGGTTAATGGCAGAGCAGAGCTGGAGGATGGGGGAGGGGAGGCAGGGTTTGTAAATGGAAACATTGGTACATAAGCATTTAGCACAATCAGGAGGAAAAACGGCCCAACTGCAGGGAAGAGAACAAAAACTCTCCCTGTGCTGCCCCCTGGCGCCGGTTCTTGCAAATTTCCTTTAGCAAAAGGGAGAAAATACGTATATGCGTGTGCATTACTCCAATTAAACTGCCTTCTTTCTTTCTTTCTTTTTGTTTGTTTGGCTACTTTTATTTGCATGTGGAACAGGCCAAGCACACAGACGAACTCCTAGATTGCAGGCAGGGTTATCTCAAGTTCAGATTCATGTTAATACTATTATGTATGTGCACATTCCGTAGTCACAACAGGGGCTTATCTGGTCATAGGATCAAGGGTGTAAGTAGGGAAGGAGGAAGCAAGGGTGTGCGCGCTTTGGGAAGAGAGGATTTTTGGGGTGGGAGAGGGTGGTGCTGTTGTGAAAGCAAGAGAGATAAGAGTAGGAACCACTGGTTAATTTATCAATAAAAAACTATGTGTGGCTGGGGTGGGAAAAGCTTGTCTGCACCTTCTCCGGGCACTCCATTATTCATATGTAGCAGAGCACAATTATGGTATTTAAAATAGAAGTAAAAACAAATTGTTGTAGATGGACCATCCATCAGTTTCCATACCACCTAGACCACTGTTTGCCTAAGCAAAGAGAATATTCCACAGGAAATGCTTGCAGAGCAAATAGCTCTGCTACGCTTAGCAAACGATGCCAGCCCTATCCTACACTTAGTGGCAAACAATCAAATCAAGAGCTTCCTTAACTTTGTCAGAGTGGACCTCTCCTAGTACTAAAAACAAACACCAACGAGGAGGACTCTTGTGCCACATTAGACTAACAGATTTATTGAGTAATAACAATAGTTTTTCACATTACATGTGTTAATCGACACCAACATGGTTGGCTCTACCGTTCAGCAGACAGAGGCACCTGATTTTGTGTGACATGAAAGGGCAGCAAATTGTTAGGTTTTTTAAATTTATGATTGTTCTGTTTTTACTGCCTGGGAAGGGAAAGAGGCACGTGTGATTCTCTGCCTTGGGTGCCAAAATATATGCCTTGACTAGGGGAAGCAGTATTTGCTTTCTGCCTCAAGCAGCAAAATGCCTTGGGCAGCTCTGCTTACCAATGACAAGATGTCTGTGTTATCAGCAGCTATTTTTTTGTGTGTGAATGGCCCCTGTTAATTACATAATTATCACCACCTCTGTACTTTTTGCATTCAATTTCCCTCTGACTTCACTGTTTATAATCCCCTCCCCCAAACTTCAGTCTATGTATGTGTGTGTAATATGTGTGCGTGTGTAAAACTCAAGATTTGTGCATCTGATAAAGTGGGCTGTAATCAATTAAAGTTTAAACCATAATGAATTTGTTAGCCTTTAAGATGTCACAATAGGCTCTTACTTTTGCTGGGAAAGATTTTTGCAGTTATTGCTATGCAAACCTCTTCAAATGTATGACAGACAAATCAGCTAACAGTATAAACTCAACCCAGACTCAGGGCCATACATCCAACCCTAACCCTAAAGGAAAGGAAACAGGGTTATACTTTTAATCCTAGACTTCCCTGGCAACTGTCCATGGCTTCCACATTGAGAAACACGGATTAAAAGCACTTTCAAGGGCTTCTTACTTCTGTTACTGAAGGACAAACATGGTACAGTACAAGACACTCCCCACCACACATTGTTTTGTTTTTTTGACTTAAAATAGGATCATTATCAATCCTCTTCCATTTCTGCCAATGCTGACAAAGGGAGGCATTAAGCTAACACCAGTGCCAGCAGGGTTCCATACATTTGCTTCAACAGATTCCTGTTTAATAGAGCCTAGCACACTTTTGGTGCTAAGTAAACGTTAAAATTGTAGAAATCATTCGTAGGTATAGTGTTTTCAGAGGTTGCCAATTGCTTGCATGTTCTGAATCTTACTAGAGTATATCTACAAGTGGTACCAATTTGTCTGGACATAATATTGCCTCACAAGAATAAGGATCTGCCTTGTATCATGTCAGTCCAACAGTCCATCTGGCTCCTTATTGTTTACGCTGACTAGAGGCAGCCCTCCAGGGTCTTAAGGGAGGGATCTCTCTCAGCCTCCAGAGTTGAGAAAATGTAACTGAAGATGCTGGAGGTTAAAACAGAGCTTTTACACATAGAAAACACATGCTCTGGTACTAAGTTATCACCTCTCCCCTCTCTACTTAAAACCAGACAACTTTAGTAGTACAAATTTTGCCCTGTGGTCAGTGTTCCTTGCTTCTGCCAGGCTTCTCCATGCTATTCTCCCTGGTTTTCTCCTACCCCCGAAAGTCAGTTGGCATTCTGGGCCCACTGAGCATATTCAGCCCACACTGTTCTAGTTGGGGTTTTTTGTTTGGTCTCTCTCTTTTTCTTTTTGTATTTTTCCAAACCTTGAAGTTCTCCCAAGCCTGCGAATATCTCCCTTTTATACATGGATGGTGCTGTTTTGGCTACATAAGGATCCAGGGAGAATGAATTTGCTATTAGCATAGTATAATGGATGCAATTTTTAAATTCTGTACCCTTTTCTCATTTTCAAGCAATCCCTCTCCATACTCTTAAAATGGTTATGGTAATTCTGAAAGCAATAGAAAATGAATCTTGTACATCTCTAGTCCAGCTACTAGACCTTTTTATCCTGGACTCTCAAAACATGGACATGACAGTGACTTAGTACAGCTGCTGAGAGCAAGTAAAGGCATAAATAGGATGGAAATATGGAGTTTCTCTTTCAGATACTTGAAGCGCCCTTAAATCTGGGGAAAGGGGTTCAGGGTAGGGGGAAGGCATGTGTCTGAAAACAGAACAAATCATATTTAAGTCACTTCTCTCTTCACATGTTAACAATTTCCTCTTCTTCCTTTTTTAACTAGACAAAATGAATCCAGAAATGATCAGCTGATAAGATCTCGTAAGATGTAAGAAAGATTCTCTACTTTCTTTGTACTCACCCTTGCATTGTTGGATTTCCTTTGAATGTGGAGGGCACCACATAGCCCATGATAATCCATGCTATAAGGAAAATTACTCATGCATTCTGCAGCATTATTTAATAATTCACTATTACTTAATGTATATTATAAGTTAATGCCTCATAAATGTAGCTACATTTACTTTTTTAAAAAATCAGTCTCAATTTTCCTAGATCTTGGGTATGCATGTAGAGGACAAACATTTTAAGGTTTCGACAAGTTTGGAGACGGATGAAAGGGCGGGTGGGGGGAGATGTGTCCTTGTTGTAATTGCAAGGTAAGTGTCTCTTCCTCCTCTTTCCTCTTCATGCTTTAATCATTTTGACACCAGGCTGTACAGAAGTAATTTAAAATTAATGTGATTGACACTCTGTGGATAGCAAGGCCCAATGCAGAGCTCCACCTCCTATACAGGATGGCTCCAGTGCAGCTTTCAATTGGCTGCCAAGCTTAAGGCAGCTGACACAACACCTAGCAAAAATACAGCAAACAATTAATTTGCTAATTTCGTTTTCTCTTTAATTTGAAACCAGAAAATTGTCAGCCATCAGGTCAGAAGCGTAGTAGCTGTCTAGTCTCGGGATTCTGTGTTGAGAGAGCACTTGCCGTGTTAGTTGAAGCAGGAGAATGGAAGCCAGAAAAGTAGACAGCTCAGATATCCAGACAGATGAAGGGCAAGCTGTAAACAGTTTTATTAGAAATAAATAACATTTAAGAAGTCTCAACCAGTTATGTACCCAAGTATTGAAAGAAAGGGAAGAGAGACAATTGAGAAGCTTGAAACTGGAGGGTTAGAGGTGGAAAGATGGGAGAGACAGAAGATTTTATACCAAAATCCAGAACAGACAAAAGGAAGGACTGCTTCACACAGCACACAGTTAAATTATGGAATGCTGGTTGGCTACTGTGAAAACAGGATGCTGGACTAGATGGGCCACTGGTCTGATCCAGCAGGGCTCTGATTATTGTCCTGTGTTCAAAGGGGCTGGCCTGATGTGGCATTGAGGCAGCCTTTCACGGAACAGGAAGCAAACTGATGGCTGTGTGTTTTATCGCAGGGACAAAAACCTTTTATCCTTTTACTTCACATTCCCTCTAAGACTGGGAATAGGAGATACTCTGGCAGGTCTACCCTCTTCCATGCTAAACGTGGAGGACCTCAAAATAAGAAGTGTGAACACACTAAAACAATGTTGATCGCCCCAACACTACTAATTAAAAAGATACATTGGTAATTTTAGAAGTGGTGTATGGCATGGCTTGTTTATATACTGCCTTTTAGTCCAAAGCCCCAAGAATACTGCTTTCTCAGTGAGCCATGAATGCTGGCTATGTTCTGTCTCTAACACAGAGGCAGCGTGTCCCTGAATACCAGTTGCAGGGAACCACAGATGGGGAGAGTTCTGTTGCACTCACATCCTACTTTGGGCTTCCCAGAGAAGGCACCTGGTGAGCCACAGTGAGAATAGGATGCTGGACTCTACTGCTATTTGCTCCTGCCCCCCCCCCCCAATACAGAATCCTCTGTGAGGTTGCACACCTAGCAGCTTCATCACCAATGTAAACATTAAGTCCACACTTAAACCTTCCCCATTTCCCCCCCCAAATTCTGTCCGCACATTATTTGCATTCTGCAATTTGTCATTTACTTTGTTGGTAGACTTTATGACAATCAATGGCTGTTTCATAGCCTAGCAGTGAGGCTCGATAGTTAGAATACCAGGGAATATGTTGCGTTGGTTGATGAGGTAGGGTGGGATGCGAAGGCAGCAGGCTCACAGGTGAATAGATAAAAAAAATTAATACACATGATAATACTCACTGAAAACATTGTCTTGTTGTCCATCTAAGCACCAATTTGGAAAAAGACTGGGCAGGAGGCAAGCAGTATTACTACAACAGATGAATTAATAGTTGCATTAGATGCTAGTGTGTCTGGGTCTTGAAAACCTCAGTGAAACTTCAAATATATTGGGAGCGGGGGAAACCAGTTCGTTATGTTTCAGCAACACTGTTTTCCATTGGGTCCATGGAAACTAATTTTCTAATCAGCAAACAATAAAAAAGCAGCCTGAGTGATTCCCATCCGCAGTTTGGATTCCAATTCTATCAAGGGAGGAAAAGCCAGCTCAATTCAGTAAGGCAGCACTGAACCTCTAATTGACATAATTGAGACAGACCAGCCACTGGATTGATAGGGCAGAGAAAGGGAGCAGGTGTCCTGATCTGAGAAAGAAATGGAAATCCAGGACTGCAGCATGCCTCTTATTCCATACTCTTATAGCAACTGAAAATCCTAAGATGAGTTGATTCACAATGTAATGAAGTCAAAGGCAAACTGGCAAGAATCACCTAGGCAAGGGTACTCATGTTGTCCCAAAAGCCTATTTCAACATTTGTGGGTGTGTTGTTGGAATAAAGCCATATGCTGTGTGTGAATAATGCAGAGAACTTCCCCTGGCACATCTAAAGCACCAGGCGAATTTCTCACCATGTTTTATTTGCAACTAAGATAGTATTTTTCCCATATTAGCTTATATTGCCCTTGGCTTGCAATACTTTTCTCATTTGTCTCCCTAACTACCCTGCTATGTAAGTCCAGTGAGTGAATAGTCTTTAATTTTCCTACCCCAAGATCTTTTGTCTCTTGCCTTATTTATAAAAATATTTGTACACCACTTTTAATTAAAAGATCAAAGCAGTTTTCAACAATCACATGTATTTACGGTAAATACCACGTAAAATTGGAGATCATATAACTATTACAGAAAAATATTTTCTGAATTTCTTAATAAGCTTGGTGGCACAGAAAAGCTTTCAGCATACGTCTGAAAGTTAAAACAGAAGGTGCCTGCTGAATTTCTATTGGCAGAGTGTTCAACGGGATTGGGCTGATTGTACTAATGGCTCAGTTTCTTGTTGCTGTCATGTGAGCCTCGCCAACTGGGGAAACGACTAACAACACTCTTGCAGATTATCTCAGTGAATGAGCTGGGATATAAAGGTTTAGGTGGTCCATAATGCACCCTGGACCGAAATTGCGTAAAGTTGTAGATTCATATAAGGACCTTGAACTTGGCTTAGTAATAAATGTGCAGCAAGATATTTTAATAATGGCTTCACTCCCTTCCAACTCTACAATTCTATGATTCTATGTTGAAAGCCGTGTGTCTTATCAGTAGTCTGGCCACAACATTCTGCACCAGCCATGCTCCTAAGTCCATCAAGCTTGTGTCACTCTTACATCACATTAAAGGAATTAGAAAGATGGTAGCGGTGCATTTTTTTGGTAAAACATCCCTGGTTAGTCAGTTGAAGGTGATTTCTTTTCACCAATGACAATTAGATTGGCAAATTCCAAGTTAAAAAAAAATCAAGTCAAATTTTGATTGGTTATGAATCAATTAATTACACCATGCAGCTCCTTCATTCATCTAATTGTCCTGGGCTTTGGGTAGAAGGAAGACTAATCTAAATATTTGCATAACATGGAGTGCTATTTACATAAGAGTTTTGGTATAATTTGCAACAAAAAGCTAGCCATTTTACTCAGAAGTAATCCCCAGTGAGGTGAATTATGTTTTGTCAGACCAAAGGATCATCATTTCTCCCTTGTAGAAAGATTGAGAAGCAATCACAGTACAGAGATTGCTAGCTTTCAAGAGTTTTATCCAATGTGGCATTAAAATTTAAAACTCAAGGCTATTTTAAACAAATTAAAGTAAGCAAATGATTTAATACACAGCAAACTGAAGACAGCAGGTAGCTGGGAAAACAGTTCACTTAAAGGTCTACTAAAACAAGCAATGCTTTGTCCACTAAAATAAAACTGTTTCCAGTATATGCTTATATGTGGCAATGAGGGCACCAGACTCCATTTTCTTTAGGTTTTTAAAAAATGTTTGTTTGCAATGCTCAAAGGATAAGAAGTGTGCAGGGAGGTGAAACCTACAAGCTGCAGCCCAATGTTAGCCAAGCCCTGCTCCTTGCATTGCTTTCTAAAAACAGTTACTTAGGGGAACACCCTGAAAGGTATGGTGGTCAAGCCCCTTCTAGCCCTCCTCTAATTCAAGCACTGAACATGAGTTGATCTAAAGAGACAGCTTGAATAAACAAACAGTACTGATGCATACTGCTAAAGAAACACATGAGAGAAAGATCCAGGTAGAGGGGGCATGGAGGTCCTTCACATAGAAAAAGGGGTCAAATCATGCCCCCTTCCAGCTTTCTAAAACTGCAGCAAAGGGAGCCATCCCCAAACGTAGACGAGAATGATTCCCTCGCCTGCACTTCAAGCACTTGGAGATGGCATATTCTCTTATCTATCTATCTATCTATCTATCTATCTATCTATCTATCTATCTATCTATCCACACACTGCAGAAGTCCACATAGAAGGACATGGTAAAATAATGGGGGAAATTCCTATTCTGGGTTAGCTTTGTTTCCAATGACCTGCACAGAGTCAGGGCACAATCTGGAACTTTGTTCTCATGCACCATGCTGATACACAACCACTACCTTCGCAGGAATGCAGACAGCCAGATCAGACCTAGAAGATGTCAAAACGTACCTGACAAGAGATTAGAATTGCAGACCAACTACTTTCCTGGCTGGAAGTTTGGCGTTTGCTCAAGCCAATCACAAGAGCTTCACCCAGAGAACAGAGCCACAGGTTTGCAGTTCCTTTTGAGGAACTATTAAAATAGCTTCTCCCACCTCCACCGAAAGCACCCAGAGCCCAAGGTATAATAAACAAATGCGCTAGAATCATGGGTACCAGCAGAGTTTCCTCTGGTGCTCTGTTTACTCAAATGTTATGGATAAGACAAATACCTGGATTTATGTGGATTATGGTAAATTCAAAATAGCACTGTAATCCAAGTAGCACAGCCTCTTCTACTTTTTCTTCTACTATTCCAACTTGGGGTGCCTGGCCTGGTGCATCTTCCATCCATGTCTGAAAGCCCCACATTCATCAGCACAACTCCTCTTGTTGTAGAACAGTGGTGTGGAAGCCTTTGTAGCCTGAGGGCCACATTCCCTTCTGGACTATCTACTAGGGGCCACATTGTAGCAGGGCCAGAAGCAACAGCTGATAGAGCAATGAAGTTAAACTTTGCCTTTGTCCAGTAGGCTAGTTTCTACACACACTTGCACATTCCTCTTAAAGCTCCATCCAGACAAGCAGGAGGCATTAGAATTCAAGAATACATTTCAACCAAGCAAAAGCAAGGGTGTGATGTGGAGCAAGTGAAGGAAGAGTTCTGAGGACCAGGCAGAGAGGCCGTAGGCTCTCTACCCTTGCTGTGGAGCCTACTACTGTGTGGCATCTTCAACTGGCAAGAGTTAAATGTGGCTTGGCACCCCTACCCCTCAAAAAGAGCAATACCAAACTAATTTTAACTATCTATGATATATACAGAGGGTAAATGTTTGTGTACCAGTAAGACAGGAGGATAAACTGGCCCCTAAATGGTGACATGCATTCTAATGAATTGGTGTTATCTGATATTTTAGAAACTCTGATGTGCCAATTATGTTAGTTCTTTGATACTGCTGTGGGAAAATAAATCACACACAAAAATGAGATTTTTGCCATTTTCTC
Source organism: Podarcis bocagei (assembly GCF_964188305.1). Taxonomy (NCBI): domain Eukaryota; kingdom Metazoa; phylum Chordata; class Lepidosauria; order Squamata; family Lacertidae; genus Podarcis; species Podarcis bocagei. Next base: position 27,621,423 of record NC_138132.1, read on the forward strand.
CTCCTTACCCTGACCTCCATTTAGTCAAATCTAGGCCGGAACCATTCTGAACATGGGGATAATTTCGCTGGACTGGCAACTGCTATTACTTCAGAGCCACTGTACACAAAAAGTAGTCTGACTGCTAGCACTGGCCTAGATAACAATAGGAGGAATTAGGGCTTGGGGCTGGGTATAAAACAAGGCACAGTATTCTGACACTGCACTTTGTACGAGTGGAACTGGTGGTAAAAGGTTGCAGTGTATCCTTCTCCAAACAAGAGCGCTGCTGTTCAAGATTCCAACCAGCCATTCACTCGGAGGGGAACTTAATTATACTCTTCCACACACCCCTGCTTATTTTCTTTGTTTTTAAAATTAATTATACAAAATTCTAGCACTAGAGATATAATACAGAAATACATGTAATTCATATATCAAATATTTATCTATCATAACGTTTACATCTCTAGATCATATATTAATAATTGAACCTCTATTTGACTTCTTTTCTAAGGAAGCATGTGTACGCACCATACAAAGAATCCTGAGAACTGTAGTTTACCCCTCAGAGAGCTACAGTTCCCAGGATTATTTGGGGCAAGTCATGTGCATAGTGTGTACACTGCCTAATACTCAGCATCTATACTGAAGCAGTGTTAGCAGCCACAGTGGCATATAACAGCATACATACAGTACGTTTTTATTCCATGACCTCAGTTAGGACCTCAGGGTTAACTGTAAGTAGAGGTTTCTTTTAGTTACAGGGTGTTCAGAACTAAAAATAATAATAAAACCTCTCTACCCCTACCAAAAATCTTGAGACATCTTTTAAAGTCTTCTGACTAATTAAAGAATCCTCACCCATTTCCTAATACCAGCCCTGCTTGAGTTTGATGTCACTGAAGTCTGCTTCTCCATCCACAGTTGTTCCAGGGTAGACTGGTAATGTGGTTAAAGGATCTATACAATTATCAAATGCAGGTTGAGATACTGAACTCATGGACTGACATGAAAGGTCCTCCCATCTGCTGCTCAGTTGTTGCTGGCAGGGACTCCTACGCTTTTAAATGACTGACACAGGGAAAATTCGAGCAGGTGTTGTTTCCTTGCTGCATCCCAGTTAAAGCTCCATCTGTTGAATTTCTGCTCTGACAGCTGGTAAAAATACAGGAAACTTGGGGTAGGGTCAGGGGGAAGGATGTTAACACTCTCCAGTACATGAAGCTGATTTAGTAGGGTGATCTCAGATCAAGTTCTGCACAGGCCATCTTCAAAGCACAAACTCAAGTCTGGAAGCTCCTAGACACTGCATTGTTTTATTATTTAGATGAGCTCACCAGTCTGTTCTATGGGGAGTTAATCAGGGACAAGAGTGGGGTCCTCCTAATACTGTTATTTACGAGGCCAAGAAAAGATGCAAGGCACAGCAGCATGTTATATATTAGCCCCAGAGGTGAAGAGAAAGCAACAAATGGAAGCATTCAATTCTTATTTGACCAAAAAGCTCTCCTGGCCACCAGTTTGTTCAAGGTGCTGGTTCTTCCCTTGAAAGCTTCAAGTCAAGATAAGGAACCTTTTCCAGCCCAGGGATCACATGACAGTTGTCAGTGTGGCCAGAGGCAATGGCGGCTGGGGAAAATAGATGAGATTCTTACCGGTGTATAGGCAGCTATATTCCAGCTATGCAGAAGTCAAAGGTTTCTACACACACACACACACACACACACACACACACACACACACACCATTTCTGTCCAAGCAGAATTCAAGGACACATTCCAGCCAGGCAAAAGCAACTGAGGAGGGTGAGGAGCAGGCCCAGTGAGGGGCTACAGCTTGGGGAAGAGTTTAGAGATCTGGAAAGGGAGGGCAGTTTTTGGCCTCTGGGATTGAGGTTCCCCATTCCTGCTCTAAAAGGTTTGCACCCAGGATAATAAAGACTATCTCCTCCCATATGAACCTTCTTCCTCTTAAAGATGTGGGGATAGGGGTTCACATTTCTATTGGTTTTGGAGGCATGAGTATTTGGAACATGGGAGAGGGTCTTCACCTATATTGTGGAACTGATGTGAGAAGTGAACCAGGTGGGAAAAAGCACAACCAAGCACAGGGAGGCAAGGTATGGGACGGTTCAAGCTCTCCTGTTCTGTGCAGCCCTTTTAATCAAAGTGAATGGAATAGCCACCCATGGCAACCTGCTCCATGTTTAGTTTAGACTAAACTGCAAGAGATCTTTGAAACATTCTCCAAGAAATTCTAGGTAGGAACATCAACATGAACACACTACCCTCTCAGGCATTCTCTAACACATTATGATTACTGGAGATTGACAGTATGCAAACCATGCACAGGAACAATAAACTGGGATTACAAGAATATTACCAATAAGGAATAAACTAGTTCGTCTTCACACTAGGTGAAATGTAGAAGAAACCCTACAGCACAACAAGGATGGACAGGGGAGTATGACGTCAACCAGTAAAAAAACTTCAACTGCATGGTATGCTTTATTTGAAAATTCGGACAGAAACCCTGAGTTACCAGCCACAGAATCAGTTAAATAATAAAAAAGAAGCTGATTTTTTGCACTTTGCATCATGAGGCTCTGGATTGTGCTATTTGATAGAGAATTTTTAAAAACCAAAGACAACCCCCCACCTAAAAAATGATATTTTCACAGTGGGAAAAGTTTTCTTACAAGCCCATTGCACGTTCAAAAGCTAGATATAATCCGGCAGAGGTCTAGGAGTCAACTGGATTCAAGGATATAGAAAAAGGAGTAATCCCAGAACCCTGCAAGTGGGAGAGTGTCCATGACATTGTGATGTCCAAATGGGGAGGGGGGGGACAGAAGAAGAGAGGAAAGTTTGAAATCTTCTTTGATAGCAGCCATGTGGCCTGGAGGATAGGAAGCATGAAGTTCAAGAAGCTCATGCACACAATAACTCATAGATTATGTAAAAGAGAGAGAGTCTGCACAAACAGAGGGGATCCTAAGAACAAACAAGCCACCCCATTAGAGTGACCTTGGCGAGAGGGGAGGAGCGAATGCTGTTCCATCTGTACCAGGTTTGCGTTGCAGGGGCATCAACTTGGCCAAGGTGCCTTTTTCTGCAAGTGGAAGAGATTGCCTGTGTCACTAGCATCACGCCACGGACTGCTGCAAGTTCAAATTCTGTCATTCACCTATATAGATCCCTTTACAAATAGTCTCTCTGTACACTTAAAACAAACAAACAAAAAAAGAAATCCACAGGGATAGCAAGAGCTAGTCTTCCTGAAGGCACTTGGCCCTGATGTGCATTTGAGGAAGTGCTTCAAAGTGGACTTCTAGCTGGGGTGATATTTTCCGGCTCCTTTCCAGAGCAGCTTGTGCAGAGTAAGGAAGCAGCACTGGCTATGCGTGTATGTGTGTGTGTGTGTGTGTGTGAGAGAGAGAGAGAGAGAGAGCCCAACATTCCCATGTCACAGTGTGGTAGACGGGAGCTTCTTGACTCGCCTCTGAGCCAAGAAGGAAAACTCGATGGGTTTCAGCTGGGGTCCTGGCTTTGAGTTATTCAGTGCGGAGTACGTGGCAGCCATAGCGCCCTAGGAGAGAAGAGCCACAGATGTTTGCTTAAGTGACACACACAGAGGAACCCTTCCCAATACCTCACCAGGAGCCTGAAACAAAGCCAAGCCAGTGCTACTTCGGTAAAGTATGAATGCGCCCAATATGCTTGCAGACACATGCACTGTACCAGGTAGGCTTCCTTGGCAGCTGGAATTAGCTGCAGTCTCCATGTTGAACATACATTTGAAGCAAGCCCATGCAATGTGTGAAACAGCCTCCCGCAAAGGGGTTGCTGTTGTTGCTTCTGAGAGAGTAGTCCACAGTGCCTGTTCTTGTGAACGAGCTCCTTGGAGTGGTGCAACCTACCACCCATATGCACGATTCCTTGCTCTGCCTGGCTGGCTGCTTCTACCAGGAGAGACTGGCTATGCTAATTACAATGTATTCCCCTTGTACTGTACCCCAGTGTGTTTCCACACCCAGTTCTAGGTGCTGGGATTTGACTTATAAAGCAGGGACAGTGGACCTGTGGTTCTCCCAATCTCATTGGGACCTACAACTTGCATCAGTTTTGGCCACTGGCTATGTTGCCTGGGGCTGATGGGAGTTGTGGTTCAACATCATGTGAAGGGCACCACATTGGCTAACCTTCACTTAAATGGTCTGGGTCAGGAATGTCTCAGGGAACATCGCCTCCCATGTGATTTTGCATTCCTTCTTCCCCAAATTTTGAAATCTGCCAGGGAGTCCCATCCCTTAGTGTATCTACTAGGAGCAGGACCTGCTCACAGTTACCATAACAATGTGGACTGACTTCCTCTTTTTATTTCCTGAGGATTTGGAGAGAATTGAGAGCTGCTCAATAGAAATATTAGTGCCTGTTGCCATTCCTATTTATGATGCTGCTTTTAATGTAGCATATTTTCAAGGCTTTTTCATGTCTAGCAGCTTTTTGGCTCTACTGGTTACCTCTATTCCTCAGCTGACATCTAGCAGCCGCCATTCCAACAGCCTGCAGCAGACAAAGACGGAAGCTGAGAGAGCAGCTCCATTTGGCTCATCCTTTTCCTGTTTCCATTCCAGCTGGTCATTAAGAACTAATATGTACCTACAGGAATTGGTGCCTCAGTTTGCGTGGTTTCCTTTTCCCTCCTCACCTTCGTTCCTTTTGTGACATGTCTTTTAGATTGTAGGGACTGCTTTGTTTTTATTGATATTATATAAGCAGCTGTGGGAACATTTTCAGCTAAAGAGCAGATAAACACCCTTCCAATATTTTAAATGAATAAATAAATATCAATATGACCAACGTGTTATATGTAAGGTGACAATGCAGGAAGCGCACAAATCCCTCTCCCTCTCCCACCACCTCCCATCCAGATTTGTACCTTTACAAGCTGTACATCCTGGTGATTTAACTGGCTCTGGGGCAACTTGTCCTTCTGGGTTATCCACAAGTGCTGGAGGACTTGCTTGGCTGTCAGGCGCTGATGAGGATCAACGTGGAGCATCTTCGATACCAGGTCCTGCAACAAGCATTCAGAGAATATAGCTGCTGTATGCATTTTTCACCTGGGGGACCTATAAATTCACAGATTTTTGACTGGCTGATTAGGCCCGCACTGCTATTTCTCAAGATCCTGGCTATATTTATTTGACGCCTGTTCCCAGAATCTGTCTTTGGTTGTCTTATAGAAGAAAGCGTACCCTTGATAGCCAGGTGTAGACCTCTGTCTTCTACAGAGAGTAAACTTTGTTTCTTGTGCATCTGACGACTTTTAAAAGTACTTACGGACGCCCCGCCCCCAATCTTTCTCTTTCCTCCTACCCTTCTTATTGTAATAGCTCTTTTATTTAATCTACACTCCTATACCATTCCAAGTACCCACTGGTGGCAAGAGGACTGCATAGATTACTATCAATCCATAGGGGAAATTTCTGCATTCCAAAAAAGGCTGATAACAAGATACCAGTCCATTGTAGGAATAGGTAAGACAGAACTTCCTGAAGTGTGTGTGTTGTTTTGATTCAAGACCCCAGCTGGTTAACAGCCCAGCAACATTTTTGAGGGTGGACACAGATGACACCTGCCCTAGGACTTCTTAACTTCCTGCCCCCATTGATATTGCCTTTGCTGTATTGATTTCAGTGCCTGCAACAAAAAAGCCCCTTCTCTGTTTAGGCAAGCCTATCTTGACATGTAATCTTATTTTATTATATGTATTTTAAAATAATGGCTGATTTTACGTATATTTTCATAAATTTCAAGTGAACTTGCTTTTAACCTTTGATTTTGTGAGCTTTTCTTAATAAACATTAAGCAGTTTTGGGTGATTAGGTGGTTTATAAATCCTGTTGATTAAACAAATAATTTTAAAAGCCAAATAATGTCACCCTTTTTCATACCTTTAGAATCTAGTGCTGACTAGATTCCAGGCACCATCTCGCTTCACCCTTCAACGCCCTGGATGTTCAATTATTCTGGGGCATCATGAAGGAAAAAATGTCTCCCGCCCCACAATGAAACATGGCAGTCACCAGGCCCAATATTTGGGGAAATACCAGAAGTCTAAATTTCTCTTATATGACACACTGAACATGTAGAAAATTCTTGCCATTACCATGGATGTTGGTGGGGTTATTCATGCTCCAAGCCAAATTATAATAATTGAGGGATAGTCAACTAAGTTCTACTCAAGACTCATTGAAATGAATGAACATAAGTTAGCCATGTCTATCAACTTCAGTGGGTCTGCTCCAAGTAAGACTAGCATGGAATACCACATCCTAAGGTCTGGGCAATGAGGTCAAGAAACTCTGCAACCAGGATTGAACATCCAATGCCATTTTGGCAGACCTGCCCATTTTATGTAAAAGCACTCAGTATCAACATCTCACACACATCTCTGCCCATTTAAGATCCACATGTTTTATTCTGAAGGGCAGGGAGAAAAAGATGGAGCAGAAGATGTAGGAACAAGGTCAGGATGTGTTATAAGATGGGGGCAAGAGAAGCAAAAGCCACAGACAGCATTCAGGGAACAGGCACCACAGCCTTGCAAACATTGCCTGGAAACCTTCCTAACCACAGAGTTTGAAACTAGAAAACAAAGGTGAGCAAGGAGATGTTCTCAGGAATCCAAGTGTTGCTCCACACAAAAATTCTGCAGAGAACTGAAAGGGACCAATAGCTCTCCAGATATCATGCTAATGACAAGAGCAAGGTGCAGGGGTCACTTCTCTGCAGGTCAGGAATTCCTTCCTTTGGAGTCCAGGGATATAGCAAGCCCCTGCCCCAAGCCAGAAGAAGGATGGCAACACCCAAACTCCACTTTGAACACTGGCACTCAGTCTTACCTTGGCTGCGTCCGAAACTGTGTCCCAATTCCCCCCTTTGAGGGAGAACTTTCCCCCACCTATTCGCATGAGGATCTCCTCAGGGGTGTCGCCAGGCCCATTTGCAAATGGGGTGTACCTGCAAGAGAGGAAAAATAGTATTTTTATTTTAAAAACTGCAATACTATGGTAGCAGATGGGAAGGAGGGGTGGTAAGCCTGGAACAGTGGGAGGAAGGAGGTAAGGTTGGAGATGGGGGTGGGGGGGTGGAACTAGCTAGGGACAAAGAAGAGGTGCTAAACTCCTAGCAGAGACTTCAGCGGATATAAAGCTCTTCTGCACAAGTTGCTTTTTTGCAAAGAAAGGGGGTAAAAAAATGCCTCCATTAAAGCTGGGATTCTCAGGAGAGACAGATAGACAGACACAGTCTCCACACTAGAAGATGTCATAAATCATTATAATTATGACCATGCAATAACTCAAGAGTGCCTTATTATAAGCTGAATTATATGCTCTAGTCTGTCAATGATTGGCTGGGTGTAGAAGATTTTGCCGCAGGGCAAAGGGTTGGCCAGACCAACCTTCAGGTTCATTATTGCTCTACAATCGTTAATAATATGTTCACATCAGTTTTTAAATGTACAATTTGTAGTAGTAGTAGTAACAACAACAACAACACTATACTCACAGCAGTTTTTCTAAAGTTTAGAATCCCTGTTTAGATGTATTGAAAAAGAATGGGTGGCACCATATAAAACTGCTTTAAGAGGTACCCACCAGCTGGAAACAAAGAATAATCTTTTAATGGGGGTGCCTCAAAAACAGTTCCAGGTAGGCCCAGTTCTGTGCCAGGTGATGGGAGAAGTGAAGCGAAAGCTGAGTGGAAGTGTACATGCTTGGAATGCAGAAGGTCCCAGTTCAGTTTCTGATTCTTTGCCAGAAACCCTGAAGACCTACATGGCCAGTCAATACCGAGCTAGTTTGGCCAATACTCCCACCTGGTATAAGGCACTTTCCTATGATCCTATGCAGTTCAACCTATTTATTATGTTACTAAGCAACCCCTTACTGCACTGGTGGTGGGGCACTCATGGAAGCTCATGAGATCTCACCAGAACCCAGAAGCTGCTGCTGCTGGTGTTTCTCTGCTGCTGGAGGCAGGTGATCTGTTGTGGGGTGGGGGGTTAGATCTGCCACCCCCATGCATCTTGCCATAGAAACAGATTGCTTCATATTGCCTCATTAAAAGGATGGCACACTGGGGATCTCCACTGAGCACTGCCCAATCTCCACAGCTGCATCCAGTTGCAGCTATTGAGCCATTATCTCATTTCCTCCAGTGAACCCTGGATAAAAGGGTCTACACGATTTGGGATTTCTCACCCCCACCCCATGTAGTATATCGCTGCCCCCAGCCCCATGCTCTTTGCCTCTTCCCAAAATCATTGGGATTCCCATCAGGCCCTACATTCTTCCTTCAACCACTGGGGCTCCTGAGAAACACCAGAAGAGAAGGACACTTTGTGGATTCAAGGAAAACGCTGACACCTAGTGGTTAAGACCAGTTCTGGGACACCCAAGCTAAGGGTGTGGCACACCTTCCATTACAAGAGAATATTATTCCACAGCAATCTTGGGGACCGCTTGGCTATCATCGGAAGGCACCTGATGTAGCAGCCTCACTAGGGCTAAACAGATCAGAGTGGTAGTGCCTTGAGCCCTATCTACGTCACCAAGTCCCTCTGAAGGGAGGCAGGATACAGTCGTTGACATGCATCTGGTTGTAAGGTTAGGGCCAGTCAATGACATTTCACTGCCTCAGGTGGAACAGCAAATGACATTCTCTTCCCCCACCCCAGTCAAGGTACCCAACTCTGATCAAGTTGTATGGCACCTGAAGCAGAAAATCTCACATGCTCCTCCCTCCTGGGTGGTAAAAATGCAACAATAAATTAAATAACTAAACAGTTTGCTGCCATTTCATGACACCTGATGGGGGGAGGGGACACCTCACTCTGCAAAAAGGCAGTTTGTTGCTGGAAGTGAAAAAAAGATGGAGTCCCCACACCCCAGTTCCATGCCCAAAAGCTGACCAGACTGGTGAATGATTCTAAGTGCAACACAGGTGACAAAGATAGCAACCCAAATATCCACATTTGAAGGCAGCAGGCTGCCAGGTGGACCAGGATGAATGGTGTGTGTGTGCCACTACTGTCTACACTCCACATCCCATACCCAGCCTCTGTTCCACAAGGCAGCTGCCTCTCTCCACCTAATGTCTTACTCTGTAGGCTGGTCCTACTCTGACGACTGGCATGTGCTCAGTGTAGTAGTCCATGCTATTTGCTGGAGATCCAGGACAGTTAATAGGCACCCATCTAGAAACAATAAGAAACCTGGGGCTGCAATGTTTAATGGATCGATTTGATTAGAAACTCTTTAATCATCTGAAAATGTGCATCTGATTAAAACTAAGTAGCATCTTTTTAAAAAATCATTCATACAAACGCTCATAAAAACTGCAGATGGCAAGCACCACCCTAAAACAGGCATTTTATCTTCTTATAGAGGACAGAATGACTCTTATTAAGATGATGTCAGCTACACACGTGTGTATTCATGTAAAAATGAAGAGTATATGCTTCTTGCTTTGGAAATACTGTTTTTACATAAACCTTTAATGCTTAGCCACTGACTCCCCTGCCACTTTCCCCAGGGTAACCCTTTCAACCTTCCTCCTTCCACCCAATGCAACTGCAAATCCCCTTTTTCACTTACCCAGCACTATTATGAAGGTGCTCCTCTCTCTTATTTTACCTCCATTTTTCACCTTCAGCCCCATTCCCACGCCTCCTCCTGTTGTTTCCCCCAGCCCTTCCAAGGAACCCGGTGTAATCCTTGCTCCCCACCACCACTTTCACCAGCCATCTCTGTTATCACATTGATCTCTCTCCCCACTTTCCCTCACATACAAACACAGACTAATATTTGCCTCCCCCAGTCTCCTTCAAGAACCCCCCTTTAACCCTCCCTGCCCCTTCCAGCACCCCTATATCGGCTATCAACCCTCCTCCTGGACCTACCTTCTTCCCTCCTTGCCATATTCCCCCAAATGCTCCCATAGCTTGAAACGCCCCCTTCAACCCCAGGCACTGCCACCTGCCCTCTCCCCAATTCCTCCTCCTCCTCCTCCTCAGCTTTCTTCCCCCCATCATTAGAGTCCTACAATTCTTTCTCACATACACCTTCACTCCTCCCCCCATATTCCCCCTCAGTCCTCCAAATACCACATTGAGCCCCATGCCAGTTCCACCTGTCTCAGCCTCTGCCCAGGCCTTATTTTGCCGCCACCCCACAGTCATTCCCCACCACAGACATGGCTCCCTCCTTTTCCCTCCTCCTTCCTGTGCCTCCCCTTCTCCTCCTTCCTGACCTCCACCACCATGGGGATGCTGTCCTTGCTCTGCCAGGGAGCTTCTCTAAACAGATGGGATCCCAGCATGGCTGCTTGCTCAGGCTGCCTACTCTTCTCGGTCCTCCACCTTCCGTCGTGGTGCCTGGCTGTCTCCCACCTGCTTCTCCCTGCCCTGATATTAACCTGCCCCCACTTGCTTCTTGCTTCTCTTCCCCTGTCAACAGGCTGTTTTCGCAGGGCAACCTCACCCTGCCCTGCCCCTAGAACCTTGGTAAACAGCCAATGAAAACATTGTGATGATGGACTAGTGCAAATATTATGTAGAAATGTGTGTGCATGTGCGCACATGTGCATGTGTGTGGTGTAAAAAATAATAATCATACAATTAAGCAATTAAATTTTTGCAGGGAGCTAGCATGGTGTAATGCTTAAGAGTGATGGGCTAGAAATAGGAAGGACTCAAATCTCTTGCTCAGCCATTAGGTCCACTGGGTGATCATGGGCCACTCATTCGCTTCTAGCTCAACCGACCTCACAGGGGTGTTGTGAAGGTAAAAGGCAGAGAGAGGACAACCATGTATGCCCCCGCCCCCTTCAGCTCCTTGGTGGAAGGGTGGGATAAAACTGGAATAAATAAATAGGGCTGAAAACCTACTGTTAAGCAAGCACAATGGGTGCTGGCACCTACCCTGCCAACATTGTGTAGAGGAGGATCCCTAAGCTCCAGATATCACAGGCTTCATCATATCCTTGTCGCTTCAATACCTAAATGAGATAAGGACCAAGAAAAATGAGAGAGAACATCAGGTCACATCCATACCACACATTTAAAGCACTATTATACTACTTAGTATGCTGGTAGCTGTCGCTTATTAAGGATGCTGAGAGTTCTTAGGAGAACCTTTACAAAGCCACACTTCCAGCGTCATTAACAAGCTACAGTTCCCAGGATTCTTGGGAGAAAGCCAAGTGGTACAGGAGTGCTTTATCTCCCCAATAAGAATGAGAATGAATGCAATAAGAAGTGGGGACAACTTGAGCTGGTAGCCTCTTCCCTGTTCCTTTGGCTCTAAAAAGAAAGTAGTGAAGAGAAGAACACGAGTGGATTTTATCTGTTTTTAGGCCTGTAGCATCATGAACTAAAAAGACATTGCGTCAAACACACAAAAGCCAAAACTCACGAGATGTTTAGGGACATGTGTGTATGGTGTCTCACAGCTGAGTCTCGGAACACATTTTGCCATACGGCATAGATGGATCTGAGAAACCCAATTTTGCCTGTCAAAAGTTTAAAAAAAGCTATGGCAAAGCCAACAATTGGCCACCATAACTGCTGTATAAAGAACAAGAAGGTTTTTTTTCTGGAATAGTAGAGAGATAATCAATTATTTGCTGACGGGTGGAGATTAATACTCTGCATATTAGCTTTCTGTGTTTGCTTTAACAGCCCAATGGATTAGACAAAATTTCACTGAACAACATGGGGTCCAGTGTGCTGGAGACAACTGGTGCTAAATTGTACCTCAGTACTGTTTGCATTTTTTGTGATGGCCAATGTTTTTAGCAGATAAATTTGACTGCCTGCCTGATGCATCTGCCAAGCAGAGCATACAACCACCAGGGGTCTATTAATCTACTGAATATAATTCTGTCATATTATAATCTGCAGCACAGACATCTTGATATCATCTAGTTTGTTCTAGGCCTAAGATGATTTGGTGAAACTGGATGTTTACTGGAAAGGCAATTCTGGTCTGTGTTGAGCAATCAAGTTGTGTGTGAACCTGTTTAGCAACAGTTAGGCCAAGCAGGGAAGGGACACCTAGCAGGTCAAAATGGAAGTGTCCACGTCAATCAATGTAAATGTCATATATGTACAATAGCTAGCAAGAGGCACCATCAGTACAAGGACACATTCCAGCTAGGCACAGTGGAAATCTGCTTGTTTGCACCTATATGCTGAAATGCTTGAGAACAGTAGAATGAGTGTATTTTGAAGACTATGGCAGCAATAGATGCAGCGAGGCTCATGAACTACTCACCTCTGGAGCCACAAAATTGGCAGTATAGCAAGGGGTCATGAGAAGCCCATTGTCTGCCCTCAGCTGCTTGGCGAAGCCGAAGTCACAAATGCGAATAGACTCTGGGTTGCCAGATTCATCTACATAGAGGATGTTGCTAGGTTTCAAGTCTCTGTGGACCACCTGTGAAGGCAACAGTGGAAACCACAGGTTATTCCCTCTGGTCATGGCTGCCTTCCAATTTACAAACAATAGCTATGTATTCACTTATGCCTTGGTTTTTCTGTTCAAACACACTCTAAGTTTCATCCTTCTGACACCAGACAAATACCTTAAAATCTACCAGGCGATTTAAAGCCCTAATTGGTTATGTTGCTTCTCCCCCGTTGACACACTTGCTTCTTTGCAACTGGATGAGACAAGGAGAAATCTCTGCAGCATTGGCAGGCTTCTCCATATCTCCAACTTACGCCTTGCGAGTGAAGATATTCCACAGTCTTGCAGATCGTGTGCAGGACAGAGCTGGCCTCCCTTTCAGAGAAGCACTTCTGCTTGAGGATCCGATCCAGCAGCTCCCCTCCTCTCATTAAGTCCGTCACCAGGTAAACATGCTTGCCATCGTCATACACCTATCAGATGGACACGTTTTCAAGAAGTTACTATTTAACTACACTCCTGAAACCTTTTATAAGCATAGAGAGTGGAATTTATGACCAAGTTATCCTGCTTCGCATAGAGTCCATTAAAAGGTAGGAAACTGCACAGGGCAAAGTGTGTCCTGCACACATTTGCTCCACAATGCACACAAAATTTAGTAACAGGGACAAAATTTGGCTTTGTGGTGGGCTTGGGCGTTGTGATGCCCAGTCCATGAACCTAGAGAAACTGCTGCACCTGATCCAGCAAAGCACAGCTGGAAAAAAGACAGCCTGCATGAGGGCACAGTGACTAGTCTCTCAGAGAAAGTGCCTGTTTCATGCTTGTTCCCAGGCATCCGCAAACACATTGCCATTGCAAGGGCAAGTTCTGTGCTGCAACAAAGGAGATTCAAAGCTATAATGGAGTGAGACATCAGAATTCACTTGCACATGGCTATGTAGAGACTATGAAACTTGCAAGGCTATTGCTTTGCAAAAGGTCGGTTGCGTATCCAAACTGGATGGCACAGAGGGAGAGGAAGGACACAAATTTACATGTTTTTAGGGAAGAACTACAATTTTAGTTCCTGAGACACATGCAACCCACCAGCAAGCAAGGCCCTGAGCTTCCAATCAACCCTGTTCTATTATTACACTCACATCCTTCAGGGTGATGATATTTGGGTGCTGTCCATACCGTAGGAGTATCTCAATCTCCTCTGAGGGATCCTGCTTACTCTTGTCAATCACCTGCAAGAAGGTACCTCACTTATTGCAAAGCCACATCAATTTAGCATTTATATCACATGAGTGTTCAAAACACTTTGCACACATTGGCTCAGTAATTGTTCCAACAGTCCTCTAGCATTATCCCCATACTGCAGACTGAGGCTGAAGACATAAGACAGAGAAAGAGAGGCCAGCAGCAGCACAAATGCCCGAAGCCACCTGGCAAATCCATGGTGGTACTGAGATTTGAAATCTGAGTTCACTTAACTACTAGGCTGCACCAACTCAGGTCCAATGTCTTGCTGTGCAAAGAGAAGGTTGGGACTCTGGAGTCTGATGCCACAAGGCTTAGGATTTAAGTGCTGGATGCCAGCCTTGGTTCCTCCTCTCCGCTAAAAAAAGCATCTGCAAATAAAAATCCCCTTCAACGATGACATGAGATTTTTTAATAAAAAGGTACAGCTTTTCACGAGCAGGTTGACGAGAGAGGCTCTGACCTTGACAGCGTACTCTGTTCCCGTTGCCTTGTGAATGCAGCGCTTGCACACCGAGTAGGAACCTACGCCAATGGCCTCCTTCACCATGTAGCCGTCACTAAACTGGTGGTTCTTACCATGCAGTTGCTGGAAGTCAGATTGAGTACAAAGAGAAGAGGAGGGGGAGAATTTAGGCTGCTTCAGTGGGCCAAGCTTCCTATGCTGACAGAGGCACACAAAGGGCTTCGGTCTCTTTAATTTTTTTACTTCAAAAAGAGGCTGTAGGCTCTGGTTGTGCGGAGGACCCAGACTGGGCCTCCAGGTGAGGTTTTTTTGGGGGGGAGGTTTAACCTTTGCTCTCCAGAATGATTTCCCCTAACATCCTTCCCCAAAACTGCTACTTTCCTCTGAAAGTCCCTGGTTCAATAGGGCTGGGAAAAGAGCCTGCCTGGATTCCTGGAGAGCCCCTGCCAGTCAGTGTGGACAGTACTAAGCTAGATGGATGGTGACTCCGTGTAAGGCAGTTCTGAAGAGATCATTTGCGTCTGCCGAAAACTGCCTCTAGGCTGTGTAATGTCTAGATTATCTTTTGAAATGCATGCCATTTTGTAATGTTATTTGCTTTGGAAATGGGGCGTGGGAGAGACCCAAGGCTATAGTTTTGGGAAGGCAGCTTCAATTAAGCCCAGCTCTACTTCAACACGCTGCAGGCCCACCCCACCAGCTCTCACGATGCTGGTCTGCGACCCTCCCCACCTCTTCTTACCTGTACCATAGAATGCAAAGGCACTGGTGGGGATTTGGCCTTCTCATCCTCATTCAACCCAGTGGCCACAAAGCTGAACCCTCGGAAGAGCTGATGGGCCCCTGCGCTAGGCGGAATCCCAGGGGAGTCTGGAAAAGGGGAGGGAGGGAGGAAAGAAGAAAATACATTGTACTGAAACAGCAGCTTGTTGGCAGGTGGCTGTTTTATGCCCCCTCCGAACAATCAAGGCGGCCCCAAGGTAAGGACCATCAACCGAGAGCAATCCGGGGACAATAAAGTTTTCCTTGATTCCACCCGCCATATTGGAACAGAAACAAATGAGAAAGGCATTTCACATGGTTCCACTTTTGCTAGGCTGTAGCATTTGGGGAGAGGCAGAGGAGAGAGCTAGATGACAGAATACTCCCTTTTAGATAAGGTCTCTCTGTACATCCTAGGATACTAATTTTATTAGACTTTCATTAGCACACAAGGAAGATTTTCATACTGGAAAAGCAAATGGGGAACTTCTGATTCTGTAGATGGCATGAAACATCAAGCAAAACCCATCCACCAAGCTTCCAAGGGAGAAAATATGCAAAATTCACTGCAAACATCCCAAACTGAACTTGGGCATTAATGCATGATCTTAAAACCAAATTCAGGGCTTTTTGTGTTATATTAACAAGCAGTTGTATCAAATGGTAATTCTGATGGGTCTACACTGAGTAGAGTTTAGTTGGGTATAACCCAACATGTCCAGATATCAGGGTTTAAAAGGCCAAGGATGGGGAATGTGTGGCCCTCCAGATGTTGCTGGACTACAACTCCCAACAGCCCCAGCCAGCATGGCCAGTGGACAGAGAAGATGGGAGTTGTAGTTCAGCAACATTTGGAGGGCACTGTATTTCCCATTCCCAGTTTAGGCTTAATGCAGCATCATGAGACACCTCTCTTACTGTGCCAAAGTCCAAAATACGAACCTTTTGGCGTTCGTGAGGTAAACTCTTTGTCAAAATAAAAGGTATCATCTGGTTGGCCAACGGCAGGTTTGAAAGGTGGCTTGATTTCTCGGCGAAAGAGTTTCTGCAGAGTGAAAAGGGGCAGCTGAATCCATTTCACCAAGTAAGTCATTCCAAAAACTGAGACACAGATGCAACAAAAAAGCCAAAAGGAAGAGGAGCAAAGCAAAATTCTGATTAGAGGCCTTGTGCTCCCCCAGGTGCTAACCTGACCCTGGAGCACATCACTTTGGAAAGGTGGGATCACATGATGAAATGCTCCTTCATGCAAAAACATTATCTTTATGTGAAGCAGGGGTGGGGAACCTTTTTGGCTTTGTGGGCCTAATCTTTATCCCACCCCACTGCCGGGTCAACTGTGACAGGCAGGTCGTCCTGCCCATTTGTCAATTACCTGACATCATGACGACAGCAAATGACTGACCTGTGGGGATGGGTCTTTGCCAGTGTGTTCCCTGCAGGGTATGTGCTGGCAAAGCAGTACCCAGCAGGACTGAACCCTGCCCATCAGCTGATGTCACATGGGCATAGTTGGGGGGAAATGGCATTACGAGACAACATGGACTGAAGTTGGCTGCCATTTTGTTTTCAGAGAACTGCATAGAGCAGAGTTGGGATAGCAATTGGTTGGCTTTTAAAACTGAAAGGAGACCACCACCCACAGCTGCTCTCCAGCTATCTGCATAATTTTGGGGAGCCACAGAAGTTGCTTTCAGGATCCAGAATTCTGGTTCCCTTCTCCGGAACAGCCAGTATGTCCAAACTAGCACCTATCACAGCAAATCAAAAGCCATAGCTGTACTGTTTACCAGTTACAGATGTGAATTTTAAAGAACTTGCAGGACTGAAGAGAAAAACTGAGAGGAAAAGACTGGTACTCACATTCCAGTCAATAGTGGAATAGAAAGGGTGGCGCTTTATTTCCTCAACACCATCTGAACCAGAACCTGAAACAGAAAGACACCATTTTGTTTATTATGCTGCAAACTGTCCTGTGACTTTTTGGCAAAGAGTCGTCTATAAATTTCTAAATAAAAAAAGTAAACAGAGTATCTTGGTGGCTTGACTACATGGGCATTTGATCTGATTCAATAGGGGTCTCCTGACTGTATTGCTAACGTTATCACAGCAGGAAGGGATAACCTGTGGCTGTCCAGATGTTGTTGAAGCCCAGCTCCTGCCAGAATAGTCAATGACAATGGAGTTGGTAGTCCAGCACTATCTATCTGGAGGGTCACAGGTGAGCCACCCCTGCACTGTAGCTCTCAGTTTTGAGCTAAAGCATGAAATAGGAATGGGGGAAGCATCCTGTGAGGATCTCTCTCTCTCTCTCTCTCTCTCTCTCTCTCTCTCTCTCACACACACACACACACACACACACACACACCCCTTTGATTTCCATCATACTGATGATGCCAGGGTAGCTAAGGTGCTATTTCTCTCTCTCCCCCCCCCCCCGTATATCCCTGCCTGGCAACTGTGCTCCACAGATGGAGCACTGCTGGGAGTGCTGCATGCTCCAGAGGTGCACTTTGTACTAGAAACCAGGCTTTTAGTGTTGTGGTTCCAGCCCTCTGGAATTGGCCTAGTGTCTTGCTGTTTAGGTAGATACTGAATACATTTTTGTTTAAGAAGGCATTCCCTGGTGTGTGCCCCACGCATTTTATGGAACTTTAACTGTACGACTGAAGAAACGGTTTCATTGTTTTTAGAGTCTATATCATTTGCGTTTCATTTCATTATTGTACACTGCTTCTATAGCTTCTTGCTGCCAAGCAGCTTGTAAATCTGCAAAACAAACAAACAAACAAACCCCTCTGAACCCTAATAAAGTTTTAATTTCACAGGAGGATTTAAACTTTTTGTGTCAGTGAGTTCCAGCAGCATTGTGCCATGTCGCTGAAAAAACTCAATGTGCATCTGACTACCGATCTGTGGCAGACTTTTTTGTGTCAGGGATGTGGCTGGATATAAAGCAAGTCGGGACATCTTACCTAACCTATTGGCTGGGTTCCTCTTGAAAAGGGCTCGCAGGAGACTCTGCGCTTCAGAGCTCAGAAACTGGGGCATGCCCAGCTTTGCTCTAAACAAAAGGCAAAGAATTGTGCAACCAACCATGAGTCAGAGAGAAAGAGAAGGCAGCAAACAGACTGTAGCATCTCCATCTCCCCAACACGCCACCGCCCTCTGCTGTCTTTCCTCTCACAGCACAGAGCCAAAGGATACAGTGTGCTCTGTCATTTCCACATCACAAACCTGGGCTCTTGAAATGGCAGAGGGGACACAGAACTATGCTTCCAATGCAAGGGTGGGAACCTCCAGTCCGTGGACTAAATGTGGCCCCCCACATCTCTATATTTGGCTCTCAAGTCTCTTCAGAAGCCACACACCCCACCATGGCCCTGCCCCAAATCCAGTGTTTTCCCCTTGCCTGGAATGTGCCGTTCAACTGTGACATCACCTCTTCCTTGCCTGAATGGAGAGAGGTCTATAAAGAGCTATAGAAACTGCAGGCTTTTCATGGCTGGAATTTAGCCTGTTGTACGAAAGCTAAAAGTCATACCTGAGATTCTGCCTGCTTATGCCTCTGACCCTGTTTACCACTGGCATGCAGACCCTGAAAGGTTGGCCATGAAGAAATGCAGCCCTTGGGCTAGAAAAAGGCATGTTCCAATGGCATGGCTTCCAAGCGCATACAGCAGAGATCGGCAACCGGCAGACCCTGGGTCCAAACCACCCCCTGCACTCCCTTTGGCCCACCCCATGATCCCCTCCAGGGAAGACCAAGGAACAGCCTCTGTGACACTATGCAGTAAATCATTTGGTGGTACTGGGCAAAGGAAGGCCTTCCTCGTAAAGGAGTTGCTGGCTGGGTCTTTGGCACAAAGCAAACCTTCTGCAGCCGTGTGGTCTTACTTGAGAATGAGAGTCATTGTCTCCTTCCGGTCCTTCCCCTGGAATGGCAGGGCCCCCGTCAGCATCTCAAACTGCAAAGGAGAGCAAGCAAAAGTATCACACACATGAACCAGGGGGCCCTGGGGACAACCTTCAGTGGTGCTTAATGTTACATATCCCATCATCCTTTTTCATGGGCCATGTTGGCTGGAGCTGGTGGAAGTTGTAGCCCAGCAACAGCTGAAAGGTCCCATGTTGGCTACCCCTAGACTGGAGGGTCCGAGTAGGACCAGTGTTGGGGTAGGTTTAAATCTTTGCTCAGTCATGGGCCTCCCTGGGCATAGCTGTCAAATTTTTCCTTTTCTTGTGAGGAATCCTATTTGGAATAAGGGAATTTCCCTTAAAAAAGGGGAAACGTTACCAGCTATGTCCCTGGGTAACCCTGGGCATGTCGCCATCTCTCAGCACAACCAACCTCAGTGTTGTTGCAAGCAGTATGCTCAGTTCAAAAAATAATTCCTCCTTGAGGAGAGGGATTCAGTGTTCAATAAAGAGGCTGATTCTATTGGTGCTGGCTGGCCAGAAAGAGGTGTAAGTGGTGGCAGCCACCTCTCACCTTCCTGGACAATGGCAGCAGCACCACCCACGGCTGCTCTTTCACTCTGCCAACTGAAGATGAACAAAGGATGCATTTGATAAAGTGACCTCCATGACAGCTTAGACCAGCCTTTCTCAACCAGTGGGTCCCCAGATGTTGTTGAACTACAACTCCCATCACCCCTAGCTAGCAAGGCCAGAGCTCAGGGATGATGGGAGTTGTAGTCCAACAACATCTGGGGACCCACAGGTTGAGAACCGCTGGCTTATGCCAAAGAAACCTGTTCCACAAGGCCCCCTGTGCTGTTTTCACCCCTTTAAAAAAACAACAACAAACAAAAACCTTAGCAAGGCCAGTTTTTACATTTAATTGCCACAAGATGGCAGCACTTCTTCAGCTAACTCCCACCCTCACTAGCAGCTTCCACACAGCCAAACACTGAGTTTCAAAATGCTTCCCTACAGCCTCCATTCCTGAGCTGACGGAAGAGGTCTTGGGTGTGGTATTGAGGGTCCTTAGGACGATTGTCCTACTGGACAACAAGGTCGATGCTAAGGCTATCTTCTTGGGGGCATCCACAACGCCTTTTCATGGGCCCAATATATCTGGCTAGTGGATCTGAGGTTCTCATCAAGAAGGCTGGCAATCGGGATGTGGAACATTCCTCTCCTGACTATTATTTATATATGTGTTTATAAGGCTGCTTTAAAGAGCAAAGCTCTTTCAAGGTAGCTAATATAAAATATGAAATAATATTATCAAAACACAACCCCCGAACAGTGGCAAAACTGCAGCATAAAATTAATACATAGGCCAGGGTCATTCTATGCAGCAACCTCCCTCAAGTGGGGGCCCTCCAGATGTTTCAGACCAAAGCTATGTGCTGGCTGAGACTGATAGGGGTCATAGTCCTAAACATCTGTAGGTTGCTTAAGGTTTCAATAAAGACTAGGGAGGGATTGGTCTATTTAACTTCACATGCCTGTAACATTCCTGCTGTACCAATCCCAATGGGCGTTATAAAGTGGTAGCGACAGCAGTAAATAAGCAACACTTTCCTGTCACCACTGCATCCTTGCAATGCCTGTCATGAGAACTCTTTCCAAGTGGTATGTGGCCTTCTTCAACTTAGCAAGCAAGCAGATGTCAAAAGAACCTTCAGAGGCCCGCTATGCCTTGTTCAGTAAGCACTTAGGAGCCGTCTTTCCTAGCTTGCGTCCCTTCCGATGTTGTTGGGACTACAACTCCCATCATCCTTGGCCATTGGCCGTACTGGCTGGGTCTCAATGGGAGTTACAGTCCAAAACATCTCAAAGGCACCAGGTTCGGGAAGGTAGTGTTAGCTGCCATGACAGCTTCTGTGCGGAAGGAAGGAAGGAAGGAAGGAAGGAAGGAAGGAAGGAAGGAAGAAAACACTGTACCATTAAAATCCCATACGACCACCAGTCAGCGCTCTGGGTGTGGCCTTGGCGATTCACCACTTCTGGTGCCATGTACTCCACTGTCCCACAGAAAGAGTAGGCTTTCTTCTCATGGTCAATGGCTTCCTTGCTCAGACCAAAGTCTGCAAAAGGGGTAAGAAGTTGGGGGCAGTAGGGGGGTTTGGGGGACAGAGAGATAGAGAGAGCAAAGAGTAAAATAAATGAGCTGCTTGCTTGACAAGACAGAGAAAAGCAGTTTATCATCACATTCAGGAATCAACCAACTTTTTAGGGCAGGCTGTACCTGTGAGTTTGATATGGCCTTCGTCATCCAGGAGGATACTGCAAGGAAAAGAACAGAAGGTGAAGAAACAAATACATGACATTTCATCCTGTCCTCCCCACCCTCAAAGTGCCCTTGGCAGAATGATGGTCTGCTTAGGAACAGTTGGCAGCCCCTGACGCCTGGTGTGGTGGGCTTCATCTCTGCCCAAACCAAGAATTTGGGGTCTCATTTGAAGAGGAAAAGTAGGATTCCAGGTGTCTCCACACCAGTCGCTAGAGTTTCTGAATAGCTCTCAGATTCCACCCATCACCCCCTGGACCAGAGTTGGTGGCGAGTCAGGTCAGAGTTGCAGGGTTTCTGGTGAAGTGCCTGCCAAGCTGTACATTCAGGAAAAGGGGAAGTGCATGTAAACACCGGCCTGGATCAGGGCCTCCCTGAGAGCCAGGAAGGGGTAGGGGCATACTTCTCTGGTTTAAGGTCCCGGTATACGATTCCCAAACGGTGCAAGTGGCCGAGGCCAAGTGCCAGCTCTGCAAGGTAGAATTTCACGTCTTCCTCTGTGAACATTACCTGGGAGGAACGGAGAAGTCAGCTGAGGTCAGGAAATGCAGAACTAACACAGCAGCAAAGGTCTGAGTATGCCTCATGTGTCTGTTAAGACTGTTAGGCAAGCAAGTACTATTGATATTCCATGTCAAATTCTGTAACTTATAAAGCCTTGACCCCAATACCTCAAGGGCCACCACTCTCCACATGAAGCAACCTAGACTCTGCAGTCTTCATCTGAGGCCCTTTGCCTTGTGCCACCTGAGGGACGGGTGGAGGGGTGACATGAGAACGGGCCTTCTTAGTGGTGGCTCCCCATGTATGAAATGCTTTCCCCAGGGACGCATGTCTGGCACCATCACTAACTGTAGATGCCAGGTAAAAATAGTGGGGTTGTGTTAGATCAGTTTCTTACATATATTACTTGTGTGTTTTAGGTTGTTTATCCTTGTTCTTAATGTTCAATAAAGCTTTGAGTTTCCTTTTTCTGAAAAAAGTGACTAATAAATATCAATAATAATGTTCTTTTTCTTTTTAAAGAAGAAAAAGAATTGCAAGTTTCTAGACCTCACTACTCATGTAGAGAAATGGCTAAAAAAAATGCACAGATGTCGGTAAATCTCAAGAGAGGGCAGGCCAGGTTTCAAAGAAGTAATTGTGCTAAACTATCCCAACTTATTTTTTTGGAGGGATGAGGCTATTAAGCTCTTTGAAGCAGCATTTCTGAATCTGGACAGACAGATATAATTTATTCTTGCAGCAGAATCTGGGTTCCATTCCTGCACAGCTTTTTCTTAAGCTCCAGGAGTCACTCTTAGTGTAAATGTGATGAGCACATACTGCTCTGTCAAAGATCCTTCCCCATTCCTTTCCCACTGTATTAAAAATATACTTCATTGCTTCAATTCTACAAGCAATTCTAGTAAATGCATCAATTTTAAAAGCACATTTAGAAGTTGCTAAGCAGCAGTGGGTGGGGAGGGGGGGAACAGATTTGGAATCTTTGTTTGAAGATCATCTAGTTGTTGTCCTCCTGGTGTCACATGCTTCCTTGTTCTCAGAGCAGTTTCCTGTTACCCCATCGGGGCCTCTTCTTCCCCACACTTCCTGCCAGCCATTCCCCCTCCTACTCCAAGGTAACCAATCGCTTTGCTCAAGCAGCTATGGTGTAACAGGAGATAATGTGTTACTGTTTTGCAATCCTTTTTTGCTCTGCTTGACAAAGAAGAAAAAAGGGGTGGGGGGGTGAGGCTTCTTGTCTTCTTCCAAAAGCCTGCTTCTTCAAATGCCAAAACTTACAGCATCCTTCCTCTCCCAGAAACTGGTTTTTGGAATTCCAAGCCCCTCCCCCCTTTAGTGCAGAGGAAATGGCAAATGGACCCACTGTCGTATAAGCTCTGAAGACAGTTGTCAAATCCACTGCTCTCTCCTTCCCCCTACTGCATTGCCTCCCATTGCTGACACACAGTCTCGCAATCTTCCTCCTACAGGTCTTAAAAACGTGACAGTCTGCATATTTTGAGGCAGCCTAAGTCGTCTGGAAACAGAATTGCTGTACCTTCTCCTTACTCTTCCCTCTATAGTCTCTCCACTTTGTGAGTTTGGAATCTAAATTGATCACTGCTGATCAACAGCCATGAAATCACTGCCTATCAGCTGATGAGTAATGACTTCAGGCCTGCTTTCTGCAGGGATCTCCTATGTGATCAAGTCTCCCACATGGATCATGCGGCCAGTCCACTGCATCTCTGCCTGCCCACCCCCCTACATTTAAAGCACCTCTATGCCACTTTAAACTGTCATTGCTTCCTTCCTCCAAAGAATCTTGGGAACTGTAATTTGCTGAGGGTGCTGAGAGTTGTTATGAGACCCCTCACAGCACCAATAACAAGCTACAGTTCCCAGGATTCATAGAAGTAATGACTGTCAGAGAGGTATAAGACTGCTTTAAACGTAAGGCATTGACGTGGCTTACAACACTTAAGCCCCACACCTGACCCTCTAACATTTTAGAGTCTGCAACATCCCCTGCAAGGCCTTGGGGAGATTTCACCAGCACTGCCCACATGTTTTCATAGGACTGGCAGGACTGGCTAGGCATGGCAAGCATTTGCTTACAGCAAAACTATTTTTAGAGATAGAAATAAAGTAGCAGGCTATCTGAAAAGTTCAACTCAATGCAGTCTGTAAGCAATTCTGGATCTCTGATTGCTGCCTTGAGGCAGCAAAATGTATTTTTCATCTTTTGCCATCTTGAGGGTTAGAAACTTGCAGGTTGTTTTTCCTTCAAAGATGAAAGGCAAAATGAAGGTTGCTGCATAAGAGAGTCTGCATGCTTGTGTGATGAGGTTCTCAAGCTGTGGGATATACAGTGGTACCTTGGGTTACATACGCTTCAGGTTACAGACTCTGCTAACCCAGAAATAGTACCTTGGGTTAAGAACTTTGCTTCAGGATGAGAACAGAAATCGTGCTCCGGCGGGGCGGCAGCAGCAGGAGGCCCCCATTAGCTAAAGTGGTGCTTCAGGTTAAGAACAGTTTCAGGTTAAGAACGGACCTCCAGAATGAATTAAGTACTTAACCCGAGGTACCACTGTAAGGTAAAGGTAAAGGTAAAGGTAAAGGTAAAGGTACCCCTGCCCGTACGGGCCAGTCTTGCCAGACTCTAGGGTTGTGCGCTCATCTCACTCTATAGGCCGGGAGCCAGCGCTGTCCGCAGACACTTCCGGGTCACGTGGCCAGCGTGACAAGCTGCATCTGGCGAGCCAGCGCAGCACACGGAATGCCGTTTACCTTCCCGCTGGTAAGTGGTCCCTATTTATCTACTTGCACCTGGGGATGCTTTCGAACTGCTAGGTTGGCAGGCGCTGGGACCGAATGACGGGAGCGCACCCCGCCGCGGGGATTCGAACCGCCGACCATACGATCGGCAAGTCCTAGGCGCTGAGGTTTTACCCACAGCACCACCCGCGCCCCTGAGGTACCACTGTACATGGGCTCAATTATATTTCTTCAGCATTTTACAGTTCCAAGAGAAGATCTGGCAGACTTACTGGGATCAGCATTATCCCCACTGCATAGATGGGCAACATACATCAATGACAGCAGTAGAGAGACTCATAGCCACTTGCACACTACCCTATTGAAAGCCCTATTCTGGCATTAATGCTCCTCTACGTGGGGGCAGGGAAAGGGCCGCATACTGAGACACCCCACCGCTGCCATTGCCCCCTCCCTTGTTGTCCACAAGTACAGTGCGAGCATCTGCGGAGATGGGTATTTTTGCACATGTACGGTCTCCCCTCCTGCAGATGCCAGCTTACTTCCCTGCAACATGTGGCAGAATGTATATGCCGTTCTAAAGAGGGCTGATGTTTGCTCATTACTTCAAAAAGCAGCCCATCTCCATTATATATGCATGCATTACTCCAAGGAGCTCAAAGTTGCTTTCATGGTTACCCCTAGTTTAGTCTCACAAGTACTCTCTGAGGTAGGTTAGGCTGAGAGACAGTTACTGGCCACCCACTGCGCTTCATGGCTCAGCAGGACTTAGAGCTAGGACCTTCTCAGTCCCAGTCCAACACTCTAACCTAGAAGGTAAGCCACACATCCCCACACCGCTGTACAATACCTGCATTGCACAGTTTTTTAAATTCCCCAACATCTAATCAGATACAGCCAAACTGCCCATGAGCCACATGGTGCATGCATGTACTCACCTCTTTGGAAAGGCGCATGAAGAGGTCTCCTCCTCTGAGGAAGTCGAGGATGAGGTACAGCTTCCCTTCCGTTTGGAAAGCTAAGATGTGAGATACAGAACAATCAGCATCCCCAGAGCTTGCCAGCGGTTGGAGGAGAACCTAGCCAGCCAAGCCTGAGCATAGCTGTCAACTTTCAGATTTGAAAATAAGGGATCAGCAGCCTCGAAAATAAGGGATCAGCAGCCTCACCTATCCCGGGGACAGTCTATGGGATATCTAACAATCTGGGATAGCAGTGGGAAGCAGCGGGAAACGGCGCTGGAATAAGGGAATTTCCCGCAAAAAAAGGGAAGGTTGACAGCTATGAGCCTGAGCAATGTCTCAAGTGGTTAAAGGAGCCTTAGGCACGCACAAGGACAGTTCCATGTTGACTGGGGCTGATGGGAGTTGTAGTCCAAAACATCTAGAGGGCACTAGGTTGGGGAAGGCAGCTGTTCCTCTGGCCCTCCCCCAGAAACAAAGTGCCCCACATGAACCATTTAACCAGGTTTCAAACAGGGGATTGAAGTGGGCTTCTGGTCCCAAGTTAAGGGGAATTAGATAGAATCAGCGCCAACTAACAAATTGTATAATAGGTGGGGATAACAGAGATTTGGTCCAGAAAGTGGAAGAATTTCAAGGGGTGGGGAGGGAGGGAGATGGAAAGAGACAGAGAATGCCAGAAGAAAGGTGAAGTTTTGCACTCACCATAGTGGAGTTTCACGATGAATGGGTGGTTGACTTCTACTAAAATGTCTCTTTCCATTTTTGTTCTTACACGATCACGCACTGTCAACACAGAAAGCTCAATTCAGACATATCACAACTGGAAAAAAAGCGCCCAGCATCAACTCTGAAGACTGAGTCTCAACCCAAAGCTAGTTGACTGCAAGTGAGCACGATGATAATGCTGGCCAAGGATGACGTGTGCCTGAAATGTATCCCCTGCACCACAACGTCCTGGTTCATTCAGGTTCCTAGCACAAAGTGGGGCTTGTTACCTTTCAGGGTGGCTTTCTTTAGGACCTTCATGGCGTAAAGGTGGCCATTGTCCGGTGGGGTGATTTTTCTTACAAGGAAAACCTGCACAGAGAAAGGCCAGGACAGAAAGAAATATAGAGAGAGTGTCACACTCAGTAAAAATTCAGTGAAAGGAGCACCTTGAAGTTCGGAGGTGGGGAGAAGGCAACTTCTAACTGTTCCCTAGTGTTTTCAAGCCAATAAATTAAGTTGACTGCAACTGCCAATTCCAACACTGGATGGGGCTGCTCTCATCTTAAAAACAAACAAACAAACAAACAAACAAAAACAGAACCCAACAGGTCTGTCCTCGGCATTTTGCCATGCTGCACCCTTTCCGCAAAACCTCAAATTGTCTCTACCTGTCTATGCCTAGAGATAGGATAAGTTGAGCACGACAAGCCTTTCCTCAGATTCAAAGGCCTTTACACAGGAGTGGAGAACTGGGCTGGGTCCTTACCTCCTCCATCGCCTATGAGACACATTTGACAGGTGGGGCAGAGCCCCCAACCTGTCAGTCACTTGACATCAGTGATGTCAGAAGACCTGTTTGTACCCACGCTGAATAGCAGCTGATTGTTGGCGCTCGCAAACTCTGCACACAGAGCAATGCAGGTGATAGTTAGGGCTTTGGCACTTGCGCATGGAGCTATGTGCAAGCCCTGACAATCAGCTGATCAACAGAGTCTGGGTGCTTTATGGAAGCTGCAGCCAGTGCAGAATGTGTCAGCTTGCCACTGAATGTTGGTGTGGATGAGCAGCCTGAAGCAATGCCATCTCTGTGTTTGCTCCACACTTTTGGACTGTGTTATATGAATGCTGCAATGGAAGGTTAAGTACTCCATTTATAAGAACAAAATGGCCTCAGGCCTGACTGGGAACCCAGCAGCCTGTCCTGAAAGGAAGCACTGCTTCTAAGTTTGTGTGTGTAGCAGCTGAGTGGCAAGGTGCTGTGTACCTGATCAGAGGTATTACTACTTTACTTTAAAAGAAGAGGTGTGAAATGTTGAGTATTTCTGCCACCACTGGCAGCCATTCCCAACCTGGTGCTCTTTAGGTGTGTTGGACTACAACTCCAATCAGCTCCAGCTAGCATGGCCAATGACAAGGGATAATGGGAGCTGGAGTTCTACATCTGGAAGGCACTAGCTCAGAGAAGGTTACTATCCTCATCATCAAACCTTTTATTGGCATCACATACAAACATTCAAAACAAATCAATACAGAATTACCACTTCCCCAGTGGCACAAAACATTTGCTAAAAGAAAGGAGGCAGAGCCATCTATCGTCACATCTCTAGGTCTCCAGGGAGATCAGACGTCTGCAGTGTATTTAGATGGCAAAAAACCAAATAGAGATATTTAGCCAATAACTTGGTAAGCTCCTGATCATTCCCCAGTAATAGAAAATGTATGACCTCCAACTCTGGTTTCCATTTGGGAATACAGAATTGATCTAGAAATTGCTGATGGAGATCAGCGTACAGTTTACAATTAAGAACCATATGTGTAAGGGTTTCCACCAGGTGGTCGTCACATGGGCAAGTTCTCTCTCCTTCCACCCTGCCTGAGAACCTTCCCCAAAGGAGGTTTGATGGATTTGAATTAAACCTGGCCAGCAAAAATGCCAGAAGGTTACTAGATATATTACCTGGGAATAAGTCCACTGAACTGAATGCAGCTTACTTCCGGAAACGCACATACTGCTGAAGACTTTGTAGAGCAGCCTTTCCCAACCAGATGCCCTCTTACAACACTAACCACCCTTGGCAACTGGTCACACTGTATGGGTCTGGTGGGAGTTGGAGTCCAACAGCATCTGGGGTGTACCAGGTTAGAGAAGGCCATAATAAAGCATTAAATGATGGGCTCACCACAACAGTCATTTTTGTGTTGGCAAATGCAACATGCAGGTCTAATCTGGGGTCCTGTTACTCCCAGACATATTTGTTCCACTACTAGACTCTGCACTTACAGGATCTTGTCTCAGATGAAGCCAGAAATCCTAAGCTTCTAGTCCACACAGAGGCAAAAAATCTACAAATGAGTAGGCAGTGCCTACTGACCAACTGGAAAGTAGAAGCCTTGGCCAGAGCTTCCAACAAATAAAAAAGCTAGGGTGTGTACATAAATGTGCCCTTGTGTCTGCCTCAACTCTAGATTCCCTGCAAAAAGGAAAAAGGCTGCATCCAGACTATCAAAAAAAAGTTTGCACAATACTGTAGAGCACACATCCTTTTCATGCACTGGGTTGTAGTTCTCGAGAGTACGAGACACACATTTTCCTCTTCATCAGCTCAGCTAACAGACGCCAAAAAGGTGAACTCACTTTGCCAAACGAACCCTGTCCCAGGACTTTAAGAAGTTCAAACTGTGATGGATCGGCCTTCTCAGACCCCTCTTTCACAAGGTATGTGATGGTATATTCTTGGACAGAGCCTTCATTCTAAAATTAAAGAGGAAAAAGAAAAGAAAGGGGGGGGGGGAAAGGTTAGCTGGTCCCACAGACCAGAAGACCTCTTGCTTTAAAAAGAACAATAAGACAATCAGAGATTATACAATGCTCTTGAGCTTGCAGAAAACAGCCTAATTCTCTCACCAGTGTCAGAATCTCTTTACGTTTTGCTGCCACTGAATAGCACGAGAGTCAAGGGTCAGAATCCTTGCCCCTGTGGCCAGTCTGTCTGTTAACTGCTTGCTTGATTCCAAGCAGAGGTACCGTCAAGGCAGGACTTTGGGCCAAGAAACCTGCCGGATTTAGCAGAATGCACAGCAGGGCTGGTTGAAGTTAAATCAAGTAATACACATTAACCATCTTTAAAAGCACCTGCTCTCCCTTCCCAGTAAAACCATTGAGTTCAGAGTCTAAAATTACTTAACTGCCCCATTGATTCCAAGCACAAAAATATGCTTGAGCCCATCAGGCAAGCTCAAGCCACCGAGATGTTGGTGGTTGTGCACAAAACCCATCTTGGTGCATTTGTACTGAATTGCCAGCACTGAGCAAGCAGTGCAAGTGTATGAAGTGCTATGAACTCTTACAGTGTTTGTATAGGGATTTTCCTATTATAATCAAGGGACATGCCAAGGCCACATTATATTTATAATATGTAGAAGACATTAAGGTGGACAAGGTGCTGGCAGCTGCAACATGCATTCCTTTGGTGAACAGCAACACAATGGAGAATGGCGGTCTTTGAAAGGAGCTCCTATTTAGCTGCCTCCAAGTGCGGTTGGACTCCAACTCCCATGAGCCCTTGTCAGCATGGCCAATTGTCAGGGCTGATGAGAGTTGGAGTCCAACAACATCTGGAGGGCTGCGGTGCTTAGCATTTATCTCACTTCCTGCAGTTGAGGAGACCAGCTGCACATCCTTTACGCAAATGCAGGTAGCTGCAAAGTGAGATTCGACAGCACACGAGTCTGAGTCACTCACAGCCTTGAGAAATCCAGCGTTCCATAAACAATGTCAAGACACTGCGGGATCTGTCAACTCATACATTACATGGACACTGCCCCACCCCAAGCATGGCCACAGTTTACAGTGAACAGGAGCAAAGGGCCTTAGCTCCAGGAAGCAGATCTGGGCACAAGTTCAGGAGGGGCAATGTTTGGACAGCTTTACTGCTGGGGCCAAGTAAAGCTGTCCAAACATTTGGCATCAGTTAAGCAGATCACTGAGGATGGTGTGGGTGGAGAGAGAAGGGTCAGCAGCAGTTGCATGCACAGCTATCTTGTGAGATACCTAGGGATGGCTCCAGGTTGAGAGGGACCTTGCCAGGGCACTGGACCCTAGCAGCTGCCAAAAGACAGCAGCTTTGGAGAAACTGCTGGGAGAAGTCAGATTGAAGGGAAGGGGAAGAGGGAACAGGGATGCATGTGTACAGGTGTGAAAACCTCCATTCAGGCAAGGAAGAGGCATTGTCGGAGTCCAAGGATGCAATCCAGCTAGGCAAAAACACTCAAGGAGGATGCACAACATGGCTGTCAGGGTCATGGCTATGTAGGGGTTGTGGCCTGGGGAGAGACCAGAGGCCCAGATAGAGGCTTGAAAGGCCATATTTGGTCCCTGGGGCCCGAAGTTCCCCTGTCTCTGATCTAAAGAAGCCACCAGACTCTGACTTTTGCCTCAGTGTCATGCTTCTGTCTGCAGGAAAGCTTTCAAGTCAGCAGCTTGGTGGCTTGCAAACATTTGCTGTTTCCCCACAATTAACATATGCACTCTCCCTCCCTTCCCCTCCCACGATATTAAGCACTGCAGTACATTTTGCCATCTACTCCCGTCGCTTTTTGGCGGGTGGCAACGAGTGTGAATGTTTGCGCCACCAGAATTACCCACCACCCTACAGCAAACACGCATGTTTGTTGCAAAACAGAGTCAGTGTGGCTGGAACATGGAGGAAGCAGACCCCCACCCCCAAAGCCATCTGCTTAGCTACATGAGCAGTTCTGGGGAAGAAAAAAAACCCAAGGAGTCTGTCTGCCTCTTGGCAGCCTTGCCCGCCCCCCTCAACTTTCCTCTTCACTTCAGGGGGAGACTGAGGAAATGCCAATGCTTGAAACTGGCACGGTCTTGAGACGGAAATATCGAACCAGAGACAGACTTTGTATCAGAAACAAGAAGACTGAGCAAGCAAACTCAGATGTCACATTTACAGAGGGCTGTAACTATGGCATTTGCTTGGCCCATGCTCAGTGGTAGAGCACATGCATTGCATTTAAAAGACCCCAGGTTAAATCCTCAGCTTCTCAAGGCGCAGCTGGGAAACACTCCCGTCTGAAACTCTGGGGAGATTCTGGCAGTGTAGTCTATACTGAGCTAGATGGACCAATGGTCTAACTCAGTAGAGGGCTATGTTTCTATTTAATGCAGCTCTTTATGCAGAAGTATGAGGACTAGAATCTTAACTTTATTTTAAGGGGAAGGGCCATAAGCTCATGGGAAGAGAGCACACGTTCCGCAAGCAGAAGGTCTTAGGTTCAATCTCTGGCTACTCCAGGTAGAGCTGGGAATGTCCCCTGTCCTGAAACCCCTGAAAAGCCACTGCCAGTCAGTGTGGGCAATATTGAGCTAGATGGAACATAGATCTGAGTCACTTTAAGCGGCTTGCTATGTTTCGCTTACAAAAAGGAAAAATTGTGGGTGGTACACAGTATAAAAAAAGTAAAGGTATTCAGTGTAGTCCTACCCAGAATAGACTCCCACAGCCCCAGCCAGCATAGCCGCAGATGATGGGAACTGTAGTCCAGGGACATCAGGAGGGCCACAAGCTCTCCACCTCGGCTTGTTCATTATTTATATTTGCGCAGCTCAGGGTAGATGGGGAGACATTTGACTCAGTTTGTATTCAAAGGCGAATCTATTGCATCTGCACTTTCCAAAACAATACGAGAACTGAAATGCAGCTATCCTTCGAAATCCACATTTTTCCAAATTTTGCAATGCAGCTCTCCAAACGACCAAAGTCTTAACAAATGCTGTATATCTGGGGAAATTCCTTGCAAAAAATGTGTACATTAGTCAAAACTTCATATAATATGTGTTTGTTAGGAGAAAGTTGCACAGACACGATGATGAATCTTTAAAGATGAACAAACTTTTAAAAACAACAACAACAACTAACAAATTGCTGCAGAAATGTAAAGTGCTGAATTTACGACAGGAAAAAATAAGAAACCGAGAGAACCAAATTAGAGAAGCGAAATTTCCATTTGTAGCGGTAGATAGCATCTGCTTTGCAATGAGAAAAATCCCAGGTTCAATCCATGGCATCTCTGGATAAGGTTGGGAGGGATCCCTGTCTGAAATGCCATAGAGCAGGCTTCCTCAACCTTGGGTCTCCAGATGTTTTGAGACTACAGTTCCCATCATTCCTGGCCACTGCTCCTGCTAGCTAGGGATAAGGGGAGTTGTAGGCCAAAAACATCTGGAGGCCCAAGGTTGAGGAAGCCTGCCGTAGAGTCACTGCCAGTCAGTGTGGACAATACTGAGCTAGAGGGACCAGTGGTCTGACTCAGTAGAAGGCAGCTTCCTGCATCCCTCCTTTCTTCAACAGGACTCATATGTACAGTTCCCATTCCTGGCACTGACCACACCCAGACCTGCTTTTTCCCAACAAGCTGGCATTTGGACCAGCCAGATGATGAGAGTACAGCCAAAGGAGAAGAAAAAGCCATCATCCATGAAGCTGCCGCACTGCTATGGCTTACAAAAGCAAATAAGCACAGCTAGAACAGACTGTCCGCCAGGCCAAGCCAAAGTACTGACCGGGTTGCTGAGGTTGCTTGCGGGAGGCAGCGGGAGGCTGCAAGGCTCGGGGCGGCGCTTCCCGTTGATCCATAGCGTGAGGAAGGCAAGGATGCGAGGGAGCCTGGGTTCCTTAGCCACACTCATCGTCCCACTCTGGCGAGAGCGGCACATCTCTCATGACAAGGTCCCCTAAGGGAGCATGGCTGGTGGCTGCAGGCAGACCATCAGCTGGGGCGCACTCTGGGTCTCACAGGGGACCAGCCGCTGATACATGTACCCAAAGCCAAGCCAAGCGGAAGCAGGGAGGTAGGGCCGCCTTAAGAAGCAAAGCAGGTTAAAAACAGCACTTCCGGCCCTCCCTCAAACCAAAACACTTGTGGTTAGTTCACTTTAAACACCTTCGAGCTTCTTTCATGTTCCAGTTCCACTTTTTCCTGTTCAAATGGAAGCCTCTCCCCTTAATTCTTGTAGCAGGGGGCGTGGAGAGCCTTTTTTTCAGCACGAGGACCACATTCTTTCATGAACAGACTTCTGGAGGGCCACATGGTGATGGCAGGTGGGGCCAGAGGCAGAAGTAGGTGCGAAAATGGATAGGAATCCTACCTTTATCAGTAGCTACATTCTAGGCAGGCAAAGGTCAGGTTGTTTTTCTCATTCTCTGTATATGTGTATCTATATATGTGTGTGTTTATTCATATTTCTTCATTTCACAAAAATTATATGCCACTTGATTCTTAAAAAAACACTCAGGGTAGTTTACAAAAGAGTAAAGCAATGAAAATTGTCAATAAAAAGAGTAAAAAAAGCAACTTTTTATAACATTATAATAATAGTCAAAATCAGCAATCAGCTAAAACCAGTTTTTACACACCTCAACATTCAACTTGCCTGGATAGGCTTTCCTAAATGAAAAATATTTTTAGCAGGCACCTGCCTGATGTCAGTAGGCAGGAAATTCCAGAGCGTAGGTGCTGCCACAATAAAATATCAATTTCTTACAATGCGGAACAAGTTTTATGTGGCACCTGTAACATATTACATAAACACACCTTATCAAGTCATTAGCCCATAATACTGTAGTGGATATAATTTGGAGATCCACTTTCTCTCTCTTGTTTTTTTCTAAGTGCATGAAAGTGATTGTACAAATAATAAAACCCAAAATAAATTGTTCACTAAAATCTCAGTTTTGGTCCACATCAAAAAAATTTGAGGGCTAAAACCTTATTTGTAATACTGTAATTTCAAGATGCAGAACTGTAGAACAGCCCCCAGTTGCTGGTTTTTGCTACCTGCTTCATTCATGAAAATGGAAATATGAATTGTTCATAACAGGCAGCTGATGTTCAATGTAACCCTTCAGTCTGGATGTTAGCTGTAGCCCTTCAGTCTGCAAGAGACTGAAAAGTCCACCATGTTTGATTTTGGGGATTGGGTCATATTGGTGAATTCGTTGTTATGTGACTAACAATGCCGTCCTATCTTCCCCGCTTAGATAACCTATTTCCACCCTTCCAAACTTCGGTTCATGCAGAGTTAAAAGCACAAAGACAGTATGACCTCAAAAGGAAAGAATGAGAAAGACAGCTTACATTAACTCAACTCAAATCTTGTACAGAAATAATCAGCCCATCTCCCAGTATCTGCTTGTGAAGTAAGGTGAGAGCACAAATTAAGACATCTCTCCCGAACAGGTGTTCCGCAAGCATGCAGTTTTTACCTTATCTGCTGTGTTCACATTGTCTCTCTCTATCCAAGTGGTGTTCCGTTTTGCCTGCAAAACAAAATGAGAAAATAGTGTCTGAGCAAGAGGTCTATGGAACCTGAAACAACAGCAACACTTTCTAAATATGTTCATCTGAAGCATGGATATCAAATTGTGGACATAGCCAAATTGCTGCTGTCCCTCTAAAGTGTCAAAAGTATAGCACAAACAAAAGGTTGTGACTTCCATGCTCATCAACACATAGTACAATTATCTATTGAACCTTAGGTTTCAATTTTTCCTGGTAAAATTCCCAGTTCATATTGATATAGTAGCAGTAGCAACAGCAGCAGCAGCAGAAAAAGAATGGAAGAAAGAAAGTGAATCTTTCTTTGCCATTTTCTTCTTTGTGACAAAATCAGTTTGAATCATAAAAGCAGCAGGCAGTGAGCAATGCTGATATGCCACAAAAAAAGTTTTACATACATATTTGTGTTCGATGGCAGAATTTGGATACTTTTTGGTACAGTGGTACCTCTGGTTAAGAACTTAATTCGTTCCAGAGGTCCATTCTTAACCTGAAACTGTTCTTAACCTGAGGTACCACTTTAGCTAATGGGGCCTCCTGCTGCGCCGCTGCACGGTTTCTGTTCTCATCCTGAGGTAAAGTTCTTAACCTGAGATACTACTTCCAGGTTAGCAGAGTCTGTAACCTGAAGCATCTGTAACCTAAAGTGTTTGTAACCCGAGGTACCACTGTACTGGGTAAGGGCCAACAGGTTTATATACTCTTTACAGAACAGTGGCAGACAAGTCATGGAGTAATTTCATAGTGACCAAGGTAAGTTTCTTTACATAATGTTTTGTCCTTTAGCTAATATTATTTGAACTCCATTTAACAATAAATTATTCGTCTGTTAGCTGGCATGATTAACTCTACAAAAATAATCAACAAGAATGCCACAGGTAGCTTAAATGCCTTCTTTTCATTGTGTTTTTAAAAGATGTGACCAATGTAACAGTTTTGCAAGCTCAAGAATTCATTTGGAACTTGGATGGGTAATTTTTTCTGACCAACACAACACGCTCAACCAGCATAAGTTCCATTGTCCTAATCTCACCCAATTTTGTTCCTGACGTACAATTTCTTGTCAGTTCACCAAATGAGAAAGCAAACTATCAATACAATAAAAGGTCATTAATCCATTCTCTGTTTTCTTTGAGAGGTCTTTAACTTGAACTTTAGAAAAACTTTGGAAAAAATTATCAGCCAAGTAAAACAGCTACAATCATGAAACAAGTGTAAAAACAAATCCAAAACAGTTTCATATATGAGACAATCAAAAACAATTCCAGCTATAAAAACAGTAGCAACATTTCAGCACAATTTCACTTTTAAAAAACAGTTAAAATAGTTCCAATGCAAATTCAGACTCGGATAACGACCTCCACTTAAAAGGCTAGTTGGAAGAGGAAGGACTTCAGTAGATGCTGAAAAGATGAGAGAAAGATAGTGCCTGCCTCATATTCAAGGTAAGGGAATTCCAAAGTGTTGGTGCCCACCACGTGAAAGTCCTGATTCCTGAGTCTTTATGTCCTGAGATCTTGTACTAGCACAGGCTGAAACTCAAGTAGGAATCCTCTCTCAAAACTTCCTATTTTCATTCCTGCAGCATGCATCCACAACAGAAGTTAATTGTAAGCACTCTTGATGTGCTCGGTAATAAAGCACCTGTTTTGCATGATGACGGTCCTGGGTGCAATCCCGTAAGCTTTTTGGTTTAGAGAAAAGGCAAGAAAGAGGTGATTTGATAGAAGTTCATAAAATTATGCATGGCATGGAGAAAGTGGACATCGAAAAGTTATGAAGGAGGGAGAACAACATGAGGACCTGTGGGCATCCAATGAAGCTGAATGTTGGAAGATTTAGAACAAATAACCTGACCTTTAAGGCTGGTGGGACAGAAGGCAACCAGCCCGACAGTAGCTGGAGGAGCCAGAACCAATGACAAGCAGAGCCTCATTAATAATAATAATAATAAATTTTATTTATACCCCGCCCTCACCAGCCAAGACCGGGCTCAGGGCGGCTAACACCCGGTATAAAACAATTGATTAAAATACAACTTAAAAACAAGATTAAAATACAACATTAAAATGCAGCCTCATTTCAGTAGAAACTCAAATCAAAAACTTTTGGGGGGTGAAAACGTCAAATCTT
Organism: Podarcis bocagei; assembly: GCF_964188305.1. Classification (NCBI taxonomy): domain Eukaryota; kingdom Metazoa; phylum Chordata; class Lepidosauria; order Squamata; family Lacertidae; genus Podarcis; species Podarcis bocagei. The sequence goes on from NC_138132.1 coordinate 27,658,022, forward strand.
CACCAAGGCCAACTATCCAGACTGGTCCTACGTGGGCCAGAAAAAAAGCCAAGGAAGTCCCCAAATAGGAGTTCCATCACAGAAGGAGAAAGGAAAAAGGATAGAGGGGGAGGGGATCAAGTTGATTCCAAGCCAAAGGCCAGGCGGAACAACTCTGTCTTACATTCATTCATTCTAGTTTTGCCCCTATGTATTGCCCCTATGTATAGTTTTGCCCCTATATACAAGGGCAAACACTAAGACTAAGGATGAGGAAGCAGAGCACCCCCCAAACTGGATGCATGTAAGAAGGCAAGCAGGTGAGGACTGACATGGGCAGACTTAGGTTGGCGGGGCACTGCTGCCAATGGAGTAAGGATGTGACTCTTTCATCTTCCTGACTCATTTTAACAAATGGCAGGGCCAGCCCAGACAGCAACAGATCCAGTGCCAGTCAATAAGGTTCATGGCTGAAAAGGGACTTGAACTCCTCACCTCCCTCGTCTCAACCCAACCACTCCACCAGACTGGCCCTGTGTAACTCCAAAGTACCATGTGCACTGATGGCATAATAAACAAATTTAAAAAAATAATGATGATGAGTGGAGTAATTATTATAACGCTGCATATAGGTAAAAGGCCTCTCTGCCTGTTGGCATTTAAAGGACACTTGTCTTTCAGCTGCATCGTGCGAGGAACGGGGGGGGGGGGACGGGGACGTGCAACCAATTTCATTTTTATTTTGTAAATTACCGTATTTTTCTCTCTATAGGACGCACTTTTCCCCCTTCAAAAATGAAGGGGAAATGTGTGTGCGTCCTATGGAGCGAAGATGCCATAGCCCCGCGACCCTCTCCCGACTGGAGAGGTGACACGCGGCTATGGCAGGAACCTCTACAGCCCCGTGTCACCTCTCCAGCCGGGAGAGCACGCGCACGGGGCTAAAGCAGCCCCCCACGACCCTCTCCCGGCTGGAGAGGTGACGCGCGGCTATGGCAGGAGCCTCTATAGCCGCGCGTCACCTCCCCAGCCGGAAGAGCGCGAGCGGGGAGTGTCTGCAAGCCTCGCGCACCCGGCAGGAGGTCCCACCGGGTGCGCGAGGCTTGGGGCGGCAGCCTGTCGCCCGAAGCACGGGGAGCCCTCGGGAGGGCTCCCCCTGCTTCGGGCGAGTGTCTGCAAGCCTCGCGCACCCGGCAGGAGGTCCCACCGGGTGCGCGAGGCTTGGGGCGGCAGCGGACTGCTTGCCCGCACCTAGAAGCTTGGGGCGCGCTGAGCTCAGCACGCCCCAAGCTCCTGGTGTAGCGCAGCGATCCGCTAGCCCTGGGAGAGCCCCGCGGCTCTCCCAAGACTAGCGGACTGCTTGCGCGCACCTAGAAGCTTGGGGCGCGCTGAGCTCAGCACGCCCCAAGCTCCTGGTGTAGCGCAGCGATCCGCTAGCCCTGGGAGAGCCCCGCGGCTCTCCCAAGACTAGCGGACTGCTTGCCCGCACCTAGAAGCTTGGGGCGCGCTGAGCTCAGCGCGCCCCAAGCTTCTAGGTGCGGGCAAGCAGTCCGCTGCTGCCCCAAGCCTCGCGCACCCGGTGGGACCTCCTGCCGGGTGCGCGAGGCTTAGGGCGGCAGCGGAGTGCTTGCGCGCACCTAGAAGCTTGGGGCGCGCTGCTTCTAGGTGCGGGCAAGCAGTCCGCTGCCGCCCCAAGCCTCGCGCACCCGGTGGGACCTCCTGCCGGGTGCGCGAGGCTTGGGGCGGCAGCGGAGTGCTTGCGCGCACCTAGAAGCTTGGGGCGCGCTGCTTCTAGGTGCGGGCAAGCAGTCCGCTGCCGCCCCAAGCCTCGCGCACCCGGTGGGACCTCCTGCCGGGTGCGCGAGGCTTGGGGCGGCAGCGGACTGCTTGCGCGCACCTAGAAGCTTGGGGCGCGCTGCTTCTAGGTGCGCGCAAGCAGTCCGCTGCCGCCCCAAGCCTCGCGCACCCGGTGGGACCTCCTGCCGGGTGCGCGAGGCTTGGGGCGGCAGCGGACTGCTTGCGCGCACCTAGAAGCTTGGGGCGCGCTGCTTCTAGGTGCGGGCAAGCAGTCTGCTGCCGCCCCAAGCCTCGCGCACCCGGTGGGACCTCCTGCCGGGTGCGCGAGGCTTGGGGCGGCAGCGGACTGCTTGCGCGCACCTAGAAGCTTGGGGCGCGCTGAGCTCAGCACGCCCCAAGCTCCTGGTATAGCGCAGCGATCCGCTAGCCCTGGGAGAGCCCCGCGGCTCTCCCAGGGCTAGCGGACTGCTTGCCGGCACGCAGAAGCTTGGGGCGCGCTGACCTCAGCCTGCCCCAAGCTTCTGGATTAGCGCAGGGGTCCGCTAGCCCTGGGAGAGGCGCCCGGCTCTCCCACGCTAGCGGAGACCTTGCCGGCACGCAGAAGCTTGGGGCGCGCTGAGCTCCGCACGCCCCAAGCTCCTGGTGTAGCGCAGCGCACCTGGGGGGGAAATAAAATTTTTTCCCTTTATTTCCCCCCCAAAAATCTAGGTGCGTCTTATGGGCCGGTGCGTCTTATGGTGCGAAAAATACGGTACTTCATCTCCTAGATGCTCTGCCTCCACAACTGCTTAAGTGCAAAGAGGAACACATCTGAAGGGCATGTCTCTTGAAAAAGTTTGGATGTAACGACCCCACGCCCAAGCTGATTTAAATGTGCAGAGATGAGGATAAGCTCTTTAACACACTTTAAAAACAAACACAAAAACACAGCAGAGGAAATGAACCAAAGAAGTGCTCAAACCGCAAGCCTCCTGCAAGCAGGACTCTCTACGTGAACTGTAAAGAGTCCCTTGCAAAAGCTGTTCTTACTTCCACTTATCTCAATCTGCAGCAAAGTCTCTACAGCTGGCAGGAAGAAGAGGGAACCATTTCCGGAACAACTGGGTTTCTCTGAGCCCAGGCCGAAAAGAGAAGCCGCAAACTTGTAACCGGGAAGTATCTGACCATTTATAATCTGAAGAAGAAAGGGCAAACACTAATCCAGTGCTGATGCTGCTATCCTCACGCAGCGTGGAGCCCATCCAAGAAGGGTGTCAGTGGTGAGGTGCACAAACCGCCTCTTGCAGGTTTAAGGGGGTTCCTTGCTGAAAATTCATTGCTCAACAGCTCCCCGCACCCCGCGCTCCAATTCCTAAGACTAGCATAATAATGTGGTGCTGGCTGAGGAGATCAAGGTCCCAATTCCCACTCAGTCATGAAGGCTCTCTGGTCATCGCACCAGGAGCCACTTGCTATCTTCTTCACAGGGTTGTTGTGATGAGAGAGCCCAAATAACGAGTTCCTCTGTTGTAACCACAATAGCCCTTGATCTAAAGCTTTGCCTCTGTTAGGAAAACCTGGGTGTAGTTTGAATCCAAAGGGATTCTAGTGAAAAAAAGGGATAAACAACAGCAACCACAAGGCCAAAGACAGGCCTTAGCCAAGTAGTTGCTGGATGCTACCAACCAAGGCTAGATCCAATGATAATCCACACATGCATTGTCTGACAAATAATGCAAACTGTGCAGCACTACAAATCCTGCTAACTCCCCCCTCCCCACAGGCAGAATTCTCCCTCCTCACAACCAACAGGCAAATATTTTGACAAGCACCAAGGCTGAAGCAGAAGGAGCCAGCAACAACCTCACACACCCAGGGAACAGGCTGTTGCAGTCTTTGGCAACCAGGTGTCCCCGGATGATCTGGATAACTCCCATAAGACCCAACTCTAGCTAGGGGTGATGGGAGTTGCATATGGAGGGCAGCAGGTTGGACAATGCTGGTTAACTGATTTGCTGTGCTTCCTCTGGTAGGCAAAGCCCTGCTCTCAAGAAGCTTTCAGGAGATACGTATCCTGCACATCCCCCTTCCTTTAAGATAAGAAAAGGTGTGGGTGTGTGCGCATACAGTCAGGGGAAGCACCCTTCTTTTCTTGCCATTTCACCCGCTTCCGTATCTTGCAGGTGGCTTTGGAAACAGGATGTTCATTTGTATTCCAAGATAAAGAGGAACTAGCTTCTTCACAGCTTATTTAGATGGTTTAGGTTTGGGGTTTATTTTTTTGTTAAGGTGGAAGGAACAGCATGGGCAAAATTCCCTGGCAACTCATTTATGAAATACTTGCTAGGCTTATCGGAAACGGGAGCCAAATTGACACACAGAGGTAAATGCAGTTCAGTGGTGCAGCAGAGGCCTGGGGGGGGGGGAGTCAATCCCTGGATAGTCGCTGCCAATCAGTGCAGACAGTACTGAGCTAGAGGCGACAATGACAGCTTCTGATTGATGTTCCTCCTTCCATTGATCCCTCTAAAAGGAAAAAGTGTACCCTGCATAAATCAAGAAAGATACGCTTTATTGTTTCTTGTGCAGTATTTTGTGCATCCATACCACTAAACACCTACATTTTAGTGCAATTCACTTTCAGGAAGGAACAGGAATTGGCCTCGGTTTAGTGTACTCCAATCAGTAGACCCTTCTCCTCCCCCCTTGGGCTGTGACAAGTGCATGGGGCACCTACCTAGCAGTCCCCTGGTGTCAATAGCTGATCTGTGGTGTGGAGATGGAGAGGTAAAAGATCTGGTCTGCCAGGCCAAAAATTTTTCCCACCCTTAACTTATCCCCTCCATCTTCATGGTGGCACCTGATACATGGCACTTTACCCTGCAGAAGGACAGCTCTAAGCAGGCAAAGCCAGGTGCCATTTTAAAGTGCCAAGGCAGGAGAGCACCAGGTTGGGAAAGGCTAACCTAGAGTTAAATACAACTAAATCAAACTCAGAGTAGATCCACTGGAATAAATAGTCCAGAGCCTATTGATTTCAATAGATCTATTCTTGAGTATGATTTAGCTCAATATCACCCAGTGTAATTACCACTAGGCCAAATACAGCCTACTTAAAATCCTTTTAAGATGATTTTGTTCTGCCATTCAGAACAGTGTCCTCAATCAAGGCAACTAATGATCATTTCATTAGATTAAAACAATGTTTAAGACAGCACTATTAAAGCAGATACTTAAGGCAGGTAGCAAGACTGATCTAAAAGCCATGAAAAGCCCACAGCCCCAGCCAAAAAGAAATGCTTTTATTCAGTGCTGAGGAGAAATTAAATTTGGTGCCAGGCAACTGGGAAGGGAAGTTTCCAAAAGTCAAGGTGCCACCACAAGAAGCATCCCAGGCAGCTGACCCTTGAGTCTGGCTACTAGACCAGCTGACACCTATAAATACCCACTTCTTCTCTCTCATTCACTCACACAAAGGTATTCCTAATAATAACAATGATAATAATAAATGGAATAAACCTGGCTGAATGGCAGAGCACTGCATTCAGATGGGACACGTTCAATCCTGGCTGCAAAAAATATCTCATCATTTTTAAAATTAAAATTGTCCCTGAAAGCAGCCTGCAACCATTAAAATACCCACTATAAACAAACTTCCGTATTACAAAAAACTAAAACAGTTTCACAACTCCAACAACAATATTCCAAACCCCATCCGGTGGCTGGGACAACAGCAGCAGCAAAAAGTACTTAGCGATGGCCAGTGAATTTGTTTGAAAATCCTGAAGTACAGGCAAAGGTGCAAGACTTCTCCCTGCCAGAGACCCTGGACACACACTGTCACTAAGAGGAGACAACATGTAGCTAGATGGACAAAACAATGTCAGCTGGTATAAGGCAACGTTCCCCATCCCTTCAGTTTAGAGGGCCTCCCTAAAATTCTGGACTTTCCAAAACTTAGCAACAAATTCTACAACAATCTAGCAACAATCTACACTTAAAAGTTGCCCACAGGCCCTCAGTTCTCATCACACATCCCTGGTAATCTCTCAGGCCTTCTGCCCCCTGCTCCAAGCAGACAAACCAGCAGGGGGCCAGCTGTGTTGTAAACAGCCCAGCCCAGCCAAAACAACCACAAGGGATCATAGCACTTGCCTTGGTGTGGAAGAGAAGCCTCATCATCTCTGTAGCTCTAGGAAGTTGTTTTCCCATCGCCTGCTAGCCACCTTCTCCTGAGCATGGACGCCAGGAGGGTTGCTCTGGGCAGCAGCGCTATGTCATCTGGGCATATTTTGGAACTTTCCGCCTAGAGGAAACTATGTAATTTCCCCACAGATAAACCACAGAGTGCTTCTAGCATGCAGCCCAGCTGATGAATCAGAAAGGTACTAAAAGGGCAAATGACCTCGGGTGTGATCCCTAATGTGCTTCGTAGATAGGAATAAGGCAGAAATGTGAATCTACCTAATTTGCACATTTCCAAACAATATATGTGAACCAAAGCACAGTTTTAAAATATTGGCCTATAAAATTAACACTTCTCTGCATTCAAAAAGTGCATATGCTAGGGTAAATTGTGCATACAGAATTCATATATTATTGAGAATTGCACAGAAGGATGCACGATATAAGGGGAAATTGCAATGCAAAAAATGTGTATATTTGGCAAACTTGCACACAAAGATGTATCCATTAAGAGATGTTTGAACTGACTTGCTGATGAATCTTCATGAGGACTTTTTTTTAAAAAAATCGCAAATTGATGTGGAAACGTGGAGAGCTGATGACTCCCACACAGTTCCCCTATATCGACCACCAAATCGTAAGGTGTGTGTATGAAAGAATGAATGAATCATTTGCAGAAAGTTACTGCCATTCTGAAGCAGCCTTCTTCGCAATAACATTATGATCAGAGAAAGGTACAGATGACATGCTTCACACAGAGGAAGGCAACATGGTGCGGTTGTTGCTGCACAACTACTCCTACTTTCTCTGACCATCGCCCAGGCTGGCTGGAGCTGATGGGAGTCAAAGTTTAACAATGTCTGGAGTGTCACAGGTTCCCCATCCCTGCCTTACATAGAAATGGAATGGTTACATATACATATAGAGATGGGAGCAAACAAGGGGTGCAGAGAACTTTCTAGAGAAAGTTAAGATTTGATCATCATCTGGAGAATCACCCTGAAGCTGGACTTCAAACTATGCAGGGGATCTCAAATGTGCTCCAAGGAACTCTTCTGTTCTGCACAAGCTTAGCAAGGGCTCCTTAAACGAGAAGTTAACAGCAGACACGCTTCTGCGAAAAGGACACCTCACCCACCATGACTGAACTTCCTCCACAATATAAAGGCACTGAGGTGCTGGGTGTATTCTAGAGAACACCGAGTTCATCCATAGTGATTGCAAGGTATCTCATGCATGCATCTGCTTCGTGTGAAGATCTCAGGTTCAATACCTAGTACCTTCTGTTAGAAGGATCAGTAAGCAGGTGGTGGGAAATGCTTTTCTTTGCCCGATAACTTGGAAAGCCACTGTCAGTCAGGGTTGAACCATAGTGGGCTAGATGAATAAGTAAGTCTGATCTGGTGCAAGGCAGTTATTAGCATCCCTTGAAAAGGCCTGTATGGGGCCACATGGGACTTAATATGCACTCTAAGCCCAAGAATCCTTTATAAGCATGAACAGAAGTTCATCACGGTGAAGAGGATTCCTTCAAAGTACGGACTTTGAAACCACTACAGTACAGTAGTGGATAGAGCCTTGGAATCTCCACCTCACATTCAGCTGTGATGCTCACCTTGGCCCAACCACGGGTCGCTCACTTTCTTCCAGCCTAAGCTACCTCACAAGCTTGTTGTGAAGGTTACACTCAGGACAAATGCTTACCTGACTGAGCTTCTAGAAGGAAGGGTGGGATCTAAGTGCAGTATGCCCATCATGAATTTGAAAGCAGTTGGAGTGAACCCATGGCCCTCCAGATGTGCTTAACTAAAGATCCCATCATCCCTGACCACTGGCCATGCTGGCTGTGACATGGAGCCCAGCAAATCCCTGCCCCTAATGGGGAATCTCATACCCTCCAACATTTCTCCAATGAATATAGGGGCATCCTATTCCATAATAATAATGTTACTATTTATACCCCAACCATCTGACTGGGTTGCCCCAGCCACTCTGGGCGGCTTTCAATATATATAAAAACATAATAAAACATTAAACATTAAGAAAACTTCCCTATTTAGGGCTACCTTCAGATGGCTCAGGGGTTGGATAATTCCATACCCTCCAACATTTCTCTGATAAAAATAGGGACGTCCTAAGGAAAAGGGGGACATTTCAGGATCAAATCAGAAACCAGGACAGCTTCTGTAAAAGTGGGACTGTCCCTGGGGACACTTGGAGGGTCTATAATTTGTTGAGGGCAGGGGCTGTGTGCTGGTGATGGGCAGAGCCAGATAGGATGATGGGTGGAACTAGAGGCAGGGAAAGTGTTGTAGATTAACAAATTGGGAAGAAAGGTCACCCTGACTTTAATTTTCGCTGTGGCTACAACAGAGCAGAATTCCCAAATCTAGGCAGACCTGCACAGGAGTAGGAATGGAAGATACAGTGGTACCTCGGGTTAAGTACTTAATTCGTTCTGGAGGTCCGTTCTTAACCTGAAACTGTTCTTAACCTGAAGCACCACTTTAGCTAATGGAGCCTCCTGCTGCTGCCACGCCGCCGGAGCACAATCTCTGTTCTCATCCTGAGGCAAAGTTCTTAACCTGAAGCACTATTTCTGGGTTAGTGGAGTCTGTAACCTGAAGCGTACCACTGTATATATTTTTCAGTTTGCTTTAAATGGTAAAACTTACCTAATTTGCACTTCTCAAAACAATATGCAAACCAAAACACAGCCATCCTTTGAAATTTTCCATTTTTTCTTATGTTCTGGACTCCCACTTGAGTGCTTTTTTGTATGTGAATTTTATTTATATGTTTTCTTTTCCAAAAGAAAAGAATTGTTGTATAAGAATGGAAATTGATACGAGTGTATAACAGAAAATCCCACTTGAGTGCTTTGACTGCAGTTGCTTTGCTACTGCTTACTGATAAACTCTCTGCAGTAATACAATACCAGCATGGAAAAAGAATTTTGGTTTGAGCCCTAGACAGACCAAATGCCTGACTGCTTCTCTGCAAGCTACAAACTCTGTCCAAATTCACTCTCCTCTCCCACCCGCTACACCTTTGCAGGTTGTGTGAAATAGCTGTTGCGCTTCCTTAGCAGCTTGCTAGGCTAACACACACAAGCACCAGTTGATTGGGAGATGTTCTGATCTCCCAGCAGAGTTGTGGATCTGCAGAGAGAGAAAGGCAAGCCAGCCATTCTCCTGTACAGAAATCAAATGCATCCTGTAGAAGGTGGCTAAATCAGTATTGGTTACAACCAGAGCACGGATCAGAATTTCATAAACAGGAAGCTGCCGGTGTGATAAAAGCTGCTTCAAAACAGCAGCTGTCTCTTGCACTATGCACTAGAAGTGGGCTTCTGGCCTCACTCTGAAGGCTATATATAAAAAGCCTGCACGTGCAGATCATAACACACACAAATAATAGAATCAAATAAATGTTGGTCTCATTGTGGTGTTAACCCAAATGGAGTGCCTTCTTCCATACAAACATGCTCACATTTGCCAAGGCCTCTTAGGGCTTCCTTGACATCTAGAAATCACAGAATGACACCACAGGATCCTGGTTATGGAATGCCCTCCCCAAGGAGATTCCCCTGGCACCCGTATTCAGGCTAGAATACAATATTGTATTCTCCAGGGTGTTTTAAACAAATGAAGCTGCCTTATGTCAGACTCAGACCATAACTTCATGTACCTAAAAACTTTAGCATGCAAAACATGTGTTTTGTCATTGAGCTACAGTCCTTCCCCACAAAATGCCTGCAAAATGTCTGCACAGGACATACAAGGTCAGACCTTTGGGTCCATGTAGCTCAGTACTGTCTGCACTAACTGGCAGCAGCACTCAAGAATTTCAGAAGATGCCCTACCCACAGATGCCAGGGACTGAACCTTCTGCTTGCCCCCTTCACTCACCCTCCAACAACTCGGTTTTTTGCATCCTGTCCAGTGGGCTGCTGGGGGAGAAACAGGTGGCTCTGGCCAGGGGCCCAGGCTCCTCCCACCCACATGACAATTAGACCAAGGGCCACAGGCAGCCTTTGAGCCAGAGACCTACCCCCCGCCGCTGTTTCATAACATGGATGGCAAAGTATGGCATTCCCAGTATGGAGAAAGTAAGCCTTGCTGTGGATAGTCAGAGATGTACTTCCACCTCCTTATGTGTGCACTGAGGCTACTTCCTCCTAGGTTCTGGGAAGAGGTTGGCCACTACAGCCTCAATATGTGGCTATGCCAAACACTGATGTGTAGAGATAGACATGTGTGTGCATGCATGCACAGGTAGGGAAGCCACAAGAGCCAAACATGCACAGTTATTGCAGGCACACCCTACTGTTCCCTACGCAGGCATTTTTATGGCTCACAGTCCTGGAAAATGAATAGCATAAAGCTGTACCCAGAGCTGCATTCAGAGTTATAGCCATTAAAACATGGGGAGCGAGCAAAAATGTGACATCTCATTTGTAATCAATTTGGACAATTATCATTTCATATTAGGGGATGGGTGGGCAAGGCAAGCCTCCAGACAATATGAAACTGCTCAGTGAGACAGAATTACTGCTGTATTGTGAAAGGTCAATAAAAGATTGAAGGAGAACTTAAGAACTTGTGAGAAAATGCTTACACGGAGCAGACACACACATCTGGCTCCCTTGCGTGCTTTGATACACTTTTATTGTGTACATAAGTGCTGCAAGCACAGACTTGTGCTGACACCATTTTCTTCTGGAAAATGATAAGAGCTGTGTTTAGGCGCAACCAGCACACTTGGCACAGTTCACAGCGGTAGCTTTCAAACTTTCAACCTTCAGGGAACACTGTCAGTTATTGCAACATACTGGGGTTCCTCAGAAGAGGGCTTAGAGGAGTACACTGGAGCAAAACAGTTCTTTGGCCAAAATTTCATTGTCCCCTCATGTCAGTGCACTGAGCACATCCCTCAAAACAGGTCTCTGGCATAAGAGCACTACAGAGGAAGATCAGCAGAGATAAACAAGTTCTCTTTCAGGGAATGTTGCCCACTGTTATTTAAACATTTTGACCGAAGAGGAAATGGCTGATAAGGCACCAAGAAATCTCAAGGTTCCCCGGAACAGAGTTTCTAAATCAGCAGCCTGAAAGAATAATAGAAGAAAAAAAACCACCCAAGGAAATAACCCAGAGAGGTTGGGGGTGGTGGCAAAAGCCAGGATCGATAACCAGTTTGGGAGATGCCTTAGAAAGCTGTGTTGAAGAATCTGAATTTAAAAATTAGCCTCAGATTCTCACACCCTCTGCACATTTAAAGCCTTTTATTTCTATTTTTGGAGAAGTGTGTGTTAGTACAACCTAGATTTCTTTCTTTCTTTCTTTCTTTCTTTCTTTCTTTCTTTCTTTCTTTCTTTCTTTCCTTCCTTCCTTCCTTCCTTCCTTCCTTCCTTCCTTCCTTCCTTTCTTTCTTTCTTTCTTTCTTTCTTTCCTTCCTTTCTTTCTTTCTTTCTTTCTTTCTTTCTCTCTCTCTCTCTCTCTCTCTCTCTCTCTCTCTCTCTCTCTCTCTCTCTCTCTTTCTTTCTTTCTAAACTACAAAAGAAACCAGAGATTGAAATACCCTACTTACGCCTAATTTATTTTGTATTGCATGTACAAGTAAATATTTAAACACCTGCCATGATCACTTACCTAAATCGCTTATTAATAAGGAAAGGTGTAGAAAATTATTGCAGCTGGGTGGCTTTTTGGCCCGGTGGGCGACATCGTTCACTCTTCACCACTGTGGCAGGTCAACTTTGACAGGTGGGAGGGACCATCTACTAGGGAAGGGCGATAATAGCTTTTCAACGTCGCGGTGTATCGCAAGCCAAACACTGTGGTTTGGTGACATACCACAATGTTGAAAAAACAAGATGCATTGGCCCCTGCCTGCGAGACACTGGGTGAAACTGCCCCAGCTCTCACCTTGAGAGCTGAGGCAGTTTCACCCAGGTGTTTGCAGGTTGGGACAAGGCAGCTTGTTTGCACAGCTCAGTTGGGGATCGGGAAAGTTCCCCCTCTCCATCTGAGACAGCCCCCAGTGCTCTCCCCGCATGCCCATGAGCAGGCAGAGCATCGTGGGCTCCTTTAACTGCTCACTGCAGGGAGCATCAGGTATGGGGCAGGTGACATGTTCCATTAAAGGGGTCTGTGGGCCAGACCTCTTCCCCACCTCTTCTTACACTAACACTGGTTGGACAAAATAAAAAAATTCCTTCCTGTAGCACCTTAAAGACCAACTAAGTTAGTTCTTGGTATAAGCTTTCGTGTGCATGCACACTTCTTCAGATACACTGAAACAGAAGTTGCCAGATCCTTCTATATATAGAGAAGGTGGGGAGGGGTATTACTCAGAAGGGTGGTGGGAATCGGAGATTGGCAGATAGCTGAGATGAGCCTGATGAGCCTGTTGACGACTCTTAACGACTGTAATAGGTCTTACAGGAAAAGGCAAGGGGTGGGAAGGTGAGAAATGGTATAGTCATGTATAATGAGATAAGAATCCAATGTCTCTGTTCAGACCAGGTCTCTCCATTGTTTTAAGTTTGGTAATGAGTTGCAATTCAGCAGCTTCTCTTTCCAGTCTATTTCTGAAATTCCTTTGTAGTAAAACAGCTACTTTGAGATCTTGTATAGAATGTCCTGGGAGATTGAAGTGTTCTCCTACTGGTTTCTCTGTTTTGTGATTCTTGATGTCAGATTTATGTCCGTTTATTCTTTAGAACTAACTTAGTTGGTCTTTAAGGTGCTACAGGAAGGAATTTTTTTATTTTGACTATGGCAGACCAACACAGCTACGCATCTGTAACTGGTTGGACAAGAAGAGATACAAAATGGGCAAGGCAATCTCTTAATCTCAAGCTCTTTCAGCAGGGATGAGGAGTGGAGTCTCTTTAGATGCAGTTGGATGGGGCTGGTGGGAGTTGGGAGTCCAACAACATCTGGAGGGCCACAGCTTCCCCATCTCTGCCTTAGATAAAGTCAAAACTCTGGCCATGAATGGGTCGGGTGGGTGTGGAGAGGGTTTGAATTGTTCTGGCCAACAGTAAAGCCGTCCTACAGACAACCACACAACACAGGTTCACAAATGAACAAAAGGTGGTTATTTATGTCTCAATCTCTCATTACAAGGAAGATAAAGTTGTCACAGGAAGGAAACCCTCTTCCGGAAGGTGTGAAGTCCAGGAGGCTGCAAATAGACACTGCCAGTTGCTAAAGAGGAATTTGGCAGTGTGTGGATGCCTCATAAAAATGAGAAAATCAATTTAGGGGTGGAAGTTGCTGACCCGAGCTAAGGGAAAACAGGGGTACGTTCCATGGAAGTGCATTGGGTCTTTCGCCGTGAGCCCCAAGTTAACTGACAAAGGCAGGATTTTTAAAAAGACACATTAAATTTGTCCCTTCCTCCTCCTAAATTTGGCTGTTAACCTCCATGATCCATAGTAACACACAAGCAGAAGCTGGACCATTAGGGCAAATGGGGCACTGTTCTATCAACTGCACGCCTACTTACAACCAGTCCGCGGGTGGCTCTGCCTGTCATTGCCTCTGGCTCCAGCGAGTGCTTGTCTCCCTGCAAGCTAATGTGCTCATGTCCTATGAGAAACCTGCAAGCAGGACATAAGCACATTAGCACACTTCCTGCTGGTGCTCCCCAGCAATCTCTGTTCAGAGGTAGGCTGCCTCTGACGCTGGAGGTAGGACATAGCCATAATGACTAGCCACCATGATAGTCTTATCTTTCATGAAATTATCTAAACCCTGTTTAAAGCCAACCAAGCTGGTGGCTATCACTACATCTCATGTGAGCAAATCCCGAAGCTTAATTTTCTGCTGTATGGCATAGGAATGGGGTTTGTGAGTCCTCCCCCCCCAACCCGCAGGAGACTAATCCAGTAAGTTAAGGGATGGTAAAGCCACAAGACTGAGTTTCAGGTTAGCAAATAACTGCAGCAGGAAATAAGAAGCCCTCTGCCTCAACCACACTCTTGCTCTTCTGTTTCATTTTAAACATTTAGATTCCAGACTCCTTCACATTCCACACCTCTGGTGTATTTCTAGGGTGTGCAAAAAAGAAAGAAAGAAAAGAAGAAAGGTCAGAAACCTCAGCCGGTTTCGTTATATATGCAACAGAATAAGGTGGCAGAATAGACTGTACCACTTCACACCGTAGTGGGGTGGTCATATTTGCACATGCTCCCCTTTAAGTGGAAATTCATCCCAGCTCTTTTTCCTCCCTATTGTGCTGCTTTTCTATTTTCAGTAAAGTTTTGTTTGTTTGTTTTGTTTTTAAAGAAAGAGCATTCACAGGAACCCACCTTAGAAGCTACAAGCTGAAGTGGTGCAGCCCATTCTATCACCCCGGTCCCACCTCATTTACCTGCATGTACAGCTCAGGCCAGTGTCTGTACTTGCTGGTAGGATTAAGCAAAGTGCTTTTGTGGTTTAATGCGGAATGAGTTCTCAGAGTTGTAAAATTCCTTGTGCCTCCTGCAACAAGAGACACATAATTTGCATTTGCACTTCCCATTTGCTGGGACTGACTCTGGCACTTTTGGGCACTAAGAGTTACAAACACAGTGCTCAGGTACCTCCTGCAAGGAGAGCCGACAGGAAGCAGCAGCATCTTGCCCGTGGGGCTGCCCTACTGAATCATGGGGGCCACATATCAGAGGCAAAACACCTGCTGTTCATATCCCCAACCTGAAGTTCAATCCCCAACACAGAAAGATCAGGTAAGCAGGTTCTAGGAAAGACCCTTTGCCTGAGACCCTGAGGAGTCACTGCCGATCAATGTAGACAATATGGACAAATGGTCTGAAGTGGTATATGACAGATTCCTATATTTCCAAGCAATGCTCAAAAACTGTCAAGGACAGATGCTTTCCTATGCCTAGAAACATGAGTTTACATTCAGATCAGGGCGGGGGGGGGGACCTTTGGTCCTCCAGATGTTGTTGGACTACAGCTCCCATCATGCTCAATGTCTGGCCATGCCGGCTGGGGTTGAAGGGAGCTGGAGCCTAATGAGATCTGGAGGACCACAAGTTCCCCGCTTGTGAGCAATGGCTTCTCTGCAGGTTAGGATCCCAGCAAAAAACAAACAAATTCCCCATGTGCTTTCCATGCAAGTTGTACTAACTGCACAAGCCTGAAGGGGGCATGATAACTCTGTGGAACAAAGGCAGGTGGGGGGGGGCAGGGGAAATAGAGTCAACTATTTCCAATGCAAGTCCTAACAGTCCTCCATTATTCCCTGTTTAAACAGCCATGGATGCTTGACGTTGAAAGGACAGAAGCCAGAGACAGCAGCAGCAGTGAGAAAATGAGTAATCTGACACTCACAGGGAAGCACAAAAGAGATAGGTTGACTAAGTCAGCTTTGTGAAAAGTGTGGATTTTAGGAGCAGTTAACACGCTGGTCTACACTGCACTCCCCCAAAAGATGGTCTTTCATTTTGGTTACACAATATGCTTGAATTAGTGCCCATTACAGTCCTGCAGAGGCCACCCCAACACCAGAGGGAAAAGTGGGTGGTACCATCAATGCTCCAACAATATCCGTCCCAAAGAAAAGAGTTTGAACATTTACTTGTCTTTTTCTTTTCTTTTCTTTTCTTTTCTTTCTTTCTTTCTTTTTTTTTTGCACACTTGCACTTCAGTGCAAGAATTAAAAGTTGACAAATGGTAAGTGGTAGCTGTTGAAAAAATAAGTGTTGGGGGGAAAAGGGACTGTACCGCAGAACATATGATAGGAGAGGTGCCAGAGACCAATGCAAGTAAACACTCTGTTCATGGACTGGAAATGGAAGTGGACTGAACTGAACCTCCCACTTCCTTTAAGCAGTTGTGGTCAACCGCAGGACTGGGGGCCAAATGCAGCCTCCAGCTCTCTCTGTCCAGCCTTTGGTAGTCTCCCCAGGCAACACCCCTCACTGGTCCACTCCTGAGTGCTTTTGCTTGGCTGGAATGTGTCCTTGAAATGCTTCTTGTTTGCCTGGCTGGAGGAAAGAGAGCGTGTATGTCCATGTGCAAGAGAAAGAGAAAGAGAAAAGGAGCAGAAACAATTCACTTTTGCATGGCTGGGGTGTAGCCGATTCTACAATGGTAGGAGACACACCTATTGCTCCCCACAGTTCTGCGTCTGGTGCTGCCTATCACAGGCATGTGACCTCCAGAAGGTTTTCCCATGCGGAAATGGAGCCCTCAGGCTGAAATTTTTTTCCCTACCTCTGCTTTTTAACTTTAACAAGAGTCCTATGAATTCTGGACAGGTAAAAAGCAGTGCTGCAACCAGAACATGCTGGCGTGAATTAGGCTTTGCCAGTCCAGTCAGTTGTGCAAAAGGCTGGCATTAATTGCCCTTAAATATAGCACAAAGCAGGTGGGTTTTTTTAATGATTGCCCTTCCACCCATGTATTTAGCCATTCTTGTTTTATCTGTAAGTTGTCTTGAACCCTATCAGGGGAAAAGGTGGGGTATAAATCAATTAATATATACTAAGAATAATCTTAAGAGATGGAAGGACAAAACACAGGAAATACCAGAATGCAACAACTGGACAGCAATGTCACCTGGATTTTCCTCCCCCCCCCCCGCTAGTTAAATAGCAGCTCTCAAATAGAAGCACTCAAAGATCTTCAAAGGTGTTTTGATGCCGGAGGGAGGAAGCCCAAGTGGTTAAAACATTTAATAAGCTAAATAATTGACAATTTGCAGCTCTAATGGTAACTCCCAAAACTGCTGCCTGAGGAAAGTTATGTATGCCAACCCCAATGAAACAAAAGCTGCAAGGGGAAAATAAAAAGGAGTACCGCTGCCACAGTCTCTCCCAGTGAGGTCACTGAAACAGCCAAGGTACAGTACCTGCTTTAAAACAAAGCCCTGCCTGTTTCTCCATCCAAGACCAGAAGTATTCTCCAAGCCCAACCTAGAGACACAGCAGCATCCTGTTTCAGATAGAGGCCTGTCATGCATGTACAATGCAAGACTGAGACATTTTTTTCACTCCCCAAGGAACTGAAATCTACCATTAGGAATATCCCACTGACTATATAACAATTTAAGTGATGGGAGCCCTCTTGAATCCTGGAGTAATTCACCTGCATACGTCAGGTTGCTGCTGCTGTTGCTGCTGCTGCTGCTGCTGCTGCTGCTGCTGCTGCTGCTGCTACTACTACTACTACTACTACTACTACTAGGTTGTATTCAACATTACTTATATTCAGATTAAACGCACTGAACTGAATGGGTATGACTAGTGTACATCAATTAATTTCAGTCAGTCTACTCTGGGTAGAACTTAGTTGGAGACAACCTATTATTATTAATTAGTAGATTTCTACAAGCATTTTAAAATACAATATTAAATCATTAAAGCAAGTAACACTTAAGAGAACAGGGTGGGTCCAAAATACAGTGGCACCTCGGGTTAAGAACTTAATTTGTTCTGGAAGTCCGTTCTTAACTTGAAACTGTTCTTAACCTGAAGCACCACTTTAGCTAATGGGGCCTCCTGCTGCTGCTGCACCGCTGGAGCACGATTTCTGTTCTCATCCTGAAGCAAAGTTCTTAACCTGAGGTACTATTTCTGGGTTAGCAGAGTCTGTAACCTGAAGCGTCTGTAACCTGAAACATATGTAACCCGAGGTACCACTGTATGTATCTCAAAGGTCAGGGTAAAAGGCGCATTTTCAGAATACAGTACAACAAAAAGTACACAGTGAAGGTGCCAGATGCACCTCTGTGGGCAAGAAATAACATAGCTGAGGGGTTTCCACAGAGAAAGTTCCCTCTCCACAGTAAGAAGCAGGAAGGATAAGTATTTCACTAAAAAGTGTTATCCAAGAGTTTTTGTTTGCAGAGGACAACAGGAGGGATAAGCTATCTTTAGCTTATGGATGCCACTTTTCTTTTTAAAACTAGAATTCCCAGTGGCCCACTGATGTGTTTTTAAATGGATATGCAGGATCTCTTAGCAATAAAGCCATATGTCGTCTTGTGCTCTGTGATCCCAAGCAGGGTTTTAAAAGCAGAATTTCCAACTGCAATGATTCCCCATCAGATGCACAGCTGAATGAACACAAAGCGTACTTTGCTCCTGGTTTACATTCTGCATCAGTGGTGGTTTCTCCATAGGAGTCAGTAGTTCTTATCACAGAATCATAGAGTTGGAAGCAACTCTCAAGGGTCATCTGGTCAGAACCCTCTGCAATATCTACTATACAGCAGTGATTCATTGATGAATCTGCCATAACCCAGTAACTAACAGGAACACGGAAAAGGATTCCTTTAAGGATATAGGCAAGGATGTGATGAAGCATTAACTGCCCAAAGGTACAGCAAGCAGAGATTCTGGCCAAAAAGAAGAATATGGTTTGATATGGTTTGGACAGTTAACTGAGTGCATTCTACCCTTACATAATTTGCATACATGCTATTCCTGACATGTTAAGTGCTTCATAAGCACATATGTCTAACATGTGAAATCTACCCGACACACAATGCCCATTTTACAAATTGCACACTATCAGCTTTCCAACTGCACACAATTTTTCCCAACTCCTTATTTTGTGTCCAACTGCACACGAGAAACAACAACTCCAAACCCTTTATCCCTTTGCTTAAGGGCAAGTCGTGCTTTGCTGGATTAGAGCAGCATAGTTTGCGCTAGTCCAGAACTCTTTGCAAGGAGCCCTGAAGCCAGCAGATCCTGGGCCACCTCTCAGCCTCCCTTCAACCCACACCTGAGCTACAGAAAGTATCCTCAAACTGGTATGCAGCTGTGGCCGCAGACGGGATTACGGAATCATGTGCATGTATGCAGATATGGAATGTGACAGCAGAGTCATATTCCAGCCCATAAAAGAAATCTGGTGCCTTGATGGCTGCAACAAAAGTGGCTGGCCACCACATATTGAGAAACCATGCACTAAAAGGTTTCTGGTAGTACTTTTTAATTGTGCTCATCACTGAACAGACAAGCTTGAAAACCTGACGGCAGCATGTCTAAGAATTAGAGACCAGGGGGCAAACACAGTCATCATGCAATTTAGATGCTAAAAGCTTAGGAAGTTGCCTTCCATCGGAGCAGACTATTTGTCTCCTCTGATGGGCAGAGGGTCTCAGGCAGAAGTTTTTTTCTGCTCCTTGAAGAAATAAAAAAAAAGACTGGAGATGCTGGGGGCTGAACTGGGACCTTGTCCATATAATGCAGGTGTATGCTCTCGCTCTCTCTAAGCTATAAAATAAAATAAATTCCTTCCAGTAGCACCTTAGAGACCAACTAAGTCTGTTATTGGTACAGTGGTACCTCAGGTTACATACGCTTCAGGTTACATATGCTTCAGGTTACAGACTCCGCTAACCCAGAAATAGTGCTTCAGGTTAAGAACTTTGCTTCAGGATGAGAACAGAAATTGTGCTCCGGTGGCACGGCAGCAGCACGAGGCCCCATTAGCTAAAGTGGTGCTTCAGGTTAAGAACAATTTCAGGTTAAGTATGGACCTCCGGAACAAATTAAGTTCTTAACCAGAGGTACCACTGTATGAGCTTTCGTGTGCATGCTCACTTCTTGCTCATACCAATAACAAACTTAGTTGGTCTCTAAGGTGTTACTGGAAGGATTTTTTTTTATTCTGTTTCGACTACGGCAGACCAACACAGCTACCTACCATAGGCTAACTCTCTAAGCTATGGTATCTCCCCATAAGCTCATCTCACTGATACTCAATATTTAAAATGGGCAGTGCCGGAACAGCAGAGGTGTGGCAGGTACAAAAGGTAAATGAAGATGGTACTGGTTTTTTTCCTTTTTGGCAGAGGAGAAGCAGGATGGGTTTGGAGAGTGGCCCAACCATTGGCACATTGTGTTTTCCAGGGCCAAATAACCCTACAAGCTTGACCTTAGACATCCAGAAACTTAAGGCAGCTTTAAGTGCAGAGGCAGACATATAGGGAGGCCTTGCTGGTGTTAAGCATGAGAGACAAGCCATGCATGGCCAACAGCAGCTTCTGCACAAGGACAGGCCACATCCTATGTTGCACCCCCCCCAAGCATGGACATTTACAGATGCTAGAATGGGGGGGGGGACAGTGATTTGGTTTGTAGCACTGAAAAGTTAACTCATGCATCTAAAATCTGTTTCTTTCTTTGAAATGTAGTTCTCTGACATCTTCTCCATAAACAGAGGGGTGTCAGGGATTCATCCTCCACCACCTTTCCATGACCCTTTTGTAAAGATACATCACACTTTTGAAAGTATTTCTATTATAATTTAACTTTATAAACAGGGACATCGGATATAATTCCCCCCCCCAAAAAATAGACCCACATCCCACTCTGTGCTTGCTTTGTCCAAGGAAAAATGGCCATTACATAAATTAGTGACAACTACAAACAAATATTAGGCAGGCTTATCGAAATCAATGTTTTAGCTTCATTTACTAAATACAAGTAAAATAGACATGCTAAAATGATATCATGCCCTAGGACAGAAAATTTCCCCGTGCAAACTGAAACTTTTCTGATGCAGGTTGCCACATCACCACTTATTATTCTTTGGGGCTATGGCTTTAATTGTTTTTGTTCTGTCCTCTTTTATCCACATTTGCTTTTTAAACTCATTTCGTCATATAGCAGTACGTGTACTTGTAATGCAATAAAATGAAACATGTAAACCACAACATCAAAAAGAAACTTTATGCTCCCAGCACGTTTATGAATTTCACATGTAAGGAAATGTAACAGTGAAGGCACTTATGATGTCAGGTTGATTAATTAAAGCGCACACAGGCCCCATCTACAATATACATTTAAAGCATTATCACACCACTTTAAAAAATTGTCATGGCTTCCCCAAAGAACCCAGGTCCTGGGACCTGTAGTTTGCTAAGGGTGCTGAGAGCTGTTAGGACATCCTATTCCTTGCACAGAGCTACAATTCCAAGAGTTCCATGGGAAGAATTGTTTGTTGAACTACTCTGGAAATTGTAGCTCTGTGAGGGCAATAGGGATCTTCTCTCAGCACCTTTGAAAGAACTACAATTCCCAGGATTCTTTGGGGGAAGCCTTGACTGTTTAAAGTGATATGGTGGTGTTTTAAATAGGGTCAAAGTGTAGGAGTCCCAGGCTTCCAGTTCAATATTCATGAACTTCATTTTAGTAATCCATACAACAATCTTGGAAGGTAGGCCAGTATTATTCCCATGTCAGAGACTGGAGGAGCACTGAGGTTAAGACACAAAAGTTTGCCTAAAGCCACCTAATGAGTTTGGGTTAGGGCAATAATCTAAAGGAGAGTCTTCCTGACTTCTAGCACTAATGTTATTTCAAGCTGTACACTGCCAAACTAGGAAAGCTTCATTGCCCACCACAACCCAGCAAGTGAGGGAGATTAGAAGAGAGGCACAACACAAGGGGAAAAGGAGACACTCAACACTGAACGGTGAAGGAAGGAGTCACCTTTCCAAGAAGGAAGGGGACACCATTCCAAGCAAGAATATCCTTCCTTGCAGATGTAAAGAACCTTCCAACACATAATCCATGCTGCAGCTGCACTTAAAAAAAAAAAAGCAGTGCAAGAAAGCAAATAGATGCAAAGGTCGATATTTTTGTTCAGCCACCGCCCTGTATACACAGCACCAACTATGGCAGATTTTCGAAGACAGAAGACTCCTCAGAGCAACCACATTTGCTTCTGTCAAAATCTATCATCACTATCACCTTCTACTGGTGACTGAACCCAGGAGACAGAATTAACGGTTTATCGTTATCTATCTCATAAAAATAATCATCACAGCACAAACCTTTACATGTCTACTTGGAAGCAAGTCTTAGGGTGTTCAGTGGGGCTTACCCCCTAGCAAACATATCTAGGATTGCTGCCTCACTGAGGATGGAGCCAGAAAGATGGTAGTGAGGGTTCGCCAAAAGCAGCCAATTCTTATACTAACCTGCATTATGTTCAACACACAATAAGCGGGCCGCAATCCACTGTTACGTTCATCATATTTTAGACTTCACCAACGCTTGCAAGCTTAAGCGTGTCCAACTTTGCCAAGCCATGGCCATAATTTTTCACATAGCGCAGATACCATCTGTGGAACTCATGATTACGAGGTGTAAGCATGCTTAACCTTCCTAAAGCTTTTAAAACAACAGTCACTCTATAACTAAAAACAGGATTACTGAAAACAAAAATCATTAAGGCCGGGTACATTTCCCTCTCATGCTTGAGGCTGTTGCTGAACTTGGAAGGGCTCAAGAAAACACAACAGGAAACAGCATGTTCTAATATTACCCTGTAATTCTGCAAGAATATATTACATCTCATCCCTTGGTTAACACACAAGCGTGATGTAATAACTGTCAAAAACATTTGGGAAGGAACAAGCCAACCTCAGGCAGGAGATACAGCTTGCCTCCAAAGCAACTATGCTCAGGGAAAGTTTATGTAGTAGCAACAGCCAAAAAGAGACCAGAGTTAGAAACTGTGGGAGAACAGGTTCTTCATTAGATGCACCATCAGCCAAAACCAGAACAGGTTTTGCAGTATTAGCTGCTTTTATTTAAGACGAGTATATAGAAGGACAGAGCTATACGACTTACTTGCAAAGCTGTAGCCACTATAAATAATGTAAGAAGAGCCCGCTGGAATCAGGCCAATAGCCCATCTAGTCCAGCATCCTGTTCTCACAGTGGCCAACCAGATGACTGTGAGAAGCCTATGAGCAGGACCTGGTGGATGAGCACTCACCCCTCCTGCAGTTTCCATAACTGGTATTCAGAAGCATTACTGCCTTCAACTGTGGAGGCAGTAGGGGAGCAAAGCCATAACGGCTAGTGTTATGTACTGAAGTTCTCACCCTGGGCCAGCAGGGGGATACTGTAGATAGTTTTCACTCAGGTCCACATATGCAAATAAGGGATTGAAAGTGACGTTCAGTGATTGGATAGTTACAGAATGGTTACTGTTGCGTTCTAGTGGAGCTCTATATAAGCAGGCTGGCTGAACCCTTCAGTTCAGTTCTGTTCTGGCCTGTGAATAAACAAGAGCTGTTTGAAGAATCACTGTGTCATCTGATATGTTCACCCACAACTTAACACTGGCGATGAAGGTGGGATCGATGGACAACAGAGCACAGCCAGATGTGGCCACCGTCTGAGCGGAGCTGAATCTTTGAGCTGAAACACTGAGCAAAATCAAAGAGCAGAACCAATTCAGAGCTGACTGTTCTGGCTAGAGCACTGTGTTCTATCCATCACCTCCACATCGGCATCGGAACCATGGCTTCACAACTTAACAGCTACCAATAGCCCTCTCCTCCATGGTACCTTCCAACTCTGAAGACAATGTAAAAAAAATAAACTTGTGCATCAGGGTCCTTGTGCCCCAAATAGCAAGACTTAAGTGATCCGTAAGTTGAATTAAAATCAACAGGACACACATGAAATTGTGATTATCAGCTTGTCCTGTTAGGCCAGACAACATGCAACGGGGCGGGGTGTGTGTGTGCAGGGTGGGGCTGGGGGCTGGCAAAAGAAGCAGAATTGCCATGCTAAGTTGCACCCCTGACCTACACATGTTCATTTGAAGGTTTGCATGCAACTGAACATGCCTGTGGTTCTCTTTGCACAACCGGGAATCCTGAGCTGTACACATTTATAAATCCATGTGTGTAAGTAGGAGGTGGAGACTACGACTGCAATCCTGCTCCCTCCTCTCAACATGAGTGCATTCATTCCATGCTGCACATCATCTGCAGAATGGTTATTGATTTCACTGGGGCTCAAAGCAGGAGCAATTTCTGCTAGGTTGGGGCCAAAGTGTTTTCACACATAACCTCTCTCAAGTCCAAATTAGACCATAGTATTGAAAATGCTATCTTGTATCACTGAGATCTTAACTGCAAGAACTCAAACCAACGTGATTTCTTATTGCCTGTCTTAAGCTTGATCTTTTCATATAAAGAAGTCTGAAATCTCTGCAATATTTATATGTGCACATTGCAAATTCTCCTCAATTTAAATGCATCACTGACTGAAACCCAAGTCATTTATTTCTGCCATAGGAGATATGGACAGACTCACTAACCTCATATTCTTAATTGGTAACTAATTACAAGATAGTTGTGGGGGTTTTATTTTCTTTTGGAGTAGACCTTTGATCCAACAGCAGGAATTGGAGGTTGAAGTGCTCTTTTAATCCACCAGTAGGAGGCTTTCCCCTCTGATTGATCCAATTATTCTGGTATATAATACATAATACAATTTATGAAATACGTAATCAATTAAGAATTGACAATGGTATGAGACATTATTACAGTTAGGTTCTACCTTTCCTCTAACGAGCACCAACTGGCAAACAGTGTTGGTGTCCCACCTTTTATCCTCACAACAGCCCTGTGAGGCAGGTTAATCTGTGAGATTGTGACTGGCCCAACATCACCCTGTGGGCTTCATGTCCAACCTAGGCCCCCATCTGCACAATACATTTAAAGCAGCATTAAACCTCTTCAAGCAGCCATGGCTTCCCCCTAAGAATTCTGGAACTTATATAAGGGCAGTTGAGAGTTGTCAGGACACCCCTATTCCCCACACAAAGCTACAATTCCGAGTTTCTTGGAAGGAAGGATTGTTACACCATTATGGGAATTGTAGCTATGCAAGGGGAATAGGTGATGGCGGATGATGCTATGCTGTCAAAACTGTACAAAGTGCAGCATGGGACTGTTTGAAAGCTCTTTTGCAAACAGCCCCACTGTGCTCTTTGAACCTCTGATTCAGAGTGTCAAACTAGGACCCAGGAGGCCCAAATTCAAATGCACACCCAACCATGTAGTTCACTGGGTGACCTTGGCCAATCATTCTCTCAGCCTCACACCTACCTACCTTACAAAGTTGTTTTAAGGATACCAGCAGGCAGGTGGGGGGGGGAGACTATGTATGCTGCTTTAAGATCCCTGGAGGATTTTTAAATCTGAGAAATCGAGTAGACAAATAAATAAGAAGATTGACTGGCATTATTTGCAAAAAGGTCATCATTTGCTTGTAAACTGAAAATATTTCTCCCTTCCTTGTATCACCCACCTATAAAAAAATTAAAATGAAAACTTCTATCTCCAAAAGATCATTAGACAACAAATTATCAATTGAAGCAATACACCACTAGACAGCTCCTGAATTTTTAGGAGACTGTTATGGGATTTTCAGGACACCAAGAACCTGTGGCAGCTCAATGCATTGTTACAAACAGCAAGAGAAGTTTGGAGTGCTTTCAAGACATCCATCCCCCAGCCCACCCCTGGCTGTGCAACTAAGCTATTTCCACAGTGCCAGAAAAAGCTAGCTGGTTATGAGGAATGCAGGGCTCTGAAAGCTGATCCTTATTCAATTATTAATTGAAGCCTACGGCTCTGAGAGAGAGGGGGGGAGAGAAGGATTGATATATTTGTTTAATGGCACCAAAGAGTTTGCCATTAGCTGGGGCCCATTCTTGGCACAGGACAGTCAAGAGTTCTGGGAGGAACAGATGCATGTGTCTGAGAGCACAGCAACATAAAGAAACAGTGGCTGTGCAACACACACACACACACACACACACACACACACACACACACAAGCAAATCTGCATTCTTTGCAGTTTCATTTTCCTCCTGCCATACTCACCCTGTAATATGGCGCAGAGGTAGGTGACAGTGACCCAAAAGGATCACCCATGTGCCCTTCTCAACCACAATGTTTCCAAGGGTGTGTTCTGAAGCTATCATGGGTGTGCTGTATTTAGCCTGTTGGGTAGATTGTGTGACCCTGGGGGCTGAGGATAGCTCAATCGGAAGACGTGAGTTCTACATGCAGAAAGATCCAGGGTCCAACCCCTGGTACCTCTGGCTAACAAGAAGCTCAGATGGCACAGCTTGGAAAGCCCTCTACCTTGGAGAAGTGGCTTCCTATCTAAACAGGACAGCGAACTTCCAAACAGCACTGCTAGGCCAAGAACCCCTGTTTTAGGGGTCACTCACACAGAACCCTAACAACCACCATTTTATTTATATGTAGACTGTGTGCTCTCCCAAGAATCTTGTGGAAGATGCAAGCATTCCATGGCAAGATCTTCAGCAGACAAGTCCATGAAGAAATGGTTGCTTGAAGATTGGACATTTGAAAACACAGTATTGCATATATGTTTTTATCCTACACTTCCTTCAAGGAGCCCAGGACAGCATATATGGCTCGCCCCTATTTTATACTCACAGCAACCCTGCAAGGTAGATTAGGCTGAAAGATGTGGAGTGGCCCAGATCCCCTTGCTTTGCTAGTTGGGGCTTGCAGACAGGGCCATGCTGTCTAGGCCAGGAATGAGGAATGTGGGGCCTGCTAATTGTTCCTTGACTTCAACACCCCTCAACCCCACCTTGCCTTGCTAATTTAGGTCAGGGATGATAGGATCCAGCAATCTCAAGGAGGCACACAGATTTTCCATCCCTGATTTAGGCAACACTGATGTCTAGCAATCTAGGCAGTACTGTGGAGAGCTGTGGAGAGCTAAAAACGCTTATCAAAGAACTCCAGCACTGTTCAAACACCAGTGCTCAGTGGCTTCCTCATCCATACGGGACTGAAACAATTGCAACTGCAAATGGAGGCCCTTCAACCTGGGACAAGGAGTCCCAACAGGGCTGCGTGCTACTGACTTTTTCTTAGTTCTGTGGGGCAATGCAATGCAGCCTGGCACTCCCTTTGTTCTAGGAATGTTTCCCCAAGGGCAGTTTGAAGCAGCAATGCAAGACTTAACATAAACTGGGGAACAGGCTTGCCTGAGATCAGATCTTTAGGCTGGTATTTTAAAGAAGTTTGTTACTTACCCTGAGCCTAAGGAATAAGGTGGGCTAGACCTTTTTTCAAAAATCAAAAAAGGGAAAGAGGAAACGCTGGAGCAACAGAAAGCAACAGAGGTCTCAGTAGCAAGCCCTTAATATTTTGCTAATCGACTGCACAGACTCTAGAGGAGTCATGGGATGCAGGCAAGCTAGCAGATTTACCAGTTCATAAGCACTAGCTAGGAAACCAATTTAGCTAGATTACAAGCCTATAGCTCTACCCATCCTGCTCCCCCGCATCACGGATAACATTGCACTGGCAAGATCTAGCCAGCTGTTTTCAAGGAAAGCCTTCTGCCCAATTCAGTTGCTTAAAAACAAAAAAGGTTTTTAAACATTAGAGCATCTGATACTAGCAAATGATTGGATTGCTGGGAACTTCTTGCCCTTTTGTCACCAGAATTTACGCTATGTCTGCAATTAAAGAGAGACAGGCACCCTTTCCCACTGGAAGGTAGGTCTAGCATGAAAATGGGACCTCCCTGACCTGACCAGCCACACTAAAAGCTGCCAGTTGTACCAGGTCAGAGGATGCAGGCAAGCTAGCAGTACTCTGACTGCCAGCAGCTCTCCAGGGTTGAAAGCAAAGGTCTTTCCCATGTTATGCTGCTTTTAATGGGAGATGTTGGGGATTGATCCCATGACCTCCTGGATGCAAAAACTTTGCTTCACCACTGTACTATGGTTCCTGGACCCTACAACCACCTTTTTTTTAATATTAAAGAATTTTTATTGCAAAGTAAATACACCAATAACCAGCCATACATAAAGAATAATATAAAGAAAAAGAAAAATGAAAGAAAAAATGCAAAGAAAAGTAAGTAGACAATAAAAGAATAAAGTATAATATTTCAATACAATAAACACTATTTTACAAAATAATAGTAATAGACTTCCATCACTCTCACAACACTTCCTTTCACATTTCATTTTTTATCTGTATTTCAGTATTATCATCTTAATATATAGATATGTGTATATGTATGTTTCCTCTTTTCCATTCACGAGGTCATTCTAGACACAGCCAAATTTTTACATTAGAACCTTGTCTTTCTAAATAATCATTCAAGCACTTCCCTTCCTTCTTGACTGTATTCATTGGCTTTAATCTTATTACATCCGTCAATTTGGCCAGTTCCAAATATTCACATAATTTACATAACCATTCCTCTTTGGTCAGTACTTGGTTACCCTGCCAGTACTTAGCCACCAGGATTCTCGCCGCAGATGTTGCATACAGAAAGAATTTAGTATTTTCTCTAGAAATATCACTATTCAATATTCCCAAAAGGTATGCTTCTGGTCTTTTGCTATGCCTTCAGGGCCACTTTAGGTGCGATGTTGATGTTCGTGTCTGCTACCAGTGCAGACTGGTTTTTATCAGGAGTTAAGGTTGTGTCGAATTTTGGAGGTTACAAGTGTGTGAGTGAGTGGATGTACCGTATTTTTCGCCCTATAGGACACACTTTTTCCCCTCCAAAAATGAAGGGGAAATGTGTGTGCGTCCTATGGGGCGAATACAGGCTTTCGCTGAAGCCTGGAGAGCGAGAGGGGTTGGTGCGCACCTGCCCTCCCGAGCTCCGCACAGCTCTGCGCAACTCTTGGGAGCCCGGCGCCAAGCCGTGCTGGACTCCGAAAGGTTGCGCAGAGCTGCCTGCGCTCCTGGGCTCCCCGCAGCTCTGCGCAACCCTCCAGAGCCCGGCGCCAAGCCGGCGGGGCTCCCAAAGGTTGCGCAGAGCTGCCTGCATTCCAAAGCCTCGGGCGCGCTGAAGAGCGCGCCCGGGCTTCGCGCAGCTCTCCGCAAGCCTGGGGAGACCGGCGCGGCTCCCTAGGCTTGCGGATAGCAGGCTGTTCTGGGGGCTGGGGTCGGGGGAAGCTCGGGCTTCCCCCGCGCCAGCCCTGTGCCGGGGGGGGAATATTTTTTCCCCTTTATCCCCCCCCCAAAAAAGTAGGTGCGTCCTATAGGACAGTGCGTCCTATGGGGCGGAAAATACGGTAAGTAGTTTTACATTCTCCAGACTGAGAGCCTGCTCTGGTATAAAACTGGGCGTCTCCCAGATGAGAGATGGAGGAATGTTAGATGGTCTAGTGGGTGTGAAGAATGAGCTCATCTGTGCTTCAGAAGTGGGGTGAGCATCTTACAAGACCTTCCTTTGCATCGTTCCTACGTATGTTGCAAACTGTTTCAAGGCCTTCAGATAGTCTCTAAATGGAAATCATAAAATTAATAAACCAGTAAGCTAAGCATCTTTAGAGGCAGTCCTGCAACATGGCAGGGAAATATGGCTTACCTTTGGTGGTAGATCCTGGGGGTTTAGGGCAACATTAAGGGCAACAAACTTTGAAAGCAAACAGCTCTGACTCACTGGACTCAATGCAAAGTGAGAAGTTTTGCAGCATATGAAGTGAATTGGAGCTTAAGCTACAGGAAAACTTTGTTCTGACTCATTTCACTGGACCTTGTGCAGGAAGACAACATGCCAGTATATTGATCTCCTTGTTAAAATTAGCAGGAAAGGGGGTGTTATTTGGGTTTCAATTAAATAAAAAATAATTTTATTAGGCAGTTGTTTTCCCCACTAAGAAGTCTCCCAAATATGATGAAAATATATCCAAGTTCAAGTCAGCTATCTCAGAGATTGAAAGACTACAACTTTTTTTTTAACTCTGCAAGTTCAGAAACGTACAGAGGACTTGAAGCCCAAGCACTGTGGACACACAGAACCTCAGAAAAGCTCAGAGAAAGAACAGTCTATAGCTAGTTTCACAGTTAACGTCACCAAAATGCTAAGAGGGAAGAGGTGCATGAAGACTGTTTTGAGGATTGTCCACCATCTTCCTTGTTTTTTATGAAAAAAATAAATCAAAGTCAGAAGCTCCTATTTCTAAAAAAGAAAGAAAAGGTGCCAAGCTAAAGAATGCTGCCTGGAAAAACTACTAACCAGATAGAGACATTTGTGCAGAATTTAAAAGAAAAAGTTAAATTCAGGCCAGGAAGCAGGCAAACATCCTACCAGAACTTTGAAAGTTCATTTTTCAAAAGAACTAGTTTTAGTCTGACATGTCCCAAAAGGAACTGGTTCCCATTCCCATTCGTCTCTTTACAAAACCAACTAGTTTGGGTTCATGTTCAGTTCACAGATCAATTCAAGTTCATCCAAATGAACCTCAGCAAAAAAATAATAATGTTCAGCATTCAGAACATTACAAGCTGCTGTGCTGAAAGGATAAAATATACAGAAGATTAAGAAAATGTCAAAACACAAACACAGTGGAATGTGAATTGTTTAATTTACATTCCCCAACAATAATGACCTTTAAGGTTAAAGACCCAAAGAGGGGGGAAAAACAAAACAAACAAAAAAAAAAAAAACACATGCAAGAGATTGAACTAGAATTTGTTCAAAGTTCTATCCCAAAATGAACTTAATTCACATTCATTTCACCAGGCTGTTATAGGAATTACTTTCAGGTGTAGTTCAAAGATTTTTGAAGTAGGCAGTGCCCTTGTGGGCAACCCACCTACGGCACTGCCTCTGCTGCTGGTGGAGAAGCAGTGCTGGCATCAGCGCTGGTTTCAGGCAAGATTACGCTGATTTCTTGCGAGAGCTCACTGAAAATCACCGTGATCTCTCCCAAAACTGGTGCCAGTGCTGGCGCCATGTCTCACCAGAAGTGCTGATGGTAGCAGAGCAAGGCTGCACTTCCCATTTTGCCTCAAGTGGCAAAAAAAGATACACCACCTGTGTCCTAGTCTTAGGGGAAAGAAATTAAAAGACCCTTCTCTCAGATATAGCAAAAGGGGCTGCTTATGCTTCCTCTATTTTCAAGTCACTTACAACTTTGTAAAAGAGGTCAGTTCAGTCACTGGTCTTCAGCTGCTGAGTCTGGACCCACTACTAGGTTATGGCTTGATCCAAGATGGGTCACAACCAGAGCATTACCACCATGCAAATATATGGTAACAGACTGAGAAATGGGTCCCTAAATGCATATTTGGGTTAAAAGTGGGTGCTGGGTTTGAAAAAGTTGAAGATACCTAGGTTGAGTGATGGTGAAATTTGTAAATTTGCACCTTTTTCAAGTGGGGGAGGCCAGCCTACAACCTTCAGTGTTGTTGGAGTAGAACTTCCCTCATCTCTAATCATTGGTCATGCTGGCTGGAGCTGTTGGGCGTTCTGGAGGTTATCACATTGGCTACCGTGCTATACAAATCCTCTCTGAGGCTGGCGCTGTAGGACAAAAGTGCCCTCTGTCCAAGTCAGGCGGAATCTTGTGACACCCACTAATCTACGATTTCAGGAATAAAGTTAGAAAACGGAGTTTCTGTGACTCAAAAGAGATAGGAATCTCATCCTTAAAGAAAATAATCCCTAGTCAACCAAACAATATTTTAAACGAGTGGGGGTGGCAAATACAGTGGTACCTCAGGTTACATACGCTTCAGGTTACATACGCTTCAGGTTACAGACTCCACTAACCCAGAAATAGTGCTTCAGGTTAAGAACTTTGCTTCAGGATGAAACAGAAATTGTGCTCCGGCGGCGCGGCAGCAGCAGCAGAAGCAGGAGGCCCCATTAGCTAAAGTGGCGCTTCAGGTTAAGAACAGTTTCAGGTTAAGTACGGACCTCCGGAACAAATTAAGTTCGTAACTAGAGGTACCACTGTACTTTTACACAGAAGTCAGGCAGCTGTTATTAATGCGTACAGACAGTGTTGGGACCCACATTCTCAGCAAATCCAAATTGCTAGCCACAATTTCCTCCAGTCTCATCTCCCCTTCTGAACCCCCCTTCTGATTCAAGAAATCATAGAATTGGAAGGGCCCCAATGATCATCCATTCCAAATCCCTGCAATGCAGAAATATGCAGCTGTCCCAAACAGGGATCAAACTTGCAACCTTGCCATTATCAGTATCATGCTCTAACCAACTGAGCTATCCAAGCTGTCAGTAATCTGAACATCTAAATCACGGAAGCCAAATAAGCCAAGGATACACAAACTGAGTTTGCATTCATTTTATCCAGACTATCAAGCACAAAAAACTGACAATAAGCAGCAACAGAACCACTGGCTTCCGAAGGAGAATCAGAACTGTGGCAGCCAATATAAAGGACTAGTACTCAGAGAATGAGTTTATTATTGATATATAACATACGGGGATGTTTATGTGTTTTAATCTCTTTTTCATTTACTGCTGATTCCAATTGTTTTTAAACATGTTTTAGTTATTTGCTTTTAACGGTTTTGATTGATTTTAATCTCCCTCATAAACAGCTTGAAGATTTTGCTACAATCAAGTGGTATATAAATTTTGTTAAATAAATGAAGGATTGCTCCCCCCCCCAACACAGCCCCCTGAATACTGAATAAATTTGTGAGTGGATTTTTGAACCTTGCTGTGAATCATGACCACCCGCCCACATCAAAACTGAAAAATATTTCCTGATTTCTCATAATCACTCATGACTGCAGTTTTTACTAGCTTTCTGCAACCAATCCTGAACCTTTCCCCAAAGTTGTGCTTCTGTTGCAGGCAGAGTGCATTTGAAGTCACACACAAGTAGTTCAAAACTTCTCCTTGACAATGGCAAGGCAATTCAGTGGGAATGGTGGAGATCCTTAGTTGGTTAAAAAAGAGTGAATCAGGTAGTAAAAAATATTTGCAATTTGAAAAGGAAAATACCATCTCTGTCAACACACCTTTTGGGGAGGCAGGGGGAGAAGCAGTAGATTAATTAAAGCCACAGGCTAATCTATCACTAATTTCACTCTCAGTTGTGGAAAAAACCACACCAGACACAAAAGTCACATAGAGGTAGAGTCTGGAAGCGATGCCATAGTGAAACATCCAAACCAGCATTGTGTAATAAAAGCACAAAAAGATTCATGTGTGTGGTTTTACCTTCGGCAGAGCTCCCTTTTTTCCTTCTGGAGCAGCTTGTCCATTCTGCAAAGCAAAAAAGCCAAACTTCCCATTAGTAACGTGTCCAGCAGCAACCATCCCTTGCTGAACAAAAACAGCAATGATCTAAACACCACTTGATGATCTTAACAGGCTCTAAGCCTACTACAAGCCTTATCATCTTTCTTCAAAGCAGTTTACAAAACGAATAAAGCAGTAACATTATAAGTAAATGAATAGTTAAAAACAATTATTTAAAATGTTCAAAAAATAACTAGGTTTGACAATAAGCTAAAAACTGGATTAAAACGCATGCAGACATTCTACATGCCTGGATAGGTATGCCTAAACAAAAACGTTTTCAGCAGGCACCAAAAGGAGTACAGGAAAGGTGTCTTGCCTGATGTCAATAAGCAAGGAGTTCCAAAGCATGTGTGCTGCCACGCTAAAATAATGATTTCTTACAAATGTGGAATGAGTATCATGCGGTACTTTTAACAATGCAGCTATTCCCAAGAGACCAGGACCATGTAACAAAATACACAAATGTGAAGAACAAGTTTTAACCCAAAGTGATATTGTACAACAGTGGTGTGTTATGGAAAGGTAAAGGTAAAGGACCTCTGGACGGTTAAGTCCAGTCAAAAGTGACTATGGCGTGCAGCACTCATCTTGCTTTCAGGCCGAGGGAGCCAGTGTTTGTCCACAGACAGCTTCCAGGTCATGTGGCCAGCATGACTAAACCACTTCTGGCGCAGCAGAACACCATGACGAGCGCACGGAAACACCGTCTACCTTCCTGCCACAGCGGTACCTATTTCTCTACTCACACTGGTATGCTTTCGAACTGCTAGTTTGGCAGAAGCTGGGACAGAGCAACAGGAGCTCACCCTGTCACGCGGATTCGAATTGCCAACCTTCTGATCAGCAAGCCCAAGAGGCGGAGTGGTTTAGACCACAGCGCCACCCACTCCCATGGGTGTGTTATGATACTCTTTTCAGTGCACTAAGCAAATCCTTTCCTTGCTGCTGAGAAGAAAGAGTTAAACGTAGTTCAACATCTTAAGGATGACTCAGCAGAAAGTAATCTGGGTAGGTGTGCCATAGGTAGCCAAGGCAGCTGCCGGAAGCCCCTTTTATCAACACTTCCTCCCCAGGCGCCAGGCAAGAACAAAGTCAACCAAGGAGAACTGATACTGCCAAAGTGGGCAGTGGCTTCTCACATCCTGGGTTTTAACCAGAGACTTATTGCAAAGCTCTTACCCCATTTTATTTCAACACTTATAAAGCCTTGATTCCAACAGCAACTCGTTAAGGAAACAAATATATTTATCAGCTGAATTGCCAACAACATAACCAAATGGAGCCCTTATACAGTCCTTCATTTTCTACTCCAAAAATCCCAAACATACATCTGCACTTCTAATTTACATGAACAAACACCTTAACCAAATCTGGAAGTGGAAAGGCAACTTGGGTATAAATTCTTGAAGTTACAATGCAAATATATACCGTATTTTTCCGTGTATTAGACGAGGTTTCTTGACTCAAAAATCATGCAAAAAACTGGGGTAGTCCTATACATGGATAGTGGCGTGAAGGGGAAGCTGCACCGGCCAGCCAGATGGTTGGCGGGCGTGCAACTCGCCCCCATGCCGCTGTGGGAGGCACGCACTCTAAGGAGTGTTTCCCGCAGCGGCATGGAGGGGGAGTGGCCCACGCTCTAGGGAGCTTCCCGCCCTCAGTGGCGGGGGGGAAGTGGCTGCCCACTTTGCCAAACCCCAGCAACGACCCTGCTGGGGTGATGGCAATTCCCCCCAACAACTTTGGGCCATCTCCCCTCATTTTCTTTAAATTTAGCCCCCCAAAATAGGGGGCGTCTTATACATGGGGGCACCTTATACATGGGAAAATATGGTAGTTCTGTCTATGTTGCTTCTTGCTGCGTAGAAGAATTCTCACTGATTTTCAGTGGTGACTCTGGCTGTCTTGTCCTCCCTAGAAGCACCCCCCCCCAATCCAATCCAGGAGCAGAACTGGTAACAATAGCCATGCTCACACCATGCAGTTAGAGCACTATTATACCATTTTAACAATCATGGGCTGTGGTGTGTTAAGGGTGCTGCCTTACTAGACCTACGATTCCCAGCACCCTTAACAAACCACAGTTCCTAGGATTTTCCAACTTCGTTAAAGTGATATGTATTCAAATGTATGGTTTGGGTGTGACCCAAGCTCACAATATGAGGTGAGATTCAAACTGCAGACTTGCCAAGTCTATAGCTTAGCCTCTTAACTATGCTTTATTTCACCTGCAATGTAAGAAAGCAGTTTTGCCAAGGAAGATTCACCCCACAAACCATACCAGAGATTACCAACTGTCGCCCCACCAAAAAAGGTATCCCTCCCACCAATAAAACAAACTCAGTTACCCAACCAAGCCCAGGTGAGTTACATAACTTCCCACCTGAGGCTGCTGAATTTGGAGAAGATGTTTATCTGGGGACAACTGCTGGTTAAAGCTCTTAATTCCACATAATCCTCCATGCAGACAGAAAGCAATCTGCTGAACTGGACCACAGAAGCCAAAGAAAGTTCTAAAGCCAAGCAAAGGGGATCCCTAGGGATTCAACACAGGAAATATGAAACCAGACTGCTGCTGTCATTAAGAATAGCTGTGCCATCAGCCATGGAGCACTGGTCAAGCCTCCGACCACCGGGAAAGGGGAGAAATGGGAGCCTGATAGCTAGAGGAGACCCCAATCACAGGATGATCTGAAGGAGGCTAAGCAATAAACCTTTCTCCCAACTTCTTCCATGAAGTTGATTAAATCACAGACTTGGAGGGGGGCCTTTTAGGTCACCTAGTCCAACCTGTGCCCCAATGGAATAAATCCAGAGCTAGAACATCACCAACAGACGGCTTGGCTGGCCTATGCTTGAACACCCCCAGTGATGGAAAGAGCCCATCCACCCAATTCAGCAACAAAACAAAACAAAAACTAATTTACTAGGCCCATTAAAGCTGCGTACACACTATACATTTAAAACACTTTCTCCTCCAACGAAGAACCTTGGGAACTGAAGTTTATCCCTCAAAGCTATAATGCCTAGCACCCTTAACAAACTACAGGTCCCAGGATTCTGACAGGCGGGAACTGCTTTAAATGCATGATGATCAAGGATAGTGCACTGTAGGACAGAGCACAAGGCCCTATGATTTAAAACACACGGCTTCCCCTAAAGAATCCCAGGAACTGCAATGTGTGTTGAGATATGTATGGTAGCTCTGTGAGAGGTAAAGTACAGGCCCCAGGATTTTTTTAGGGGGGAAAGCTAAGAGCTTTAAAATATATATGGTGTCCATGTGGCCCAAGTCTTTGGCCTTTTCTATGCAAGTCTCACTGTGCACAAGAGATCCTGAACATTCAATTTATGGGGTAGGTGTGTTAGTCTGTTACAGCAATCATGCGTGCGCACACGCGCACACACACATATTTGGTGACACCCAAGAAGAAATGCAACACAAATGGGAACTCCAAAGCAGAATTGGTAGTAGGAACAAAAATCAATGGTGTACTGTAGACGCATCCAATGAAAAGAGGCAGCAGATCTTAATGTTTGATTCTCAGAAGTTCCTTGAAGAATTAATTCCTTTTCTTCAAGAAGGACTAGTAGGGTCCAAAAAGCATTGCATCAATAGGTAAAGGACCCCTGGACAGTTAAGTCCAGTCAAAGGCAACTATGGGGTGCGGCGCTCATCTCGCTTTCAGACCGAGGGAGCTGGCGTTTGTCCACAGAGTTTTCTGGGTCATGTGGCCAGCATGACTAAACCGCTTCTGGCGCAACCAACGGAACACTGTGACGGAAACCAGAGCGCACGGAAATGCCGTTTACCTTCCCGACACAGTGGTACCTATTTATCTACTTGTGCTGGTGTGCTTTCAAACTGCTAGGTTGGCAGAAGTTGGGACAGAGCAATGGGAGCTCACTCCATTGTGTGGATTTGAACTGCCGACCTTCTGATCAACAAGCCCAAGAGGCTGAGTGGTTTAGACCACAGCACCACCCATGTCCCTAAATTTCTGTCAACCCCATTGCTTTCTGTTCCAGCTCCCAATACCTTAAAGAGCAGATTTATTGTAGTCAAAAAATTATCTCTCCTTTTCCACCAGCTGCTATTAAAAGAGGGCCGCAGCTCAGTGGTATAGCATCTGCCTGGCAAGCAGAAGGTCCCTGGTTTGATCCTTGGCATCTCCAGATAGGGCTGGAAATGTCCAAGGGCCTGAGACCCTGGAGACCTGCTGACAGTATAGACAGTACTGAGCTAGGTGGTCCAACAGTCTGCCTCTGTATAAGGTGGCTTCCTATGCTAGAGGCAAAGGTGGCTACCCAGTGGAGTTATGCTGCAATAAACCTGTTTGGTCTTTAAAAATGACCAGAAAACTCATTTTATGTTCATTTAAAATGAAGCACACAAATAAGAATTTCCAGTGGATTGTGTCCTCTGCTAATTAGAGCGTGTTCATGCAGAGGGGGGAACTTGAATTTCCCACTTTGGGCCCCAAAATGTTCAGGGCTGGGCCCTATTTACAGGTGTGCAGCAGGGTCGGTTGCTGCTGTTTTAAACATCACATGTGTTTCTCGAAAGGAGGGGGGAGAGAGAAAACAGGCTCCCAATTAACATAGGGAGCTTTGCCTTAAGACCCCCCTGAATGTGGGTCAAAATGCAACACTGCCTATGGGGGCATGAGGGAATCCACTTAGTAGTAATAATGTGTCCAAATAAGCCACTTAATATTGGAGAATTGAGAAGTTTTAATTAATTTTTATTTATTTTTTCAAGTGTGAGGGTTGTGTATTTCATGAAAAGCAAATTCATTCCAGCTTGAAATCACCTGGGGTTGGTTGTGTAATTTTACATCAGCTACACTGCTGTTATATTAGCATAATAAAGCGTCAGCATGGTTTGAAGGCTGTTTAGCAGATTTGAGGACAAACTCATTTGATTCCTTTTCCCCCCATTGCTTCCCAGTCATTGTTATCAATAGGTTTAAAAAAACAAAAAACACACAAGCCTTGGGAAGGCTGAAGCATTGAAATTAACCATACAATGAGACACTAGGAAATAAATAAGGTTCAATAAATCCCTCAACTATGTACTGTTTCCTTACAGAAAATTAGCCCTGCAAAGGTACACCCCTTTGAATGGCTTAGAGAAGAACAGCTGTACCAAAGCTCACCTGGCTTGCCACACTACAGTTTGCCACTGCTGCTGTCACCAATAGCAAGACCCAAACTTCAGTGCAACTTGTAGCATTAATCATAATTTACTAGTACTAGCACAGTCCTTTGAAGAACCCCAAGGTAAGAACTCACTACCACTAGTGGAGACAATTCTTTTATGTCTCCCAAAACACAGAAGAGCTGCCTTGTCAGGTCAGAAGATGAAGATTCT
This sequence comes from Podarcis bocagei, assembly GCF_964188305.1. Lineage (NCBI taxonomy): Eukaryota > Metazoa > Chordata > Lepidosauria > Squamata > Lacertidae > Podarcis > Podarcis bocagei. The sequence continues at coordinate 27,696,212 of NC_138132.1, forward strand.
TCCAGCCCATATGTGGGGAACATTTTACAGCCCAAAGACCACATTCTCTTCTGGGCAACTTCCAGGAGACCACATGCCGGTGGTGAGTGGGCCAAGAAGTAACGGAGGGTGGAGCAACAACTATGAATTTTACCTTTGTAAAGTAGGCTAGCTTTTATACACAGCTCCCTCCATCCTACATCCAGACAAGCAAGAAGCTTTGTCAGAGTTCAAGGACAACATCCACTCCAGGAGAAAACACTCAAAGTGGAAAAGAAACAAGGTCAGTGAGGGGTGTGGCCTGGGGAGAGTTCCAGGGGCCAAACAGACAGATCTGGAGGGCCACATATGGCCCTTGGGCCTGAGGTTCTGTGTCATTGATCCAGTACTTTAGTGACTGCATTTGTGCCAAACTCAGATGAAACTCATGAGCATTCCTACAACTTGTGGTAATGAATCCACTGATTGATTATGCATGGTCTGAAATATTAAGCATCAGGACAGGAGGCCAAAACTGATGACCAGAAGAATCACATAGTGCAGCTCAACCTTGAACCTGGCTCAATAGTTAGATGGGCAGCCACTGCAGCCAGCTAGATGCCCCCATTAGCAATCTGGAGACCACATTTTCTACTAGCTGGAGCTTCCAAACCAGACCCAAGGGCAGCACTACAGTAATCCAGCCTCAAGGTGCCTAACACATGGACCACAGTAGTCAGGCTACTAAATGCTAAAGCCACCTTCACTAAGCTGGCACCCTCCAGATGCTTTGGACTACAACTCCCAACAGCCCCACCCTGCAAGTTGAATCAAGAGCTCTAACCCTTGAGATGGACACAAAACACATGCACAAACACGTAACTAGTCTCTAAAACTGAATCATTAATACCTGAATAGCCTGGGAATTGCAAATACCGTATAACACTTCTCCCCCCCCCCCCTGCAACTGTGATAACACCCCTGCCTTGTGACTCACTGACACCCAAAGGTTTAAGAAAACCTTGTTAAGACCTTCATGGCAAGGATCCCAGAGCAATTTACATAACTGACATTCTGGTCCAGGGTTGCTACCTTTGGTGGGGTGGGCCGAGCTCCCCTGCCTCTCTCAGCAGCATATTTAGCAGAAATTCAGCAGGTAATACCTTATCCAGCATTGATCAGGAATGCTGTACCCATTGGATTTTTCCCTGCCATGCAGAAGTTATAAGTGCAGGAACAAAGATTTGTTTAATAAATTAGGGATGGATGGCAAGGGCATCTTCTGTCACTCTGGGGTCAGGCAGTGATCTGCGGTTTCCTGTGCCCCAGCTATGGGAAAACATTTTTCAGCCCACGGGCCACATTCCTCTCTTGACAACCTTCCAGGGCTTTCCAGTTTAATAAATCTGCAGTGGAGAAAGGCATATACATGAGAGCAGCCCACTATCTGATCACCCTCAGAAACTGGGTAAGTTCACCAATTCAGCAGGAACCATCTGCTCTCTTTTTTCTGGCATCTCTGCAGCCACCGTTCCTCTTGCACCCCCTTTCTCCACAACAAGCACCCCAGGGGTGGAGAAATCAATTTGAAGTAGTTCAAATTGCCTGCCTGCCTTTCTCCTTTTGCACCTTCTTCTGCAGCAGGCAACCCAGGGGGTAGAAAAATCAATCGGCAGCCTCTCGTCTCCTGCCAACATGCCTTCCCCCACACCTTCAGCTACAGACTGCATCTCTTCTCAGTTTAAGCCCTTCCCCTGCCCACCTATGCTGTGGATCTCTCTAGCTACCCCTTCCTTTTGAGTGCCTTGCAGCTGAGCTCCTGGGTCACTCCTGACACCTTGTAGCATCTCACCAAGCAGGGCTCCTGCCTCCCAGGGAGTCACACTTTCCTCTCAACAGAGACTTCTCACATACAGTACTCTGCTTGAAGTTGTTTCATTTCACTGAACCACTGGTTCCACTGCTTTATCTGTTGCTTGATTTGCTGCTGGATTTGGCCCAGCTGCTCAAGGGGTGTCACTACTCCTCCCTCCATTTTGGCTCAGGCACACCTAGTTCTCAGCTTCCCCTGCAGGAAACACAGATCCCACTTCTAACACCAGTCTTACATGCATCCCAATTTCCACAAGCAGTCCAAGAGCCCAGGGGTTGCAGGTGCGCTTACCAGGATCCATGTTCCCTTCGTGGGCAGTGAAACACAAGACAGACTTGTAGTGTCTTTATGTGCTTTTATTTGCACATACTGTGGTACCTTGGTTTGCATATGTTTTGGATTACAAACACGTCAAACCCAGAAGTGCGTGTCCTGGTTTGCAAACTTTTTTTGGATTACAACCCCTTTTTTTTATTCCGAACAAAAAAATTTGGGAGGCCCCATTGGTGAAAGCGCGCCTTGGGTTACAACCTGTTTTGGTTTACAAATGGACCTCCGGAACGGATTATGGTTGTAAACCAAGGTACCACTGTATATACAACCTACACCTAGATGGAGGGATTGCAAAGCACTCACATTCTATGAGGGTCTGGCTTCCCCCTTAAGGACAGCATTTGATTCAAAGGACAGCAAAAAGCCATTCGCTGGGTTTCTTAGTTTCAGCCTATCATCCCCAAATCGCATGGAGTTCTGCCCCTCCTTCTCCCTAACTGACTCCAAGGAGCTCTCCCCGCCCCCAGCTAAAACCCTAACCTGGTCTTTGTCTGCTACCATTGGCCTGTGACTCTGCTACTCAAAGGGGTGGGGGGAGGGCTCCACCTCTCTGCTGGGCAGCAGTATTTGCATCCCCAGACTGTTCTTAATGGTCCAGTACTCTGCTCTCTTTGTTTCTTGCTAATGGCCCATCTTCTTTCAGGTCACTTTCTGAGCACAGAAAACTGGTTTGGCCAGTCTTTTTGACACTGCTAGATTCAGCACCTGCCAGCTTCCCTTAATACTCCTGGCATTGATTTGTTCATTGTTATAACACATTTAGGGAAATCTGGTCCCCAACCCCAATAAAACATCTTAACATCATAAATAGTAACATTTCTGGCCTTACAGGCATGGCTGCTTCATGCACAACTATTTGCTAGAATACAACTACCTATGCTGAAAAATAGCATTCCTGTCCAAGCTCTGCTTTTTGGCAGTTTCACATTATGGATTGTGCCTCACCCCCCCCACCCCGGATTAGACCAATTCCTATATATCTTCTTGCATCAACGCAAAGAGTTTGTACGAAAAAATCACTGCAAGTCCCAGGGCAAGTGAACAGCTCCCCGCCTGGGCCAATCCCAGGATTTTATGGCTGGAAGGGATCAGAAGGTCACTAACACCCACTCTTAAAGCAGGATTATCCATCTATCAGCCCTGCCCACACAACCCAAGTTAACTCCAGTAATCCTGATCACACAACATACCGCATACAGAGAGCCAGAGGGAACAACTTATATTCAAATTCCCTCTGTGACTTGGCGATATGGCTCAGTATTTCTGGTACGCACAGGGCACGATCCCTTTTTTCCTTAAATGGTTTGCAGGGGATTTTTTTTTTAAAGAGAGTTCAGACAGAAGGTACGGTATATCTGCAGCTGGTGGGGGGAACCATCACCAAAACTTTATTTCTTGTATACTGCCCCAAAACTGTTGTGTTATGGGGTAACATGCAAATATCTTTCATAAATATTATTTAATATTTATTTAAAATTTTAATATTATTTAAATATTGCTTCTGGAGGTGGGTGTGGGGGATGGTTGAGTGTTGATTGTTGCTTCTTGTATAAAATAAATAAATAAAAACCTAGCGAAAACCATTTGTGAAATGTCACTCCAAATCATGAAATGCACAGTGGGTGGGTGGGGAATGAAATTCATTCTGTCTCCCCACGGAATTGCAATTCTAAAAAAAAAAGTAGGAGCTACTATGGACCTCTGATGAAAGATTTTTAATATCCACAAACAATGCCCAGAATTCTTCAGGGTGGGGTGCAGCGGGGAAAGCCAAGATTATTAAAACAGTATGAAACAAGACAGAGAATGTAAAATACATATGTACCAAGATCAACAATGCTTCTTAGTGTGTGTGAAAATGGCATTAAGGAAGTGGTGGTGACACAAGGCAAGGGATGATGAAAGCCAAAGTGCTTTGTTTTCTTGAAATATTAATCGTTCGGCAAAGGGATGTGCATTCAGCTACACAGCAGTTGTGAAGAAATTTCACTTATTATATTTTCTTGAAGGTAGCAATAAAGATGGAGCCAGGGAGAAGTACTCCCATCATTATCCCCCCTCCTCCATTTTTTACCAAGCTCCTCGACTTTTGTTTGGTGTCAACTTATCAAGGGAAAAGAGAAAACCCATTATCTCCTGCTTGCTTTTGGCACTGATAGAAATTCTGGATCCCTATGACTAAAAAGCAGGAGGATTCAAACAACTTAAATTCCAAGTTGTTTGTAACAAATGAACAAAAAACCCCAACTATCACTCTGCATTAAATTCAAGCCCCATTAAACAGCCCTACTCAGAAGGCAGCCAAGCTGCGGCGCTTGCAGAACTGAGACTTCAGTCAGGAAAAAATGCACGGCTGCCTGTCCAGCAGGATTAATGAATAAATCCCAAGCATGACAAAAGCCTTGCATGTCACAGAGGCTGTCACTAACCTTTCTCCTGGTTACTGGAGTGAGATTCCTGATAACTAGAGTTAAAACAAACCCTTTGCACTGGAAGAAGAAAGCAACCACCCCACCCAACTCAATAGCCATCATAGATCGCTACTCTCTGTATCAGGTCAGGCTGTTGGAATTGTATAGCACAGATGGGGCCTAAGTAGACCCACTATCCTGCCACTTTGAACAGTTATGGCTTCCCCCAAAGAATCCTGGGATTGTTATGAATGCTGAGGGTTGATAGGGGACCCCTAGTCCCTTCACTGAGTTACCATTCCCAGAGTGCTTTAACAGTCAGTCCCTCTTTCCCAGGGAACTCTGGGAATTGTAGCTCTCTGGGGGGGACTGAGCTATCCAGAAGACCATCCCAAGGAAGGCCCAGAGCAGTTTCCATGTTTCCTGACAGCACTCTGCCTGATTTGACAGAAACAATAAGAGGATTCTTTCTGTGACCATTCCCCCTCCCCATCCCCCTGCCACAACTTGTTACTTGATGCTCTGGCCTTTTCCACATAGCATGGATAGCACGCAGGGAACGAGGGACAAGCTGAACACAAAACCTGACATAACACTAGGGGAGGCAATTAAACAACTGCGGAGTGATGTTCTGAAACAGAGACAAGAATGAAGAGTTGAAAGGGTCACCAAGCTGGAAAAGCAAATAGCTTCCCAAGAGTTTAGATAGGCAAAGACCTACATTTTCCAGCCTTGCGTGGCAAAGGTGGTTCCCCCCCTTGGGCGTTGTTAGCTGTGGGCCTGAGAAATGTGTGCCCCGAATCTTTATCTAAGCACTCCAAGCATTATCAAACAGGTAATACACTTTAGGCGGAAACTGAACCAGTGTTGATCTGGACTACTGGGTTGGATATTAATTTGGGGACATAAATCAACTTAGGATGTTATCCAGAGATTGGAGGAAAATGAATAGGAGTAACTGAAGGAGGGTTGAACAGATTTGGAGCAAGATCTGCTGGGAAATTGGGAGAAAATGAACCGAAGATGAACTGATACGAGGTGGGGCAAAAATTAAAAGCATACCTGGGGTGATTTGGACATGAAATTACTTGGCTTGCCTTCTGTGACATTTAAAGGCTCAGTCTGCATCCATGCATATAAATTAGCACTTGCATGTTTTATGCATTCCCCCCCCCATTCATGCCCTTTTTTTTAAAAAAGGGCCTAATAATGTTCTTGCTCCCCACGCCAAGGTGCCACCAAGACGCAGTCCTCCTCCTGCTGCAGAGATGTCTATATTTTTTGTAAGCTAGTAAATCTGCCTCCATGCCCACATGTCAAAAGGAAGAGCTCACGGCTATTATGGACTGCCCTAGAACATTTCCCATAACACTTCACAGCATGAGTTACACTGACCTGTAATTCGTGAAGCTGGAATTGGGGGAATTCTTGGTGGAACCCAATCATCGGAGTTGTGCTCTCAGCTACACTCTGAACAATGCTTGCACAAAGAGGAACAGATAATGTGAGAACTGTTCTATGGCCCGTTTATAGGGTCAGCAAAATCAAAGTGAGTTTATACCACCTGGAGCTGAAGGTAGTGGGGATTCCATGTTTGAATGTTGTGTACACAACAGATTCCTCTTTTCACATAGGAAAATACCACATTTTGGATGTTTATGTGAAAAGTAGACTTCACCCATTTGCCTATCACGCTACCACCCTATTTGCAGGAAAGTTTTGGTTTTTTTAAATGCATTGGAATTTAAGAGGAATGGCTGCAGCTCAGTGGTAGAGGATTTGCTTTGCATGCAGAGACCTCGGGTTCAATTCCTGGTATCTCTGAGTAGGGCTGGCAATGCCCCCTGCCTGAAAACCTGGACAGCCCCTACCAGTCAATGTGGACAGTACTCAGCTGGATGGACCAATAATCTGACTCTACAAGGCAACTCCCTATGATCCTCCCTAAACATGCAACCCTGTACTTACTGCTTAAAGTAGTGCTCTCTGGGAAAAACATCAGCACTGAATTCTGTGGGTTGTATAAAGCGTTCCCTAGATATGCAGAATGATGTGGGGATGTGTGTTCACAATGTTTCGGGGCTGTGCCACTTGATGCTATGGTGGTGGTGATGAAAGCTTATGATTGCTTTGCACTTTTAAAAAAATCCCTGTACAGAAAACTAGCACATCAGAGAGAAAAGGTTTTGCATGCAGCTCCTCACCTGCAGTCTAAAGTAGCACAGTCCAGAATGCCCCCATACCTTTCCCTTGAATGGCTCTCCCAGGCAGGCACCCTTTTACTGTCATGCTAATCCCCACACCTGTCATCTGCCACACTTACACAGAGCACAATCATTTCCCCTCCTGATACTCATCTCACGCCAGGCAGGCAGCCAGAGTTTCCAGCTTCTCCCAAACTGAGAATATAGATAACATTCCCCTGTTATGTGGTGAGTAAACAAACAAACCCTCTTTCAGCAGTAAGGACATTAAAGAGGACCCCAAGTCCAGAGTGGTGAAGTCCCAATCTGTATGGAGCTGTGCCCTTTGGATAGTGTAAAGGATCCTACTCCAAAAGCTTAGTTAACCCAAGGGTCAATTCAGCCCTTAGGGCTACTGTTGTTTGTGACAGAAAAGACTGCCAGCCTTTACTTTAAATGTCACAGTATTTGAAGGGACTGAATTATTTATTTAATGAGGCAACATTATTCTTTTGAAGCAAAGAAAAGAGTTGGAGGAAACCCACCTACCCCCACAGGGCAGTCTGAGACAAACACAGCAGGGTGCATTTCTTCCTTTTCCCTTTACCTAATGTAAAGTTTAACCACTCCTTTGGTTACTGCATTGAGCCAACTGGTTAAGAATAAATAGTAATAGACAGAGAAAGTAGTGATGCCTTTAAACAGGCACGTGCTGGCAAAGGTTGGCAAAGCCAGGTTTGAACAGATCAATGGCTGTTCCAGTTGTGTGTGCGTCAAGCCAGTCCACCTGAAAATGAACTGTGTATTTTGCAGAAAAGTCTTACAATAAAACTGCAGTTCTCATAAGACTAGCTGTATCTCAAACAACCAAAAATGTATTAGCATAAACCAGGTAATCAATAGGGTAAACCAGACAGTCAACAAAGGAGATAAAATGGGACGTTCGCCCTCCTTGCTATCCTTTCCTTACAATACAAGGGATTAGACAAAACTGAAATCTACAAATAATGCCGCCTCACATTAGTGCTTCTAGGCTGGGTGGATAGGGAAACGGTGTGCAACATAATTATGAATATTACACACCCTTGTACATTTTGTATGCAACTGAAAAAAATCCAATGTTCTTTAACTAAGTAAGATGTCCGTTCGTCCTTCCTTCCTTCCCTCTCATGAGCCATTTCCTCTTTCTCATTCAAGAAGCACCCTGGGTGCCTTAATTAACATAAATCGAAGCATTGTTTAGGACAGGGATGGGGCTCTCCAAGCCTGGGGGCCAAATGCAGCCCTTTAAACCAGTGTTTCCCAACCACTGTTCCGCGGCACACTAGTGTGCCGCGAGATGTTGCCTGGTGTGCCGCGAGATGTTGCCTGGAGGGAGGCGGGCGAGTCGGGCGGCGAGAGGCGGGGCGGCGGCGAGGAGAGGCCGCCCAGCGTGGGGCTCTCGCCGTCTGCCTGCCTGGCTGCCTGCGAGCTCGGCGGGCAGCGCCTCCGTCCGCAGCGCCCGCCTCGCGGCTCTCATTCCCTGCCCCTGCCAAAGCTCACCCAGCCAAGCCGCGCTCTCCTTCCTGCCTCACTTTGCTGCCTCCTCCCCCCCCCACCCCCAAAGCTTGGAGGTTCCCCGGCAAGGGGGGGGGAAAAAATTGAAACTTACACTTTCGTGCGTCCCTCCCGGCGTGACGCTGCGCGCTGACGTCACGGGGCTGTAATGGTGGTGTGCCTCGAGATTTTTTTCATCAAACAAGTGTGCCTTTGCCCAAAAAAGGTTGGGAAACACTGCTTTAAACTACTCTATCTGGCCCTTCTCAAGGCCACACCTTCTCCTAAGCCACACCCCTCACCAACCATACTTCCGACCTCATGTTATTGCTTGGCTGGAATGTCATTTGTTGCTTGCTTCACCCATGTTTTCCTCTGGTCCCACCCACCACTGGTATGTGGCCTCAGCAAGATCTCCCAGATGGGAATGTGGCACCTGAGCTGAAAAGGTTGCCCCACTCTCAGTGTAGGCTTCTAACTCTTCTTTGCTGAACATTCAAATTCTTAAAATTTATTAAAAAGGCAGAATGCTCATGCTATGTCAGGTTCCTGCTAACAAAGATGGCTGGCAGTAGCCAGTATGGGCCGCATAATCAACCCTGCTAGCTTCTTCTAGTCTTCACAGTAAGGAGACACTACCACTTTCCAGGCAATAGTCTCAAAGTCCCGAGTGTGTTTAACACTCCTGAACCAACAGCCTAGGAACTCCTGGGCACACAGCCTAGGGCACTGGCCTGCAACTGGTGGGTCAGGACCCACTATTGAGTCACAGCCTGATCTAAGGTGAGCTGTAGCAACAGCACTACCAAACCAAAAATATGTGGTTAAAATAAAAGGATCCGCTGGTGGGTCCAGGTCTGAAAAGGTTAGAGCAGCCTTGTAAATAAGCTCACAAACATTACTAACCAGGAAAGAACAAAAGTCTTGCTACAACACACTTATTTGGGCTAGCCCTCTGGAAATTGTTAACCTGTGAAAAACTTTATTAGCAGGCCGGCTCTATCATTAGGCAGAGAAAGGCAGCTGCCTCAGGCTAGAGTTTTAAATATAATCTCTTCAAAATAACACTACCGCTATGCCTTTCAGTGCTCCACCCTAAGGTTCACCTTAACAGAACAACACACACACCCAACACACCACCCACATAAAGCACTGATCAAGATTTGCCTTATCTCTGTCCTAAATGAGACTGAGACTAGGAGCTTACAGCATAGCCTCCAGATTCTGCATGGCAGCAAGCACACTGCAAAGCATTAAAGGAGAACTGTCAGGGTTCCTTGCAACCAGAGCACCAGTATGCCATTTGCCAGTCAGCCATTAATCAGCCCAATCATATGCACATTTGATTCAGAAGGAAGTTAGGGCAAGCAGAAGGTCCCAAATTCAATCCCAGACATCTTCATTTAAAAGTTTCAGAGAGCAGGGTAAGAGGAAAGCCTCCCTCTGCCCGAGACCCTGGAGAACCACTGGTAGCCAGTGTGGAAAATGCTAAACTTGAAGGATGGATAGTCTGAATTCTTCATATGCTCATGTTCCCCCTTTGGACCATGATACTGCACTAGCTCATTCTTGTGAATTACAAAAGGACTGCAGAGCCACCTTGGTATCCTAGCATGGGTAAAAGATTGAGAGACCCGCGACACAATCTTCACCATACATTTAAAGCACTCATACCAATGATGTTGGAAAATTGTAGCTTGTTAAGGGTGCTGAGAGTTGTTCCCTCACAGAGCTGCCATTCTTACAATGCCCTGCCTGGCCACTCTGGGAAAACTCTCAACACCCTTAAACTACAGCTCCTAGAATGTTTGTCAGAAGCCATGACCATTAATGTGGTATAAGAGAAATATATTATACAGATGTGGCCCTGGTCTGCAGGTACAGCAGAATGAGAATCCTGAACTGGCAGAGAGGACTGTGCCACTTAAAGCACTACCTACCTTCATATAGGAACAGCACAAAAACTCCTGGCAGGTCAAAGGGGAGCAAGGCTCTGCAGAGCATTACCGTTTTATAATGTTCTACTTGCAAAAAGTTTCCCCCTGCCACATTGCAGGGTGGGAGAATTCAGAAGTGCATTCTGCCTGCAGTTGAAAGTGGTGTAAGTCCAGGACCAGCAGCCCAATACATTTTCCTGCCTGAGGTAAAGGGCAAGATAGCACCCTCTCATTCTTCATAAGAAGCCAACTAGATTTGCTGTCGAATTTTTCTTCAACACTGACAATGCCATCCAGTGAACCAGCAGGCAATGATTATTCTTATAATAATTATTATTAGTCACCCTTCACTCTAAGATTCCAGGGCAAAACAAAAACACAATATCAAAAACTTAACAACTTAAGGTAAAGGTAAAGGTACCCCTGCCCGTACGAGCCAGTCTTGACAGACTCTAGGTTTGTGCGCTCATCTCACTCTAGAGGCCGGGAGCCAGCGCTGTCCGCAGACACTTCCGGGTCACATGGCCAGCGTGACGAAGCTGCTCTGGTGAACCAGCACCAGAGCAGCACACGGAAACGTCATTTACCTTCCCGCTATAAAGCGGTACCTATTTATCTACTTGCACTTAAGGGTGCTTTCGAACTGCTAGGTGGGCAGGAGCTGGGACCGAACGACGGGAGCTCACCCCGCCGCGGGGATTCAAACCGCTGACCATGCGATTGGCAAGTCCTAGGCGCTGAGGTTTTACCCACAGCGCCACCTGCATCATAACAACTTACAATCACAACTTACAATCACACTTATAACTTACAAACTTATAACAACTTACAATCACAGAAATAAGGTGGGTCCTAAAAAATATACCACTCAAGTGTCAAAAGGCAGCATAAAGAGATGCTTTGCTGAAAGCTGTATAATGAAGATACCGGAAGTACCTCTATGCTGAGGGAGTTCCAGGGTCACTGCTACCCCCAAACTTCTGAAGGCAGTGGAGCAACCAAGATGGAGCAAGCAAGTGGAGCAAGCCAATCTTAACACCCAAGATGGTTTTGTAGGGGAGGAGTTAGACTTCCCTTGGTCACTCTCTAACATAGCCCATCTTTCCATCTCAGGCCTCTACCACTGCATACGCCCTAGGGAGGTCACTTGGGTGCTGCTAATGCAGCTGTTTGACTTCACCCTCAGAAGTGCACTCCATTGTCTCTAGAGACAGACAGATGCCAACAACAACTACTTGCATGTGCAGACCAGGTGCCTGATGGAGATGCCTGATCATTTGACCAAGGACATATTTAGAACCATTCCACAGGCTTTCAGAACAGCACCTTTCTATAACAAAGTAAAAAATGCAGGGGCTGGCACCCTACCAATCCTACCAATCCTGGTTTGCGGGACTGTCACCCAGACCATTCCTAGGTGACAAGCCAAGCTACACCATGACAGACAAGAACACAAGTTCTCAGTCTCAAGAGCAAATGTGGGTTAATAAGTTTAGAATGTTTGACTAAGGTCCAAAACGGAGGTACAAATCCCCATTCAGCCATGAAATTCACTGGGTGATCTTGGGTAATCTTGGGCAAGTCTCACCATCTCGCAAATTAACCCACCTAACATGGTTGTTGTGAGGCTAAAATGGGCTATCCTGATCCCTTTAGTTGAAGAGCGGGATAAAAGTGTAGCACATAAATACCCAGGACACAATTTCATTAATTTGGATGAATCACTGAGCCCTACTCAGCCTGGCTCACCCTCCTCACAAAGCTGTAAAAGCTTGCATTTGCATTCCTAGGATAGAAAATGAATTCTAAATATATGGATTGAGAGTTATGTGGGTTCCTTGCTTTAGATGTTAAAACATTACCACTTTGGGGTGGGTGGGGAACCCTCCAGTGTGTTTAGACTGCTAACCTGCTGCTTCAGAGATTTGCAATCCAATCCCCCTCCCCACTTTCCACCTGCCTTTCTATTTACATCAGATCTTACCACACAGCTGTTTCAGACAAGCATTAAATAAACTCTATCCAAGTCAGGCCTGGAAGCCTCAATTATTCATACCTTTGGAGCAAAGCTGGAAGTTGTCCTTAAAAATAGTTTGAGCCAGAAGTTTTGAGATTTCTTCTTTTTAAACAAATCCACAAGGATGCTATTCCTCAAGGGGGCAAAGTTACAACAACCTTGGTGTGGCAAGCTAAGATCAATGCAGTGCATTAATGCCTCAACCTCAGGGCAGAATGAATAAAATCCCCTCCAGGATTCTTAATGTTCAGACTCTTCCTGCTCTGCTTAAAGAGAATAACTCAATCGTGTCACGACAGCTGGAAGTCTGCTTGTGGGCATGTTCAACCGAGGATCGGGAAAAGCAATCCTCTCTCTTCCTTCCCGCCCCCCCCCCCCCGCCCTCCTTCAACTCTTTTCCAACCGGGGAAGGAAAGAAGGAAGGAAGTACCTAACCATTAGCTGCAGGTCTCCGACGTAACATATAAAGCTACACATTGATCGGCCCAATGATGCGGGTTGGGTTACTTTTTAATTGCAGGAAAGAGCTTTTTCTGCAATAGTTTCCAGGAGAGGCAAGCAACCGCTTTCATTGGGCCAAAGGACAACGATAACGAAACTTATACGTACATACAATCAAAGAGAATCCGACCCGCTTCTTCACAGATTGTGTCAACCTATGTAGTGACTTCTGCATGTAAGGGGCGGGGGGGGGGCGCTCGACACACTGCCACCCGCTCCCCAACTCACAGCAGCCCCACGACCCAATCCCAGCCTGCAAATAAGAGAGCTGGAACACGCGCGCTCTCGGTCCTTTGCGCGGAGGCGCAGACGCCACTCCTTTGCAGGCAATCCTGGAAAAAAGTCACCAGGAGACCTTCGCCCTCCGAGGGAAGGCAGGCAGGCGATGCCCCACCGCCGCCTCCTTCGACTCACCTAGCGCCCCTCTCCCTCCCTCCTCCGGAGCCCCACCGCCACCACCTCTCACCTCCGCGTCCAGCTCCATGTCCACCAGCTCCATGTCGGGCCAAGGTTCCGCTCCCAGCTGGGCAAGCGGCATTGCGGCTGCTTCCTCGGAGCCCCGAGAAATGCTGCAAGTCCGGCTAATAGGGGATCTCGATCTCTCCTTCCTCCGCCTCCAGCCGCGCTTCAGGCTTCTTTACGCGCGCTGCGGCGGAGCTGCGAGTAGGGCGGCCGGGCAGTCAGGCGCTGCGCTCGACCACTGCCGCCCTTCGCCTCTCGGCGCTGCGGGCTACTCGGGCGCCCGAAGACTTTCTGCGCCGCCGCTTGTTTCCCCCGCTCCACCAGCACACTCAGCGTCGGGCTCCGCTCTCCCCGGGAAGGAGGAGCTGGATGCCGGCCCCTGGCGCCTTATTGGCTGCTCGGCCTAGCGGGGAAGAAGAGGGTGGCTCCTCCTCGACTCCGGCTGATTCTCCGGCCCAGCCCGGGGCCCGCACGCTCCGGGGAAGGGCGGAGAGGAGCAAGAAAGCCCACCTCCTCGCAGCTGCTCCAGGTAGTAGTACCTCGCTTCCCCGCAGTTCCTCCTCCAAATGCTCCCGCCGTCGTAAATTCCCAATTAAGTCATCCATCCGCAATCGCGGCCGCCGCTCTGGCGTCTTCATCCTGCTGCGTGCGATCCTAAGCATGCTTGGTAGAAAGTCCGTTGCCTGCCTCCTGCCCGCCCATCCACATTAGATATCATGGGACTTACTTCCGTGTAAAAGGGCCAAGGAGTGCGCTGTTAGTGGCAGTTCGATCCTAGCTAAACCGTGTTTGCAGGAAAGCAAGTCCTGTTGAATTCGGGGGTGGGAGAGACACTGGGTGTTACTCTCAAGTAAGGAATCTTAAGTTTGATAACCGCGTAGAGCCAATTACCAGCATTCATTCCCTGTTAACTACCACGTTTTTTAGTGACTAACATGCATTAGCCTGCAGTCTTGTACAGATTTACCTGGGAAGTCATTCACATTCACATTCACAGGGGACTTTTAGATAGACATGAATAGGATCGCACTATTCCTGTAGGGCAGCCTTTCTAGCACACTTCAGCTGGAGTTTATGAGCTGTAGTCCAAAGCACCCGGAGGGCACCAGGTTGGGGAAGGCTGATGTAGAGCTAGGAGAGTGGGGAGGAACTTCTTGCAGCTTGAAGGCCACATGACAATGGGTGTGTGTGGCCAGTGGCAAAAGTGAACAAAATGAATGCAAATTTTGCCTTTGTGCAGTAGGCTAGTTTCTACAAACACTCCTCTCTCTCCTCTATCCAGGCAAGAAATAGGCATTATCAGAAATCAAAGAGACATTCTGGCCAGGTGAAAACACTCAATGAGAATGGCAAAGCAGGGCTGGTGAGGGGTGTGGCTTCAGAGAGGGTGCAGCCTGTGAAGAGTCCCAAGAGGCCTGGCAGACCACATTGGGGTCCTGGGACCTGAGGCTCCCCATTCTTGGGCTAGGATCATGTAAAACAGGATCTGAATCCCTGCTCAGTCATGAAGCTCACTGAGTGATCATGGGCCAATCAGTGTATCTCATATTAACCTGCCTCAGAGGGTTATTGTAAAAATGAAACGAGAAGGAAAACAGCCATGAATCCTACCATTTCCCTGGCTGAATGTTCTTGAACCTTGATAATGCCTCATTGCTTGCTATCCAGCCTCAGGACTGTCCCCAGAATGCCATATTTGCCCTGCTGCGTGCCCTCCTTGTGGTTTTGTCTGGCTGAATGTGTTTTTGAATTGTGCAGATGCTTCATTGCTTACCCCCCCTCTCTCTCCATATGTACATTAACTTTTGCATGGCTGCATTGTAGCCTACTGTACAAAGATAGGAGTCACATCCTTGTTCTGACCACCACTGGCATGTGGATCTTGAGAGGTGTCATACAAGGATATGTGGGTCTCAGGCTGAAAAAGGTTCCCTAACCCTAAGTACCCCCCCTGGTTTTCCTCTGAAATCCTAACACGGGGGTGGGGGTGTGTGTTAATCCTCTTTGACTTGATGGCCACACTCACCCTTGGCCAACTATCTGGAGCATGCACACCAGTAGCAAATGAGTCCATCCCACATTCTCACACACATACAACCTCCGTAGCAGATGCATGAAGATCAGTTCAAGAGGGCAGTTTTTGCCCCCCCCCATTCATCACTTTATCAGTCTGATGACCATAGGTGAATTTTGCATTCCCATCAGGGTGCTGGGTTGGGCAGAGGTGCTTAAACCTCTTTGTCCATCAAAGCAGTGCATCTAATTTATTTGTGTCACCAAACCTGGTGCCACCAAACCTGGTGGGAACTTTGGGGGCTATTAAGAATATGCTTGGGAGGTGGCAGAAGTTAGCACCCATGCACTAAGGACTAGAAGCATGATAGGTCTTGTGGAAGGGGTTACCCTGTATCTATCCATATTATTGCAGTCACATGCTTGCTTTCCCGAGTCATCATGAAACTGAATGACCACCACTGCCTTTGAGCACCAAGCAGACTTTATATGAAAAGTATTTCCCACAAGTTAGGGCCCTTCAGATTCTTGGAATGTGAAATGCTGACTTATTTTTAAAGAGGCATGCCATGCCAAATCTTTGCAAGGCCTGGACCTTCATCAATATTTCTAGCCAACAGAAGTGGCCAAAATCTCTTTGGTTTGGTTATTTAATTGCTAGGAAATTTCTGACCCAGAGGTCAGGACTGCCCACTGTAAATGTGGGAAATGTGTTAAAAATAAAACAGCTTCCTTTTTATTTATTCAAAAGTCACCAGATAGGTAGGTGCACAGTAACCAGAAGGAATTGCACCACTGCGATGTCAAGGTCACAGTGGGAGGTTAATGGCCAACATCCACAGGGATCATGTGTGCAGCATGGCAAAGCATGCCCAATACAATTTAAAAACTGGAGGAAAATCTCTGCTGTTCCTTCTTCGCCCCCTCATTAATAGACTTGCCGCAAGTATTTCATCCCAAGGAAATTGGCATATTGACAGCATACCTGACAACGGTAATGGGAAATTAAAATATCAGTAGTTTTAAATATCTTAATTTAAATTGCAAGTAAAGTATGACACCCTTGTTCTGGCACATCAGAACAGCATTGGTGCCACCAGAGCAAGACTTAGGGGCAGAAGACTAGGGCCCCACTCAGCAGAATGAGCTGGAGCCCCCCCCCCAAAAAAAAATGTTGCAGGGCTGGCTTATCACAGTTCTGAAGCAATACAGACATTACCCTCTGAAAATCCTCCCCATCACATCCAAGAATAGTATTAAATCTGTAAGTCTAATATTATGTAACTGCATCACTTCTGAACAGTGCCAGAAGGACCATAGAATCATAGAGTTGGAAGAGACCACAAGGGCCATCGAGTCCAACCCCCTGCCAAGCATGAAACACCACCAGAGCACTCCTGACATATGGTTGTCAAGCCTCTGCTTAAAGACCTCCAAAAAAGGAGACTCCACCACACTCCTTGGCAGCAAATTCCACTGTCGAACAGCTCTTACTGTCAGGAACTTCTTCCTAATGTTTAGGTGGAATCTTCTTTCTTGTAGTTTGGATCCATTGCTCCGTGTCCGCTTCTCTGGAGCAGCAGAAAACAACCTTTCTCCCTCCTCTATGTGACATCCTTTTATATATTTGAACATGGCTATCATATCACCCCTTAACCTCCTCTTCTCCAGGCTAAACATGCCCAGCTCCCTTAGCCGTTCCTCATAAGGCATCGTTTCCAGGCCTTTGACCATTTTGATTGCCCTCCTCTGGACATGTTCCAGTTTGTCAGTGTCCTTCTTGAACTGTGGTACCCAGAACTGGACACAGTACTCCAGGTGAGGTCTGACCAGAGCAGAATACAGTGGCACTATTACTTCCCTTGATCTAGATGCTATACTCCTATTGATGCAGCCCAGAATTGCATTGGCTTTTTTAGCTGCCGCGTCACACTGTTGGCTCATGTCAAGTTTGTGGTCAACCAAGACTCCTAGATCCTTTTCACATGTACTGCTCTCAAGCCAGGTGTCCCCCATCTTGTATTTGTGCCTCTCATATTTTTTTTTGCCCAAGTGCAATACTTTACATTTCTCCCTGTTAAAATTCATCTTGTTTGTTTTTGCCCAGTTCTCTAATCTGTCAAGGTCGTTTTGAAGTGTGATCCTGTCCTCTGGGGTGTTAGCCACCCCTCCCAGTTTGGTGTCATCTGCAAATTTGATCAGGATGCCCTTGAGTCCATCATCCAAGTCGTTGATAAAGATGTTGAATAAGACCGGGCCCAAGACAGAACCCTGTGGCACCCCACTAGTCACTCTTCTCCAGGATGAAGAGGAACCATTGATGAGCACCCTTTGGGTTCGGTCAGTCAGCCAGTTACAAATCCACTGAGTGATAGCATAGTCAAGACCACATTTTACCAGCTTCTTTACAAGAATATCATGGGGCACCTTGTCAAATGCCTTGCTGAAATCAAGGTAGGCTACATCCAAGTAAAGAGCAATGCATTTACACTATAGTATTATACAAAATGGAAATAATTCAATTGTCAAGTTACCTGTAGTGACTACTCAGGATCAGTTCCAGGGAATCAGGTAGGAAACCTTGGCAGATTGGAATAGAATTTGTGCCTTTCCTCTTGCAAGCAGTGGGTAGCAAATAGCCACTGCACTTACATACATGTAAGTTTTACGTAGAGGAGTTGAGGTCTACAAAAGAAGTGGGGGGAGAGAAGCAACATTGTGGAGTGTTCCTGTTCAAGATTCCAGCTAGCCATGCCCTTTCCCACAGTACTCCATGCCATTCCCCTAAGGGCTTCCATCTCTCCCCCTCAACAGATGCTTGCTGTTGTCTGCCCACTGAGCATTCAGGCCTCCTTAGGCTGTCTCTGGAACTCTCCCACTGCTTCTTTTTCTCAAGTGTTTTTGTACTTCTGCAAACCTTGAGGTTCTCCTAAGCCTGCCAATCCCTCTCTCTTGTGCATGGATGGTGTTGTGTTGGTTACATAAGGATTAGCTCTTCAGAGAGTGAGTTGTCACAGATTGTGCTGTGTTTCATTTCATTGCCATTTGGCCCCACTTTCTTCTTCATATCAATGTGTATCTGTGTATCTGTCTGCTAACTAAGGATAACACTTCATGCACCTGGCAAAGTTGGCGCTAGTCCACCAAAGCTTCTGTTCATCTTTAAGGTGTCGCAAAATGCTTTGATGTGTTTGCTGTAACAGACTATCCCCTCTCTAAGCAACCTGTTACTGTGAGCTTTGCAGGTTACAAATGTTTTTCTCGTGTTTCCATTGTTGCTTCTGAATGTGTAAAGTACTGATATGAGCAGAACGATGCCAGTTTGGATAGCTACATCATGACATGCAGAGAAAAGAGGAATAATGCTGCCGGGGGGTGCCGTTTCAGTAGCACCTTCCCTGTAATGAGATGATGATATGCAATGAACCTCTTGTAGAGCTTGTGTTTGCTTTTCATGGAGACGAAAATGAACCAGCTACAGCAATAACTAACAAAAAAAAGAAGAAGAGGGAACACAACAGGAACATTGCTGCCATTCACAGGCACGTCTGCTCCTTTGATGTGAACAGAAAGGAAAGAACGGCACTTGGAGACATCAATGAATGCAATTTAAAAAAAATGAAAATAACAAGTGACACCAGCTGCTGCCTCTGGAGCAAAGTAAATGAAATTCCAGGATGGTATGACTTTAAACAAAAATGCAAAGAGTGAAGGGTCATATAAATCAGTATGCTTGGCAATGCCTTGTAAATTGTTGATGTGAAAATGACAGTTGATAAACTCATGGTGGAGAGTTAACAACAATCATTTCATCTACTGCTTTTGAGTTCTCTTCCAATTTCCCACTCTAACATATACAGTCGTACCTCTACTTACGTATCCCTCTGGATACGGAATCTTTGGATTAGAGCCAAGGCAAACCTGGAAGTGTGTACTTCCGGGTTTTGCCACGCACGCATGCGCATAAGCGCTCAATCACGTCATGCGCAGAAGCGCACCTCTATTTACATAATTTTCGGGGTGTTAATTAAGTTTGTATCCAGAGGGTCCACTGTAAAGCATATTGAAAAAGAGGACAGGGGTTTGTGCACCTGTGTAGAAGAGTAGATTTCAGTGGTGTACCACCCCTGTAAGGCCTCACTGAGGATGGATGAGAAATCACCCTCTTATGTAGTCTCCTATTTTTATTTTAAGACATCTTGCATGATGTAGTGATGATGTGTGTGATTATAAAGGAAGGAAGAAGCAACCTATCTACTTGTGCATATTTCACCATTCAGAAAATCCTGAATGAGACATGTTAGCACTGTACAAAGAGCCCTGCTGGATCATACCAAAAGTCCATTTAAGTACAGCATCGCAGTGGCTAACCAGATTGCTTCCAGGAATACCACCGCCTGGACAGGAAGGCAGTAGTCGTCTCCAAATGCTGACTGCCTCAGCAACTGGTATTCAGTGCAGAGGTTCTCTGTTTAGCCATGGTGAATGTGATGGCCTGGTGCAAAAAAGGATAGGACTCATGCACCTTTAATTATAGTGTAGAAAAGGGAATTTCAATAGGTGGTGTTTGTCTGACAAGTAACACCTGCATTATCCTCTCTTCTACATACCGGTAATTATTAAAGGTGCAGGAGCCCTGTCTTCTTTTGCACCTGGAGAGCCTAAAACTGGTGACTAATAGCCATCAAAAGACGTAGAAACATAAGAACAGCTTGCTGAATCAGGCCAATAGCCCATCTAGTCCAGCATCCAGTGACCAAACAGATGCCTAACATATCCCCCATGATTCCCCCTTTAGTACTCAATACATCACATTCTAAAGCAGGCTTCTTCAAACTCAGCCCTCCAGATGTTTTTGGCCTACAACTCCCATGATCCCTAGCTAGCAGGACCAGTAGTCAGGGATGATGGGAATTGTAGTCTCAAAAAACATATGGAGGGCCAAGTTTGTTCTAAAGCAAAGGCAGAGAACCCTTTTCAGTCCGAGGGCCACATTCCCTCATGAGCAACTTTCCAGGTACCACATGCCAGTAGTGGGTGAGGCCAAAGCCAAGAATAGGTAGGAACAAAAGCAAAAGTGGGCAGAACAAAAGATATGACTATTACCTTTGTAGAGCAAGCTTTGTTATTGGCATCCATCTGTTTCAGGAGACAACGGAGGAGTATGCCTTTGGAGGTGAAGTCAATCCATTGGAGTTGCATTGCCTGCTGTAGCTGTAGAGACTGATATGGGAGAGACATGTTTTGTTGCAGCTGGGGCAAATGAAGGCATCCAGTTGTGCTGATGCAGGTGTACCATGGCAATTCTTCTTTCTATGCTTCTCCCAGCAGTCATTCCTCCCCTAGTCGCTGCTGTGGATACACGATCTGACTGATTGTCTCCAGGCACAGGAGCAGGCTACATTCCATTTACAAACATCTCTCAATCCAGGCAAGCCAGAGGTATTATCAGAGTTCAAGGACACATTCCAGCCAGGGAAACGGATTCAAGAAAGGAGTGGAGCAGAGCCTGGAGAGAAGGCCCTGACAGAGAGGATGGGAGGGCAGCATTATATATGTGGATCAGATATTTCTGTGCACTAAGAATTCCCAACTCTTAATCCTAAAGAAATGGGAAGATTGATTGGCTCTTACAATAGGGAGGCAGAGTTGGTGAGGCTGACTTTGAAATGGCAAAACCTGACCAAGTTATATTTCCCAAACCACTAGTTTCTAAAGCAAATGAAGTGTCACATTCACAGTCTTGGTATCAGAGGAGAGAGTCTAAGAAACTAAAGTGGCATTGCTGAAGAAATGGCCTCTCTTCCTGGGGAGGGCAGGGTCAGTTTCCTAGCTCATTTTCCAGCCCAGATAATAATTACTGAAATCCTCTGAAACATTCAAAAATGCATTCCCACTGCATGTGATTGATGCTATCAGCAAGCAATATTTAATGCCGGAAGTCATCCAACAATGGGGTTCTTGTTTACAGGCCCTTGGCATTTCACCACTGAAAATAGGTTTGCCACTTTGACGAGCAAATAAGGTGCTTCCACAAGTGGAATAGCACTCCTTTAATGTGTTTCATGTAATATATCACTTTTAAAATATCAGTTTCTCAGCAGAACCAGAAGCAAAAGTGGGCAGAGCAAAAGATGCCAGGAAAAGCGCATGCTTACATTTGAATGATCAGGTCTGTAGGTCTTCTGAGAGAAGGAGCAAATACACAAAATTACTATTGCTTAGGATGTAGAATCTGCTCAGTCTACAAAAACTATTATTGGGATAATTATAAGCCCCAACTAAAACATGTTTGAATTTCCAGTGCCATCTGGATAACCATCAAAAACAACCAGTTGTTCTTCATGCTGTATAAGTTGCAGGAGTTGCAACCTTTGGATCCCATGGTATGGAAGGTATGTGGGACCATCACCTGGCTGAAGCTAAACAGATCTAGGCCCAGTAAGTGTCTGGATGTGAGAACTTCCAGAAACTACATATATGCCATCTTGGTCTCCAGGATGGAAGAAAAGTAGTATCTAAACATTAAGAAAAACAATAAATATAATAATAGAATCCAGCTATCAAGGGCAGGATCTAGGGACAGATATTTCATCCTTTGAATTTCTATTTGGAGGGGAGGAAAAGTTGTCCTCCTGATTGCTGACCAAAACTTGGGGGGAAATCGGTCCAAGAACTGGGAAAACAAACCCCTAAATTGAACACATGAAAGTGCCTTTTCCTGAGTCATACCAGGGATTTTCTCTATGCAGACTACATGTTCTTCCACATACAGTCTATTCATGGTTACTCAAAAGTCAGTCGTAGGTTCAAATGTTACGGGCTCCCAGGAAATTCTATAAAAGACTTTAGTGAGTCTCTCATAAGTTGAAGCTTTACTTCCCAGGCCCTTTCCACCAACATCTACTCCTGTACTGGCATATGGTTCTGCCTAAATATTCTGAATTGTGGGAAAGCTCAAGAGTTGCTTAATGAGAAAAATTAAAAATCTGTGTACGTAATTATTCCGGGTTTGGGGCACATTCCTTGTTGTCTTTCCCCAACTTCATTTGTCCAGATGCAGAGTGAACAGTTCTCAGACTCTTAATATACATATACTCTCCTGCTAACAAATAACTGGTTCTTTTTTTTTCATTTTCCAATTCTATGGCACAGGCATGGCTGTACATGCGTACCAAAAACATTGCCATGGATCACATAATTCATCAGATGTACAAATCCTGTGCAAAGAATAAATTGTACAAAGCCAGCTGCAAAAACCCTTGAGAGAAAATGTTGTGCCTGATTTAAAAAAGAAAGGAAGTACAGTATGACATCCCCAGTGATGTCTCCAGCTTAAGGCAATCTATTCAGCAGCCTGAGGCTGCAGATTTAAACAGCACCAATTTATTTCTTGACCTGTCATAGATTCTGTGGTGCAGCTTCTTGCAGAAATTATTACACCGGAATCTACTACAACATGGTTATTTTAGGGAGGTTTGTTCCTTTTTCATAAGTTTTAATCCATTATTGAATCTCTTGCTTAAAATCATTGTCAGAGACAGAATCCTTGAAATATGTGGTGGTTTATTCTGTGCTGGGAAATGTTTTCAGCTGTGTTTGATCCATGATTGCATATGATTGGTAGCTTGTCCAAACAGCAGACCTGAAGGAGTGTCTCTACACCCATCGCTCAGCCCAGACACTGAGGTCCTCCTTTGAGGGTCTCCTAGCTGTTACCTCACTGAGAGAAGTGAGACAGAAGGCCTTCTCAGCAGTGGCACCCTCCCCGTGGAACACCCTCCCATCAGATGTCAAGGAGATAAAGAACTACACAACTTTTAGAAGACATCTGAAGGCAGCCCTGTAACAGAAAGTTTTTAATGTCTGACGTTTTACTATGTTTTTATATGCACTGTAAGCTGCCCAGATGGAGGGGGTATAAACATTTATTATTATTATTATTATTATTATTATTATTATTATTATTATTATTAGTATACCACCACCCTCTGGACCACTCATGGATCACCCCAAAATGTAATGCCAAACAAACAAATGCATGGATTGTTTTGATTCCCAAAGCATTTTGATATGTTAAATATTTATCAAAGAGGCAATCTTACTCATTCTTAAAACATGATAAGGAATGGCTCAGAAAACTCTTATAGCAGCCATCAACTCAAGAAGGTTATCTGAATCATGAGAATGAAAATGTGAATTTTCTAAATAAATAGTTCTTCTTTTCTGCCAATTAGTGCTAACATTTTTGTAACCCAGAAAGAACTTGTCTTGCACAGCAAATTTGCAAGTGGAAGGCAAGGGATGGGAAACCAATGGCACCCCAAGTGTTGTTGGACTCCAACTCCCAGCCAGCATTGTCAAGGTTCAGAGATTATGGTAGTTGTACTCCCAACAGCATCTGGAGGGCACCGCCACATTGGCGACCCGGGACTAATCATTTCCATGAGTCAGCCTCCCCCAACCTCCAGATGTTGTTGGACTTCAACTCCCATCATTCCTGATCATTGGTGACACTTGCTGAGGTTAATGGGAGTTGTAATCTAAAAGGTCTGGAGGGCACCAGGTTTTGGAATGTTGGCATAAAACAACTTCCATAAAAGATGGTTACGGGTGATTACAAAATTAAAAGTGGATCCCAAAGCTGGTCCTGGGTTTGAAAAGGTTGACCTGTACTACCTTGAGCAGTACATAGGTATCAGGGCTAAGGTGTTCATGTCTGGCCCTGGATACTTTCTACGGCAGATAATACATCTCACCACTTGGGCAGGATCACATGAAAAACGCACAAGAGGGAGGAGTCAGAGGCACACCAGCTCTTCATCCCTGATGAAGTGGTATAGTAGAGGGAGAATGCAGTTCCAGGTCTTTTTTCAGAACAGGAGCAAAGACGTCATCTGCTGGCGCACCAGGGTAATTAACAGACCCCAAGGAGACTTTCAGGTTGCTGCTGCTGTTTTAATCATTGTAGTGGGTTACAAAAGAGGCCATCAGAAGATGAGACCAGTTTACTATTCTGTGACTGTCAGCTGCTTAATAAAGTTGGGTATTTGGATATTTGCTGATTCTGCTCTTTAATGTGTGCATATAATGGATCAGTGCAGCTGCTTGCATCCTTGGACCATTCTTGGGGGGTTGGTTAAGGGGCTGTTATGATGACCTCCTGGATGTCAGAGTTTTCTGTGACACCTCTGCTCTTGAGTAAGAGTTAGCCTGGTACTAATGTACTCTTTAAACAGTTTACAGAGGCATTAATGATACATGCAACCTAACATCAAGTTCTTCCATTAGCAGACTTTAGACTGGTTTGGAGAATCACCTTCAGGGTGACTAGTAACAAGGCACATTAAGCTTCAGGCTTGGGTATCTCCCCCTCCCCCCAACTCCCCCTCCTATAAGGTGCTGGTGGAGGCTCTCGAGGGCAGGTTGTTCAAACTGCCAGAGGGGAGTTTATCTAATTTTACTACAAGTTTTTCATTCCCCCTGCACCTAACCCTACAAGTATTTCCCTTGTTCCTTCACCCTTCTGCTCTCTTTGTGGTTAACTTTTGGAACCTATCCTCTTTCTCTAGCCACATTTTTCTATCCCCCTACCCAGTTCAGTGACTTGGCCTCCCCACCCCACCAGCAAAACCCCAATTTTGCAAATGTCCAGGACTCCAGTTCCTTCGCTTGAGAGGTCATAGCGGCCACAACATGCAGTAAGGGACCCCTCCAAGCTGTGCTATGACCCATCCTATCAGGTAACCAAGACGGCTGCAACACTACATAAAGCTTTCAGTAAACTTGTTTCAACAAAGGCTAGAGCTGAAGTAAATCTCAATGAGTCCTTTCCTCCACTCCATCTTCCCCAAGCTCCACCCCTCTGGCCTGAAAACTGGATCTTAAAGGGCTAATCCCTTGGCCTGAGTACTTATTTGCTTTGATGTGGCCTTCTATCGGGAGCACTTGCTGTGGTACCCTGCAGGTGTGGCAGTGTGGTAAGCACTCAATTCCTCAGGTGAGTCAGGCCCAGGGGATACTTCTGTGGGTGTCCTGTATCGGGCGCTAGATCACCAGCTCGTTGGAATTACAACTGTAGGAACCCTTCACCTAATGGTTTATTATGTTGGCTGCCAATCAAGAGAAGTTGGTGGTGTTGCTTAGCAACCAGCCAGAATGGCATGATCCTTGCTGAGGTAACTAATGTGCTAATTGGCTGTGCAGTTCTTTGAGTGTTTCCCCTCTGTATGTTTAGCTGAAAATCATGCTACTACCAGCAAGGCCTGAATTAAGAAAGACAAAACCTCTCTATTTCTCCTCATATCATGTACTGTTTTCTTAAGTTTACCCAGTAAGGCATTATCATGTTCTTTTCTCTCTGGATTCTACCTGCATTGTTTTAAGTGACTCTGCTAACATAGCCTAGATTCTATGGGCTCAGGACCACCAGCTTCAGGCTCTGTGGACTCTGAATCAGTTAGCACCAGGAACCTGGTTCCCAGACAGTGGTTTAGCAGCCCCAGACGTGACTGGCTCTGAGATCAAGGCCAGCACCACGGCAGGCTGTGGCACCTGACTACATATTTAAAGCAAAGTTATGAGTGAATAGATTGGATCCAAGAGCATTAAAAGAGAAGATAGAAAAAAATCACCCTTAAACCAGATCTGCCTTGCGCAAGCAATGCATTTGGCAGGCAAGCCTGCAGTCCTAAGGGGCCATGGTGAGGTACCCAGAGTGTTTGGAGTTCCGTGCAGCTGGAATTTCAAATATGCTGGCCATCATCCACCATGCTCAGTTAGTGCAAGGAAGAGACAGGCAGCCTCTTTTCCTGTTTGAAATGTCAAGCACTCCGCAATGTTTGGAAATAAGTCGAGACCCTCATTGCTCATTTCTTTCCATCCAGGAAACGGGAAATTTGTGGTATAGGGAGGTGAGGGAAGGATGATGGTGAGATTGTAGCCATGGCAACCAGCAGAGATGACCTCTACTGCCTGGGCTTCTCTCATTTGATTGGCTAAGCTCTCAAGTGAGATGGGTCTCTTTCTGCTTTGTGGGTATATATTACCTCTGGCTCAGTTGCCATATTTTTGCAAGTTTCTATGACAAGTGAAAGCTCCTTCGAGGAGATTTATGGAGCTGAAGTAGAGAATTCTTAATGTAGGAAGATCAGACAGGATGTGGTTGGAAGGAACATTGTTTCTTGAGCCTGGTTAACCCTTTTAAAAGCTGCTTCGTGATTGTACCACTTGATTGGGCTTTGAACATGTGGGCATTCCAAGGGGCAGCTGTTTCTAGTCTTTTCCTACCCCCTGCACTAGTAGAATGTGCAAGCAGACACAAGAAATAAATCAAGTTAGGAATGCACAACACCTAATTTGATGTTTGATAGGAATTATGATATATCATTGTGATGTTCCTGGGAACCTTTGAAAGGCTCTGTCCCTAAGATTAGTCTCTTCCATCAGTCCAATTAAGTCCAAACATTCCTTGGATACCAGCCTCCACCACCTACTGATTTGGAGAGAGCAGTAGGAATCTCCCTTGGAAATCTGACTTGGGCCCAGTCCCACTTAAGAACGAAAGAAGAGCCCTGCTGGATCAGACATTTAGTCTAGTGTCCTGTTCTCACAGTGGTCATCCAGATGCCTATAGGAAGCCCACAAGCAGAACATGACTGAAATAGCCCTCTCTTCACTTGCAATTCTCAGCAACTCTTACTCAGAAGCATACTGCCTCTTGCAGTGGAAGGCAAGTATAGGCACTGAGGCTAGTCACTTCATACATGGGATGAAATATATCTGCTTTTGAAATCCCCCAGATCATTACATGTCAAATTCTATTTTGCTAATATAACACTTTCCAGAGTTTAAATGTTTTATCCTAAAAAGACTACCTCTATCCCTAGCTGCTATCCTTACTCTGTTTACATATTTACTGACATCTCTCTCTAATCCCATTCCCCCCTGCCTGTCTCCAGCTGTCAGTTTGCCATTTTCCTAAATGACAATCTCTACCAGTCACTTCCTCTAGCTCTGTCCAACATTCTGCTCAGCCCTGTCAATCATTTGTAACACAATGTTTAAATTATCAAGTGGGGTGGATTACGTTTGGTTGGTTGGGGATACATTGGGCTGGAGGCTGGAGGAATAATGTTGTTAGATGATATATGAAATATATCTATAAACTAATTATAAATACAATCATCATGGGTGTATGACACAAGCACAGAATTTGATCTCTGCTCCTTATTGACAGAGCAAAGTGAAGCCTATTGGATGAGACCAGGATTGGTGCATGTGTGTGGATGAAATCCCTTCTTTCGCAGTTTTCCTCTTTAAAATTACTTTCCATCCTCCAAGGCTGCTACTTACCCTTGTAATGTTTTGCAAATAGCTCCTTAGGGGAGATTTCAGTTTGGGAAAAGGTACATTGCACCCTCCAGTGATATGGTCACCATCCAGACTGGGTCTCCACAACTGCAATGTTCTAGTTGGGGCTGATGGGAGTTGTAATTCAAGACATCTGAAGGGTACCAATTTTGGGGAAGGCTGTTCTACACACTAAATAATATGTGTTTAAATGAATAGACCTGTGTGCTAGCTCTTTGTGCCAAAGCCACAAATGTCTTTGTATAGAAGAAGCTGACTTGTGTGGATGACATTGTTTTACTTTTGATAACAAGGTATATAGTAACCATAACAGAAGCTTATAAAATACAATGCTATGCTTTTCCTGTGACTTAAACCTTGATTATAAATAAATAAAACTAGGCCTTTTAAACCTTACTTAGATGCTTCACCCTCCCCCAATCTGAAATTATCTTCCACCCTCCTAGGTTTGTTTCAAATGATTCCTGGCCAAGGCAGAGCAGCAAATGACCTTTAGTCAAGGTGAACAGTACCCAAAGCTAGTCAAGTTCTTTACGTATTTCATTCAGAAAATCACCCAAGAACCATTTGCTGCTTTTTTGTGACATCCCAAATCTGTTGCCTGAGGCAGCCGCTTCACTCCATCTCATGATAGGGCCACCTATTACTGAATACATTTTCCCTTATGTAACTGCATTTAACTGAATGGCCTCCTGATCATGAAAGAGAAGTGCAAGACTCATCAGATGCTTGCGGCCACCTCTTTCAGGGGAAGTGGAGATCCACATTCTCCCTGCCTTGCCATCCCCCAGGCATTAATTTTGCAGGCTGTCTGCTGCTGTGAAGCATTTTCCACACTCGTGTTGCTGCCCAGACTTGCCTCAGAAGGCTGTGGCATTTTGGGCAGCTGTGATCACATGTAGCAGCAAATAAAGTGCATTTTTTTTTAAGTTGGAAAGAAACCCATCACAAAAGGAAAAATCTATTAAATGTGATGTTCAAGGGCGCTGGCCAAAATATCTTACATCTGGAGCTTCTGTTCTCTCTCAAAGTGTGACATTCACACCCAGCAAAGGAAAAATAAAATAGTAATGGAGACGTATGCACAGCTCAGACAAAGTGATACATCATCTCATCCGCATACAAAAACACAGAAAAGAAAAACAAGAGGGGAGCAGGACAAAACAATGGTATATGAATTACGGTAGTTATCAGATGATATTTACAGTTCAAGCCAATTTATTTATTACTTTTATATTCAACCTTTCTCCCAATGATTTCAAGGCAGCGGATATGATTCTACCTCCCCCCACCCCAAATATTCTCTCAACAACACTGTGATGTTGGCTAGGCTGAGAGAGAATGTGACTGGTCCAAGGTTGCTGAGAGAGTTTGGTGGCATGGGTTGAGGAGATTTGAATCTGGGTGTCTCCGGTCATAGGCAGTCTAACCACTGCACCACACTGCCTCTGTGACAGATGTTTGTTTCCCCAGGGAAGTCAGTGAGAATTATACTTCTACAAAAGAGGGGTTGTTTTTTTTTTTAAGGGAGGAGTGGAATATCTGATGGCGAATTCTCAGAACCCTTGCCAAAATAACACTTCCCTGTAATTCACTGCGAGAACCTATGGCTGCATAGAATCAATCAAGCTGCCTAGGGCATGTTCTATCGAAGAACAGGATTTAAACTTAATAAATAAAATAAAATGTAGGGGTTTTTTTGTGAAGGTACTCCCTGAGAGTGAATTATTATACCCTCCAGTGTTGGTCCATGCTAAGGCAGAGACATTGACCCTGACGCTAGCCTCCGAGTAGCTTTTACTTCAGGGCAAACTTCCAGCACAGCCAAATTCACTCACAACCCCATCTAACCTCAAATCTCTTCCAGTTGAATTTCCAAATGCTTCAGCTGACTATTATTATTTTTTAAACCAAAACATTTGTGTCACCTTATTCCAGTAAGAACTTTACACAGCCTCATAGCACAACACAGCCACTGGCTCCCTTCCTCTTATATTTGCCAGCAAAGTACAGTTATTACACCAGGAAGAAGAGCTTAATTCTGAAGGCTCAGCTACCCACCCTCACCTCAGCCTTTGCCTCACACTTCCATCTTTAGCCAACACTTCCAGCTGCCATCATTTCTCTCAACAGGCAGTTAGCTGCCCTTTCTTTACTGACTGGACCCTCCAACCAGTCAGTTTGTTAGTCCCCTGACCAATCAAAATGAATTTACCTGACCCAGATCCCTTCTATAAATATTAAAAAGCCATTCTCATTCTCCTTCGCTCCCTATCTGCTTGTGTACACATTATACCCAGTGCTATTTTTTTTTCTAGAAAAAGGGGTGCCGGAACTCACCATGAACTCTGTTAATGGGCATGGCACCCACCTGAGAGGTGCCAGAACTGAGTTCTGGCTAGTTCCAGCTGGACAAAAGCCCCGATGATTATACCTTTAAAACATATTGGAAGCATATTCTGTCCTTCAAGGAATTCTGGGTACTGTAGTTGGTTAAGGGATTATGGGAATTGCAACTCTGTGAGGGGTAAACTACAGGACCCAGAATGTTTTTGAGGGAAACAATGTGCTTTGAAGGTATATGGCATAATGCAGCTTCTGCTACTTCTAAACAGGCCTGCAACATGGGAACAGCACAAGGCCTTGAACACTGACAGCCATCCTCAGAAATCAACAGAGGTCACAGACATACAAAGCGCAAAACATAAACAGATGCTCAAATACACAGCATTTCACCACCAGAAGAAGTTAATGCTAACTAGATGGTGCGGGCTAGCTAGATCATTGGTAAAAAGTCCATTTCATCTATGAGCCTTTTCCAAGTCATTGATAGCTTCTGATTTTTTTAAGGGAAATGTTCTTTGTCAAATTCCAGCATGAATCGTTAAATCTGAAGCTACCAATAACTCAAGAAAGATTTGTCGTTGAAATGGACACATTGCCCATGATTCATAATTGTTGTGGTTTTATAATACTGTACAGTGGTACCTCGATTTACAAACTTAATCCATTCTGAAAGTCCGTTCTTAAATCGAAACCGTTCTTAAACTGAGGTGTGCTTCGCCTAATGAGGCCTGCCGCCGCCGGTGCCCTTCCACCATTCAGATTCCATTCTTAGACTGAAGTAAAGTTCTCAAATTGGGACACAATTTCTGGTTTTGTGGAGTTCATAAACCAAATAGTTCATAAACAGGGCTGTTCTTAAACTGAAGTACCACTGTATTCATTGTTATTTGGATTTGTATAGATTTGCAAATTTGTATTGATATCATAGAATCATAGTGTTGGAAGGAACCAAAATATTAGATATAGAAATGATAGAGATATATTTAGAACACTTTCTAATTTTTTCTTGTGAAACTCTTTTAACATATATGTCTTTCATGCATCACAATAAAGCAAAATGAGAACACTGTCTACTTGCTTTAAAAAAACCCCTCATTTTTAATGTCTCTTTGTTTTTATTAAGCCTTCCATTTCTTCTCTCTTCCTCCCCATTACAAATAGGTAGTTGTGGAAGTGGTAGGAGAAAGTTCAAAGCTGATAAAATGCTGCTCTTTCTAACCTCAGGGGTCAAGTCAGAAAGCAATATCTAGGCTGGAATTTATTTTTTATGGGATAAAAATGTGCCTTCAGGCATCTCTCTTAAAAATTCATGCAGTGAAGGCAGTTTCAGGAAAGGGATAAATTAATGCTGAACCAATTGAGCCAAGATTTCTCAGAAGACATTTTTCTGACAAAATTTCTGAGATTTCTTTTTTTTGGGAGGAGGCCATTTCGCAGATCCCACCCCCTATATTCTTCACCATTTTTTGTGGCAGTCACCATTCCCCAACATACAGTGTCCTGAACCAACACTATGGCTGCACACACCCCTTACATTTAAAGCACCCCCCCAATAATTTGGGGAACTGTAGTTTGTTAAGGGTCCTGGGAATTATAGCTGAGGGTGTAAACTAGAATCACTTCCCATTATTCTTGGAGGAGGGAGATGTGCTTTAAATGTATGGTGTGTGTGTAGCCTGGGTATGGTGCATTACCTGAAGAGTGGAAAATGTTGTCCAGGATGCCAACACGGTGGCTGCTGCCACCTGCAGCCTTAAAAGAATAAGGTCTGTGCCACTGCCAATGGTGAGCCCTGCCCTTGAGAAGCTGTTGGAGAATTCCCCCTTCCTCAGAAGAAATTCAGTGAAATGATCCCCGTTCCCTAATTTCTCAGCCCACAGCTATGGTGGACTAACCGCACACAGCTCAATAATTTGCAGGAAGAGCAGAAGGTACCAGTCCCTGGCTTCTCCAGTTAAGAAGGTACATTGATAAAATGATGACCTGCTTCAGTGTAATGTGGCTTCACACATTCTTATGAAGTAGGTCAACCCTCTGTTACTATGGTGACAAAATGGCACTGAGGATAGTGCTGTTGCACTTTTAATCAGGGCTCAGCCAAGTCATTTTGGCCACCTGAGGCCAAGATGGCTAAACACCGCCCCCCCTCCAATCCACAGTCAGAAGCCAACTGAACTGGCTTCTACCCTGGCAACAGGAAAGCGTACTTCAGCTCAAGTTTAGGATGTGTGGCACGGACTGTTTAGCACACAACAGATCTATCCTAAAATGGTGGCCGTTGTGGGGAGATTGTGGGGCAATGGTAGAAAAAGGCAGGGGACTGCCACAGCCACACCCAGCAACTGCTGCGTGCAGCAGTCAACACACTCTGCCTAATGAGAGGACCAGTCCTGATGCTGAAAGTGGCAAAGAAGGATGGAAGTTTAGCTGACACAGCTTGCCATTGCAAGGTGCAGGGGTGAGAAAAGATGAATGTGCTAAAAATCCCTGGCTTCTACATAACTGTGAAATGGGTGTCTCCACTATCAACTGCTACACAAAGAGAAGGCACACCACATCCCATCAGGGGTGCACTTTGACAATATGATGCCATCTATGCGGCTAAAATTTGATGCCCCCTGCCTAAGCAGACTTTGGGAAGGAGATATGAGGCTTTGGCAGGGTCTAATAATAATAATAATAATAATAATAATAATAATAATAATAATTTATTATTTGTACCCCGCCCATCTGGCTGGGTTTCCCCAGCCACTCTGGGCGGCTTCCATAGAAACAAAAAATACACTAAAATATCACAGATTAAAAACTTCCCTGAACAGGGCTGCCTTAAGATGTCTTCTGAATGTCAGGTAGTTATTTATCGCTTTGACATCTGATGGGAGGGCGTTCCACAGGGCGGGTGCCACTACCGAGAAGGCCCTCTGCCTGGTTCCCTGTAGCTTTGCTTCTCACAATGAGGGAACCGCCAGTCCTACAGTCCTCCTGTCTTCTTCCCAAAGCCTAGTTGCTTGCTCAGCTTTGGGAAGAGCTATGGAGAGCTCTAGCAAAGGCGGTTGCACTGGGCGCAGAATGTATGGGGCGCTGCAGCAGGCACTGCAACTATGACATCCAATGGAAGGCGAGAGGCAGGGTGTGCCTGATTTTGGCATCACACAGGGAACCACTAAAATTTGAGACACCAAGGTCTGCCACTGGCTCTAGGACCCTGCCAGAGCCCTCATGCCTCCTTCCCGAAGCAAGAGCATACTATGCTTTGGGAAGGAGGCAGGAAGATGCCCCTTAGATTCTGTGCCCTGCCCTATATCTGCATCTGATCTCATGACCTACCACCTATTATTGACACCAGAGGCATAGTGGTGGTGGAGTGTGCGGTATACATGTGTGTGCATATATACAGTCACAGTATATAGCATAACACCCAGTTTATTAGGATCAGCATGACTGCAATTCTATGCATTTTTTTACTGCATGCGAGTAAGCTCCATTGAACTCATTGAGGTGTGCTTACTTCCAGGAGAGGCTGGCCTATTAGGTTGAATAGGATACTGCCCCAGCAGCAGTGCTGGATTAAACCCTGTGGAGGCCTCAGGCAGTCAAAAATTGGGGTGGGGGGGTGGGGCTTGCAAATTATCTTGAAGCTTCTACTTGGCTACTCACAAATATTCTACCAGAATCCAACTCCCAGAAAACTTTGTATCTGGAGGTTTCTTGTGCATGTGCTCTAAATAGGATAACATTGAACTAAGAAAACTTGCTTGCAATTTTCTTTCAAGATAAAATCAATATTATTTTGATCCATTGTCATGGAGCCTACTCTGCCTATTTGTAATCCGGCTCTGCCCAGCAACCTCATCGTGTCCTCAGCCAGCCCCCACCTTCTGGCCTTCTTACTTACATCCAGTTCAGAGTGCAAGGTCTGTCAGCTTAGGCTCAGTGCTGCCCTTGTAGAACTCAGCAGGGAGAATGATGGTGACAAAACTAGAATTACCGTATTTTTCGCTCTATAACACGCACCCAACCATAACACGCACGTAGTTTTTAGAGGAGGAAAACAAGAAAAAAAAAATTCTAAATGAAACAGTGGATGTATGATTTTTGTGGTTCATGCTGTGGCCACAGACATGTGATCTGACAGTGAGTTTGGAGTAGCCCAATGCAAAAATCCTGAGGATCCATGCTTTGTAACCACATTTTTGCACCACTGCGGCCCCAGGCAACAGTGGGTGTGTGATTTTTTGGGTGTAAGATGTAGCCATGGACATGCTATGTGATCTGATGGTGAATTTGGGGTGACCCAGTGCAAAAATCCTGAGGATTCATGTGGATCCGTGCTTTACACTCGTGTAAGCAGCTCCTCTCCTCTCCCGCTTTGTTCCTTTAAAGAAGCAGGCTTTCTGTCCCTCTCTCCTCCCCACTCAGCGGCTCTTCTCCCACTTTGCTGTTTCAAAGTGAGCCACGGAGGAGGGAAGGAATTGGAACCATGGATCCTCTGCTCATGACTGCAGCAGATCCCCCCCCCCCGCGACCCGTAGGCATTCCCTCCATAACACGCACAGACATTTCCCCTTACTTTCTAGGAGGAAAAAAGTGAGTGTTATGGTGCAAAAAATACGGTAATTGGCTTTGTCTCTCATTAGCTGTGGCTCCACCTACTGCTGGCCATCCTGTCTTCCACCTCACCAGTCACAATAGGCACCAGTCACCACTTCTTACTTCGGACTGCATAGGATCAACTTGTAAAACATTGTGAGCTTTACCCAAAGTATGTTCAACTAGCTCAACTGCAGCCTTTAACTTTCAGTTAAAATACAATCTTGCAAAGAAATGTTCCTACTTAAAGTGTGAACTCCATCAAAGAAAAGGAATGAAAGATCAGGTTTGAGTATGCAGTGTCTGCTTCTTATCCTCATTCTCTGACTTCCTCTACACCTCATTTGCTTGGCAAAAGAAACTGGGCCCCTCCGTTACTGGATGCTCCTGTTCCAGAAAAATAATTAAAACAAAATCCAGAGGTGCACTCCACTGCATTCCCTCTTAACTACACTACAGATTGATACTGACTCTGCCACCAGGTCCTAGACCCCACCTGCCCTATACACATGAAGTAATATCACACCACTGCAAGTAGTCATAGATTCCCCAGAATAAAGCTGCAAGCTATAGTTTGTTAAGGGTGCTGAGAGTTGTTAGAAGGCCACATATTCCTCTCATAGAGCTACCATTTCAATCTAGAGTGGTTTAAAAGTCAATCTCTCTTCCCAAGGAACTCTGGAAATTGTAGCTCTATGAGGGGAATAGAGTTTGCCTAACAATTCTCAGCACCATTAACACTGTTACACCACATTTCACACAATTCATTGAACTCAACATTGACTTTCCTGTGTGTTTGTTTGGCTACACTTTTAATCACATTGCATTTAGTTGATTGGGGAGCCACGTGTATGCTGCAATTGCGTAAAGGATGTAGATTTGCAGGTGGGGTGGGGATAAAATAAACTGCTCAAAACGTGACGCCTGCAATTCCTTTAAAAAGAGCTACAGCTTCCAGATCATTTATCACACCTCCAAGTGTCTGTGCATTCCTTCCTACCTATTTCGAAAAGCTGCAAACATAAATAAAGCCCCACTTTTGGCAGTTCAAATGCAAAAAGACAGAAATGAGGTCAGTACAGTGGAAAGAGATGTTTAAATGATGCTGTAAGAGAGGATTAGACTGCATTCTTCCATGAGATGGTTTGGATAGGCTGGGGAGATGCAACTCCACCCATAAGGTGTCCCAACACCAAACGTTTAACAACAATCCACATTAGACTATGACTGGCTTTGAGTATATCACCTATATAGGGGCAGGAAAAGGAATGTGCCATTTGTCTGCAATATATCTGGTGGTGATGGGTGATTAAGCCTACAGACGAGGAGCGTTGGATCTCATGCATTCAGCATGAAATTGCTCTTTACCTTCTTTCTGCCCTTCTTTCCCATTATATCCATGTGCATGACCACGGTCAGCTGATCTAAAAGCTTGATGCTTTCATTTAAGTCTCTCTGACTAGCCCCTTATGACTGGCACTGCCTCTTAGAAGCTCTCTGTGGAGCTTGGGATGGGGGAAGAAATCAGAGTCAGCTCACATTTAAAGGCAATTCTACCTACTTAGCACTTTCTGATACAAGGCATGAACTGAGGGCTTATCCACACCCCTGCTTTCCCAGCTGCTTTCCCTTGGGGAATCATGATCTTTAGCACAGAATTGGAACAAATGGCAATTGGGTTTTCTGCAGATTGCTGTCTGTTTTGATTTAATGCTAAAGAGCAGCCTTTCCAGGGGGAAAGCAGGGGGCAAAGGCAAAACTGCTAGGCCCCATGCATAGAAAGCAGGGGTCAAGTGGAAAGCCACGTTGTAGGCACAGGACAAGCAGAAGGGTGGATAAGCCCTGAAATGCAGCCAACCTTCAAAATTCACACTTCTCTGAATTTTGCAGTGCAGTTCTCCAGCCAAGTGATGAGTACAAAAATGCATGTACTGCGATGGTGTGTGCATAAAAATGCATATATGAGAGAAAACAACATACAAAAATATTATATTAGGGGAAATGCTTTGCAAAAATGTGTATATTAGGAGGAATTCACACTGAAAAGATTTTCATTAAGACTTATTTTTTAAAAACTGCAAACTGATGTGGACATTTGGAGAATTTAAGATGGGAAAAATTGAAACTGAAATTGACAGACTTACACTTTCTGGAGCCACTTTTCTCTCTTGCTTCAACCCCCAGTTAAAAATCCCCACATGAAACTTATACCCTGCACATTCAAAAGCCATTTGCTTGCTTGTCTCTGTTGTCAGTCTTGCTTCCCCCATGTCTCTTTCCCTTCCCTTGACCTTCTCTCCCACACAGTCATCATTTATTGAAACAAGTACTGAAACTTTTTTGGGAACTGTGCCTGTAAGTGCTGCAAATTAGTATTTATTGTATTTTGATACTATGGATCCTGGAGATTTTAGCTTGGGATCCTATGACTGTATTCTTTCTTGGAAATCAAAGAGATTTTTAAAATGGTGAGCAGTACATAAATTATATGCATGCATGTATAAATAAATATAAAGTTTAGTTTGCATCCTCTTTGAGGGAGACCTCTGTGCAACTTTTTTTCCTAGTGGAATGTAAATTAATGACACTGTGCAGATAACTGCAGCCTTTGTCCTCCCAGCTGCTGAGAAACACTGCTAAGTATCCAGAAACTGTTGGACCTGGGAGGGCATACTCAGTCCTTCACATTTATTTCCTCTTCCCTGGACTCCTCAGGAACCATTGCCTGGTTGGTGCTTGGAAGTGTGGTGGTGTGGATTGGGGCTTGCTTAAAGGGCCTGGTGGGGGCAACGAACCAGTGAGCACTTGTGGCCCATCACAAACATGAAGCAAGGCAACTTAGGCACCCCAGGCCCAACGCATCTTATACAGAGGCATATTTTCTAACTGTCAATGCTTGATATTAGTCTCTGCTCCAATTTGTTAATGTCACCTTAAATTTTGAGACCAATCCTCTAGAAAGTTTGCAGGCCTCTTGAATTTTGTTTCCTCTGTTAAGAAGATCAGAGCCAGCTTTGTCACTAACTACCGTATAAAAGAATGCTGTAGCCACAGCTATTGCAACCCACTATAACGCATGTAGAGTGCTACTTAATCATTGAACCGATTATGTATGTTCCTTACTGTTACTTTTTGTAACTGACAATCCAATAATATGTATTCCATATGCTGTTTTCATTTTTATGTTGTATTTCTGGTGTTACTGTTGAAAAACAATATAATGCATATTAAAAATAAAAATAAAGGAATGCTATTGGATGCCTGCCTAGAGTCAGTCCATTGACAGTAACATGAACTGAATGTTCTTTTTACTTACTTTATTATTAAATTTGCCCGTCACTTTATCTTGCCCAGGGCAACCCAAAACAACTTAAAATCAAAGAGTAGCTCCTTGTAGGACACATTTTAAAAGAAAGTCCTGTGGGACTAGATCAGTTCAGCATTCCCAATGCTGACAAGCCTAGAGCCATAATAGCTGATCTTCTACTTACCTCTACACACTAACCTCAGCTACCATAACTAAATAAACCATGTCTTCTTCCTCCCCTCCCCATCATTTCTAAGAAAACTATGCTTTCCGCCCATCTAGGCAGCTCTGAGCAGGAAAGATAGAACTAAGGCCTCATTTGCTCAGTTAACAACATTTCATTGCCTTGAATTGTCCCACCACCGCAGTAATTTAATTAGGGTGAGGCAACAGCAGCACCTTCCTCCAGGCAGAAAGCAGAACTGGTTCTCTAAGTTTGGGCAACACATTCAGAGGCAGCAGGCCTCTCTATGCCTTCTTTATATATTGCTGAGAAGTGCCTTGGGATCAATGATGAAAGGTGGTATGCAAATCTGGACAAATGAGCAAAGTAAATAGAAGATTGAGTTTAGGTAACACTGAAATCCAGAGACAGATAACCAGTGGTGCAGTGGTAAAATCTGAAGAGCAGGAATTCATCTTGATGGCCCCTATAGTCATCACACCCACCCCAGGCAAGTAAAAAAATGAATATAGCTATATTACTTTCACATGCACACGCCCAAAGGACAACAGTACCATTCACACACATGAGGAAGGCGTCAGCAGCAGGCTTGGGGGAACCCCAAGGTTTGTAGATGTATATACATTTTTGGGTGGGGGGTGGAACCAAAGCTGGGGATGGGATCAGGAGACCAAAAGCAGCTCAGTGAGGACTGAGCATGCTCAGTGGGCACAGAATACTGAGTGTCTGGGGTATGGAATGGAAAGGAAATATAGAATATTGTTGCATTTTAAGCCTCTGTCTTTTAATTCCAGTGCTAGAGCCCACAGATTCCT
The DNA here is from genome assembly GCF_964188305.1 of Podarcis bocagei. Lineage (NCBI taxonomy): Eukaryota > Metazoa > Chordata > Lepidosauria > Squamata > Lacertidae > Podarcis > Podarcis bocagei. Next base: position 27,735,050 of record NC_138132.1, read on the forward strand.
TCCAGATTTGTTTCAGCCACTGGTTTAATAGTTTGCTGGCGCCACCACGTGGTAGAACAGGCATATGATCACATTGAAAAAAAAGGCTAGCAAAAGATTAGACTAGGAGCCTTTTCACACACCATAGAATCATAGAACTATAGAATCACCATAGAATCATAGAACTGTAGAGCTGGAAGAGAAACCAAGGGTCATCTAGTGACTAGTCTAATCCCCCACAATACAAAAATCTCAACTAAAGCATCCCTGACAGATTTCCTCCCAATCAAAGAGGATAGTTCCAATTCCTTAGTTCCACTGTTGAAGAAATTTCAGGCAACTGTAAATTCTCAGCAGCAGGACCTTTTGCAGGATTCTAAGAGCCTGCTGGATCAAGCCAAAGGCCCATCTAGTTCAGCATCCTTTTCTCACAGTGGCCATCCAGATGACATATATATTACTATCTAACCATTATTTATGTGAAAATGGAGGGGTGGCATTTGCAACAGGAGTGTGCATTCTGGTGAATGAAGATTTTATATTCGAGTTACAAACCCGATTGAAATAAGAATCACTTAAGTCAAGTGTTAAACACCCCCTATAGGCCACAATAGGGCACGATTAAAGCTTACAGTGAAAATTCCCTGCCCTCTTTCACAATTGCATCACAACTGTTGTTGAAAACTAAACAGGTTTTAAAAGCAGTCCCTGATAAGATGTATGGCGAGTGAAAAGGATTATTCAGACATGTAACCCAAGTGGATTGTAAAGAACTCCAAAATAATATTTTCAAACTAGATGAATGGGGAACAAAATGGTAAGTAAGGTTTCATGTGTACATCAGGGCAAATACACCCAGAGAGATGGGGCTGAACTGGCTTTAAATAGGAAAGAGATCTGTGGGTCACGGTGGATGGATCAGTTACAACACCAACTCAGTTTGTGGCAGCTGTGAAAAGGCAAATTCCATCCTATTGGGCACTATTAGGAAAGGGACTGGTAATAAGATTGGCATTATAGTAGTGCCCTCAAATAAATTTGCCACGTGACAACATTTGGAATACATTGAACAGTTCTGGTCATCCCACTATATATAAGAGCTGGAAAAGGGGCAGCAACCCAAATGAAGGTTGGAACACTGTGCTTATAGGAATCGCTGGAAGGGTTTGGGGCTCTCAGGTGTTTAGAAAAAATATATTACTAAGGGGGGTGGGGTAGGGACATGATCAAGTCTGATAAAATTATGCGTGGTGTGGAGAAAATGGATAGAAAGGACTTCAGACCCCCAAAATCCTAGAAGTTGGGGCCAGCCTATGAAGTTGACTGGCAGTAGATTCAGGGTAGGCAGAAAGTACGTCTGCACAGAGAATACAATTGGCAGTGAATTCCATAAGCTCATCAGCTTAGGTGACTTCAAAAGGAATTTGTCAAACCCAGGAGGGATAAGCAGCTGCAAGATATGAGAAGGGAGGGCTGCAATAAAATGTTGCAGTGAGAATCCACAGCCCTGGACAGCAGTATTCTTGTTCAGAACTCCAGGCCACTTGGAAGAGGAGCCTGGAGCACTCTGCTGGAGTTCAAAGTAGGGCAGGATTCAGGAGATGGAAAAGGGACACCATTTCTTCCTTTCTCATCTGGCTGAAACCTCCTCTGTTGCACTATCAAGAATTACAGCTTGGGGACTGCTTGCCAACTCCAAAACTGAGAGGTTTATTGCTGTAGCATATACCACATGCGTAGGAAGTTTCCAGAAGTGGGAAAGAGATAAGGCATCACTTTTTCTTTCCAGTCTGAAAGAGCCCTGTTATCTGCAAGGAGGGAAATTGCTTTTTAAACTCATAACACACGTTGGGCTCGTCACTCACTCTCAACTCAACCTACCTTTAAGGGATGCTGTGAGGCTAACATGGAGAGGAGAACTATGTACGCTACTTTGAGCTTCTTAGAGGAAAGGTGGAATATAAATTGCAAAAATAAAAAATAAAATAAACATCACCTACAAGCCTAGTCCCCACCTGCAGGATATTTACCGTCCTAACATGATAATAAGGTAATTAATGGTGTAAAATTCCCCCACAGTGGACAGTGAGATGAACAACATATGTTTTGTCAGACACTGAACTGCAGAACAAAATGGTTCTTATCTAAATGCTTTAGCGAAATGACCTTGTAGACCAAAGCCAGGCAGTACTGTGTTTACAGTAGACATTAAATGTGGAGATTTGTCTGATGGTTTGTATCTTGCCTTCAACTTTGAGTCAAGACACCACTCCAGTGGAATACATTACATCACTGCAGATGTTTAACCTAGGCTATTTCAGGCAGTCTCTATCAATTCATTGTGGAAACAAACTGTTTTCTGTTAAAATAGAGTTCCAGGCGTTCAAACTAGGTACATGACAAGAAGCCATCCCTTTTAAAGTTGCAATGTGATTTCACTGCAATAAAATAACAATGACTTGTTTAATTGTCGAGCTTTCTCGATAAGCAAAAGCCATTTTAATATATTCTCTTTGTCAGTGGCCTGTCCAGCGCAGCAGCTGGAGCAACTGTGTGTTTGGAGATGTGTGTCTTTCTTGCACAATGTGTCCTCACAGCAGGAAATACTGGTGCAACACTAGCACAACTCTGCTGTAGCTATGCCAAACATGTTTGTTGCATAAAGTGTAAACCAGCTCTTCTGAATCTTGTGCGGTTGCTGTGGAAAGAGTGCTATTTTACAGGGCAATCTTATAGCTATCTACTCAGAAGCAAGTTCCACCGAGTTTAATAAGGTTTACTCCCAGTTAAGCACACAGAATTCTGGTCTTAATAAGGTAAAGGTTGAAAATAGGGTTGTGGGAGAACATCATTTCAGTTTGCATTTAAAGGTGGGTCTACCTAATTCACACTTTCCAAGATCATCAGCAAATCAAAGCACAGCCAGCCTTCAAAATTTACAGTGTTGTTCTCCAATGAAGCAATGAGTATAAAAATGCAAATGCAGGGTGCAGAAAGGCATACATTAGTGAAAATAACACACACAAATGTTTTAAAGTAGGGAACCCTGCTTTGCAAAAATGTATATATTAAGATAATGGCATACAAAAATTTGTACAAGAAGTTCACAATAAAATGCTGATGAATTTTCAGGAGGACATTTTTCTGAATCACAAACTGGTATGGGAATGTGGAGAACTGAACGTAATATTTGGAAAACGAGAAATTGAGGCTGTGTACACACTCCTGTTTACTATGCATCTAGTGAGCTCTCACTGCTGCTTTGGGAGGCAGTATACACAGCCACAGTCCTTATCTATCCTGTCATTCCTTGCAAAAGACTGCATTTTGATGCATTCCCCGCTAAACCAGCTTAGATTCAAATTTGGGGGGGGGGGGAAAGCAACCTAGCTCTGCTTTAAGATAGTAATGTAAACCCAGCCTGAGAGAAACCAAAATCTACAGATTTGCCTAACTCTGGTTGAAGAGCAGCATATTTTAAAACTGAATAAAATGGACACAACAGATCATAATCAGTTATTTTAGTTTGTGGAATTGTCATTAATGGAGTTTTTATATTTTCACATTCTTTTTTCCTACATACCTTTTTAAGGGTTTACTTGAGGGACCTTCCTGCTATTCGAGGTAGCATATTGCAAGTAATTGCAATTAAGATAGAAACATACAAAGCAATTATTCCCCTAAGAGCTGCAATTTGAGCCCAGACTCACCGAATTCAAAAACAGTCCCTTAGTTTGTGATAGGATGAAATAATTCTACACTTGGGACTTCATTTGAGTTGTTGTTGTTTTAGGAATAAAATACACTGTGCCCCATTTCACTGGACCAAGACTGCATAAAATGTGTCAGTTCCAGTTCGTTTTGAGAGAAGGCTCCAATAACCCATTGCCAAATTCCTCCATATGTAACACCCCACTTTTATTAATAGGCAAATTAATAGACAGGTTATGCTAACTTCAATTGCTCTACTTTAAGAGAGAGAGAAAAGGGGAATACTTCCTCCCTGTTGGGCAATTAAATAGTTTTGCAAGATTATGCCAATACATAGGAAATTTAAAGTTTTCTCTTTTAAACCCTCCCCCCACAACTCTTTTGTTCCTAATGTGCACAATTCTGCAACTGACCAGCATAGGAGATAATTTCCAAAGGGACTTACTTGACATCTTCAAAATTTCTTAAACTGGGCTTTCTGTAATGCTTTTAAATTGCAAAGTGCTGGAATATAACTAAATATTGCATGTGTGAAGGGAAATTACTCACTGCAATGATAAACAAATTGACAGACTCAAATACTTGAGCTGAAAAAGGATCACTCTGTATGTTTTGCATCTACTGTAGGAATCAAGGATTTCCCTTCTCACAAGACTGGAGATTAGGAAACTCTGAGGCATATCAAATGTTTTTGTGGGGTTTGCCATCAAGGAAGAAAAAAATTGGGCAACCCACTTCCACATTCCACACTTCATGAAGTGGATCACTTATATATAGGCAACTGCAATGCACATCTACCATATAATCTTGTTTGTAACAAAGCTTGAACTTTTTTAAAATGCCTTTTGTGTGAGGAAAGCAGATATAGCTTCATATTGGAATTTCTGAACTGAACTATTTAAATACATAAACAAATATGATTTCTTTTTGGTCATCAAACATACCCAGACTTTGCCAATAATGATAATTATTGTCATTACAAAGGATAATCCAATTTTTATCATGGTAAAGCTACTGGATTGTAGCCAATGAGGTTCTAATCAGAGTAGACCCATTGAAATTAAATAGACCCAAGTTAGCCATGTTGATTAATTCTATTGGGCCCACTCTGAGCATGGCTGAACACTGAATAAAACCCACTGTAACACCCCTCAAAACATTTATACCAACAGGTTTTGAGAACCGTCTTCTTTTGGGAGCAATCAAAAGCATTTTCTCCCCTAAAAGGCATCTCAGAGTGTATTAGGAGAGTATATGAAACAGAAATGGACAACTGGAGGCCTGAAGTATAGCATATAGATCAAGGGAAGTAATAGTACCACTGTATTCTGCTCTGGTCAGACCTCACCTGGAGTACTGTGTCCAGTTCTGGGCACCACAGTTCAAGAAGGACACTGACAAACTGGAACGTGTCCAGAGGAGGGCAACCAAAATGGTCAAAGGCCTGGAAACGATGCCTTATGAGGAACGGCTAAGGGAGCTGGGCATGTTTAGCCTGGAGAAGAGGAGGTTAAGGGGTGATATGATAGGCATGTTCAAATATATAAAAGGATGTCATATAGAGGAGGGAGAAAGGTTGTTTTTTGCTGCTCCAGAGAAGCAGACATGGAGCAATGGATCCAAACTACAAGAAAGAAGATTCCACCTAAACATTAGGAAGAACTTCCTGACAGTAAGAGCTGTTTGACAGTGGAATTTGCTGCCAAGGAGTGTGGTGGAGTCTCCTACTTTGGAGGTCTTTAAGCAGAGGCTTGACAACCATATGTCAGGAGTGCTCTGATGGTGTTTCCTGCTTGGCAGGGGGTTGGATTCGATGGCCCTTGTGGTCTATTCCAACTCTATGATTCTATGAAGTTATTTGGCTCCAAAGTAACTGCCTGAGCCCACAAGCATTTTAATCAAATGTGATAAAAAGTGTGCCAAGTTTGACTTTTAAGGAAAAGGATTGGAAAGAAATACAAGTTATCAGAAAATTTGTACCAAGTTAGCTAACCTGTGGCTCTCTAGCTCTTGTTGTCTATCTAGCTCGCTATTGTCTATGATCCAGCAGTAGCTTTCCAAGATCTTAGACAGAATTTTTTCCATAACCTGTCAGCAGCTCATTTTTTAATCCGATACCAGGGATTGAACCTAAGTACTTCTGCATTCAAATCGGACACTATAGTACTTGAGCTATGGCCCCTTTCACTACACTGTTGCAATTAGTCTTGTTATATTTGGATTAAAACAGGTCCTCTCTCCTCAGCCTCTATGCACAATTATAGTTTTAATTTGGAAAACTGCCTAAATTAGTCAAATGTACAAATACACATTCTAAAGTATGCTTAGAAGAAAAGGACTAAAAATATAGTAAAGGTAAGTTATGCAATGTACAGCCACTTTAAAAGATTTATATTTCTCATTAATCAAGCTTTTTTTTTGGCAGTCATGCACAAATATCATGAGACTGAAAACCACAATTTCCTGCGCTACAATTTGAAGAGAAGGCACAAATCATCCATTACTTGAACATGAAAAACTCACGTTTGCATGAACATGCAAAGTCTATAGTAGACACTTTAGCACCATTGCTGAAAATGAAATCTACAGTCTTCTTTGCAGTGTGAACATTCATATCTATGGAAAACCAAAGTACAAAAGTTGCTTCAGTCAGATCCTATATTTGCAAATTTCATTGTGTTCAATGGAAACAATACCAATGTACTCACGATGGTGGTGTTAGGCTACAAATTCTAGACAAGTCTACTCAAAAGCTGTGAGTTCAATGGAACTTACTTCCAAATAAACATGCATTGAAGTGCCAATGTATTGTCTCAATTCTGATTGCTTCTTTTTCTAAATTCCAGAGTTGAGTTCTAGTAGATACAAATTCATTTCTCTCTCCAAAGGGTGGCATAAACACCTGGGAGGTATGGGCAAGCAAGGGATTGTATAGTATGAAGACAGTGACTGACGTTCTGAAGACTTGCAACCAGGCACACTGTCATGCAGAAATCAGAAACTCTCAGCGATAGTTTTTACAGGCACATTTGTGGAGAGCAGTATGTCCAATTTCCCTTTAAAAGGATAAGTAAAATAAAAATACAAATCACCAAAGGCAAAACTTACCACAATACTTTTCAACTGAGTAAACTCTTACAATCCTTGAGTTCTGCTGAATATTAACTAAGAAAGGAGAAAGATAATTTTAATATTTCTTGTAAACCACTTAGAGGTTCCACTAGAATCAAATGATACACTGTATAAAAAAGGTAAAGGTAAAGGACCCCTGACAGGCAAGTCCAGTCATAAACGACTCTGGGGTTGCGGCGCTCATCTCGCTTTACTGGCCAAGGGAGCTGGCGTACAGCTTCTGGGTCACGTGGCCAGCACGACTAAGCTGCTTCTGGCAAACCAGAGCAGCGCACGGAAACACCGTGCCACATTGCCATTGTGTTTCATTGGTTAATCCATACTTTACTTGCAAACTTTTATATTCCACAAATTTATAATTTTCATCAATTAATTGATTCAATGTCAAAATACCCTTTTTCATCCAATTTTGTCAAATTATTACTTGATTTCCAATTTTTTATTTTGGGTTGGCCCATATTGTTTATTTCTCATGCTGATAGGGGTCGTCCTTATTTTTACTTATATTCATCCAAATTTTTATAGGTGCTTTAATAGACTCCAGGATAATAGCATATTTCATAAAATTGGAGCCGAATTTAGTCCACCCTACAAGAGGTTCAAAGAAACTATATTCGAGAGTAGCCCAATTAGGATTCCTGCTAGCTCTCCAATTAGTCTTACTCAGTAGGTAAGCCTGGTGATATGATTCCAGATTTGGGAGCCCAAAGCCGCCTTCCTTAGTTGGAAGTTGCATTTTATGGAGTGATATTTTTGGTGACTTTGTACCCCACAGACAAGATCTAAATAGTTAATTTATTTTTTTGAAGTATAATTTAGGAATATATATTGGTAATCCTCTAAGAATGTATAAAAGCTTTGGAACAGTGTTCATTTTGAGGACATTAACCTTTTCCCAAAGGGAGAGGTTTAGAGGTCCCCACCTTTCAATATCAAAAGAAATCTCATTTATAATTTGACTCAAATTTAATTTTACAACTTATTTTATTCCCCAAAGCTGAATGATTAAATACCAAACTACAATTAACTACATATTTACCTTACATTATTCACGTAAAAAAATCAATCATCAGGGACAGACAAACTTGATGAGTGGAACATCAAAGACCACAATGTAGAAAAATGTTTTACCAGAACCCCCAATATACTGTAGTAAGAAAAAAATTCATTTGATTACTGCATTGAGTGTGTGCATAAATTGAGCCTATGCTTTGGACTGTATATTCATGTTAATTAGCTTGACCAGCCAGATACAGGGGGCACACTTTACAAATGTGGCCAGCAAATCTATTTGATACAGATTTTTATCTCACCATTCAGAGAATCTACTTTCACAAGATGACTTACATCATCAGTGACAAAGTATATATATACTAAAATTTACAAATTGCTAAAACAGCAGAACTCACATAAAAAGCAGATGAATTACAACTAGCAACAGTATATCCATCCTGGCACCAAACTTTAGTGCATATCCCAGGAAAAAAAAAAGCCAGATCTTCAATTGGAGGCCAAAATTCCACAGGAAGCTTGAGAGCTGGGGTGTCATCACCAAGAAAGCTCTCTCATTTTTACTTCAGTTTGCTCCAGCTTGAGATGCTCCAGCTAAGAGGGCCTCCCTGGTAAATCTTAATAAGTGAGAAGGTCTGTACAGGAGCAGCTGTCCTCTCAGGTCTCCAGGGTCCAAGTTGTATAGGGCTTTCAATACAAATATCCTGAAGTGAGCCTTGTAGCAACCACTGCACTAACTTCAGAAGAGGCATTATGTGCTTATGGTCATATGCAATAAGAGACTATTGCAATTTGTATCTATAGCTACTAGACCAGTCTGAAAACCAGCCCATTACACCAATACTTTCTAGAGGTTACCAGCCCATAGGCCATCAGGCTAGGATTTTGCTGCTCAGGAACAGCTGTAACGTAGGTGTGGCAGAAGTATTTTTATGCATGCATGTTTGTGTTGACAAGTTTACCATTTTTGTTTTGGATTGAATATATTGCTAGGGCTAGTTAACCTGGGAAAACAGGGAATAAGTTAAATGTAAATAGTTAAGTGTGAGAGAGTTATGGGCAGTCTTGGCAACTGTTACTAAGGGATTTGGGATGTTGGGAAAGTGAAAGTTGAAGCAGTTAAGAAGGGCGGGGAGAGAAACAGAGGGAGAATGAGATGGAAGTGCGATTTGGAGTACATCTGGTTAAGGGAGACTGTAATCAGGTGCTGCATGTGGATATGGAAGAAAACAGGGATGGAATGAGTGGGAGGTGCAGGGGGAACTAGAAGTCTACACCAAGGACTCATGAAAACATCGCTCCACAGAAACACCCAGGCAACGCCATGGTATCATACAGGAATCAACTGGGGAAAATGACTGCAGTGCTGAGTCACTGTACAAGGACATAGCCTTGAAAGGGTATTATGTACTAGAGAAATTATTCTTTGCGTAATTTAGAACAAAAGTTGTTTTAACACATGTAGGCTTTCAAACTCCCTTTCCAGAATGCGAACTGGGACGGTAGTCTTCCAGTTGTCACACTGACCTACCAGCCAAAGGTCATAAAGGACTACATTCCTTCAGAGGGAGTGCAAATCCATCTAGAACAAGCAATTTGCCTGATTTCTGGATCTGGAAACTACTCACAGGACCTCAATCTTTTTGGGATCCACTGGCACACCACTAAATTCAGGCATGAGTCCAGAACCTGAATAGCTTCGCCTGGCTTGTATAGAGAGCATACTGATGCCACTCCAATCCCCCAATGACACCACCAAATGTTTCAACACCACTGGTGACAGAACCCTGTAAACTACCAGTTCAAAACGCAAAGGGCCGATAATGGTTGCAACACTGTGCTTCCAACACCTATCTCAGAGCTGCTCAGGATACCCTGGTGGATGGTATCAAAAGCTGCAGAGATCCAGTTAACAAGGCTGCCTTCCCCATCCATCAGCATGACCAAAGCTGGTACAGATGCCAAACCAGGCCTGAATCTAGACTGGAAAGGGTCTAAACATTTCCTACAAGAACAGGTAAGAGCTTAGCCATCACCACCCTCTCAAGCACCTTCCCTACAATGGCATATTGGCAACATGATAGTTGTTTCAAATAACCCACATTAGACCTGGAGATTTGTATCATTTCCTGAAGGAAATTTAGTACCACCCTAGCAGTGATGTGCAAGTTTTGGTTTCCTTGTGTGCTGAACTTATGCATCTGAGAAGAGGCCCACAGCAGCAGCATTATAGTATGGAAAGAATAGATGGGAGTGGTGTGCTGATGAGGAAAGAGCAATCTAATGAAAGGAGCAGCAAGCATCTGCAAAACTCTTTAATTTTCCAATTTTATTTTTTGCTGTCACAAAATCCAATTATGCAAATTAACACCTATCTGCTTTTGGAAGGTCATGCCAAGTTACTAATTTTGAAAACATTATGAGGACTTATAGAAAGTGCTGTAAAAGAGCTGATGCACTGGAAGGTTTAGTCTCACCCAATCTGAGTCTCAGCACTCTGCTCAACCTGCTGGATTCAACTTGATTCCATATTACAAAAAAGAAAGTCCTACTGCATTCTAGAACCTTTGAATCTTCCGTATTTTTATGGCATTACTTTCTTTTTGGTTATTCTAAGATTAATTTAACAACATGATCAGATCTAAACCAAATCATTGCTTACTCCTTGTGTAATACCACTCTTGGCCTTCAATTCAACCTTGTGTTAAGCATTCAAATGGAGTTGTCCACCCTATACCTTTCCATGAATTCCTACTCCATTTCATACTGCTGTAGCCACCAAGAGTCACATGTAATCAATCACTTTTATTTTTGAACAATAAAGGCAAGATGACTAAATCCTGTAATTTACCTAAGCAGATTTAGTTTATAGAATGAATGGAGCCTCAGGTTCAGAGCTGCATGGGGCCCTCCAAGAGAGGACTCCAAGGCACAACCTTCACCAACTGTTGTTGAGTAGTTTTGCCTGGCTGGAATGTATTGCTGAACTGTAATAATTCTTCTTGCTTACTTGGAGAGCTATGCATGTATGCTGAAACCTCCAACTTGTGTGTGGCTGGAATGTAGCCTCCTGTCTAAAGGTAGGGTTGCCATATTTCAAACAGTGAAAATCTGGATAGAATAGCTGTTGAGCTTTCTTGGCAAAATCACAGAAATTTGCCGTTTCTGAGCTCCTTTTCTGGAAAATCGGCAAAACTGGCCCTGCCGTCATGGGCTGCCATGCGTCCGGATTTTCCCGAACATATTGTTGATTTCCGCCTGGACATTGCTGCCAACTGCAGTATTCCGGATATGTCTGGGAGATTCCGGACGTATGGCAACCCTAGTCTAAAAGTAAAGAGTCAAAACTGTTTTATCCCTCTTTTGCCTAACTACCACTGGTATATGGTCCCTGGAAGTTTGTTCACAAGGAAATGAGGCCATTGGGCTGCAAAAGGTTCCCCACCAGTGTCTAGAGCCTTAAACATTAAGATAAAAGGCACGCAGTACAACTCAGTATTGCAAAAGAAGCCCACAAACGTTACTAGCCTTGAAAAATGTTTACTAAGCCTACTGGGGCTTGGAGATGGGGCAAAACACCCTCTTTTACAGCAGCTGTGAGCTTCCATCCTCTGTCTGCTCACATGCAATTCCTTATCACCTCTGGGTATCAGGGCTAGTTCTTAAATACAAGGCTGGTAGAACTCTTCTGAGATTATACCACTATAGAACACAGATGGGGAAAAGCATGACAAAATATTCAAAATAGCACCAGGGGTGAGGGGAGAATAATTTTCCTTGACATGCTACTTTTGCATTTTGTCATGCAATTCCTTCACCTACATTTATAACTGGAAAATTCCCAAGAGAATTGAACCATGTGGTTTTTCTGATCATGTAGATCAATGCTTAGTGTGTTTCTATGACAGTGGTGCCATTTTGAAACATATATACTTACATTTAAGCTCACCAATGTAACCCTGAAAGAAAAGCACTAGAAATCAAAGAGAACAGAGTAAAAAAAAAAGAACAGTCCAAGCCAAACAATATCCAGCTTTATTAAAGGTACTTTTCATAAAACAATCAATCAATGGTATTCAGGCAGGACATGGTCTACAATCTGCAATGTTTTACAACAAATTCCAACTCCCCTTTCTTCTTGGACTACCAAAATGTAAAGTTACTATATAAAACCCAATGAAATCTTCAATTCTTACTTGGAACAGGGAAAGTTTAGAGTGAGGGTGGACACTTTCACATTTAGTATGTTGTTTAACAACTTTTCACAAGCCTACCCTGACTTTTAGAGGAAAACAAAACCGAAGAATTCTTAATTTGAAGATTCACAATATAAGAAATGTGGCTCATCTGAGAGCCATCCTTCCCCCACCCCATAGTATTTGACACCAGAAATCTGGATTGCCTGACACTGTGAGTACGAATCTGATTTATGAGAGCAAGTATCAAAAGACCCTATGCCACACTCAAAGGAGTGGTAAATGCAATGCAAATGACAATGTGAAAGAACAGACAGAGGAAGTCTAAGTACTGTTTTAAATGTACCTTCTCCTCAGACACAAGCATTTTGGGAACTTCAGTGTTCACTCAAGTATTTCAGAAACCAAAGATGAATAATATCAGGGAATCCCCCTTTCTTGTGTCCATGTAGACCCCCTCTTGTAAAATTGAAGGGGGGCTTTTAAAAGCCCAGGTTCTAAGTAACAGAGTCAATGGCATTTGTCCCCTCTCCTTCCCCCAAAACACAACAACGAAGCGTTCTGTGTGCTAACAACATAGCTTAAAAAAAAAGTAAAACAAAATTCTGCATTGTTATAAAACTTGATAAAAAATAGTATTTCAAACTGTACAGTCACCAGAAGTACACAGTTATCAAAAATTCACACAATTCACTTGGCATCCCCAGCACCTTCAGCTTTCTGTGCCTGAAAGACAAAGGCAGTCCCGTCAGTTTTCTTTATGCTAATGCAAGCTTACTACCCACATAGGCCAATGTCTGTGTGAATCTATGTAAATTATATGAAACAGACACACACCCATTAACACAATGCAAGCTATTATGAGAAAGTATTGATGTTAGACTTGAGCAGAAGAACGAAGACAAATATTTCTTACTTAATTTTTAAAACTGCAATCTTGTATACAATCGGGAGCATACTATTCCATTCAAACACAATCATTTCACAACAAATTAACAAAAGAGTTTGGAGGAAACATGCTGGTCCATATCACTAAATATATAGTTTAGCAAACTACTATATTGCTATTATACCTGGTCTGTTTTGGCATCTCCATTTTCTGCAGGATTGTTTCCATCCTTGCCTGCATCAGCTTTCCCCTTCTTCCCCTTAGGTACCTTCTCAGCCTTCTGCCAGTCAATGGAAATAATTAATAGTTCACAAACCATAAACATCTGCTGATATAAAGGACTTCACACAATTTAAAACAATTGTTTGAAGATAAGTATCTCAGACCAGAGAACAAAGATGTATTCGAGTTCAAATTGCATACAATTTGAATTTTACCTTTGGAGCTGTTTTTTTAGGTTTAGGTTCTGGCTTTGGAGGAGCAGGTTTCTAGAAAAGACAGAACAATTCAAAAGTAGTTTTGAAACAATAAGGTATTTGTTCACTTTAGTATATGATGTCATGCTTAACAGCCAACTTAATCCCTTTCAGGGTGTCAATGAGTTGACTATCAGCAGTTCTTTAGAAGTTACTACTGCTAACAACCCTAAAGGACATTCCATCACACAACATACTTACAGCAGATAACCTTGCTGATCTCCGCTGTGGCTGTTTTAAAAAAGAAAACCATTAGAATGAGTTGTTTCTTTTAGAATAGAGACCTAAAATCCAGCATTCAAATACACACATTACATTCTGATACAATTTTCAAGATCAGAAAGCTAACATACTTCTAAGTAGCATATCTCCATCTGACAGGTAAGGTTAAAATGAGAACAATGTGGTAAGAAAGCTAGATACATACAAATCTTTGCAAATTACACCACAAGCTTAACCATCTCTACTCAGAAGTAAGCTCAACTGAATTCAATGGGGTTTAGTGGCAAGTGAATACATTTGGGATTTCAGGTTTAGTCTATAACATAAAAATATAGTAATGCTCTTACCTCATCCTTTGCTTTGGCCTTGTCACCCTTGGTATCTCCTTCAGCCTATAAGGAATTTAAAAAGTGAAACAGCTGATGAAACCCTACACCATCAATCTAATTTCTTTGGAGGTTTTAAAAACTTGGATAAGCTGATGTTACTTAAATAAATAAAGAAAAATATTTAATGCATTGCAAAGCTGACAATCTCATCTTTGTCTGATTCCTTTTTCCTCAAATTTTAAAATAGCACCCTCTCACAACTACTTAATATTATCCCCCCCCCCCCCGTATGCAGTACAGAAAGCTGCCAAATATAGAATCAAAGCATTAGTCAATCTAGTTCAGTATTGTCTACATTGACTGGCAGCACTTCCCAGGGTTTCAGACAAGTCTTTCCCAGCCTTATCTGGAGAAGCATGGATTGAACCTGAAACCTTATGTGTGCAAGGCAGATGCTTTACTACTAAGCTATGGCCTTTATATTTTAAATCAAGATGTTGGCATTTTAAATCCTATGCTCAGAAAACCAAGAAATTGCATGTGAAAAATCAAATAATTTTTCTGGTTGCATAAAGAAAATATGTGGCATAGAAGATGCTCCCTGGGGCCATATAGTGTTGTCAGAAGCATCAACTATTGCAATATTCCAATTTATGTTCCTACAGAACCAAGTTTTACTCAATGCAAGTTCCCATAGTTTTTGACAATTATCATTTCAATAAATTTGATATAATTATTACTAGTATCTTCTAATTTTAAAAAATGGCTATATTGTATGCACTTCTGCATCCTTAGTGACCATATGTTCTCCCAATGAGAGATGTGTTTGTGGGAGGGTTGTGTGGATAACAGCATTGCCAGATGCCCCTAATTTTGATGCATTATTCTTTATTCCCCAACACTGCAGCTCTAGGCAACATAATGGCTCCTTTTATTTCAGAACACTATGACCTCTATTGAGTCCGTGTAACAGACCCAAGATCTCACTTATTTCTGGAATTTTGATCTTGCAATTTGAACCTTGCTTGCCTGCCTACCCCTAGTGCCTCTTCAGACCTATGAAACCACTCACTGTGAGACATTTAAGGCTGTACCGACTCTCTGTCACTTTAAGCCTTAAGGGATCATCCCTAGATTCAGAGCTCAGGCAACTCCCCTGGGCCCAACATACCCCCTCCTTCCAAGACACAATTGGGGAAACAATCCCGAATGCCTCTTTGAAGTGAAACGTGGATTTGGCAACCTAAAGGGCTCCAGAGAAGCAGGCCACAACGTGTACGTGTGTGGGCAACTCTAACCCTCCTTCGCCTCCCAACACTTAAGATGGTCACTTTCCCCCTTAGAAAGAAGGCAGGGGGCGGGAAAGATTCGCTAAGGAGCGCATGTAGGGCGGGAGGCGGAGCCTCTCCAACATCTTCACTGACAGGGGAAACCTCCATCCCCCGCGCAAACAACTGACAAGTCTCTCGCCAGGACTCCATAGAGCTGATCTTTCCCCTCCCCCAGGGCTTTCAAAACTACCGCTTTTTTTGGCCTTCCCGCCTTTTCAGAAGCGCGGGGGATGGCGGGGGAGAAAAGCCTGCGGCCCCCCCGCCCCCATTACTGTATTTATTTGTGAAGGAAGGGGGGGGGGAGGCGGATGACAGAACGCGAGTGGGAGTGCGCGCACGCGCCCATTTTTCCAACGTACCCCGCTTTATGTTTGCACGGGCGCGCACGCGCGCGCCCAAACACCTACAACCAGCCACGCACGTGCCTCTCTCCACCCAACCACCCTCCCGCCAAAAAAAACAGCCAGCTCGCTCCGGCTAAGCTTAGTCTCTTATCTTCCATATCTTGCTCTTCTGCCCACCCGCTGGCGGGCGCGTGCCCCTTCCCTATTGGTGGGGACTTAAGTGAGCGCGCGGGCGAGAAACTGCCAATGATTAATATTCTCGCGCCCATTCGAGTGCGCGCGCGCGCGCCGTCTCTCTCGCTCTCTCTTCTTCCTTATAGTTCCCCCCCTCCCTACCCCCGGCGATCAAGAATGCGCGACGGTTAACGGTCGTTCTCGCTCCGCCTACTCCTCCTCCTCACTTTTAAGTCCTCAGAAGCACCGTCGAGCCGCCTCGCGCGCGCGCGCTCTTCCCCCGCCTCACAACCGTTAACCGCTCGTGGAGAAGGAAGGAAAGGAGAACCGGGGAGGGTGGGGGGGAGAGGGAGAAAGAGGAGGAGAAAGGAAAGAAAATGGCGGCTGATCTAAATCTCATCCCCGCATAAGCACCGCTCCTTCTGCAAACTACCATGTCTCTTCCCCACTTCCTCCTTCCCCGTCTCCCGTCCGAGCCATTAGGTTCTCTCGCCGCAGCCACGTACCTTTCTCTTGGGCATGTCGGCGGCGCGTGACAGAGGGGGAGAGAAAGAGAAAAAGGAGGCTGGGTTGGAAATATAAAAGCGCGGTCTCTGTAGGAGGGAAGGGAGAAACTCAACCGCCTGTAAAATAAAAAAGGAGGGGGGTGCAGAGAAGCCGCGCGGTAAGGTAGAGCAGAAGAGGAAAAGAGAGAAAGGGGGGCTCCGTTTGTTGGGTTCGCTCGTGTCGCTCACGACCCCACTAATTTGAATCGGGTGTTTATAAAGTTTTATATAGAGCCGGACGCGGCCCAACCGGTTCCAGCCGGATCCCCACCGCCCCGGCTGCCTATTGGACAGAGCGCATCACGTGGCAAGGGCCAGCCAGGGCGGGCGCTGCGAGGGGAGGCGAAGAGCGAAGGGGGGCGCGCGCGCAACTAGTAAATCCTCCCTGCAAGAGCTGTTGCTCGGTCCTTCGACCACGGCGCGAATTTGTTTTAATGACAACAATAAATGGCAATACTAAGACCGACCCTCGGCGCCGTATAGAATTTTATTTTTTTGAAATAATAACCCGGACCTCTTTTTCGTTACGTATGTACGCAAGAAAGAAAAATGCATTTCGTAGATTCTCATACCACTCTTGCTGCCTCCCCCCTCCGTTAAAAATAATTAAAAAACAATAATTTCTCTTGGGTTTTAAAAAAACGCACTGCAAAAATAAATAAATAAATAAATAAATCCTCTTGGCTGAGAAGGAGCTCTCTGCGTAATCTTCACAACTCCTCTGGCGCGGTGACTGGACTTGCGCCCAGGTAAGCGTATATAAAGCTTGCGGTCGAAAGTTACCGCTGAGAAGCCAGCGCAGTGTCTCTCTCTCGCTGCAGGAGGGCGAAAGACCGACCTGCCTGGCGCACCTGCACAAGCCATGGCGCCCCTCTCCAGCGAAGGCGCAGGCAGGAAGAAAATGTTTCCGAGAAAGGGCCTTTCCCCTGTTCTTCCTGGCCCTCCAAGCCAACAACAACAACAAGAAGAAGAAATCTGGGTGGAAGCTTGGGTAGAAGAAGATGGTGGCCTCTTCTAGCGCTCGAAGGGAAAGGAAGGTGCGGTCATTGCCTAGCAGAGGAGGGCAGAACGCAACCCACAGCGCCCTCTTCCTTTTCAACCTTGACTACGAACTGGCAGGGTCTCCCTCCAGAGCGAGCAGCAAAGGGCCTCAGGTGCAGCAGCCACCTCGCCTTCCCCCTCTCCAAAGGGAGAAAGAGGGGGAACGGAAGCATTCTTGTGGCGCGGGGACACTTTTACCGAAGACGCTTCCTTGGCAGGGGCCAGGTGAGGAGCTGTCCTTTTCAGCACCATTCTGTCCTGCTGCTGGTAGAATACCCACCCCAAACCCCAGCAGTTAGAAAGAGGCAGGGACAGATATGGAATACCTGCAGAATAAGGCATGTTGCCCACATTGGATCTGTCATCGTATATAGTGTCTCCCTTAACATAACTTGCCTTGCAATGGACACACCATGCAGCATCATTACAGCTTGCACTATTAAGTGGTAAAGGTTACATTCAGGGTGAAGTTAAATGAGAGAGTTGCAGTGATGTCTTCACTCGTACGAATAATTTTGTGTGGCTTATATAGCATTAGAACACATTTTTCAATTGCACATGCACAGCTAATGATGGAGGATCTTATCGTCTTTGTTCAGAGGCAGTATGCCACCAACTAGGCAATTGCTGAAGGGGCTACTTTTGGAAGCAGAATGCTGAACTAGACACAACTATGTTCACAGGATGTAGTGATGGCTACCAACTTGGGTGACTTAAAAAGAGGATTAGACAAATGTATGGGGGTTGAGGCTATCAGTGGTTACCAGCCATGATGGCTATGCTCTGCCTCCATGGCAGAACACCAAATGGATTTCCAGCAGACATCTGGTCATGCACTGTGAGTACAGGACGATGGATTACATGGACCATTGGCCTGATTCAGCAGTGCTTGTCTTCTTATGACATCCTTCTTCACCGCATTTCACTTGGGAGGTGCTCCTGCCAAGGCACCCAGAGGAGCCTGCATGCTTCACCTGACTGCTGTCCAGAGCAGCAGAGCAACAGTCTGGGGAGCATGTAGATGGGCAGGTGGGCTCCTAGCCACTCCAAGCCAGAGTGGAAAGGCGTGGCTTTTGTTCCCTGCTGTGCCTGCACCCTCGGCAGGGCCAACTTCACAAACTCCTAGATACGCTCCTGAGTTCAGGGATGGGGAACCTTTTTCAGTCTTAGGGCAAAATTCCTTTGTTGGCAACCATCCAAGGCTGCATGAGTGGCCAGACACAAGGGTGGGTGGAGCAAAGAGAGAGATTTACTTTTGTATATTAAGCTTCCTTCCAGCGATGCAAAGGTTTATAAAATGTATGTACTTCCCTCCAACCAGGCAAGCAAGAGGCATTATATCACAATTCAAGGTCACATTCTAACCAGGAAAAAGTACTCTAGCATGGGCATGAGACTGAAGGAGCCCAGAAGGCCAGACAAAACAGTCATGGAGGGCCACTTTTGGTACCCAGGCTCAAGGTTTCCCATCCTTGCTTTAGAATTTTTAACAGGCTGGAAGCAATATTGGTAACTACACTAAGCACTTTTAAGATTTAACATTTTATATGCCAGTTGCCAAATCTAACAATCTTCAACTTTTTAAAATTCCATCAGGATTCTAGTTATATTTCACTATGAACACAGTTACTACAGTAGAGCTAAACAACTTCGCACTCTTAAAAATAACTCAAGTTGGCCTCTTACTCTCATTCTCCAGGAATAGAAATACCCCTTAACAGTAGGTGCAATGAACCACATAACTGCAACACAGCCGCCATTCATTCCAATTGTTCTCAGTGTGATCTACAAGCCATTTAAACAGGCAAGCATGTACTATAAGCCTGTTTAGTCAGATTAAAGTCATTGACATTAAGCACACAGAAGCAAGTTCCACTGAAAACCTACTGGACACCCTGAAAATCTGCTAGAGGGTGGTTGAATGCCTTTTTCATTCATAATTTGAGCCACCCAAGGCAGCTTTAAAAAGACAAAGAATTAAAACCACAAAGTACAAATGTATGCGGGGGGTGAGGCTGGGGTGCAGAACAAGCAAGCAGCAGACCGTTTGTACAAAACCGGAATCCAGCAAAATGACCCGCCATCCAGTCCAAAAACCTGCCTGCCAGAACTGAGTACGCTCCACCAAGGAGTTCCCAAACACCCAAACATTTTGGTCACTGGAAAGGATCATATGAGAGCAAACTGTATTTTAGGTATACTGGTCCCACACAGTTGAGAACTATGAAGACAAGTGTCCAGTACTTTCAATTGCTCCTGAAATTAGACCAGGAGCCAGTGCAAATGATGTAAATCAACACTATGCAATAGTCTGGCTGCTGCATCTTGTACTATCAGGTCTCAGAAGATTCAAACACACAACATCCCACCACCAGCACATTAACAGTAATCTAGTTTTGATGTGTGACCATGACATATGCAACCGGCAGCTAGCATGCTTGCCAGCATAGGATGCCACAGTGGCTACACTGATGCAAACTGTTCTGTATACACCCAGTGAGCCAGGTCATTATCTCCCCCACCCCACTGGCCAACTTTTGGCAGGTAAGTGGGAATCACCCATCCATCCATCTGTCATCATGATGGAAGTGATATGTTGGTAGGCAGTCCCACTCCCTTATCAAAAATTGACCCATGAGATGGGGTGGGGTGGTGAAGCACCAAGTAGGATTGAACTCTCTCCTCACCTACTCAGGGTTCAGTCAGGCTCCCTGCAGGAGTCTGCTATGGAAGCATGTTACCCATAGAGAATGCACTGGTGAAGTAACACCCAGCAGGATTTTAAAAAGCCCATCAGCTGATGGACACGTGGTTGTGATTTTGGGGGGAAATGGCACCACAAACCAAATTGGATTCCCTGAAGCACCAAAACTGACCCATGCACTGGAGGCTGCCCACCCCTGAGGGGGTTTGGACTGGTGTGCCAACAGCTACTTCTAAACCATGTAGACAAAGAAACACCTTCATTAAGGATGTTGGACCTCTTGTTTCCTACAGAAGCAACCATTCACGTTTTTCAACTTATTGATTGTAAGTTTTTAATGCAGAAGAAACATTTACTAATAAATATTCTTTCCCACCTCTGAAAAGATAACACATGGCTGGGAGGTTATGTGCATGCCCTGTTCAAGAAACAGGGGAGACATTCCCTTTAGAATTTGAGGTCTTTCTTAAAACAGCTGTTTCAGACATCATAAAAGCTATAAAGATTCAGCTTCTAACAGTAGGTAAAGCCACTGTATGAGAACAAAGTTCCCATAATTTATTGGTCACCATGTATTTCTGTATATATCCTTAACTACTTGCATCGAAAAAGGACACAATTCTTAAATGGTTTGATGATTTACAGTATCGGTTCTCTGACAACTGGCTCATCCTCACCATTTTTAAAAAAGATAATTAAACTGCACATTTCTTCTTTGGATTCACATAGCGTTAGAATAGAAACTTTTAATAATATTCAGCTTATTTTTAAAATTTGTTGTCTCCCCCCAAAAATTGCTTTATTCATGGCTTGATGCCTTAATCAGCCTCTTCACAGCTGTATCCAACATGCTGAATCTGCAAGTTTTTTATTTTTTAAAAATGACATTTTCTGGTGCCATCTGAAAGTAAAACACTTAAAAAAAAACACACACACAGAGACAGCAGAGTATGCTGTATTAGATACACCTCCAGCAAACTGGAGTGCCCAAAGCTCTGTAGCACATACACAGCCAAGCAGAAAGAACATTCTCCCAATCTAGTTTTTATTAATTTATGTACCACTTAATGCCAAAATAGTTCTGGGGCAGGCAATGCAGGTTTCCTTGTAGAGCCTCACAAGTACGCAGGTTCACCAAATTAGGGCAATTCTATTGTTTCTGGCCACACACAGAAAATTGAGACGAGAAGTTTTATTTTTATTTAATGGGACAGCCAGTCTTCTAATTAGGCATCAAAAAGCCCACCTAGAACTAGACACTCATTTGTCTGTGTGCATGCAAACAGGGTCCTTGTCCACTTTCCCCAACTGCACCCCTCCCTGCACGGCAAGCAACTTTTCAGAATTCGAAAAAGTTTAAGGAAACTTGTTTAGCTGAGGCACCGAAACACTGCAGTTTGGGAAGAGGGAGTGAAACAAGGACAGACCTTCCCAAGAACATCTACTCAAGCTTGTCCTCTTTGTTTGGTTACCTTTATAAACCCACATAAGCATAAACTTATTTCAGACACCGTCATCCCCAACCAAAGCTTGAATAACAACCAGAAACATAGGTGGTAAAGTCTTGTATATGTCTACTGAGAACACAAAGGGAAACAAAACTTTACATTCCCATTAACAAGTGAAGACCACTGGCAGCAGTTGAACTGTTTGTAACTTGATTCATGTCCTTCCTCTCCTGCTCCTGGCCCTACAAGTTCCTTTTGGTCATGCTGATGCCATACTCAGTTTTTCTAGGAAGTCCATGTGCTTATTCTCCAGGGCTTGCAAAAAACTCTGGATTCTCTCTTCCCGTTTAGCTCTGCATTCCTGGAGGAGAGTCCGCCGTCTCTGTGCATCTGTACAGGATGTAGAACCTTCCTCTTTCAGCTTCTCCAGCACACAGATCTTGTCATTTTCCATCTGCTGCCACTTCCTTTCTTCCATGTATAAATCCCTGGCTTTCTGAAAAGAAATGGCATATGAGTTGGTGAAAATGAAGCAAGCCTAATAGTCAATAGGGGGAGAGTCAATGTGGTGCCGTCCAGATGTTTGCGGGACTACAACTCCCATCAGCCCCAGCCAGCATGGCCACTTGGTCAAGGTTGATGAGAGTGGTGTGCCTTAACATCTTCAAAGTACCTCACTGGGTTCCCTGGAATAGAGAAGCAAAAATTGCTGGAGAAATTTGCTTCTGTTTGGTTCCCAAATGCCTCTCCATCCACCATGCAGCAGCTCCCAAAAGCAAGCAAGCAAGCAAGCAAGCAAAGAAAGAAAGAAAGAAAGAAAGAACACCCAATCCCTGATGCTTCTCAAAGTTAGAGTTTGCTCCCTCTTCCTAAAATTATTTTTCTTCCATACACACTCTCACCAAGCAATTGCATTCCATTCTATGGAAACGCATTTGTCTTGCTACATGCAAAAATTCAGTGTATTTGGTCACTATCAAATATTTCTGCACTTCTGATTTTTGACTAGTATTTAACTGAAACAGAAGAAGACATCTGACCCACTTTAAAATCTACCCACAATGGAAAAGCTATCAGAACCATTTCAATAGGTCTGTTCTGCATATGATGAACACTGAACATCACCCAATGTCTAAATCTGTTTCTAGATCACCTAATACCATTTTCACTAGGGGCACATTTGGGCTTAGTTACCTTTTATGATCATATATTTAACCATTTTGGTATTAGGAAACTTATTTTTACCAGCTTTGAACTAATTCTACTGTCTACCCATAAAACAAACTAGGAGGACCTCACTAAATCCTACTCAAAATTTGATCTCCAGAAATTGGGATCTATTATTATATTATTCTTATTTATTAAATCTTATGTTCAGCCCGTGAATAGATAAATGACATAAGATGGAAAGAATTTTTGCTCAAGTGTTACAGTTGAGATGGGGAATACTTGCTTTTAAAGCAATAAGGTTTTTTTTCCTTTTTAAAAAACTGGCACAATTCCCAGTCTTTTAAGTCTTGAGAAAGTCAGTTAATATTCATAATATGTTGGTGGGGAGTCCTGGGTTTGCCAGATTTGCCTCAGATTTGTGCCCTCTGGGTGTTACCTGAAGAGCATTGTAGTTCATCTGGAACTGAAGGACAGCCTCCCACAAGTTCCAGAAGGAGTAATCTGGCCACAAGACAGACTGGAAAACCAAGCATGTATGAGATGTCTGCAGAAAGAAAGACAAGGAGTTTAACAGGCAGCCCGCAGAGGGAAGAACACCACAGAATCAAGCAACGTTGGCCAGTGAAATTATTCTAGCACAAACCCACAAAAGGCCTTTCATCCATATGCTACATACATTCCTATTCATTGATTGCATGGGTTATGTGCAGATACTTTGGACCATGCTGGAATCCTGTAACCTCAAAATTCCACTATAAGAATGTGAAAACAGGGCAGAGAGGTGTTTAGCTTTGCACTAGGACCTTTGCAGTCATGAAAAGTGACTTCCCCATTGCTGCTGAAAGAAAAGACAAAGGCTGTGAGGACTCATTCTAGAGTGTGCACATCCAATACCAATTGCCATTCCACCTCAATATCCTTTTGGCTGTGAAGGGAGCATGATCAGTCCAACACTACACCTCTAAAAAGTTTTTGGGTGTTTTTTTTGGTGGGGGTTGGGGGTAGGAGAAGGAAGGGCATTGAGCTCTAAGGATGTATGCCTGAGGTGACAACCTGTGGTCTACTCTAACACACACATACACTCTCTCTCTCTCTCTCTCTCTCTCTCTCTCTCTCTCTCTCTCTCACACACACACACACACACACACACACTCTCCAGTGAGCTCCCTGCTGTGATGCCAAAAGATATTTGTGGCTCCCTCCAAATTTCTCAATAAAAAAAGAAATTAAAAAATCCTCTCCTCTCCCCACCCCAACAGCTCATGTAGGTCCCTCACTGTGCTATTGTGATGACAAATGGCTTGTGTCCCTCCAAGCCACCCCCACCCCAGTTCAATTGGTCCATTTTAAAACAATGACTTTAACACTTACTTATAACAATGGTTTTGAATAGTCTCAACTTTATCTAGAAATATCTAAAATAATTAAATCACCCGTACAAGCTTCCCCACAATTGTCTTTACGGAACAGGATGACTGTTAACGTGAAGGCTTGTTGCTCTAAACAACCTTTGGCATGGATGCTAACTGCAACCAGGATGGTTTAAGAACATATGGACTTCAGCTATTGCAGGGAGGGGTGGTGGTGGGGATAACACTGTTTATCCAGAGGGATGGATGATCCAGATTGCTGGTGGGATTTTATTTCTGGTGGGATTTTATTTCGCATGCTTTGGACTTAGATGCCCAACATTCACCATCCACGCCAGCTCAGGAAATATGGATGCCTCAATTTAGACTGGTGTGTTGCCATTTCTTCCTCTTATCCTTTTTTTGTTTGCTTGCTTGTTTTCTGTATAGTATGATGTGATACCCTGCTACTGAACTTTTGTTTGCTAGTAACACTTTTTATGTTACAATAAAAATAACAAAACAACATTATGGGGGAAATGTTTTGGAAGGCAGGCTTGAGAACTACAGTTCTTGTTGTGCACATTTTTTCACTTTGGCCACACCTCCTGGACAACCATGGGGTCCACCTGGCCCTCTGCCTGGAAAAGGTTAGCCAACTCTAATGCAGGCCAAAGAGCACAGATTCTTGCAGGCCTGCTTCTTGCAGTCCTTTTTGTAGCAAAGCACACTCCCTCCTTTTCTGCTGGGAAAAGGATCGTGTTGCAGGAAACCAGCAGGTAGAATGACCCTGGCATTTGCAAAGCAGGGTGAGGGCTGCACTTGCTTCACATTCAACCTACACAATTCACTAGCCTCCTGAACATTAAAATGATAGGTGCTTGTTTAATCTCAGCTGATAACCGATTCCAGAAGGCTGTAGTTGCAAGACTCAAAGCCCAGGTTCTAGGTACAGGCTAAGTGCACCTTTGGGACATGTGGTACTCCCAGAATTCTCCAGCTGAGGGGTGCAGTTGCCAGCTAGGAATATATGGGGTGAAGAGGTCCCTTAGCAAACGGGACATGGAAATCAAAGGGGGAATCCTGAAAGGAAATTTCCCCATTTATAGTTCATGCTTTAGCATAAAACGGAAAGCTGTAATTCAGGGGCAGCTAACCTGGAAGGCAGCTAACCTTCCAGACACTGCTGGGGTATAGTGCCATTGTCCTTGACCACTCAAGGTGGGGCTGTTGGGAGCTAGACTTCAGTGGCATCTGGAGGGCCATAGGCTGGCCAGTCCTGCTGTAATGTTAGCAGTATCAGAAGAGCTCTGTTGGATCAGACCAAAAGCCCATCTAGTTTAGCATCTTGTTCTCAGAGTGGCCAACTAGGAAGTCCACAAACCTCCCAGCAACAGATATTCAGAGGCATATCCATGGTTTAGGACTGGCACCTGCATGCAGCTTAATCCAGAAGCTGCAGCTAGTGCAGAATGCAGCAGCTAGGTTGGTTGTTGAAGTATTCTATTGAAACCATAAAACACCTCTGCTGAGGGAGCTGCACTAGCTAGTGTTACAGTTCAAGGTTTTGCTTTTAGCATTCTAAGTCCTAAAAAACTTGAAGGGAGACCCTTGCCCAATATAGCCCTACCAAGCTACTGCTCTTCTCAGATGCAATAGTGTTGAGAGTACCATATGCCTTAACTTGCACTAGAAACCAGACTTTTGGTTCTGCAGTTCCATTTCTCTGGAATCAGTTCCCAGCCGAAATCAGTCACCAGCATCAAGCTGCCTAGGCGCCTACTAAGTACATTTTTGTTTCAGAAGACTTTCTTTGAGGCATGACCCAGTCATTTATGCAACATCAGTTTTATATCTGAACAAGATTTTTGGAGCCCGTAGGAGTCGCTTTATTGTTTTTAAAGCTTGACATTGACTCTCAACATTTAGCCCTGATCTGACAGCTCCTTTGTTCACACTGGAATTCCAGTACGTGATGCAGGACTGTATATCTTCGAATGTATTTTTATTCTAATGGTTTAATGAAGAGAGATTCAGATTCCACCCCCAAAGCTGAAACGCAAAATCTTTCCTGAAACCGTACAACAAAATCCCCAGAGCCAAAGTGCTAAATTATTTCTAAACAAGACCAAGCAGAGCAGGAGAGGTGGATCTCACTCTTCCAACCTCATGGGTAATTTCAGTTCACTGTTACCTGCCAGAGCATGAAATCGCTAAGTCTGACTTCTCCGGAAGTCCTTATTAGGATGTCTGGATGAGGAGATTTACAGGTATACAGGCACTTGTCGATTAGCGACTCTGATACATCACTAAGAGACACAAAACTTAAATTAGGGAGGCAATGTTTATCTACAAAGTGGAATGCACATTAGGTGGACCATGAAAACCTTCTGGATCAGGCAAAGAAGAAGAAGAAGAAGAAGAAGAAGAAGAAGAAGAAGAAGAAGAAGAAGAAGAAGAAGAAGAAGAAGAAAAAGAAGAAGAAGAAGAAGAAGAAGAAGAAGAAGAAGAGGCCCACTTATTCCAGCATCCTCCTCCACACACTGCAGCCATGCAGATGCCTATGGCAAAACTCCATAAGTGGTACACGTGGGTATCAACCCTCACCTGCTGTCGCTCCTCCAACTAGTATCCAGAGGTTTACTGTCTCTGAATTCAGGGGTAGCCTACACTCATCATCATGGCTAGGAGGCAGTGGTGGGGCTCCTAGCCATGAAGACTAGAAAGACGGCACCATGTGCTTATTTCTGCACCTCTGGATCTTAACTTTAAGTGATTCCATCCAAGTGCCAATCTCCTTAAAGAAGAAAAGGAGGGCACAGAGAGCAGCATGGCCTACCCACTTAGGAAACTGCCTTCCCCAAGGAGCAAATTCCAAGCATTTTTCTGAAAGCACTGAGGACTTTGTTTGAACTTGCTTTGGGTGGTAAGGAGTAAACTGGCACAAGATACATTTGATAAACATGTTTCATATACGATCAGACTCATTTTATTATTGTTTCTAAAGTGTGGAGCAGATTCTAAAGGGCACAAGGGAGATGTGCCCTTTATTTGGAGTTTCTAAACTCCAAATAAAAAAACAAACAACTCTTGAATCTATACTAGCACTATGCCTAATTGCCTATTCTTTGTTTATGGCACTTATTTTTCTTTCTCATTTCAATACTACTTTTCCGCCAGAGAAGAATGCACCAAGTAGGTGAAGAAGAAATGCAACACAGTTACAACCACAAACACAAAAAGGCAATACAAAGTGTACCAGCATTTAAGACCATGACATCTGTAAGATCATAAACCTAAAATAAATCCACTTGTGTTTTGTCCTCACGCCCTCCAGAGACTTGAAAGAACAGGGAAGTTCTAAAGAACCAGCTCAGTGCATGGAAAAGCCTTGTGAATAAGAGTAACTAGCATGCAGAATGTGTCACCAGCCTCCTGGGGGCTGGCAGAGAGAGATGGAGAATTCTGCTCATCCTCTTTCATCCTGATTTGGTTTCTTGGGTTTGTGTGCCAGGTGTGGAGGTGCTCCTCCTCCTTCCCCAGTCCACATTTGCCTAAATGGAACTCCATGTGCTTGCCTACATGCAAATCCATATCACCTATGGCTACCAGACTCGTGCTTAAATACAAGGCTAGCACAGGAGGATGGCATGTGGTGAGCCTCTTGAGGAGCAAAATCCACAAGAACGGCACCACTGCTAAGGTGGTCCTGCTCCACTGATGTAAAAATTCCTATGGGTCTCAATGACCAGAATACTTTTGTATGTGGAGAAGCCCCCACTGCATCCCAATGGTCCTCCAACCCCCAAAATAGTAGTTTTGCGACTGTGCCCAGGTGGTGGGTGTAGAATGCAAGACATTGATCAGTCAGCAGCTTTCAACACAGTCCACCATGCTATCCCCTCCTGAAGGGGCTCTGTGAGATGGAAGTCAAGAGGTGCAGTATTGTGGTAGTTCCAGTCCCATCTGCAGGACCACTTCCAGAATGTAGCACTGAGGGACTTTCACTTGGCCCTGAAGCAACTGTGCTGCCGAGTTCCATTCTGTCCCCCATGAGCTATAGGAAACCGCTAGGAGGGGGTCTTATGAGGAGTTGAGGCTTGAATAGCTGAAAATCAGTTTTCATTTAGAGAAAGGATGGGGAACCTCAGCCCTGAGGCCAAAGGCAGCCCCCTCCAGGCCTCTTAGTGGCTCTCAAGACTTGTATGGCTCAGGAAGGGGTGCAGCCTAGGACATGTCCCCAGCACTGCTTAGCAACCTTCTATTGAGTACCCAGCGGTCTGTTTCATGTTGTTTGTTGTAGCATTTTCTTGCTATGTGTTTCTTTTGTTTTTCAAATAGTTTTGCTTGCTTTCAAAAAAGCTATATGGGCAGGTATTTGGGACGGAAAGGTGGCACACTGATTTTTAGTACACGTGACTTCTCTCAAGAGGTTTGGTCGCACTGGCGCAGGCCTCAGGCCCCGGCAACTATGATTTAGAATGGAACGCGAGAGATGGGGGGGGGTGCCGAAATTTGGCATCACCCAGGGCACCGCTGAAATTTGAGACCAAGATCCACCACTGCTTTTCTAAGAACATTTAAGGTGTTTCAGAATGGCATTGGACTTCTGTGGGAAGGCCCAGACAGTTGCAGTGGAGAATGTAGACGAGGAGGTGGTGTAGGACACTGGGAGTAAGTCAGCGTGATGCTGGTGGACTACAATCCCATTATCTCTGACCGCTGGCCATGCTGGTAGGGACTGATGGGAGTTGAAGTCCAGAAACACCTGGAGGGCATCATGTAGGCTAGCCTTGCGAAAGTATGATTATGGCTGTGTACAAACAGACTGGAAAACTAACCGGCATGAGCTTTGCTTTCCCCAGCCTTTCCCTAAGCAGCACAGGTAGAGCTTGCGACTCAAGTCCTGACTGCCAGCTTGCCCTTCCGCTGAGGCTTCGGATTTCATGACTGCTTTGTTTGCATTTCCAAGAGCCTTGCATATTTATGCCCTCCAATGTTTGCTTAGTGCTTTAAGGTTGCTGGTGTTTTTTGGTGTTGTTGTTTTTTTAAAGGTTTTCATGCTTTGAAAACTGCTCTTCATGATTGACACAATGGCCAGCCAATCAGTGTACAGGAATGTGCTCCAAGGAGTGGCGGCAGCAGCAGCAGTATGGGGGTGGGGGATGGGAAAATCTGTGGGCACAAGGGCCCGATAGTCAGCACTATGACGATCCAGCTCCTTCTGCCAAGCCTAAGGAACAGAGCTCAACCTGGGACTGAAGATGGTATGCCACAGAGTGGATGCTTCCACAGCAGCCCCATTGCGGAAATCAAACATGCAAGGTTACCTGGGTTGAAGCAGTCCTTCTTCGACCCCCCAAGCCAGCTCTTTCACCGCATTGCTAATCTCTTGTCTTGATGTGTATGCAATACCAATGTTCAAAAAACACCTTTTAAAAATAAAGAGAGAAGAAAAATGACGCACGGTGTTAAGGAAGTTCTCCTCCCTCTCTTATCATAGCTGAACTTGAGTTCATCCAATTAAACTGATAGTCTATTCTGAATCTCCTCCTAAAAGGAAGCTGAAAGGAAGTTTTTAATGTTTGATGCTTTATTCTATTTTATATATTCTGTAAGCCGCTCAGAGTGGCTGAGGAAACTCAGCCAGATGGGTGGGGTATAAATAATAAAATTCTTATTCTTATTCTTATTATTACTACTACTACTACTACACAATTAAAGGAAGCACAAAGGGTTCATAATCCACACAAAGCCAAGATATGGACGGGCCCCGGGTTTCTGATACAATTGCAGAGAGATTAGGTACAGGGAGTGGCCTGACTTAATACCTCCCTGCCCCATTTTGACATTAAATACAGACATGCACAATGAGAGTAATGAATGATCACTTGGTTTTTGTTCAAACTTCTGACAAGCATGCCCCTACTGATGTTCTGTTTGGTTTTATGGTCTCGTGACGACTCCAATAAAAACCATGTTTTAAAATGGCAAGACTTTGCAACAGGACTCACGTGTTGTAGTGCCTCGTTGCCAGCACAACTTTGGCAATTAGTTCCTGGATATCTTTCGGCAGGAGGGGCAGGTCCCCGAGGATACGAACACACACACCGTGTCTCTCCAAGTTCTCCCTAAAAGGGAGAAGAGGAAGAGGATGGAGGAATTTGACTAACACAACAGACAAGACAAACCCCAGCAATGCCAGCACGTACAGTATACAGTCAATATTAACCGCCACTCAGTTATTCAGAGATTCTGCTTACATCTTGCAACAGGACACATGGAGGAGTGGGGGAGAGAAGAATACAAGTCACAAGGGTTTTCCACGTAAGCAAGAGTTGGATCTGGGGCCAGCAAGGCAGCAAGACATTTGAAACTGTCCTGCCAAAAGCTCCAAAGATGTTTACTATATCATCCAGCAGCCATGATTTCAGCTTACAGTGGTATCTTGGTTCTCAAACGCCTCAGTACTCAAACAAATTGGAACCCAAACACTGCAAACCTGGAAGTAAGTTTTTCAGTTTGCGAACATTTTTCGGAAGCTGAACATGCTCCGTTTTGAGTGTTATGCTGACGATTTGAGTGTTATGCTGACGATTTGAGTGCCACACTTCTTTTTTGAGTGTTACGATTCTGATTTGAGTGCCACACTTCCATTTTGAGTGTTACATTGAGGTCTGTCTGTTTTTGCTATTTATTTTGCGTTTTTGTGGCTCTTTTTTGTTTTGTTTTTATGACTGTGTGGAAGCCAGTTCAGCTATTGATTGATTGATTGACTGATTGATTGTGTGACTGCAGTACATTGTTTATTGCTTTCATTTTATGGATCAATGGTCTCGTTAAATAGTAAAATTCATGTTAAATTGCTGTTTTAGGGGTTGTTTTTAAAAGTCAGGAACGGATTAATCCATTTTGCATTACTTTCTACAGGAAAGTGCGCCTTGGTTTTGGAACGTTTTGGTTTTGGAATGGACATCCAGAATGGATTAAGTTTAAGAACCAAGGTTCCACTGTACTTTAATGAGCTGTGAATGAACAGCAGTGAAGTGTATTGTATGGGTGTTGGTTTTTCAAACCCATTGCATGGGGAAACATTAATTAATTTAGTCTACTGACTTTTACAAGAGGGGACCAGGGTATCTACACAGTTGCACTTTGCTTCAGCCTAGGGTGGAAGGCCATTGCCAGGCTCCACTGGCTAAGAGCCCCAATAAAAATTATTGCCTTCAGGGTCCCAACTGAATGCCCACTCTTCTTAGACGTAACCTGAGAAAAAAATCATATAATCAGGTTTACGCTACAGTAGGAAAAAGGCTGTTCATACCCACCCTAGACTAGAATTATATTTACTTTCATCTTGGTCTAAATTGGAGCAGCTCCCCCAAGATTCTAGACAATTTAATATACAAATTAAGCACCTTAATTGTTTCACTTCAGAGGAAGGACACACACTGAAGCTCCAAGAGTGCTGTTTGGGTCTCTGTTTACTTCCTTTACTGGCTGTCCCTCTTATCAGTGTTATGGTATCATTTGAAATGAGTTTTGGTTGTGAGCAGATCTTAGCTCTAGGAGAGCACTGCTCCAATTAATAAAGTTTGCTTTATACCAACAGATAATTTGAAAATATAAAAATTTCCAATAAATAATAATAATAATAATAATAATAATAATAATAATAATTTATTATTTATACCCCGCCCATCTGGCTGGGTTTCCCCAGCCACTTTTCCCAATGTAAATTATATACCAGCTAGCAGGTTACAGCCAGTTGGGTTAATAATTCCAGTCCTAACAACCTTTCTTCCCTTAGTTAACCAGTCGGCAATTGGCAAACTCTGAAGTTTCACTTCAAGTACAGGACAGGACAGTATGAAACATACTTTATAATTCATGTAATAGCTATCATATGACACTTTTCTTACATTCCACATACAATTATTCTGTAATCCTTATGCACAATCTTGTGGAGTAGGTTACAGCGATTATCCCTATATAAACAGCAATGGGAATGGGGTACTGAATTCATGACAGCTGACTAATCTGGGGATATCCTTGTTCACAGCTCATTCTCTTAACCATCATGCTACCCTCATCTCAATGATAAATAACTTTGGTTTAATTATTTACTTGTGTTTTATTTTGTATTTTATTATGTGAACTGCCCTGAGATCTTTTGATGAAGGACAGTATATAAATTTTATTATTAAATGATGACGATGATAATAATAACAATAACAGTAACAGGTAGGAAAGCCTGTCCCCTTCCAGATTTATTTAAACCCCAACTTTCTTTTCTCATGGCATACATGAGGTTCTCAGGTGGTTATCCACCCAGGCACTGATCAGAGCCTTGCTCAGAATCTGCAAGATGGTGGTCCTCATGCACAGTGGTGCCCCGCAAGACGAATGCCTCGCAAGACGGAAAACCTGCTAGACGAAAGGGTTTTCCGTTTTGGAGGTGCTTCGCAAAACGAATTTCCTATGGGCTTGCTTCGCAAGACGAAAATGTCTTGCGAGTTCCTGTGGGTTTTTTTCCCTCCCCCCCTTTCCTAAGCCGCTAAGCCGCTTAACAGCTGATCCGCTAAGCCGCTTAACAGCTGATCTGCTAAGCCGCTTATCAGCTGATCCACTAAGCCCGCTAAGCTGCTAATCCGCTAATGGGCTTGCTTCGCAAGACGAAAAAACCGCAAGACGAAGAGACTCGCGGAACGGATTCTTTTCGTCTTGCGAGGCACCACTGTATTTTCAGACCATACCCAGAGGCCCTGTGGGCACCAATGGTTGGGGCTGAGGGAACTGAGAGTCCAGCATCATCTCTAGAGGACCTTCTGCCAAGTATTTCTTCAAGTCAACTGTGTGTTTGAGAAAGCAGGCATTGTTGCGGCCTGTGGAAACTCGATTCCTAATGGCCATTTTCATCCCGATAATAGCACAAGGATGTGGAATAATCCTCCAAACTCTCCATAGTCCAGCACAGAACTGAAAAGAACCCAGTAAGTACCCACTACTCTAGTTTCTTTCTGCTGCTCTGTCAATATACACTAATGGTCTATTTGACCCTGTAAAATTCAAAACACAACCACATTTCTCTTTTTATCCTGGTCCCACTAACAGCTGTAATACAGTCAAGCAGCAGCTATTCACAGGAAGACCTCTAAAAGCTCAGGCTAGTTTTATTTTATTTCATAGTGCAAAAATATGCAGAAACATGAATAATATACCTACAAATATTATACCTCCAGCTTTCTTAGCTTAATTTGTTGCAGGAAGTTAACAATGGGACAAGGAAAATAGATTTTATGCGATTTAATGGTAGCCAAGAGACTGATACGGATACATGATCTCCTTTTGATAATATGATAACACTTGCAACTGATGAACAGACTGCTTACAGACGTAGACTCTGCTTGGATAAATGATAATATTTGGAATGAATTTATATAAAATGTGGTAGGCTATTAATATTTACATTAGTGTTAGACTAATATCAAATTTATAAAAGAATGTATGGGTTAGGGTATTGTTGTATATATTCATATATCCCCCCCCTTTACAGAGTTTTGTGCCTTTTTTTGTTTGTATCACTTTATTGCTTTATAATTTAAAACGGTTCAATAAAATATCATTTTTTAAAAAAAAGATTTGCTGGTAAACATCCCCTTGGTTTGTTGCAAGAGAATGGTATGTAAATAATTTTATAATTATGAATTAATAAATGTTAGAAATGATCACAAAAATTGTAATAATTTGATGCAGGTCTCTTTTTTGCTCTCATATTATCACCACAGGGGTTAATTAGCCTACTAATGTTTATGTGATCAACACTGCTTTGCAACTGGCCCATGCATGTACATTTAAGCTTTTAATTGTCACAGTCTCTGTTTTTCCCATTTCAATTCCCTCCAGTGTCACTGTTGACCAGATTTTCTTTACCTCTATCCACCATCACCCCACAATGTGCCTACTATGGCACTTCACAAAGTAAACACTAATCTGCTAAAGCTTATGCCCTTGAAATTATATACTGAAAATAAAATAAATGGATGAAACTTTGGGAAGGTATTGTTCCAAAAATAAGTTAAAGCACAGCAATATTCCATATCCTCAGTTACTAATCTGCCAGTTCACAAAAACCTCAGCCATTTCCCTGTAGAATTATACAAAAATTTTAGTCACTAAGGAGACTGACAACTAGTGTGACATCTGTTTCCGTATGTACCTACCAAGACTCTAAAGATCTTTACCTGAGGTCTTTCTCCAAATTACTAGGTGAAATGTGGCAGGCAGGCAATGAAGACGGGGCCTTTTCAGTGGCGGCACCTCAATTATGGAATAATTTCCCAAGATGTTTACCTGGCAACCACCTTGATGTCTTTTTTTGGCAGCAGCAAAGACCTCTATTTCCCCAGGCCTGTTAATTTGTTTAAATTGCTAAACTGTCTTTCTCTCTCCACCAAATGATTTTATGCTGCTTATATAGGTTATTATTGCTTTTATTCAGTGGGGTCTTATTTTTATTTTAATGAAAGGAATATTTTGCTTAGGTAATCTGGCTTGGGAACATTTGTGGGAATGGCAAGTTATATATATGTAAAACAAATAACCAAACCCTGCTTCCAACAGTTTGCCTTTGAGACAATACAGAAAAGCTACTTTAGAATCAAGTATATTTACTGCAATTTCCCCCACCAGGGCAAAAATCACGCTCTAATGCAGGATTAATTCATGGGTTCTTTCCAACTGACTTTTACTCAGAATGGACCCACTGAAATGAATGGCTTTGACTCACATAGGTCCATTAATTTAAATCGGTTTGTTCTGAGTAAAAGTCAGTTGAATACAATTCAATGTTTCCTGCTGGTGACAGAAGTGATAACTCAAGTCAGGCCTAACTTTTAAATGCATGCAGAAATACATCATGTTCCTTAACAGCAAATGAGGGCAACCTGTGGCCCTCCAGATCTTGCTAGACTACAACTCCCATCATCCCTGACCATTAGCCATGCTAGCTGGGGCTGATGGAAGTTGGAGTCCAATGACAACTGGAAGGTCTCAGGTTCCCGGCCCTGGACTTGCAGGTTGCGGCAGAAGGTTAGAAAGAAGGAGCTTACTGTTCTTCTAGAAGACGGGTAAATTTTTGCCTTGCCATCTCCATCAGGCCTTCTACTTCTTCCTGGGATCGCTTGAAGTTCTCAATACTAAAGGCATAGACTGTGACTTCCCGGATACCCAGACTCAAGCACCACTGCAGTGTCTGTAGAAAAGGAGATATTTATTCAAAGCCAAAGTGACAACAAACTAGTCACTAAAACTAAATTTTTGTTTTTGGGTCACCCTTCATCAAATAGCTCTAGGGTGGGTTACAGAAACATACGCAAACCTCTCTCCCCATTTGATTTATGGATATCTGTAAATAGGTGGTTTTTGCTCCCTTTGTGCTCATCAAATGATCTCTCCATTGACCACTGGGGTGCCACCACTGGAAAGGCCCTCTCCCTGGAGGTTACCCACCTCAATTCATCCAGAGAACCCAAAACAAACCCCCTGAAGCTTTTAAGGTTCAGGTAAGTACAGAGGGGAGAAAACTGTATATAAAGTAACTTGGTCCCAAGCCATTTAAGGCTGTAAAGGTTAAAGCCAGCAATTTTAATCTGGACCTCAAAAGGAAGAAATTGAGGCCAGGCAGACAGAAAAAAAGAACAGGGAACAGGGTGATTAGACACACACATTTTGACCTAGCCAAGGCAAATGTGAACCAAGACTTGAAGCCACCATCTCGGCCTTTGCATCCTAAACAGCCACTTGTCTAGAAAAGGTCCTCCTCACCTGTGCTAGTTTTGCAAATCCCTGTGAATGTCCTTCTATTTTTT
The DNA here is from genome assembly GCF_964188305.1 of Podarcis bocagei. Lineage (NCBI taxonomy): Eukaryota > Metazoa > Chordata > Lepidosauria > Squamata > Lacertidae > Podarcis > Podarcis bocagei. The sequence continues at coordinate 27,770,971 of NC_138132.1, forward strand.
TCACTTTGTGTTTTTGAGCATAACGGCGGTTGCCATCCATGATGAAGGCGATGTGCTTGGGCATTGGGCCTGCCTAAATGCAAAGGGGGGGGGGGGGAGAAAGCAGAGAAATGATAAGCTGTCAGAAAAATGATATTCAAACTCAATTTCAGCCTAAACATGTATCATGAGCCAGGGCAGAGATCAAAGGTCAGCAGAATCAGGCACCTGCTGACAGCCCACATTCAAACAAGAGCCACGTGGACCCGGTCCTCCTATTCTTGCTTGTTCACCTGTGCGTCATTCTGGCCCAGAAGGGATGAGCAAATAAAGACCTGCTGCCCACTGCTTGTCTGCCCACTGGTTCTGTCTGGCAAGCAAGCGGGTGGTAGCAATAATAGGTCACAGCAATAGAAGTGAGTGGGTAGGCTTGCTAAGGGAGGGGGCGCAATGAGAATGTATTGCTAATGGCCTCTCAAACCAGGACAAGGCATGAACTCAGGCTTGCCCTCCCTAAAGGTGAGCACAAAGTGGGGGGGGGGGGATGGCCCGAAAATAACAGCTATATGCAGAGTGCAGGAACAAAAGCGACACAGATTAAGTCAGCAGTACACCTCTACCCCCCCCCCCAAATTACAGTTTTTTTTAAAGAATAACTGCTGAGTTTTAGAATAAAACTCAGCACCATAGGACAGCCTTGTTCATATGCTCATAAAGGTTGGCAACCTGCAAATATACATACACACACACACCAACCTGCTGAGGAATAGTGGAGGAGGAACAGGGAGTTCTGTCCTCCTTGCAGGAGCCCACACTGTTTCTGTGCTGGGTACAGAGGACAGGCAGAGCCAGCCAACCCTTCTCCACCATCCCACTCACTTATCTGCCTGAAATTCCTTCCTGCCTATGGCCAAAAGAGCTATCCTCAGGGCTGTGGAACCTGTAGCTCTTGGTCAGGCAATACATGGCCCTTAGCCTAATACCAGGTCAGGTGGGAAGCCTGAAGGGAGGAAACATACGGAGTTCTGAAAGTGATCACTACAGAACTTAGAGAATAGTAATTTGTCTGTCCCCTCGGCAGCACACTATTGGGTGGGGGGAGAGAGAGGTGGGTGTCCCTGCCTATATTTAGCTCTGGCCCATGAGAGATCACTGGCAAGAGAAGGAATGCCACTGCAGAAAAAGGGTTCTCCAGGAGAACCTCTAGGACCAGAATTTCCAGAGGTGTTCTCCTATAGCAGAGGTGGGAATCTATGGCTCATGGGCTTAATGAGACCTGCCAGACCTCCCCATTTGGCCCATAAGGCCATTCTGACCAAGCATGCCCACCTAAATGTCATATATGACATCGCGATGTGCGGTGCTTTGCAAAATCTCATGGCCTACAAGATAGGGGATCTGGGTTGCCGGCAGGATTCAGCTCTTCACCCTTCAAGCCCTATAGCATCATACATGCAGCAGTACTTCTAACACTCACATGCAAGCATCCAAGTCAAATAACCTGTGATAGCATCAGCGTAACACTTACCTTTATCACACTGGCACAGAATCTCTCCAAGATGGACAAATCTCCTTCTTTTATCCAAGACATGGTCCTCCCTTTTCAAGCAAACTTTTTTAAGTTGAAGAGGAAGGAGAGCCTGAAAGTTATGGGAAGAAAAAAAAGGTTTTATTCATCCTTATTATTAATTAAATTTCTATCCTGCCCTTCATCCCAAAGAAGCCCAGGATTTGGGGGGTGGGAGTGGGAAACAAAGCAGTGAAACAAAATAGTAGAACAATAACATCAAGAACATCTAAAAACAGTCACATATCCTTCGAGTTAATACTGAAGGTCTACCAGGCTTGCATGTTAAGCACACTGCTTTATGGAAGTGAGTTGTGGACAACTTACAACTGCCAGGAGTGATGCTTCAACACCTTCTACATGAGCTGCACCAGGAAGGTTTTGGGTATCACTTGACAGGACAGAGACTCAAACAAAGATGTGCTCTCCCAAGCCCACATTCCCAGCATGTCAACACTCTGGTCTCAGTGACATCTACACTAGCTTGGTCGCGTCTACAGAATGGAAGATGGCAGAATCCACTAGGGCCTGCTCTATGGGGAGCTGGCTTTAGGCACCAGGTCAGTTGGCAGACCATCACTGTGTTACAAAGATGGCTGCAAAGGTGACATGGAGGCTGACAACATTAATCCCGCCATATGGGAATCCCTTGCAGACAATTGCACTATTAGGAGACACTATTAGGTCGTGTATCCATAGCAATGACCAGAGGAAGAATTACTGCTGGGAGCAGCAGCACAACCGGACAATTTCATCTGTCCCTACTCAACAAAACATGTCTCTCCCATATTGGTCTGTACAGCCACAGCAAGTGCTGTAAGTCTCCAATGGTTTGACTTTACCCACAAAGGTGCACTTTTCCATTGTCTCCCAAGACAGGTGGATGCCAGCTGGAACAACTAACTGCTGGGAACAGTTATCTTTCAGCCATCAAATGCCTTTGTGAACAGGTATGTTTTAAAATACAATCTGAAGACACCGGAATTTTGGGACACAGGGTTGTCTTTGGATGAACACGCATCTTACTGATCCATAACAGAAGGAATGAAGGTTCTCTGGTTCTCCAGCTGTTGCTAGACTACAACTCTCATCATGGCCAACTGCTCACTATACCCGCTGGTGCTAATGGGGAGTCCAGCATCTGGAGGCCCCCAGGGTCACCATGCCTTGTTTCACAGCAGTTATGGAGGAACCTCTGCAGTTTTATTGATTGTAATATGATAGAATATTGGCCCAGTGTATAACCACAGAGCCTAGGGCTTGCTGATCAGAAGGTCAGCGGTTCGAATCCCCGCAACAGGGTGAGCTCCCATTGCTCGGTCCCTGCTCCTGCCAACCTAGCAGTTCGAAAGCATGTCAAAGTGCAAGTAAATAAATAGGTACCACTCCAGCAGGAAGGTAAACGGCGTTACCGTGCACTGCTCTGGTTCGCCAGATGCGGCTTAGTCATGCTGGCCACATGACCTGGAAGCTGTACACCAGCTCCCTTGGCCAATAAAGCGAGATGAGCACCGCAGCCCCAGAGTCAGTCATGACTGGACCTAATGGTCAGGGGTCCCTTTACCTTTACTGTTTATTAACCTGGCTTTTAAGATCCACCTGCCTCTATGTGCTTTCAGGTTTGTTTGGATTTCTGTTTCAATTGTGTATTCTTATGCAAGGCAATTTTCATGGAAGAGCAATATATTTTAAAACCCTATAATAAAATTAATCTCTGCAGAGGATGGCCCTGCCATACTAGCATTGCAAATTGTGCAAGAGTCCATGGGCATGTACAAGGGTCATGGGCACCTATACAGTACTGCCCACAAAGCTTTTGCCACCCTTTATGTGCAAATAAAAAAGAATTCAGAACTCCTGCAGCAAAGCAGCAATTCCTCATGCAGCCAGCAAGGCTGAAGCAAAAGACGGTTCAATTGACTATTGTTGCTCCAACCAGTTGCTGTGGAAAAGAGTTTCAGGGTGCAATTCTGCAGTACTTACCTGGGAAAGTCCCACTGAACTCAATGGAGCTGAATAGACATGTACTGGACTGCAGTGTCAGTTACATATCTCCTCCCTCAGTTACAGCAACCCCTCAAGCAGTACTGGGGCAAAGGGGGAGAAGGCTTTCTGCCTTCTCTCAGCAATTGTTTCAGTGGTTTGAAGGCTGTTTCTCTTCTCTTGGACAGTGCCTTGTCTTTATACATTTGCCCAGCAGCCATAGGAGACCTGGAACTCCACATGAAGTAGGAGGAATGCAGTGCCCCCCCGTTCCTCCTCTGCACTCAGCACAGAAATGTAGTAGGTTGCTGCAAGAGGGACGAAGCTATTCATCTTTCTTCTGTCAACCCCCAGCAAGGTAATAGGGTGTGCATTTGGTTTTTGGGCAGACTAATAACTTTAGTGGGGTTATTTGGAAGGCTGCTACTGGGGCAGTGGAAGGAAACTTAACCTGAAACTGTTCTTAACCTGAAGTACCACTTTAGCTAATGGGGCCTCCTGCTGCTGCCGCGCCGCCAGAGCCAGATTTCTGTTCTCATCCTGAAGCAAAGTTCTTAACCTGAAGCACTATTTCTGGGTTAGTGGAGTCTGTAACCTGAAGCGTATGTAACCTGAGGTACCACTGTACTGTACAGGTGAATATGTTAGTTTATTTTTCCTCTTGTTTTTA